>NC_060122.1:816215653-816860653 GCF_021461395.2 Schistocerca americana | reverse complement strand
TACCTTGCAGAAATGACCAAAAAGTGAACTCCCACAATTTCTTATCCCAAACAACAGTCAGTAAAACCTAAATCATACAAAAAATATTCAGAAATAGCAATACAACATTATATAGAGGAAAGTGAAAAATTATCCTGGTTACAGGCAGTCTACAATATATTATAGTGCAACAATCAAAACATGACATGCTACATTGCAGAAACTAATTTGTAATTACATGTGAAACTTCACAGTGTCTATGTCTCTGTGCTAATTAATAATGATTGGAAATAAAACATCAAAATCTGGAAACAAGTTGTTACGCTTCAGCTGTGTCAGTTGCACAACCCAGGACCTAATGAGTTGTTTTTAAAACTACTATGCTGACACTATTTGCAAGTTAAGTAAATAATTAATAATATGTGCGAAGGTTCCTCTCTTAAACTTTTTGTATATACATTTCATATGAAGTGGTTTGCATTTGGAAAGACTGCTGTTTAAAATTAATATTGACACATTGAAATTTAAGGGAGGATCTTCACGAAACATAAAAAAATTACAATCCAAGCTTTTGAAACTGTTATATACTTGTACAGGGAGTAAAGAGGGACAGGTTGGGGAAAGTTAGAAAGGAAGGTCAAATTACCCAGACCCCAGATTGAGAGGTACCCTTGTCCACCTGTTGTGAGGCCAAGAGGCGGCAAAAATCAAAAGAGAAACATCCGGAAGAGTAGAAGGTCTAATGTAGTAGATTGATAAGCAGTGCAGAAATGATGGATTGGGATGTAAAAATGGAGTAAAACAGGAGTGAACGTATCCAAAGAAAAACTTCAATATGAAATCTAGCAGATTTGGAGGAAATGGCAGATGAAGTGACATCTGCCATCATGACCTCATACTTAGAAAACTGTCCAATCACTAGGACGTTCACAAACAAGAATGTTCCTTGGCAGAAAAATAATCTAGAATTGGAAAGAAAGCAGGTAAGTGGACTGTCTAACTCTGAGAACAATAGGACAATGGCCAAAATATCAAAAGGCCCTTGCCAGATACAATCTTGCTGTTAACCAACCAGAACAGTCATCCTGGAAAGTGTTCTGGGAGGAGGTACAACGTATAACTGCCAGAACCAGACTTCACAAAACCTTCACAAGAATAATCCAGGACGTACACCATGGAGAGAGGTTGATGAATATAGCAGGTCAGCACAGACACTCAAAGTACACCTGAACACTCATTTGTCCCAATGCACCCTGGTGGACGATTCAGTCCCTGTGAGGCACTGACTTAGAGATAACTAATAGGAGAACTGTGAATCTCTCAAGGAATATTGGAGTGCAAGAAAATCCAGTGGGTGCTAGAAATGTTGGAACCATTCAGGTCAGCAGGTCCAGATGGTATCTCTCCAGCTTTGCTGCAACAAGCAGGACAGGGATTAATCAGACTCCTAGGCAGACTGTTTAGAGTCAGTTTAGCTACAGCAGTTATCCATAACGCTTGGACGATCATGAAGGCTGTTTTCATTCTGAAGCCAGGGAGAACTGATCATACCAAGGCTAAGGACATGAGACCAATCAGTCTGTCCTCCTTTCTACTGAAGATATTAGAAAAATTGATTGGCATGCCCATTAGGGAAAGAGAGTTAACTCAGGTTCCTCTACACAAAAACCAAAATGCATAACAAGTAGGAAAATCATGTGAAACAACCCTTCACCAACTTTTTTGCAAGGTGGGAAAACCACTACACTTCCAGAAAATGGCACTCTGTATCTTCCTGGATATTGAGATGGCTTTCAGCAACATTACCTTCAAATCCATAGTTAAAGCTGCAGAAGTGCAAGACATATGTAGGCAGATTAAGACCAAGCTAAATAAATGAAAGTTAGAAGCTAGCAAGATGGATATGGAAATGATTATCAACACCATCAGAGGGGGTCCACAAGGTATGGGTTTGTCCCTGCTGTAGTCTAATGAACTCATTAAAGAGTTAAATGCTAGAGGTAACTTTTGTCAAGGATACACAGATGATTTAGTCATAATAATACTTGGCAAATTTGTGGGGACTGTTAGAACAATGTGCTTTGAATATTCTGCAAAACTTGTGTAAGAACAGTACATAAGGTTCATTACCAAGAAAATTGTTGCAGTAATGTTCACAGGGAAGCACATTGAGGACAAGAACTGGAAGCTTAAGCTCTTTGATGAAATTCTACCAGCAGAGGTGGTAATGAACTATCTAGGCATAACCCTACATGCAAAACTAATGTGGACCCTTCGATGAGTTCTGAGGCAAAGGGTGTTCTCATGTGCACTGGAAGGGACTGAGGAAAAAACTGGGGTCTAAGTGTCAGGAGCACGGTCTGGATATACACTTATGTAATAAAACCTACAACATCTTACTGGGCTACATTATGATGGAATAAAGTAGAACAGAAGGTGACAGCTAAGGAGCTCAAGAAGGTGCAGAGATTGGCCTGTCTAGCCATAACAGGCAGAATTAGCAGCACACCCATGCATACCACACTGAACATGTCCCCATCACATCTTTTGGTTACAATGGAGGCAGTGGCATACAGTATGCTCTGCACTATGGGGGGGGGGGGGGGCTATGTGGTGATGTAACTTCGTGGAGTTGTCCAGACCCGGAAGTGGGTCACGGGCCTCGAGGAATCGTGATGACATGACGTTGTCTCTCATGCTAGCCAATATCGCTCATAGTTTTCCAACTGTGGATATTCTTTGAACCAAACCATTCTTTGCTGATGCCTTGGGGGTGTTTGTATAATGGCGGATTTTGTGTTTGTGTGCAATAAAGCATTTCAATTACAAAAACTTTGTATCATACACTCTTCCTGGAGTGTGCATATAGAGCCAAATATGGAAGGTATGGGGAAGTGCCCACAAGACACCTTTATCATATTGCCTATAGTTGACAAAATTTAATTGAAATACCGAGTTGATAATTTTAACATAAATTGGACTATGTCCATAGCTGTCTCTAATGGCTTTGCTGCTTTTCACAGGTAAAGTATGAATATTCACCAGTCCTTCGGTATGCATGTTTATTAGTCAGTTGTGGCAAAAGAAATCACATAATTTGCTTGGTAGACATAATTGGAAATTGCCTTTTTAGTTATAATTTTATTTTTTTAGATGATAGTATTCCCAGAGATTTTATCTTGGTGCCTTTCTTGGCTGTAGTTTAGACTATATTTAAGAAGTTAACTGACAAGGTTGGTGACAGATGCTTCACCCCCAGGTCAGGCATACAGCATTAAGTGTGCTGCTCTGCTGTTGCTGGTGGCAGCAGCATGATAGTCACTGTGTTAAGCAGGCACTTAGGAACCTTGAGCATGAAGTGTATCCAGCTATAATAGTCTTGGCTAAAAAGATACAGCTAGAATGCTAATTACTGTTTGAATGATTATCCTTTACAGAGTTAAATATCTTATGTTAAATGTGTATCTAAAACTGAATTCATGAGCAACTTTCTAGTCATTTATTTGTTTTGTCTTGCAAGACACTGAAATAAAAATACTACAGACCCGGAAGTCATCTGGAAATGGTAAGGAATATCAGATATAAGTAAATATTTTTGCTCTGTAAGATTAAAGTGTAAAAATGCTCCTTTCTAGTTGTTACCATGAGACCATTGCTGGCCACAGCAGAACTATCTACTGTGACCACCAGCACCTTTGTGACAGCCAACGGGTTAATACACAAAACAGGGCAGCGCAAGACTTGGTCCCTACTTCTCTTTGGTTGAAGCAACTAAAATTTAGTTTGTGACGTATGCTGGAACTGTGTTATCGGTATATTCCCCTGCATGATTTAAAATGTTTGCATTGAATTGAAATGTGTTTTGCAACTGAGAATAGATACTTGAAAATTGATGTAGGAATAGATTTCAAGAAACACTCTAGAACCAAACCTGACAATTGTATTGACACAAGTAAACCCATCTGAATGGCACACTTGGTTACACAAGTACTAGCTGTAGGTATAGAATAGGTAATTTACTCAGAAAACTTTCCATACAAATTTTATTGTAAAGCACACTAAAGTTAAGGGAAAGATGCAGTGCATAGATGAGATAAACTTGGAATCGTATCTTGGTTTCCTTGACAAATTTGACCTAATTACATATGCAGAATATGTCTTGGGTGGGTGTGGAGGTGGTTAAGATTTTGCTTGAGTAATGGGAAAGTAAGCAGGCATGGGCAAGGGAAGAACTAAACTAAATAGGAAATAAAGGAGTAAGGGTGAGGGCTTGGAGTGATGAGGTATTCAAAATCATAGGAGATTATATCACAACATAAAATAAGACTGTGGATCACACATCCAAATGTATAACTGCAATTTTTGTAGCAGTGTACTATATGAAATAATAGCAACCCAACCTTCATCTAGTAATTTGTTAGATAGCCAATACATAGACTAAATAATATCTCAAAGAATGCAAACATTATAAGCAATCTCATGCTTGGCTGAATATGCGAACACATACAACACTTCATTGATACTCCATGAAAAAAATAAAAAAGTCATTAATTATACAAAACAGGAAACAATACCCAAGCACAGGGAGAAGAAAGAAAGCCTTCACCTGACTGCAAACCCACAGGGCAGACCAGTTTCACAAAGACCATATTACTGCACCCAGCACCTAATGACAGCCAATACCAGTCATTATAAGATGACATCTACATTTACCTGTTAGTGTTGTCATTCGCAGTCACCAGTACCAGGAACAGTAAAATTGTGTCTCTCTGGCCTGTGGTTCCACAATCAAATGAAGGCGCCATTCCCTTCTGCCCTTGTTTCATTTGCCTCCCTGCCCCAACCCCCCTCTGCCCCCCCCCCCTTCCTCTCACAGCTTTAGTCTATTTTCTGTTTATGTCTTCCTTTGATCGTGCATGGTCACTTTCCATTTAATCATGCACAGTCAGCTCCACCTTTTTTTGTTGGTCCTCTCTCCTTACTTGTGCATCCAACAAGTAATCATTGCAAAAATAAACTGATGTTGTTCTTTAACAATGTTGAGTGATTTTTGTTCAACTGATAGAATGGTTGATTTTGTATTAGATATGAAAAACAATACTGTAATTTTAATGCTGTTCATAGTGTATTCAAAGGCATGCCATTTTCCTATGTATAATATTGGAGTACGTGATCTCATCAAAGGCCTGGTGAACACTATTGCTGCACTTCATTGCATTTTTGTAAATATTAAGATGTTTTATTGTACTGTGACTTTGTTGGTGAAGTGGCATTATAAGACAATAAAGATAAATTTTCCGAGTGCCCTATGCTCCTCTACAATCTTCCTACCCATTCCAGTGCATATTCACTCATGCTTCTTCCTATCCTGACTTATTCATCGATTGTGGTCCGGCCCCAGCAGTTGAGTGGTCAACGTGACGGAATGTCAATCTTAAGGTCCCGGGTTCGATTCCCGGCTGGGTCAGAGATTTTATCCGCTCAGGGACTGGTTGTTGTGTTGTCTTAATCATCATCATTTCACCCCCATCGACGTGCAGGTCGCCGAAGTGGCGTCAAATCGAAAGACCTGCACCAGGCAAACGGTCTACCCGACGGGAGGCCTTAGCCACACGACATTTCATTTCATTTCATTCATCGATTGTAGATAATATTATACGGAATACATTACCTGCTCACATATATACAGCTGTGATAATTTAATAATATGTTTATGCACTATGAAGAAATTTCACTTTCGCCTTTTTATGTGTTTTTCCAACATCTAATAGGCTTACAGTAGGTCTCCCTTCCATATTTTAAGTTTTCCAATGCTACATATTGCTGGCTTTCTTTTATATAAGCTGAGATTATTTAGAACTGCTCCCACTGTGTCCCTCTTGTCCTCCTCTTCTTCCCTTACCATCCCATCATCCCTTGCTGACACCACATTTATTAATGATGAACTTTTCTTTGAATGTGATCTTTCACACTTTTACAATTCTTAGTTTTCATAAAGGAAAAAACCCCATTGTTTACAGTTATTTTATGGTTTTATAATTGATTTTGTTGACAACTGTCCATCAAAATTTGATACAAGATCCCAGCACCCCTACAATCATACTACCTAGTGGAAAGCTATGATAGCTAATTTTGTAATGGCACAGCACTGTCAATTGAGCACCAGTGTTACAATCTATAATACTTGACTTGATATTCTGAAATGAGGTTTGTTTGTGATATGTAAACTTGTTTGTTGATGAATCCCTATGTTTGTTCTTAATACATAATTTGTGCTTGTATGGCAACTATGATGTTTTTTGACAGATATTATGAAGATGGGCAATGCCTAAAATGCATTAATAAGAAAATTTTAATAACAACTGTACTCTTGTTATTAGTGACTTAAAAGTGTTGATAGGAACATGCTCAGTTACATGTATAATTGTTGGGGTCTCTTGCGTGACACCAGTTTGAAAATTTAGCCAAACAGGACCTAGACACTGCAGTAGCTTATCAGTATAATCAAATATCTTGCATCTCAAAACATTTGTTGTGTTCCAGTTACAATATTTAGCTGCCATTTACCTGTTACTGCTTGTTTAACATTTGGTCAAGTACATACACCAGTGATGGTGATTCATCTGATAAAATTGTACATTCCACACCCATTTCCTTGTGCGTTTGTTAAAAAAAGAAAAAGACATAATTAAAAATACTCCCAACTCAGAAATAATGGTACCTCATTGTTGGAACCCACCGTTATTTGTTCTGTTTCATGGTCCTGCCATTGTTTCAGTTTTTACTTTTTTTAATTAAATTGTTTTACAATTTTTTGCTATCTTTAGTGTATTTAAAAATACATAGCAGATGATTCATACAAGCCATTGAAATACTAAGTAGAGTTTAGTCACAGCACTCCCAGAAATTCTATGGAATGAATGTGGTTAAAATCACTTGACAGAGAACTCTCAAAACAATCATTTAAACTCTCACTTTGCAAATTATCACTGTATTTGGTGAGGTGCAAGGACCTTTATAAGACTCTGTCATATTAAAAATGTATGTACATTATTATGCCAGTGTTTATTTAGGCAAATATATTATTGACTTGACCTGAAAGTTCAGTGGTTTCTAGTATACATGAGATTTGAAAATGTATTCATATTATTAAACAGAATTTATCTCCTGTCTTTGGTTTTCAATTGCATCTTTACTTCAGTTATACTAACTCTTTACTTTCATTTGGTTCTTTTATTTCACTGCCCCTTTTAACTTCCTTGCATTTTATTGTTATCACAAATGCCTACCAAGCCATTAGACATTTAACCTGCAACTAGTATGATGGGGTCTTGTGGACTACCGGAAATTAAGTTTTCTGTTTAGTTTGAATGTTTTAACACTGCAATCTCAGTACCTTTCAGTCCATCTGCTCTGAATTGTCAAATAGGTTGGTCATGTTTGTAGCACGGATGTTTGTGACTACACCAATGTTTGTTTTACTTAGGGTGAGACCGAAACCATCCTACTGCTTAAGAGATTTGAAGTTGTGTTACATTCTCATAATGAAATGAAAGTAAGTGAACAGACGTGTAAATTTGAGTTGTTACATGAATTTATGAGGACCAAGAAGCTAAGGATAGATTTCTAGGCATTATGCCTGTCTGCAACTCAACTTGTCATCTTTACGGTGAGCAGCAATCTGTCTTTTCCTTATATTGTTGATATTCCAACCTGGAGTTTCCGTTGTTTTATTTCAACTAAGATCTATTTTAGATTAGTTATTTAAGAAATAACTTAAAAGTAAAACTGGATGATGAAGCATTTATATTAAATGATGCTAAACGTACGCAATTAAGCCTATACAAAATTGCTTTTATTCTGTGCAAAACAGAGATACTCATCTAGTGCTTAATGTGGGTTGAGGATCAATATTTTTCCCAGTTTGGCTTTAAATTTTGCAGTGAGGAGTGATCTGACTGAACTCTGTAATGAATTGACAAGTCTCAGTGCTGCAAATAGTAGGTTTCTCTATGGCCTACGAGATGAAACTGATCTATGTTTTTGGTATTGCGTTTGTACAGGTCAGAGTTTACCTTTAGATTAAGTGCTTCGGGCAACATTATTGGTTTAAAAATATGTAATGATCAGCCAGAACATTATGATCAACAACCAACTACCAATATAAACATATTGAGGCAACAGCGCCATCACCTCGTGAGGAATGACTGCTAGTCAGACACGTGCACAGTGCATTGTAGTATCAGTGAGCGTGCTGTCTGTGTGCAGAATGAGGAAGGCACATGATCTGTTTGAGTCTGACCAAAGACAGATTTTGATGGCCAGGAGGCTCAACATAAGCATTTCAGAAACTGCACGACTTGTTGGGTGTTTGAGGAGTGCTGTGGTGACTGTCTTCAACACATGGTGAAACCAGTTCAGACATCATGGGGTCGGGCAGCCACCCCTCAGTACCAATGTAGCCACCCCTCAGTACCAATGTCGGACACTGGGCTGGGCAGAGTGGTAAAACAGGACAGGTGGCAAACTGTGGCGGAACGAACATCGGACTTTAATGCCGGACAGAGCGCGAGTGTGTCTGGACACAGAGTGCACCGAATGCTCCTAATGATAGGCCTCCACAGCCGACGACCCGTGCTTATGCCAATGTTGACAATACGACATTGGCAACTGCAACTGAAATCGGCATGTGACCATCAGCTCTGGACATTGGTGTACTGGCAGAACGTTGCACGGTCTGATGAATTTCGACACCTTCTTCATCGTGCTGATGGGAGGGTGCGAGTCTGTCGTCCTCCAGAGGAACATCTCCTCGATACCTGTTCTGCGGGACGTAGACCAGCTGGCGGCAGTTCCATCATGCTCTAGGGAACAGTCCTGTGTGTGCATATGTGATGCCAACTCCCTTGTGCGACCTACCGATGCCTCACTGCTTCCGTGCAATGCTGCATCACTGCTGCTATCCGTGCCAAAGATGAACATACCGGGTGTTAGGTAGGAAGTCAGGATGTTCTGGCTGATCAGTTTACATATTTATAACAGTTAATATCCCAACTTTAGGGAATAGAACACAGCATGAGTCTCTTCGTTTTGCACCACAAATTATTCTTATAGCCTTCTTTTGTAACTTTAAAAGCTTATGAAGATTTGCTTGTGTTGTGGCATCCTATACTTCTATTCCATACTTTATATTAGAATACACTGACATGTGATAAGCAGACCGCAGTACATGGGTAGTGTTTCAACATTTTCTCTGCATATTTATTTCACATATATTTTAAGCCACAGAATAAACATATGTATCCTAACATTGTTATTCCCAGGATTTTTATGTAGTATTCTTTGATGGCAATACCAGTTCCAGAGCACAACTGAATTTCAAAATGTCTTGTGGGATTAAAATCGATCACTGCTGTTATTTTGCGCCAACAGTGAGAGGACTTCCATTGAAATACTGAATTATTTCATTTTTAATATAGTTTCACAGTATTTGTAATGGCTCATAATCTTTTTGCTTGTACGCAATGGATGCAGCATCAGCATACAGAACTATCTTTGGATTTGGGAGCAGTATTTTGTCATTTAAATAAATCAATAAAAGAAGGCACCCCTGTACAAAGCCCTGGGTACCCTGTATTACGTATAAGTAATGTTAGATCTGTGTGTGGCACTCACCATTCTTAACAGTGAAAATTTATTTTTGTTACATACGATTTAATTAGACTGTGAACAATTATCAGCATAATTACCCAGCCATTTTCCCAGAGTATTTATTATCTCTCTCTGCAAGCAACTGATAGAGGTTAGCTAAAAAATATCTATACTTGCAGATGGAGGTCTCTTTATATCCAAAACTGTGTGTTTCCTTTCCCATCTATAGTTTGTCACAAAAGTTCAGTGACACCTTCAGCACTTAAAGAACTTTCATATTTGGGGCACTAATTATTACCACTTTTTGCATACATTGAAACATCACCATAAAGCTTGATCTTCCTACTGAGAGATGAGCAGAGACGCTTTGTTACTGGGTCCATAATAAGATTCTTCTTTGGTATACCAGTGCTCAGTAATAACTGAAACATCTGGTTTATTAACACATGCTATGATGTCCAAATCATTATGCTTGTTTCCTAGACTTGTAATATTTTGGTGGATAATTTTGAAACTGTATTTGGATTGGTGAATCATATCTGCAGATTTAACTCCAACCTTTGTATTAACTAAGTTTGCAGGTTGTATTGTCACCAGATTTTTATCTTTTCTTTGTTTGAAGCCATAAAGCAGATGTACCTGTCAAACTGGTTAAGAACTCACAAAGAGGCCACACATGTAAAAAGTAACAATAAAAAGAAGGATCCTAAAGGAGTTCCTGACAGCTAAATGTAAAACTTATTTGTTTTTTCGAGATTTACCTACTTATATCTTTCATCTAAAAACTTAAGAAGGCTGTTAGTTTAGTGTCTTCAAGGCACCACAACAAACAAGCCTGAGATAGTAGAGTACTGTGATACTACCTAAGAAGAAACTGATGCACTGGATGTGAAGTGCCCAATTTACTCTACTCAGCAGGTGTTCTAGAAGATAGCCTCACACTGTCCTATACCATCATGAATATTTCTGTGGTAAATACATTAGTGATATATCCATCACTGACAGGAAATTGAAGAATCACAATTTTGCTTCAAGTTCCTAAAATGGCAGTTGATGAGACCATATCTGCAGAGACAGTTATCAACCCACATTTTCTGCTGGAGGTAGGACTACCAATTACCAGAATTCTGAAATGTGGACCTTATAAACCTAAAGTTGATCTAGCAAAACAGATGTAACATGTGTCCCAGATCAAAGACGAGAAAACAAAATTTTACTATATTAGTTATAGCACACAAATATGCAGCGACTAAGAAGTGTGTGTAATGACAGTGTTCAAAGCTATGTACATTTGTTTAATTCCTGTTTTAATTAATTTACATTATTTCATTGCTGTAGTTCCTACTGTTATCCATTAGTATCAGAATGTCAACAACTATTTTGTTACTTTAAAATTTTTGACATGTTCACTGCGGCCTAAGACATATAAATGTCAACGCGAGCCACTAACCCAGCTTTTAAGTATCAGCTGCAGTGAATGTGCAAAACAAGAAAATGTTTGCAATTTATTTGAAAGCCCTAATTCAGTCTCTGTTTTCAGGCATGTTTGTTTTGAAACATTAACAGGTTTAACGCAATCTCTCCTCCCCACAAATTTGCACCTCAGTGGTGTTGGGATCACAGAAAAAAATCTTGGCTTACTAAAGGAATAAAAATATCTTGTAACCACAAAAGGGAATGGTATCTAACAATAAGAAAGAGTAATGACCCAGAAACAGCCAAATATTATAAAAACTACTGTGCTACATCAAGAAAGGTTATTAAAAAGTCCAAAAGCATGTACATAATGTCTGAGATTAATACCTCTGATAACAAAATCAAAACAATTTGGAATATTATTACAAGGGAGACAGGGCAATCAAGAGTACAGGATGATGGCATTACCATCAAAGCGAATGGAAACTTGAGAAACAACAAGCTGGAAGTCGAAAACATTTTGAATAATCATTTTTTAAATGTTGTAGAGAAAATAGGATCTAAATGTTCATTAGAAGATGCAAGGCAGTTAATGGAAGAGGCCTTACCCACACCATTTGATACAACTGAAATTCCACCCACCTCTCCTTCTGAAATTAGGAAGATAATACACTCTCTCAAGAATAAAAGCTCACATGGCATTGATGGCATTCCCAGCAGGATAATAAAATCTTGTTCCCAAGAGATAAGTCGGATTCTTAGCCACATATGCAACAGCTCTCTCTCAAGCAGGGTATTTTCCAGATAGACTGAAGTATGCCATTGTTAAACCATTGCATAAAAAAGGGGATATGTCTGATGTCAACAACTACCCCCCAATCTCTCTCCTGACTACCTTATCCAAAATTCTTGAAAAAGTAATGTATTGTAGAGTAGCTTCACACCTTTGTAAAAATAAAGTTTTAACAAAATGTCAGTTTGGTTTCCAGAAGAGTTTTTCAATGGAAAATGCTATATATACTTCCACTAATGAAATATTAAATGCTCTGAGTAACCAGAAGTCACCCGTTGGGTGTTTTTTTTTTTTTTTTTTTTTTTTTTTTAACAGCTTTTGATTGTGTAAATCATGGAATACTTCTAAATAAGCTCAAGTACTGTGTGGTATGAATGGGACAGTGCTCAAATGGTTTAAACCACACATAACTGAAAGAGTGCAGAAAGTTGAAATAAGCAGTTCACATAATATGCAAAAAACTGGTGATTTCTCAAACTGGGGAACAATCAAGAATGGGGTGCCGCAAGGTTCGGTCTCGGGTCCTCTGCTGTTCTTAATATATATTAATGACTTGCCATTCTATATTCACGAAGATGCAAAGCTGGTACTTTTTGCCGATTATACAAGTGTAGCTATCACACCCAACAGTCAAGAATTAACTGGTGAAATTTTAAACGATGTTTTTCAGAAAATCATTAAGTGGTTCTCTGCAAATGGGCTCTCATTCAAATTTGACAAAACACAGTACATACAGTTCCACACAGTAAATGGAATGACACCATTAATAAATATAGGATTCGATCAGAAATCGGTAGCTAAGGTAGAATATTCAAAATTTCTAGGTGTATGCATTGATGAGGGGTTGAACTGGAAAACACACACTGAAGATCTGCTGAAACGTTTGAGTTCAGCCACTTATGCTATTAGGGTCTTTAAATATGTCTGCTTGTGTCTGTATGTGTGGATGGATACGTGCGTGTGTGCGAGTGTATACCTGTCCTTTTTTCCCCCTAAGGTAAGTCTTTCCGCTCCCGGGATTGGAATGACTCCTTACCCTCTCCCTTAAAACCCACTTCCTTTCGTCTTCCCCTCTCCTTCCCTCTTTCCTGATGAGGCAACAGTTTGTTGCAAAAGCTTGAATTTTGTGTGTGTGTTTGTGTTTGTTTGTGTGTCTATCGACCTGCCAGCGCTTTTGTTCGGTAAGTCACCTCATCTTTGTTTTTTTATATATATATATATATAAAAAAAATGAGACTTACCAAACAAAAGTGCTGGCAGGTCAATAGACACACAAACAAACATACACACAAAATTCAAGCTTTCGCAACAAACTGTTGCCTCATCAGGAAAGAGGGAAGGAGAGGGAAGGACGAAAGGATGTGGGTTTTAAGGGAGAGGGTAAGGAGTCATTCCAGTCCCAGGAGCGGAAAGACCCACAGCCTTTCGTCCTTCCCTCTCCCTCCCTCTTTCCTGATGAGGCAACAGTTTGTTGCGAAAGCTTGAATTTTGTGTGTATGTTTGTGTGTCGATATATATACTAGAGGGAAACATTCCATGCGGGAAAAATATATTTAAAAACAAAGATGATGTGACTTACCATACGAAAGCGCTGGCAGGTCGATAGAAACACAAACAGACACATACATACACACAAAATTCAAGCTTTCGCAACAAACTGTTGCCTCATCAGGAAAGAGGGAAGGAGAGGGAAGGACGAAAGGATGTGGGTTTTAAGGGAGAGGGTAAGGAGTCATTCCAATCCCGGGAGCGAAAAGACTGACCGTAGGGGGGAAAGAAGGACGGGTATACACTCGCACACACACACATATCCATCCACACATATACAGACACAAGCAGACATATTTAAAGACAAAGAGTTTGGGCAGAGATGTCAGTCGAGGCGGAAGTGCAGAGGCAAAGATGATGTTGAATTACAGGTGAGGTATGAGTGGCAGCAACTTGAAATTAGCGGAGATTGAGGCCTGGTGGGTAACGGGAAGAGAGGATATATTGAAGAGCAAGTTCCCATCTCCGGAGTTCGGATAGGTTGGTGTTGGTGGGAAGTATCCAGATAACCCGGACGGTGTAACACTGTGCCAAGATGTGCTGGCCGTGCACCAAGGCATGTTTAGCCACAAGGTGATCCTCATTACCAACAAACACTGTCTGCCTGTGTCCATTCATGCGAATGGACAGTTTGTTGCTGGTCATTCCCACATAGAATGCATCACAGTGTAGGCAGGTCACACATGTGGCTCTGCCTTTGATCGTGTACACCTTCCGGGTTACAGGACTGGAGTAGGTGGTGGTGGGAGGGTGCATGGGACAGGTTTTACACCGGGGGCGGTTACAAGGATAGGAGCCAGAGGGTAGGGAAGGTGGTTTGGGGATTTCATAGGGATGAACTAACAGGTTATGAAGGTTAGGTGGACGGCGGAAAGACACTCTTGGTGGAGTGGGGAGGATTTCATGAAGGATGGATCTCATTTCAGGGCAGGATTTGAGGAAGTCGTATCCCTGCTGGAGAGCCACATTCAGAGTCTGGTCCAGTCCCGGGAAGTATTCTGTCACAAGTGGGGCACTTTTGTGGTTCTTCTGTGGAGGATTCTGGGTTTGAGGGGATGAGGAAGTGGCTCTGGTTATTTGCTTCTGTACCAGGTCGGGAGGGTAGTTGCGGGATGCGAAAGCTGTGGTCAGGTTTTTGGTGGAATGGTTCAGGGATTCCGGACTGGAGCAGATTCGTTTGCCACGAAGACCTAGGCTGTAGGGAAGGGACCGTTTGATGTGGAATGGGCTGCAGCTGTCATAATGGAGGTACTGTTGCTTGTTGGTGGGTTTGATGTGGACGGACGTGTTAAGCTGGATATAGTAAGTGGGTCATTTCCCTAACCCCCCATCCCCTCCCCCCCCAAAAAAAAAAAATTAATAATATTAAGCGTCATGTAATATTTTCTGTAATGTAATATCTTGTATAGACACATTTTATTAACCTGACATGTTCCACATCATTATGAAGTGTCGTATTCATGATCTATGGAACAATCTAATCCAATTCTTACATGTCTGTTCCATTTCACATTGCTTTGCTTCATATGCCTAGAAATTTAAACAACATAACTGTTATGCTGTATTTTGAATAATGCACAACTGTTTTCCCTACTCATCTGCATTACATACATTTTTCTACATTAGATCTAGCTGCCACTCATCACACCAACTAGCAAGTTTGTCTAAGTCGTATTGTATCCTCCTAAGTTCACTCAACAAAGACACCTTCCCATGCTGCACAGCATCGTCAACAAACAGCTGCAGATTGCTGCTCACCCTGCCTGCTAGATCATTTACATATACAGAGAATAATAGCAGTCCTATCACACATCTGTGGGGCACTCCTGATGATACCCTTGTGTCTGATGAATGCTCGCCATCATGGACAATGTACTGGGTTCTATTACTTAAGAAGTCTTCAGTCACTCATATATCTGGGTACCTATTCTGTATGATATTCATCATCCGGTATGAGTGATGGTGCTGCAAGCTATGCTGGATAGCAACACAAATGTAGCCTATGAATGCAGAGAATGTCACCTTAGCATATGCCATCTCCACAATGTCATCATGATGTAATTTAGCCAATCAGGTGCCATCAACTGGGCATAAAAGTACAAACCTCACCAGTTTTAAGCCAGACTTAGTCCCTACTGATGGTGATGGGGGATGGTGTGAAAAGCTTGGGATTTTATACAAATTTGATGTGGCAAGTTAACATAATTTTTTATCCACGCAAGAAAAATTATTGTGTAAAACTGATAGCTCAGCATCTTACAGAAATCTCTTCAGGGTCCATGGAAGTCTTACACTTGCATGTCAATATATTTACTCCGTAATAGTATTTGTTGTTAATAACAGGTGTAATTTTACTATGCCCAGTGGAAGGAACTTCTAAAATACTAGAAGTAAAAATAATGTCCATGTAGACTATGAATCCCTGCCTATAATTTAGAATGGAAATTTACAAAAAATGGTTCAAAAGGCTCTGAGCACTATGGGACTTAACTACTGAGGTCATCAGTCCCCTAGAACTTAGAACTACTTAAACCTAACTAACCTAAGGACATCATATACATCCATGCCCGAGGCAGGATTCGAACCTGCGACCGTAGCGGTCGCGCGGCTCCAGACTGTAGCGCCTAGAACCGCTCGGCCACCCCGGCCGGCTGGAAATTTACATTCTGATACAAAAGTCTTTAACAGGTTGCTGCTAGACATCAAGTAGAAAACTGGAAATCACAAGACATTTAAAAAAATTACAAAATAAAAAATTATTTTATTTGTCTCTATTTCTATAATTAATTAAGAGTTAAGCATAATGTTTCGACTCAAGGATTCATCTGCTAGCTGACACTAAGGTTTGTATTAAACAGAATTTTAATATTACTGTCATATGTAAGCAGTTGCAGGTGTAGGCAGGTCACAACAAACTTTCAGCAGGAAATTGAGAAGTAAGAATGTAGGGAAATCAGTAAAGAGAAAGAAAGAGTTGTTGTTAGGTAGTTCCCATGGAAGAGGTGTTGGCCAACTTTTGCAGGATGAACTAGGATCAGAATACCAGGTCACCAATTTTTTTAAACCTAGTGCTGGTCTGGAGCAGGTGACAGAGGATTTAGGATCACTTTGCAAAGATTTCACTAAGGAAGGCACCATGGTTATAGTGGATAGGGGCAGGTAACAGTATTGACAGAGGGATCCTGGGTACAGTATAGAGTGTGACCTGGTGAAGATTTCATCGGCATCGAAGCATACTAGTGTTGAGTTTGTATCTGTTCTTGGGCACCATGACTGACCTCATTTGAACTCTTCTGTCAAGAGAGTTAATTTGGAGCTGGAACGGCTGCTCGTGTCGGGTGCGGGGTCACACATTGGTGTGGTTCCTGTTGATTCTCTCAGTAGGTGGGATTATACTAGGTATGGCCTTCACCTCAACAGGAAAGGGAAGGGTAAATTGGCTGGGGAAATAGCAGGAAAGTTAAAGGGGGGAGGCACTGTCATGAGTGCTAAATACCAGTGGTTATAGGGTTCAGAAAAGACCCTTTTTTAGGGTAGGGAGGACAGAAAGAAAGCAAACTTTAAGAGAGGTTAGAACTGAGACAAACCTTCAGTTTGAGAAAGAAATCAAAAAACATAACTCCAGCTTATTACATCAGCATAAACAGCCATTGTTTAAGAATTTTCAACAGTCAGCAGATGTTTTAACTCTACCCAATTTTAACTCAGTCAATGTGAAATGTCAGCTATCTTTGTTGCATCAAAATATTCGAGGACTGAGAAATAAAATTAATGAATTAACTATCTGCTTAGATGAATTACAGTCTTCAAACCCAGCTGACATAATCTGCCTCTCTGAACATCATGTGACCACTGGTACAGAACTTTTAAGTTTTACAGGGTTTAGGTTAGCATTTCACTTTTGTACATCAGAAATGGAGAAAAGAGGAGTTGCCACATTCATGAGGAACTGTCATATATTTAAGAACATAGACATTCATAAACTTTGCCTAGAACAGCATGTGGAAGCATGTGCAACAGAATTAGAATTTCACAAAAAATCCTTCATAATATTAAGTCTATATCGAGCACCTGCAGGTAACTTTAATCTGTTTGTAAACCACCTTGAAGCTGTACTGGCCCATTTAACAACCAAAAACAAAGAAATAGTGGTTGCTGGTGATTTCAATGTAGATATCCTTAAAGACTCTCCCAATAAGAACTTATTTGAGTTAGTAACACTATCATTCAATTTAATTCCCACTGTAAAGTTCCCCACTAGGATAGCCACTTGCTCACAAACACCCATTGATAATACGAGGGCGGTTCAGAAAGTAACCTCCGATTGGTCACAGTGCGGGTTGTGGGGGGAGTAGCGATGCCATCTGTGCGTTCACGCACTCAACAGGTCAGTCGGCATCAAGCTGTGGTCGAGTGAACGTCGTACCTGCGCTGGTTTAGTTTTTGTGGCAGTTTGAAATGTGTGCTGCAATAGAAAACCCCGCCAAATGTGAAGTGCGTGCTGTCATAAGGTTTTTTACAGCCAAAGGATATTCTGCAGCAGCTATTCATCGTGAGCTTTGTGCCGTGTACGGACCAAGAGTTATGAGTGAAGGAGTTGTCCGTGAATGGGTACGTTTATTTAAAAGTGGACGAGAAAACGTTCATGATGAAGAGAGGAGTGGTAGACCATCATTGGTAACTGACGAACTCGTTCAGACAGTTGATGCAAAAGTTCGTGAAAATCGACGTTTCTCAATGTCGGAGTTGTCTACTGGTTTTCCACAGATTTCTAAGACTCTCTTGTACGAGATAGTGACAGCAAGATTGGGTTACCGTAAGTTCTGTGCACGATGGGTGCCCAAAATTCTTACCGACCACCACAAAACTCAAAGAATGGCCTCTGCATTAGACTTTCTGTCACGTTATGAGGACGAAGGAGAACCATTGTTAAACAGAATCGTGACCGGTGACGAAACCTGGATTAAGTACGTGAACCCTGAGACAAAAGAACAATCAAAGATGTGGGCACATTCAAATTCGCCAACCAAACCAAGAAAAGCCTCGCAAGATTTTTCTGCCAGAAAACTGATGGCAACGGTGTTTTGGGATGTCAAAGGGGTGTTGTTGGTTGAATTAATGGAACGTGGTACGACCAGTAATCAAGACGTGTACTGTGAAACAATAAAAAAGTTACGACGGGCTATACAGAACAAACGCCGTGGTATGCTGACTTCCGGTATCATTTTTTTGCACGATAACGCCCGTCCTCACTCTGCTCGCAGAACAACGGCCCTTCTTGAGTCCTTCAAGTGGGACGTTATCAACCATCCACCTTACAGCCCAGACCTGGCGCCAAGTGATTATCACCTCTTCATGCATTTGAAGAAATGGCTCGGGTCACAGCGGTTTGATGACGACGAAGAGCTCAAAGATGCGGTCACAGGCTGGCTCCAGGCACAAGCGGGTGATTTTTATGCAGAAGGAATTTCAAAGCTTGTGAAGAGATACGATAAGTGCCTCAATTGCTATGGAGACTATGTAGAAAAATAGTGCAAAGATGTAGTTGTAAGATATATATATTAAAATATTTTTATTTAACTTGGAGTATTTTTTTAAATCAACCGGAGGTTACTTTCTGAACGGCCCTAGTATCTTTATAGAAAAGGCCAATGAACAAAATTATATTACAAAACCAATAGTCAATGGCCTCTCAGACCATGACATGCAGTTCCTTCTGTTAAATGTTGATACTGAACAGGATATAAAATCTGTTAAATCTGAGCTCAAGAGGGTAATCAGTAAGCCAAAAATTGATTATTTTAGGACACTTCTCAGACACATTCACTGGACTGATGTTTACAGTGCTCATGGCATGAACGAAAAATATAACACTTTTGCTAATAAAGTGCTTACCTTATTCGAACACTGCTTTCCCCCAAAACTTAGATTAGATTAGATTAGATTTACTTACCAAGGTTAGAGCAAAGTCTACAACGAAGCCATGGATTACTCGAGGAATAGGGGTATCTTGTAAAACAAAAAGAAAACTGTATCTGTCACTCCGAAACATTTCCAATGTTGATGCTATAGCACATTATAAGAAATACTGCAAAATATTAAAGACTGTAATACGGATGTCAAAGCAAATATATTACAAGGAAAAGATAGTCATATCAGATAACAAAATAAAGACAATATAGTATATAGTGAAGGAGGAGACCGGTAGAATCAGACATGAAGAGGAACAAATAGCATTAAGAGTAAATGATACATTGGTGACAGATGTGTATAGTGTTGCAGAACTTTTTAACAAACATTTTATAACTGTTACTGAAAAGATGGGGTTGTCAGGTTCGGTAGATGCTGCTATGGAATACCTCAGACCAGACATTTCAAGTAACTTCCATAATATGAATTTGACTCTCACTACCCCAACAGAAATAATGTCCATCACAAAATGTTTAAAATCAAAAAGATCCAGCGGTTATAATGAAATATCAACAAAGTTAATTAAAGAATGTGATTCTGAGCTAAGTAACATATTAAGCTATCTGTGTAACTAGTCATTTATCAATGGAATATTTCCTGAATGGCTGAAATATGCTGAAGTTAAGCCACTGTTTAAGAAGGGAGATAAAGAAATAGCATCAAATTTCCGTCCAATTTAACTGTTGCCAGCATTCTCAAAAATTTTCGAAAAAGTAATGTACAGTCGGCTTTATAACCATCTTATCTCAAATAACATACTGTCAAAGTCACAGTTTGGATTTCTAAAAGGTTCTGATATTGAGAAGGCTATCTACACTTACAGTGAAAATGTGCTTAATTCATTAGACAAAAAATTGCAGGCAACTGGTATATTTTGTGATCTGTCAAAGACATTTGACTGTGTAAATCACAATATACTTTTAAGTAAATTAGAATATGATAGTGTAACAGGAAATGCTGCAAAATGGTTCAAATCTTATATCTCTGGCAGGAAACAAAGGGTGCTATTAGGAAAGAGACATGTATCAAGCTATCAGGCATCACCCAACTGGGAACTAATTACATGTGGGGTTCCACAAGGTTCCATTTTGAGGCCCTTACTTTTTCTTGTGGATATCAATGACCTTTCATCAGTAACATTACCAGATGCCAAGTTCGTTTTGTTTGCCGATGATACAAACATTGCAATAAATAGCAAATCAAGTGTAGTCTTAGAAAGATCAGCCAATAAAATATTTGTGGACATTAATCACTGGTTCCTAGCCAATTCTTTGTCACTAAACTTTGAAAAAACACACTACATGCAGTTCAGAACTTGTAAGGGGTGTCCCACGAGTATATGTCTAACGTACGATGACAAGAAGATAGAAGAAGTGGACAGTGTTAAATTCTTGGGATTACAGCTTGATAATAAATTCAACTGGGTGGAGCACACCACAGAACTGCTGAAGCGTCTTAACATATCTCTGTTTGCAATGCGAATTTTGTCAGACATAGGGGATATAAAAATGAAAAAACTGGCATACTATGCTTGCTTTCATTCCATAATGTCATATGGGATTATTTTTTGGGGTAATTCATCAAGCCAAGCTACAGTTTTCCGGGCACAAAAACGTGCAGTAAGAGTTATATGTGCTGTGAACTCAAGAACATCCTGCAGAAGCCTGTTTAGGGAACTAGGGATACTAACTACTGCTTCCCAATATATTTATTCCTTAATGAAATTTGTAATTAAAAATATATCACTTTTTCAAACCAACAGCTCAATTCATGGAATCAATACTAGAAATAAGAATAATCTTCACAAGGATTTAAAGTCACTTAGTCTTGTACAAAAAGGTGTGCATTATTCAGGAACACACATTTTCAATAACTTGCCAGCAGCAATAAAAAGTTTAACAGCCAATGAAATTCAGTTTAAGAGAAGCCTAAAGGATTTATTGGTGACCAACTCCTTCTTCTTCATTGATGAATTTCTCAGTAAAACAAACTGATTTGTATATAAGTACAATATAACTTCTGCACAGTTCCAGTGCAGTAATGTGTTCATTGAAAATGTGTGTGTGTGTGTGTGTGTGTGCATGTGTGTGTGTGTGTGTGTGTGTGTGAGAGAGAGAGAGAGAGAGAGAGAGAGAGAGAGAGAGAGAGAGAGAGAGGGAGAGCCATGGGCTCAAGTCTATTTAAGGTGGCCTGAATTCTCTCTGTGTACACAATTGGTTCCTGCTGGATTTTACTTAAATACCATGTTCAAGTTGTTAATGCTTATGTGGAGTAAAGCGATGTGGAGTGAAGCGATTTTCACAGCTCTACAATAACTTTATTATTTTAGATATTTTCACAATGCTTTGCACACACATACAAAAACTCAAAAAGTTTTTTTACGCATTCACAAATGTTCGATATGTGCCCCTTTAGTGATTCGGCAGACATCAAGCCGATACTCAAGTTCCTCCCACACTCGGCGCAGCATGTCCCCATCAATGAGTTCGAAAGCATCGTTGATGCGAGCCCGCAGTTCTGGCACGTTTCTTGGTAGAGGGGGTTTAAACACTGAATCTTTCACATAATCCCACAGAAAGAAATCACATGGGGTTAAGTCGGGAGAGCATGGAGGCCATGACATGAATTGCTGATCATGATCTCCACCACAACCGATCCATCGGTTTTCCAATCTCCTGTTTAAGAAATGCCGAACATCATGATGGAAGTGCGGTAGAGCACCATCCTGTTGAAAGATGAAGTCGGCGCTGTCGGTCTCCAGTTGTGGCATGAGCCAATTTTCCAGCATGTCCAGATACACATGTCTGTAACGTTTTTTTCACAGAAGAAAAAGGGGCCATAAACTTTAAACCGTGAGATTGCACAAAACATGTTAACTTTTGGTGAATTGCGAATTTGCTGCACGAGTGCGTGAGGATTCTCTACCGCCCAGATACGCACATTGTGTCTGTTCACTTCACCATTAAGAAAAATGTTGCTTCATCACTGAAAACAAGTTTCGCACTGAACGCATCCTCTTCCATGAGCTGTTGCAACCACGCCGAAAATTCAAAGCGTTTGACTTTGTCGTCGGGTGTAGGGCTTGTAGCAATTGTAAACGGTAAGGCTTCTGCTTTAGCCTTTTCTGTAAGATTTTCCAAACCGTCGGCTGTGGTACGTTTAACTCCCTGCTTGCTTTATTCGTCGACTTCCGTGGGCTACGCGTGAAACTTGCCCGCACGCGTTCCACTGTTTCTTCGCTCACTGCAGGCCGACCCGTTGATTTCCCCTTACAGAGGCATCCAGAAGCTTTAAACTGCGCATACCATCACTGAATGGACTTAGCAGTTGGTGGATCTTTGTTGAACTTCATCCTGAAGTGTCATTGCACTGTTATGACTGACTGATGTGAGTGCATTTCAAGCACGACATATGCTTTCTCGGCTCCTGTCGCCATTTTGTCTCACTGCGCTCTCGAACGCTCTGGCGGCAGAAACCTGAAGTGCGGCTTCAGCCGAACAAAACTTTATGAGTTTTTCTACGTATCTGTAGTGTGTCGTGACCATATGTCAATGAATGGAGCTACAGTGAATTTATGAAATCGCTTCAGTCATTTGTAATAGCCCTGTACAATCTAACTTCTGCACCATTTCAGTGTAGTAATGTGTTCATTGTAAATAAGTATTATAGAAGTTGTATTACATGTTTATTACTTTATAAATAAATAAAAAACTTCTTTATTTTAAATTCAGTGCATTAGTATTTGTAAAATGACTCTTTGATATAGTGTTCATTAAAAAATGACGATGATTCCACTTGGGACCTGTGGAATGGTACATTAGCTTATTTGTTTTAGTTGTAAATATTTGTCATGTACTGTTGTTTTTCTGACATGTTCCACATCCTGGAGAACCTCCTCACTACGGATCAATCGGAATGAAAGTAAATCTAATCTAATCTAAGCTGACAGTACTGTCTGTAAAATTATGAAATGCATTGCATGAAATATGAGAGAAAAACAAAACTTGAATAAAACACTATTTCTAGCTTTCAGGAACATTTTTTCCGTCCTCTGGGAAGATGGATATTATTTGGAAGATTGGGAATGAGGGAAGATCACTTACACCACCTGTACAACACCAATGTGATCCATTCATGATGACTGCTCAAGTGTTTGAAATCTGCACCAAGTCTGATTAAACCAACACATTGCATCAACTCAGGGGTGAGCTGCTATATAGGTTACCAGTAGGCTCAAACAATATGTGAGTATTATCACCATCTGGTGAGCAAGATGTATGAAACAGGCGAAATGCCCTCAGACTTCAAGAAGAATATAAAAATTCCAATCCCAAAGAAAGCAAGTGTTGACAGATGTGAAAATTACCAGATGTGAAAATCAGTTTAGTAAGTCACGCCTGCAAAATACTAACACGAATTCTTTACAGACGAATAGAAGAACTGGTAGAAGCCAACCTCGGGGAAGATCAGTTTGGATTCTGTAGAAATGTTGGAACACCTGAGGCAACACTGACCCTACGACTTATCTTAGAAGATAGATTAAGGAAAGGCAAACTTACATTTCTAGCATTCATAGATTTAGAGAACGCTTTTGACAATGTTGACTGGAACATTCTCTTTCAGATTCTGTAGGTGGCAGGAGTAAAATACAGCGAGCAAAAGGCTATTTACAATTTGTACAGAAACCAGATGGTAGTTATAAGAGTCGAGGGACATGAAAGGGAAGCAGTGGTTGGAAAGGAAGTGAGACAGGGTTGTAGCCTCTCCCCGATGTTGTTCAATCTGTATATTGAGCAAGCAGCAAAGGAAACAAAAGAAAAATTCGGAGTAGGTATTAAAATCCATGGAGAAGAAATAAAAACTTTGAGGTTCGCCGATGACATTGTAATTCTGTCAGAGACAGCAAAGGACTTGGAAGAGCAGTTGAATGGAATGGACAGTGTCTTGAAAGGAGGATATAAGATGAACATCAACAAAAGCAAAACAAGGATAATGGAATGTAGTCGAATTAAGTCGAGTGATGCTGAGGGAATTAGATTAGGAAATGAGACACTTAAAGTAGTAAAGGAGTTTTGCTATTTGGGGAGCAAAATAACTGATGATGGTCGAAGTAGAGAGGATATAAAATGTAGACTGGCAATGGCAAGGAAAGCGTTTCTGAAGAAGAGAAATTTGTTAACATCGAGTATAGATTTAAGTGTCAGGAAGTCATTTCTGAAAGTATTTGTATGGAGTGTAGCCATGTATGGAAGTGAAACATGGACGATAAATAGTTTGGACAAGAAGAGAATAGGAGCTTTCGAAATGTGGTGCTACAGAAGAATGCTGAAGATTAGGTGGGTAGATCACATAACTAATGAGGAAGTATTTATTGAATAGGATTGGGGAGAAGAGAAGTTTGTGGCACAACTTGACCAGAAGAAGGGATCGGTTGGTAGGACATGTTCTGAGGCATCAAGGGATCACCAATTTAGTATTGGAGGGCAGCGTGGAGGGCAAAAATCGTAGAGAGATACCGAGAGATGAATACATTAAGCAGATTCAGAAGGATGTAGGTTGAAGTAAGCACTGGGAGATGAAGCTTGCACAGGATAGAATAGCATGGAGAGCTGCATCAAACCAGTCTCAGGACTGAAGACAACAACAACAACATGAAGATGATTGGCAAACTCTTATGAGAATCTCCGGAGGGAAGATAATGTTCTTTTTGTTGAAGACTATTGAGACAAATTGGAAGATACACGAAATCAGGGTTCGTATGGAGGCATCCCCCCATGAACCATGGACCTTGCCGTTGGTGGGGAGGCTTGCGTGCCTCAGCGATACAGATAGCCGTACCGTAGGTGCAACCACAACGGAGGGGTATCAGTTGAGAGGCCAGACAAACGTGTGGTTCCTGAAGAGGGGCAGCAGCCTTTTCAGTAGTTGCAAGGGCAACAGTCTGGATGATTGACTGATCTGGCCTTGTAACAATAACCAAAACGGCCTTGCTGTGCTGGTACTGCGAACGGCTGAAAGCTAGGGGAAACTACAGCCGTAATTTTTCCCGAGGGCATGCAGCTTTACTGCTGCATCAAACCAGTCTCAGGACTGAAGACCACAACAACAAAACAACAATGGAGGCATATAGATAGCATCTCTTCCCTCACTCTGTTTGCGAGTGGAACAGGAAAGGAAATGATTTGTAAGTAGTACAAGGGTACCCTCACACAGTTTTGGTTGCTTATTAAAATACGGAAGAAAGTTGTGACTGCCCACCACATTAAAAAATATTAGTTGAAACTAACCTAAAACTTTGTGATTTATTTCAAATGTTTTGTTGCACATTCAACTGTACCTGATACACTCTGATAATGAGTGTCTTGCATTGATAACAGTCATGCAATTTTGAGATCCCAGTTTCAGTATCGCTTAGATCTATTAATAATCCCTCATTCGGCTCTTTTTTTATCAAAAAATCACATAAAAATAAACTGGATTTTGTGATACTACATATAGGAAGATATGATTGGCGTATAATTGTTTCTTTACAGGGCAACAACGATCAAAATTTAAGCCTATCGGTAACACAGACTGGAAAGAACACATGTCTGAGCTAGAGTACTATTTTGGATTTCGCCCCCAATGGTGTCAACTGAAATTATACGATTGGGTATGGATGTTATAGAGCAGGTTATGACATTGGAGCTGTAATAAGAGTCAAAGGGTCGATCCAACGCGTCGGCTTTGACCCGTGACGTAAGGGTGTTGTCGTGTGTGACGTCATGACGGCGCGGAGTTTGGTTTGAGTGTGCTGTCTCTAGTTCTGTATTATTTTATTTTATTTGCTTTTCTGATCTGTTCGTTCTATCCCGTGAGATTTTTTTTTAAAAAAGACAAAAAACATTAATCAGCTACTGAAGCATCTTTATCTTCTATGGGTTGCAGGGGTTACGACCCCTGGGGAGGTGGGTGGGTATTCATGCATGGCTGTCTTCACTTACACGTTGTAGCTACGCAAGGCGTCTAAATTTGTTTATATTTAGTTTGCCCCCCACCCAAAACACCCCATTTCCCGCGCTTGTCCCGTTAGTGTCATTAGGCTTCTTGTGGAAAGTGTGTGTGTTTGTTTTTGTTTCCGCCATATTTGTGACGTCATGGGTCAAAGCAGATGGGTGGGATCGGACGCTTCCGTATTTCCGAGTCAAAGGCATGGAAGACGAAACCCAAATATTGGATCCGAAAATAGATCCAAAAATAGATAAAATTTTGTTGAATTCGAATTCACACAGGGGTAAATCAGGGGGGCCACAAACACATTTATAAAAGAAATAACACTCGGAAACGAAAATGGCAAACGAACCAAAAGGTAACATGTAAATATCATCTGCAGGAACATCACTCCTCCAAGATTTTATTGTTTTTGTCGATATAGGCGTTTCGAATAACTAGTTTTTATAGTTTAACAGCTGCCACGTGACACACTGGAGCTATTTCCTGCATGTAATCCACAATGTATACGATGCACAAATCACGAAGTTTACACAATTGGCCTTTTTGGTTACATGTATTAACTTTCGTGCACAATATCGTGTGTAATTTAGGTAATGGGCACCATTCCAACAGAATTGTAGGGAGTTTTCTGTATCATTCAAACGGGGAATCAACTGTTTCTACGTAACAGAACTGGACATAGGCACTGCATTAGATTCACTCACGACTTCTATTCTCATCCGATGTTCCGTTGTCAAAATGAAAATAGTAAACAATATCCATATTTCCCGCTTGGAGAGTCGAGCGTTCGATATATATCGCTCCGAGTGATGCCCGAACTTCAATTGGCACCATTTCTTGGAAATTACAGTTTATTTATGTATTCATCAAAAAAAATTCTTTAGATTGTGCAAACCAATGACATATTCCACATATTGCCCCTCCAAACTAACTTCTGTATAAAATCAAATGTAGGTTGCTGTTCTTGTCGTTCCAAAAGCTGCGAAAGTGTACCTACAGGCCCGTCCACACGCAACGATCTGTCTGCGCAAATGTCTGCGCACATCACCCTGCGCAGACAGATCGTTGCGTGTGGACAGACGATTTGCACCAACCTGAGGTGTGTGCAAACCTGGAAGTTGGAGTTGGAGGTTTGAGCGAAACCTCTCAAATATGTGGGTTCAAACCACATCTGCGCAGACAAGTTGGAGCGTGTGGACAGGAGATCGCCGCAAATCTGGCGCGAAACAGCTGTTTGCTCAGTCTAGTGTTTGTATTTGTGCGCACAGGGCTTTAAAATGGCTGATACTCGTCAGTGTTCTCGAGAGTTTGTAAGTGAATTCATTGAAATATACAGAAACCACCCATGTCTGTGGAAGATTAAAAGTAAAGAATATAGTGACAGAGGCAAAAAGACAGCAGCATACAATGCTATACTTGAAAATTGCGGGCAGTTGACGCCCCGCAAACAGAGAATAATAAAAGAAATTGGTTGCGAACTGTTTACCGAAAAGAGTTAGCCAAAGTTCAGAAATCTAGAAGATCTGGTGTAGGAGTAGATCAAGTATACCAGCCAACGTTATGGTATTTTGATCTGCTTGGCTTTCTTAGTGATCAAGAAACGCTAAGACCAAGCAGGAGTACAATTGATGATGAAATTGGAGTGTCAATGTGCGAGGAAACGGAACACGAGGTAATGTAAAACAATATATTTCACATACGTTTATCAAAAGTTTATTCAAAAGAATGTATTTGTGTGAAAACATAATAGAAAATTGACTACTGTTATAAAAAGAACTCATCCTTCAAGACAGCGTAAATAGCTTCACATGTGTTGGGTATTATTTCACTCAACGCTTGTTTCGATATTGCAGATGAAAATTCCAAATCCTTGTAGCTCCTTCCTGTTGCTAGGAACCTTAATGTTACCGCCAGCCGTTCATGAGGAGAAATTGCACTTCTCATACAAGTATTTTTTCTCATATGAGGGGTTACAAGCTTTAAGAGATAATTATAAGTTTCGACATCCATCCGCAAATAATTTCGCCAGTCGTTAGGTTCGCTCTGCAACTCTCGCAGTAAATTTACGTGAGAAAACTACTTTCGCTTTAGCAGCCGCTGTCTACACCAATTTGACCGCTTTCTCTGTTTCCTACGGTTGGTCTGAATGCTTTTTTTGCAACACAATTTGCGAACACAGACCACAACAGAACTTCGTCCATTTCTATATTTCAAAATAACTGAATTAAATTTTTGACGTTTACGGGGAGCGTAGTCGCTGATGTTTCTTTTCTACACCGACAGATGGCGGGCGAGTAGTAGATTGGGGTTTGTGTCGTGTGAACACACCACATTTGCAGCGATCTTTTGCATGTACAGACATCTGCGCCGATGTCTGCGCAGACAGATCGTTGCGTGTGGACCGGGCTTTATACGACCCCTGTTCACTTTTTGCAGTAATAGAATTAAAACATTGAAATCGAATGGAGTACAGCCGCAATTGCTTCACGATACCTGCGGCAGAATGCTTGTTTCGAAATACTGCCACCAGGGAGCAGTCGTGGAAGTAAAGTGGCGCAACAATCTAAAATAAAGTTCAATGTTTTGTTGCTTGACGAAAGTTCCGTCTGGTCCACACGCAACGATCTGTCTGCGCAGATGTCTGTACATGCAAAAGATCGCTGCAAAGGAGGTGTGTTCACACGACACAAACCCCAATCTACTACTCGCCCGCCAGCTGTCGGTGTAGAAAAGAAACATCAGTGGCAAACGACTACGCTCCCCGTAAACGTCAAAATTTTAATTCAGTTATTTTGAAATATAGAAATGGGGGAAGTTCTGTTGTAGTTTGTGTTCGCAACTTGTGCTACAGAAAACATCCAGACCAACCGCAGGAAACAGAGAAAGCGGTCAAAATGGTGTAGACAGTGGCTGCTAAAACGAAAGTAGTTTTCTCACGTAAATTTACTGCGCGATTTGCAGGGCGAGCCTAACGACTGGTGAAATTATTTGCGGATGGATGTCAAAACTTATTATCTCTTAAAGCTTGTAACCCCTCATATTATGAGACAAAATACTTGTATAGAGAAGGGCAAGTTCTTATGAACGGCTGGCGGTAACATTAAGATTCCTAGCAACAGGAAGGACCTACAAGGATTTGGAATTTTCAACTGCAATATCGAAACAAGAGTTGAGTGAAAGAATACCCGCAATTTTTCAATTAGAGCATTGTCTGCTGCTGTCTTTTTGTCTCTGTCACTATATTCTTTGCTTTAATCTTCCACAAACATGGGTGGTTTCTATATATTTCAATGAACTCACAAACTCTCGAGAACACTGACGAGTATCAGCCATTTTAATTCCCTGTGCGCACAAATACAAACACTAGACTGAGCAAACCACTGTTTCACGCCAGATTTGCGGCGATCTCCTGTCCACACGCTCCAACTTGTCTGCGCAGATGTGGTTTGAACCCACAGATTTGAGAGGTTTCGCTCAAACCTCCAACTTCCAGATTTGCACACACCTCAGGTTGGTGCAAATCTTCTTTCCACACGCAACGATCTGTCTGCTCAGATGTGATTTGCGCAGACAGATCGTTGCGTGTGGGCGGGTCTTCATAGTTCACACATGCTACTGCAGGATGCCACTAGACGTTGCGACATAATTGGTGAGTATGTGAAATCAACTGTTCACATAGAGCTACCAAAACCAGATTTCGTAAACATATTTCACAGTAGTCAGTACCGTTTCTGGTTGGTCCAAAATCGATTTTGAAAATTCATTTCTAGCTGCCAGTTTTCCACTTCCACACTCGATTTTCGCTCCCAGGTATAAACGTACTTGGATTTGGTTGGTTACGTCTTGTTGCTAAAATATTTGACTAATACGGGCGGGGCGAAGGAGAACCTGAAGTATTGGACTGAGCGTGAAACGGTATATCTCTAATACTGAAATGAAGAGAAATTCCGATTGCGCTGACTAAATCGGAATCTGGAACAGCTATTTTCCTGACGTAATATGTAACTGAGCTAGCAAATTCACTTCAGACCTTAACATGTGAACACGACAGCGAAAAACGGTTTCCGAAATTTGGTTTTCGTCTTTCAGATGATGTGTCGCATGTGATACTGTGATTCATGTCCATGGAAACCTGACTGAACCTCTTTGGATTTACCCATGTATTTCATCTTACGCAGTTTGTATTGTGCTCACTGATCTTCATCGCGGGAATCATGAAGAGAGCGCAGATCAGGGGGCTGGAAAGTGAAGTGTTAGATTGCAACGGTGATTCTAGAGAGAGAGCTGATTTATTAACAGGACCTTGTTTTGAACCTAGCGTTTTCTTTAGGTGCCATTCTTGGAGAAAAGCTGGTTTGGCAGATGTACGGACACAGGTTAGTGAAAATGTAACGTTATAAGGTAAGAAATTTAATGATCACAATTTTTGGAGAAAATGTAAAGTGTTAAGGTAAGAAATTGAGTGATTACTATTGTGCAGCACAATAGCAACGGGCACAAAGAACTCCATGTCATGCACATGCAGATGTCCTGTGGGTGTCAGTTGTGGATGTTCTCACAAAAGTGAATCCATTTACTCTGGCAAGGAGAACATACATTCTTAATGAAAGTGATGTAAACCAAACCCAGTCAACTTTGTTAAAATGAAATATCTGAAGTTCCAAGACAATTTATTGGGAAACTGCTTTCAACTCAAAACTTAATTTTTGTGTCAGGTTAGTGTTAATGTATATTTTATAGAAAGTTGTTTCAAAATTGTTGTTAGTACCTATTGTGTTAAATTTAGCTATGTACAGATACCTGTTACTAAAAAACAAGCATTACGTATTTAATTTGTTTAATAGTACCATTTCAAACAACATGAACCAGAACTATTATGTAAATACTTGCACTTGTTGTTGTTGTGGTCTTCAGTCCTGAGAATGGTTTGATGCAGCTCTCCATGCTAATCTATCCTGTGCAAGCTTCTTCATCTCCAAGTACCTACTGCAACCTACATCCTTCTGAATCTGCTTAGTGTATTCATCTCTTGGTCTCCCTCAACGATTTTTACCCTCCACGCTGCCCTCCAATACTGAATTGGTGATCCCTTCATGCCTCAGAACATGTCCTACCAACCGATACCCTTCTTCTGGTCAAGCTGTGCCACAATCTTCTCTTCTCCCCAATCCTATTCAATAGTTCCTCATTAGTTATGTGATCTACCCATCTAATCTTCAGCATACTTCTGTAGCACCACATTTCGAAAGGTTCTATTCTCTTCTTGTCCAAACTATTTATCGTCCATGTTTCACTTTCATACATGGCTACACTCCATACAAATACTTTCAGAAATGACTTCCTGACACATAAATCTATACTCGATGTTAACAAATTTCTCTTTTTCAGAAACGCTTTCCTTGCCATTGCCAGTCTACATTTTATATCCTCTCTACTTCGACCATCATCAGTTATTTTGCTCCCCAAATAGCAAAACTCCTTTACTACTTTAAGTGTCTCATTTCCTAATCTAATTCCCTCAGCATCACTCGACTTAATTCGACTACATTCCATTATCCTCATTTTGCTTTTGTTGATGTTCATCTTATATCCTCCTTTTAAGACACTACCCATTCCATTCAACTGCTCTTCCAAGTCCTTTGCTGTCTCTGACAGAATTATAATGTCATCGGCGAACCTCAAAGTTTTTATTTCTTCTCCATGGATTTTAATACCTACTCCGAACTTTCCTTTTGTTTCTCGTATTGCTTGCTCAATATACAGATTGAATAACATAGGGGATAGGCTACAAACTTGTCTCACTCCCTTCCCAACAACTGCTTCCCTTTCATGTCCCTCGACTCTTATAACTACCATCTGGTTTCTGTACAAATTGTAAATAGCCTTTCGCTCCCTGTATTTTACCCCTGCCACCTTTAGAATTTGAAAGAGAGTATTCCAGTCAACATTGTCAAAAGCTTTCTCTAAGTCTACAAATGCTAGAAACGTAGGTTTGCCTTTCCTTAATCGTTCTTCTAAGATAAATCGTAGAGTCAGTATTGCCTCACGTGTTCCATTATTTCTACGGAATCCAAACTGATCTTCCCCGAGGTCGGCTTCTACCAGTTTTTCCATTCGTCTGTAACAAATTCGTGTTAGTATTTTGCAGCTGTGACTTATTAAACTGATTGTTCGGTAATTTTCACATCTGTCAACACCTACTTTCTTTGGGATTGGAATTATTATATTCTTCTTGAAGTCTGAGGGTATTTCGCCTGTTTCATACATTTGCTCACCAGATGGTAGAGTTTTGTCATGATTGGCTCTCCCAAGGCCGTCAGTAGTTGCAATGGAATGTTGTCTACTCTGGGGGCCTTGTTTCGACTCAGGTCTTTCAGTGCTCTGTCAAACTCTTCACGCAGTATTGTATCTCCCATTTCATTTTCATCTACATCCTCTTCCATTTCCATAATATTGTCCTCAAGTACATCGCCGTTGTATAGACCCTCTATATACTCCTTCCACCTTTCTGCTTTCCCTTCTTTGCTTAGAACTGGGTTTCCATCTGAGCTCTTGATGTTCATACAAGTGGTTCTCTTATCACCAAAGGTCTCTTTTAATTTGCCTGTAGGCAGTATCTTATCTTACCCCTAGTGAGATAAGCCTCTACATCTTTACATTTGTCCTCTAGCCATCCTTGCTTAGCCATTTTGCACTTCCTGTCGATCTCATTTTTGAGGCATTTGTATTCCTTTTTGCCTGCTTCATTTACTGCATTTTTATATTTTCTCCTTTCATCAATTAAATTCAATATTTCTTCTGTTACCCAAGGATTTCTACTAGCCCTCGTCTTTTTACCTACTTGATCCTCTGCTGCCTTCACTACTTCATCCCTCAGAGCTACCCATTCTGCTTCTACTGTATTTCTTTCCCCCAGTCCTGTCAATTGTTTCCTTATGCTCTCCCTGAAACTCTGTACAACCTCTGGTTCTTTCAGTTTATTCAGGTCCCATCTCCTTAAGTTCCCACCTTTTTGCAGTTTCTTCAGTTTTAATCTACAGTTCATAACCAATAGATTGTGTTCAGAGTCCTCATCTGCCCCTGGAAATGTCTTACAATTTAAAACCTGGTTCCTAAATCTCTGTCTTGTACTTATCTCTGTCTTGTACTTATTCATACTTTATTTCAGTTTGTAGAAAAGCTCAATTTCTTGTTTTTGTTATATCGGTTAATATACTGTTACAAAATATGCTGATTAGTTTTGGTTTAATAAGGTGATGTTTTGATATTTCTAATACTTATTTTTACTTACCTTTCAGTATATTTTAAAGAAATTCCTGTTCGTTAAAGGTCAATTTGGTCAAACTGGGGCCGTTGGTGAAAAACAAGAGTCCGGAATAATTTTTTTTGACAATGAACCCATCATCATCCCAGATTTATATTTTGCCATGTGATTTACAATAGCATGAAGTAGTTACAGAAATATTTTGAAAATTTTCAATTATGTACTTTTTTAAAAAAATTAAAATTAAATCAAAATATTAATTAGTATTTTGAAAAAGGTTATTAATTAGAAGCTATGTTTTGTTGTATATCCCTGGAAAGAACATGCAAAATGACACCTTTCCCAGTTCTCTAGCTCAATTAGGGCACCTCCTAGGACAATTTAAAAAAAGTCCGTTCACACATTTTTGGCTGGTTTTTGAAAAGTTTAGGCAGCCATATTTCAGGAATAGTTTGAGATAAAAAATTGAAATTTGGTATTTTTGTTAGTCTCAGTGCCCACTATAAGTATACCAATTTTCAGCAGAATCTAAGAGGGTGAGGTAAAATATGTGTGTTGATTTGACATGGAATGACTAAGGGGGAGCTGCTACATTTGTCAGAAACTGTTTTGATTTGAAGAATATTGATATTAATAAATTTTGCTCAGAGCAGCATTTAGAAGCTTGTGCAACAGTGGTAGTATTTCATAATAAGTCCTTTATAATAGTAGGTATATTCAAATCACCTTCAGAAAATTTTAACCTCTTCATAAAAAATATGGAAGCTCTGTTGTCCCATCCCATGGTAAAAGGAAATAGTGGTTGCTGGTGATTTTAATGTGGATTTATTGAAAAGCTCTGTCAGTGAACAATTATTGCAGTCAGTAACACTATCATTCAATTTAGTTCCTATTGTGAACTTTGCAACTAGGATGTGTAAATGCTCTGAGACTGCTATTGATAATATCTTTGTAGACAAATCTAGGGAAAAAGTTATATCACAAAACCAATAGTAAATGGGCTATCTGATCATGACATGTAGCATCTTCTGTTAAATGTTAAACTTGCCAGGATGATAATGTATAAATCTTAGTACAGGAAAGTAATACATAAGACAAAAATTGAGAAATTCAGGAAATTGCTCTAAGACATGATCTGGATAGATGTTTACAATACTTCTGACCCAAATGGAAAATACAAAACATTCATTAAAGAATTTCTTTTGAAAATTGATTTCCCCTAAAGGTAACTCAAATCACACAGTGGTCAAAAAGTAATACAGTCTTCTTTAGTCCCACATGATATCTTTATTCCTTGAGTAAACCATGGATTACACAGGGAATAAAGATATCATGTGGGACAAAAAGGAGACTGTATCTACTACCTAGGAACAGCTCTGATGATGGAATTGTAATGCATTACAAAGAATACTGCAAAATATTGAAGCAAGTAATCCAGAGATTGGAGCGGCTTTCTTATGAGAAAAGAATAATTACATTGGGCAACAAAATAAAAACTGATGGGATATAGTGAAGACAGAGACATGTAGGGCCAAAAAGGAAGAGGAACAGATAGCTCTAAAAATAAATGAGACTTTGGTAACAAATGCATGTAGTGTTGCAACCCTCTTAAACAAGTATTTCATTTCTGTTACTGAAAGCCTGGGGTTATCAGGTTCCATGAACAGTGCAATGGAATATCAGAGACTAGTCTTTAAAAATGTCAGTGAAATGGAAATGACACTCATGTCTCCCAAAGAAGTAGCATCCGTCATAAAATCCTTAAAATCTAATCATTCCAGTGGGTATGATAACATATCAATGGAGTTAATCAGAGTGCTCATGCGAGTTTAGTTCTATCTTAATTTATTTGTGTAATCAATCTCTTATCAGTGGAACATTTCCAGACTGGCTAAAATATGCTGAAGTCAAGTCTCTTTGCAAGAAGGGGGATAAAGAGGCACCATCAAACTATCGACCAATTTCATTTTTGCCGGTTTTCTCAAACGTATTTGAAAAGGTTGTGTTCAAGTGTCTCCTTAAGCGTCTGACTGAAAATAATATATTGTCCAAGTCACAGTTTGGATTTCTTAGGGGTGCTGATACAGAGAAAGCTATTTACACTTACATTGAGTATATTCTTAATTCATTAGATAATAAATTAGAGGCTACTGGAACTTTCTGTGAGCTGTCAAAAGCCTTTGACTATGTGAACCACAGCATTCTCTTAAGTAAATTAGAATATTACGGTGTCGTCGGCAGTGCTGCAGAATGGTTTGAGTCTTATCAATCTTACAGGAAACAAAGGGTGTTGCAGCATAATGGCTGTGCAGTAAGCAGTCAGTCTTCATCTGATTGGGAATTAATTACATGTGGTGTTCTTCACGGTTCCATCTTGGGGCTGTTGCTTTTTCTTATTTACATCAGTGACCTCTCATCTGTCTGTACTCTCATGGTCTATTTGCTAGCATTGTTGCGTCTGGTTTCACGGGGTCCCGGGTTCGATTCCCGGATGGGTTGGAGATTTTCTCTGCCAGGGGACTGGGTGTTCGTGTTGTCCTCATCATTTCATCATCATTATCATTCGTAACTGTATCTAGATTGGATTGTGTAAAAATTGCCCTGTGTCAAAATTGGGACTTTGTACAGGTGCTGAAGACCAGGCAGTTGAGTGCCCCACAAACCAAACATCACCACCACCTCTCGTCTGTTACGTTGCCAGATGCTAAGTTTGTTTTGTTTGCATATGATACAACAGTTGCAATAAGTAGCAAGTCAAGTAGAGATTTAGAATTAGCTGCTAATCAAATTTTCACTGACGTTAATGGTTTAAAGCTAACTCACTGCCATTAAACTTTGAGAAGACCCACTATATGCAGTTCAGAACCTGTAAGAGATTTCCTTCGAGCATGTGTATAACATATGAAGGCATGCAGATGGAAGAGGTTGACAGTGTTAAATTTCTGGGATTATGACTCGATAATAAATTCAGTTGGGCGGGGCAAACTACGGAATTGCTTAATCACATAAATAAGTCTGTATTTGCAGTGATGTCGGATGTAGGAGACGTAAATGTAAAAAAATCTTGCATACCTTGGTTACTTCCATTCTGTTGTCATATGGGATCATATTCTGGGGCAACTCGTCGAACAGAGCAAAAGTTTTTAGGGTGCAAAAGCATATGATAAGAATCATTTGTGGTGTAAATTCAAGAACATCATGTAGAAACCTGTTCAAAGAACTTTGTATTCCAACCACTGCTTCTCAGTATATTTATTCCTTAATGAAATTTGTTGCAAGTAATATATCTCTATTTCCAACCAATAGTTCAATACATAGTATAAATACTACAAATAAGAACAATTTACATAAAGACCTAAAAATCACTTGCCTTGGTCCAGAAAGGCGTCCAATATTCAGGAGCACACATTTTCAGTAAATTGGCAGCAACCATTAAAAACTTGGTTTCAGATAAAGCTCGGTTTAAACAGTGTGTGAAATAGTTATTGGTAGCCAATTTCTTCTACTCTATAGATCAGTATCTTAACAGAGACTGTTAAGCCAGCATAAGTAAAAATGCCTGTTATACTTAAGTTCTGATAATACTTGGTCACACTAGTCAGGATTAGGTGTTTTGTTTATGATAAATTTATTAACAGTGCATAACAGTGTTTCATTTTGACAGCATGTTAATTCTGCAGATATTAGCTGTTTTATTTTGCTGCATTGTAATCACCTATTTTGTCAATCTTCTGACAAATGATCTGGTTAGTAAGTATTATATTCAAATGTTTTATGTTTTTATGTATTTTCTGACGTGTTCCACAACCACGAGAATCATCTCACTTTTTTGGGTCTATGGAACGAAAACTGAATCTAAGCTAATCTAATCAAACATATGTGGTTACAGAATGAGATTTTCACTCTGCAGCGGAGTGTGCGCTGATATGAAACTTCCTGGCAGATTAAAACTGTGTGCCGGACCGAGACTCGAGCTGGTTACCTCTGCCTTTCGCAGGCAAGTGCTCTGCTGCCAGAATTGAAGCTGTGGGTACAGGTCATGAGTCCTCCTTGGGTAGCCCATTTCGTAGAGCACTTGCCCGCAAAAGGCAAAGGTCCCAAGTTCGAGTCTCAGTCCAGCACACAGTTTTAATCTGCCAGGAAGTTTTGTATGTGGTTACACTTCATACAAATACTTTCAGAAAAGACTTCCCATCACTGAAACGTATATTCGATGTTAACATGTTTCTCTTCTTCAGAAACGCTTTTCTTGCCATAACACGTGCTTTTGATATGCTCTACTTCACCTGCAGTCAGTTACTTTGCTACCCAAATAGCAAAATTCATCTACTACTTTTAGTGTCTTGTTTCCTAATCTAATTCTCTCAGCATGCCCTGATCTGGTGTGACTACATTCTATTATCCTTATTTTGCTTTTGTTGATCTTCACCTTGTATCATCCTCTCAAGACACTGTCCATTCCATTAATCTGCTCCTTCAAGTCCTTTACTGTCTCTGACATAATTGCCATGTCATCAGCAAACCTCAGTTTTTATTTCTTTTCCCTGAACTTCAGTTCCTATTCCAAATTTTTCTTTGGTTTTCTTTACTGCTTGCTCAGTGTACAGACTGAACAACATCTGAGATAGGCTACAACCCTGTCTCACTCCCTTTCTAATCACTGCTTCCCTTTTTTCCCCAAACTCTGTCTGGTTTCTGTACATTTGCTTATAACCTTTTGCTCCCTGTATTTCATCGCTGCTACCTCCAGGATTTCAAAGAGTGTAGTCCAGTTGCCATTGTCAAAAGCTTTCTCCAAATCTACAAAAGCTATAAAAGTAGGCATGTCTTTTATTAATCTATCTTCTAAGATAAGTCATTGGGGCAGTATTGCCTCGCATGTTCCTACATTTCTCCAGAATCCAAAGTGATCTTCCATGATGCAAGTTTTTACCAGTTTTTCTGTTCTTTTGTAAAAAATTTTAGTATTTTGCAACTACACTGGTAGTTGGTAGTTGTCACACTTGTCAGCACCTGTTCTCTTTGGAATTTTGTGAAGAAGAGAAGTTTGTTGACTCTGATTATGGATTTAAGGGTTAGGAAGTCATTTATGAATGTATTTGTATGGGGTGTAGCCATCTGTGTGTGGAACTGAAACATGTCTGACAAACATTTCAGACAAGAGAATAGAGGCTTTTGAAATGTGATGCTACAGATTACTGCTAAAGATTAGGCGAGTAGATCACACAGCTAGTGGATTATGGGAGAAAATAAATTGGTGGCATAACTTGACTGAAACAAAGGATCAGAATCATCATTGTGGTAATGAAATAAAGTTTGTGTTTTGGGGTAGAGAAGCATAAGGGGGGGGGGGGGGGAGGGTTAAAATTGTAAAAGGGAGACCAAGAGATGAATATAGTAAACAAGTTCAGGTGTAGGTTGTTAGCATTAGTTATTCAGAGATGGAGTTTTGTACAGGACAGAGTTGCATGGAAAGTTGGATCAAACCAGTCTTCAGATTGAAGACCGCAGTGACAACCTACAACCCGAGATGTCTTCACACGCCACCAGGATTGTGGGGTACCCTCTGGGGGTATCAGTACACCAGTATATATCCACATTAGTTCACCCAATGAAAGTCCTGTAGGTTAGTTTCATTCAGAAGAATGAATGGACAGCTCAGTTATCTGAAACTCAGGAGAGTGGTTTCAGCCGAAAAAAAGAGTATGTGGTTTAACCAACATGAAAACTGCAGAATTTTTTGATGTAAAAAGAGAGAATGAATAATTCAGCCAATGTACAAAACTATAGATAGTTTTTATTCATTTGTTTCCACACACTGGATTTAATAAAGAAAATGAATAAATAAACCAACCAATATGTAAAACTACAACCAAATAGGTTGATTGTTAGTCAGCAACCAACTAAATGGATTGTTTTCATTTGGTTATTTACATCGCTATCCTTGTTCTAGCCCATTCTGTTGAAATACTTCACTGAGGTATTAAACTTTTTTACTCTTCCAATCTTCTCATGGGCAGTTTTTGTCCCTCACTGATGTTCATGTTGTCTTCACAGGCACTGACTCCATGGGGCCTGAGGGGGCTTGAGCCCCTTCAGAAATTCATTTGGGGGGGGGGGGGGGTAGAGGACTCCCCCCCCCCTCCCCTATAATTTAAGAAAATTATTAGTTATATTATGCTTCGTAAAATCACCAAATTACGTTGGAATTTCTTATTTTCCTTATTTGACGATAGTTACCTTTCAGAATACATCTAGTAATGAGTTAAAACAAATAACAATTATGGTAGTAAGCAGGTTAACTGAAAAAGAGTCGTGTGAATCATGATAGTGTTACGGTGCTGTGGGCACACTTAGAGTTTGTCCTGTTGCGTGAATCTTCAGGTAAAGTCTGGCGCTGGCGGGCCAGCGCTGTGGCCGCAGCAACATCAAAAGGACTGGAGCAGAAGCACCTGGAACCCTCTGCCTTGTGTCGCCTTGATGCTTCGAGACATTACAATGTCGCGGCTATATAAAGCCACCCTGCTGTTTGTCACTCAGTGTGAATAGTTTTGTTCAGTGCTTGCTGCAGACATGTTTAGTGTTCTGACTTTAGTGTCTAGTGGACTATTTTATATGACTATATTTTATTCGTTTACTTTAGTCTCTTAGTGTATTACGAATTAAGTTTGCAATGGATAAATTTGTCACCAAAAAGGCGTGCTTTGAAGTTGATGATACTGCAAGTCGACCTCCAACAATTATTGTGTTGTCAATTGCTTCGTCGTCTTCAGGTGAGAACCGTTCAGTCGAAACCTGGACAATCTGGTAAGGAAGATCATTTCAGAAGTCTTAGTTGATCAGATATAAATGGCTAGAATATGAAGCATCTACCAAAAAAGTTTTTTGCAAAACCTGTAAAGAGGCAGATGCTAAAAATCTATTACAATTTTCTTAAAAAAACGAAGATGCATTTATTTCCATAGGGTTTTCTAACTGGAAAAAGACTTTGGAATAATTCCAACTTCATGAAAACACATTTACGCATAAATAAGGTGTTCTGAAACTAAATTCTATCACTAACCGAAGTGTGGCCTCCCAATTGAATAAACAGTTAAACAGTGATATGAAGAAAGGCCGTTTAGCTCTTGAGACAATTATCTCTCTCGACAAGGACTAGCAATTGGAGGGAACGAAGATGTAAACTCAAATTTTGTTGGAACTCGGAAAGAACGACATACTTGAGTTTAATGATTGGTTAGGGCATTAGAAGTATAAATGGATGTCCCACGATATTCAAAACGAGATCATTTATCTACAAGGAAAGTCTGTTGGGAAAGTTATTGGCTTCAATCAAGAAGACTGAACATTTGTCTATTGTGGTTGATGAAACATGCGATTCTTCGATTCACAAACAGTGCCATTTTGTATTCGTACTGTTGATGATTCCTTAATCATCAACAAAGTCTTTATTGGCTTATATGAGGCCCCCAACACTGAATCACAAACTATGTTTAGTATTTTAAGACGTTTTTGCTAGTCTTGATTTGTCAGTGGATAACTTAAGAGGACAGTGCTATGGTGGTGCCTCGAATATGAGAGGTAAGTTCAAAGAACTAAAAAAGTTGGTTTTGTATATACAACCAAAAGCATGATATGTGCACTGCACTGCTCCCAGTTTAGACTTGGCAGTTGTAGACAGTCTCCGCCATCTTACATCTGCGAGGGATATTATGGCTTTAGCCAAGGACTTAATAAACACTGTAAGGAAATCCAACAAAAAGATGAGACTTTCCAGAAGCATACCCTGTGAGAGTGCCAACGACCCCTTTGCCTGACTCGGTGGACTATGCGAGTTTCTGGTATCTTGAGAATATTGAAAAACTTTGAAGAACTTCTAGAGTTTCTTGAAACATTTTCTGCAGAGGACAAAACAGAGGCAGGTTACAAATGTGCATGCTACCTTGAGTCAATGTTACAATTTAAGTCTTATTTCTTGTTACGTCTTTATTGCCATGCAATGAACCCAGTAGAGGATGTCAATGTAAAAATTCAATGCCCTCATCTAAGTGTTGCTGATATGGAAAAAAATGGGAGAGCTTGATTTGTATATTGAGTGAAGGCATGATAATTTTGAACACTTTTGGGAATTGTATTTAAAAGAAAAACCTTCACAAGTTGATTATCCTTCGCTTCCTCGGAATTGGAGTATACCAAAGAAGTATGAAAACAACAAAGCCAGCTCACCGCACACTTTCATAACCCCAAAGGAATACTACAAAGCTATTTATGTTGAAGTTTTTGAAACAGTGCAATCTTGCATTACTGAGCGGTTTGCTTCAACTGGACTCACACAGGTCGTTGCAGTTGAATAAGAGTGCTTGCTTTTAGTAAACAGAGGTGAAACAAATTTGGAAAAATCAACTGAGTTTTTCAAAAATGACCTAGACATTGAGAGACTGCATACACTTGACTGTTAGCTGATATCACTAATAAAAACAACTGTCTTAAAAAACGTGTGATGTAAGAAAGTACATTACACAAGAGCTTGCAGTTGGAGAGAGATTATGTGAAATAGTGAAGTGCATTAAGCTTCTCCAATTTAGCGCCCTTAGACATCTGAAGTCGTATCTCCGATCAACAATGGGAGGGAAGCAATTGAACAACTTGGCTGTTCTTCATGTCCACCGAGATGGTGGTGGTGTGTTGGGGCTTATGGGCGCTCAACATTGAGGTCATCAGCGCCCTGACACACATTAAAAGGAACGAATGTGGACAGACCTAAGAAAACTAAAGCACACACTCAAAGAAAGCAGGAAAAGAAGGAAAATGCTACATAAGAAAGTAAAACCTAAGGAAAGGGGAAACATAGCAACAAGAATGTCACAGGAAATTGTTATTGGCTGGCCACTTACATAAAATATGGGCGAGCTTGTCACACAGTGAGCAAGATGTTTTGGATGAATTGGATATCCTACCAGTCATCGATGACTTCGTATTCAGTAATACAGTCAGAAGATCGACATTTGCACCTTTCTAAAGACACTCTAGCCCTAATAATGGCATTTAGGGCAATATTAAAAATCTTTATATAATAGAGAATTAATCTACGCACATAATGTTAAATTTTCTGTTTCGAAAAATTAGTACTAGTTTTGTACTGTATTAGTTATTTTCAAATACTTAAATAATTTTAGGGTGTAAGACTCAATTAAAACCCACTATTTACATACTTTTTGACTGAAAATATTAGGCATACTGTATTAACTATATTAAAGCATTAACTTTGAGATATTGTTTTTATTTAATGAACCCTGAGCCTTATTCAGAGTAAGCTCAAATAAGCTATTTCACTTATTAATCAAAGTGCTATTACTATGCGACAGCAATATTTTAAGAATGAAATTTTCACTCTGCAACGGAGTGTGCGCTGATATGAAACTTTCTGGCAGATTAAAACTCGGGTCCCAAGCTGGTCTCGGTCTGGCACACAGTTTTAATCTGCCAGGAAATTTCATATCAGTGCAACTCCACTGCAGAGTGAAAATCTCATTCTGGAAACATCCCCCAGTCTGTGGCTAAGCCATGTCTCCGCAATATCATTTCTTCCAGGAGTGCTAGTTCTGCAAGGTTTGCAGAAGAGCTTCTGTGAAGTTTGGAAGGTAGGATACGAGGTATTGGCAGAACTGAAGCTGTGAGGATGGGTCGAGAGTCGTGCTTGGATAGCTCAGTTGGTAGAGCACTTGCCCGCGAAAGGCAAAGGTCCCGAGTTCGAGTCTCAGTCCGACACACTTCAAAGCCAAAAAATGTCAGGCTTGTCAAGTTTCCTGAAGTGTCGAGTTATTGCGAGTCCAGTTTTCAGCATTCTAATGTGATCATATGACTCTAAAATGTTTAAAAAACTTGTCATCCAAAATTTAGAAAATTTCCCAGAGCAAGACCTGCAGTACGGGTTCCCCAATACTTTTCATAAGTCAGCACCCCTGATTGTATTTCACTTTCACATAGAAGTTTGGTAGCTCTTTTCTGCTGTTGACCTCCTTCTCTCTCTCTCTCTCTCTCTCTCTCTCTCTTTCTCTCTCTCTCTCTCTCTCTCTCTCTCTCTCTGATTGCTGAACTATAGCTGTTGGCAAAAAGTCATCTGCGAAAACCGAAGACACAGTTGACATAAAAAGAAGTCAGTCTTCTTCTCTGATCTGTCCTTATCTCTAAGAATTGATTATTTTCTTTGTTTTAGGTGTGGCATTGTGCATTTGAATCAGATGTAAGACATCCTGAACAGACAACAGATGTGATTGCTACTTGTGGAGGAAATAGCATATGTTTTATAGATGTTAATAGCGGTTTTGTCAAAAGTAAATACTATGCTGAAGATCCAAGGTAAGCACTACTGTATACATTTTTCTAGAGGATATTGGTGGGGCACATAGCTGGAAGGTATATTAGTTGATATTGTAAGCGCTTAGTGATTACTGTATTATCACGGATAATGTTAGATTTATTTTAGCTCTTACTCTTTTGATAAGTGAAAGGTGTTTGGAAGTAACCAGCAAATTGTTTTTGTCTTTATTTAATTCTTTTTTTAATTATTTACTCTTTTTTTATGAGAATCAGACTACACAGGAGACTACACAGCAATTGGATTTTTGTAATTTTTTTATCTTTATGATATGTGAAGTCCAGAACTCAAATATAGATCAGCCAAAGCAATTTGATGCAACTCTTAAAAAGTCTTTCTCTTCTTCTTCTTCTTCTTTTTTTTACAAGCATCGTGGTTGGGTAGTAGAATGCTCATCTGCCCACGTACAGATCATGGGTCAGTTCCTGGCCAATATACAATTAATCAAATGTATGCTAATTAACACACCTCTAATTGTCATTTTTATGAAAAATTCTCATCATCTTATTCCTAATTGCATATAATGCACAAAAATCCATTTTGCACTGCAAATATAAATTCTTAATTACCATTATTTCATAAAAGATAGGTTAACCCTTTCATGCGTCACATCCTCAAATGAGGGCACTTAAATTTCAGCTCATTTCTGTCATCTTTGACATCTGGGGTGACCGTAAAAGCACTGGTACCTCATATGAGGACTAATAATAGTTGCAAGAATGTCTCCCAGATGGCAGTATAGGTGTTTGGCGTGCGGGAACCTTAGATTTGTCACCCCATTCTTGGTATAGCCATAGAGCTGTGTTGTGAAAGTTTGAAATTGTTCTGTGAGGAAAGTACTGCTGTCTCTGGAGAGGTATGTGTTATAAGTTTGTTAATGATTATTACAGATTGACACTTTTTGCACATACCTGAATTGTATAAATGTTTTGTCATAAAAAATTACTTGTGTCTTCGTTTGAGAACTTTATCAGTCAAGATGACCTTACACTACTGTCTTCAGTACATACAGAATATTGACTTTCTTCTCCTCTGTTGTTTTATAGTACCTATTTTACTGTATGTAGCACTCGGTCACGTAGTCAGTTTTGATTATACAGATGTAGATAGTGGCTGTAGCCAAACATCAGAAAATTAGTTTTATATGCATACACGATTTTATAGTTACTTTCCAAAAAGTGAGTAAATCTATATTATTCCTTTAGGATGACAGACAGGCTACATTCATCAGTCAAGATATTAGAGGACGATAGAATTCTTTCAAATAAAGAATGAAGTAAGAACTTTTGCCAGATTATCAGTGATGCAGAAATTCTACAAATTTTGGAAGCTGTCTCAGATGATGATTTGGGTTGGAGTGATGACTCTGACGACGACCCATCATTTGAAGTGGACCTTATCACTGATACTTGTAATATATCCTCCGAAACAAGTGACACTGACAATGAAAATATTGCCAACAATGAAACAAGTGCAACAAATCATACTGGGGTTGAAAGTGGAATTCGAAGAGATCCTTCAGAACCAGGAATATCAACTTAATGTCCTAAAGGAATGCGATTTGGTTCAGTGAATTGGACAATTTAGTTATTGTGCCACAAAAGTGTGCATTACTGGAGAAAGTCCCCTTGATTTCTTTATGAAGCTATTTCCAGAGAAACTCATTGCTGAAATAGTTGAGCAGACCAGCTTATATGCACATGAGAACAGAAAAGTACTTCAGATATCCAAGAGTATGTCAGTATTGGTCTGAGGAAACTGGCTTGTGCATGAACTTGATTGCTGATGCCATGTCTTGCAGAAGATATGAAGAACCACACTGTTTCAAAGATGTTTCTACAATTCCTCCATACAATACTGACAAAGCTATCAGATTATGACCAATTTTGGAAGCCTTGCATGACAACTATCACAAGGCTCTTGAAGCTGAAGAATTTCCCAGTGTTGATGAGGTCCTGATTCCGTTAAAAGGGAGATCACCATGGAAGCAGTACCTTCCCAAAAGGCCCAAGAAATGGGACTACAAAATGAGTGAGTGCAGGTGTGTCTGGTTATGTGTGTTGCTCTGAACTGTTTCATGGCGCTGGAGGAGGATGCAGTAATATATCTGAACGTGGGGCAGCAGGAGATTATTTGCTCCATCTGTGTCATGACATTCACGGAAAGAACCACAAAGTCTACGCTGACAATCTCTTCAGTATTATTCCCTTGGTGCTAAAACTGAAAGAGCTAAACATATGGTATGTTGACAAACTGCCTATTGGCTTCTGTCTCGGGTTCTTCGGCCGACGTTCATCTAATGATTTTTCTGACGTTTCGCCAGCACGAGTGGCTGGCATTGTCAAAGCTTCACCCTCCACCCATCACAGCCTTGTGCAAATTTTTTTCGCTCAAAGGCTTGCCCACAACATTAGTGTCAGATTATGTTCCACAATTTTCATTGCAAGAGTTGTGGTACTTTGTGATTCTCCTGGTATCCATCAAATCTTCGCCCCACCATTCTGTCGACAACCTAACGGTGAGACGGAATGCCTAGTGCAGACATTCAAAACTCAGATGAAAAAATGTGTTCCCAACTCTTCATCCGAAGTTGTGTTAGATCAGTTTCTCTACTCGTACTGTTTCATGCCTTTCAGCAAGAAGAGGCTGGCAGAGCCACCCCACAGGTACCAGCTGAGGACACTGCTACACCCCTGTGTCCTCCATCTGGATGTCAGTTCATGCAGATGCTGTGCTTCTTCTGGCCGGGTGTGGCTATCTGTTTCAGACGTTGTCCTAAATAGATTGCAGCTGTCGGCACCAGATGCCAGGGGCGGTATCTCTGTGATATTCACACAGAGGACAGCCTCTGCTTGAGGCACCATGATCTAAGCTTTGCCTTCGCATGGACGGCTGGGCACCTCCTGTTGTCACACCATCACCAAGCCAGTCTACATCGGTATCACATTACCTGCTGCTCCTGGTTCTCCACTCCTGCGCAGGCAAAGGCATCTTTCCTCAGTGGCCGAACCAGCAGTTCCTCTATTGCTTCCGAGACCATTATCAGGGGTTCTGCCACCCATTCCTGAGCAACTCCTGATACCAGTATCATCAGCACCACGAGCACCATCACCAGTCGATACCTGAGGTTAAACAGCCTCTGCATTGCCGGTGTTGCTCATTGATTTGACACGGGAAAGTGATTACAGAATGCATCTGTGCCTGAAGCATTTCAGACTGTATGCTTCCATTTTAGCATGCCACCTTAGCCAGAGTCCAGCAGACGGGGACAGCATGGACAACTGAAGACTCCATGATCTCCATGAGAAAGGAGGAATGCAGTGACACGTGAACATACTTTAAAAAGGCCATGCATGTGGCTGTGCTATGTCATCTGCAGAGGGTGCCTCAGACATACATACGTGTGTGTGTGTGTGTGTGAGAGAGAGAGAGAGAGAGAGAGAGAGAGAGAGAGAGAGAGAGAGAGAGAGAGAGAGAGAGAGAGACATGGGCTCAAGTCTATTTAAAGTGGCCTGAATTCTCTTTGTGTGCACAATTGGTTCCTGCTGGATTTTACTTAAATACTATGTTCAAGTTGTTAATGCTTATGTGGAGTAAAGTTGTGTTCAGTCTACTGGTTGTGTTGTACATATACCTAATTACATGATTTTGTGACTAGAGTAGTGTTGATTTCCCAGTTACTAAATTAAGTGAAGTAAGGCAAACACGAAAGCAAACTGTGTAATTACAAATAGCTCTTGTAAATTAGTAATTAGAAGTAATACTGGCATTTAAAAATTTGAATTTGATTTTATGATATTAATAGAGTGTGGTCACAAATTAATAGGTAAAGAATGTTAGCTAAAACTGCATACATTCTAATAACTAGTTAATTTATCATAGTAGATACTTGTTTAAGAAAGGTCATAGTATTGCAGTTGAATATATGATTTTAATTTTAGTTTTAATAAAATGTTTGTATTACAGGGAAATTTTTTATACTCTCTCATGGTCTTGGATTGCACCTGAATGCTCAGGGAGTGGGAAAATTAGCATTGTGGCTGCAGGAGGTACTAGATGTATCATTCATCTGCTACATCCAGAAAATGGTGCACTTTTTTACACTCACAGGCTCAAATGCCCTTCCAGTGTTGCCATAACAAGTTTGCTTTTCCACAAAGAACATTGTGAGATCCTATTCGGTAAGGATAATGTATGTTTTACTTCTAGCCTGTTACGTAGTTAATTCCATTTTCAAAGAGTTGGATGTCTCTCATATTTCGTCAGAGGCCACATAAAGTTAACCCCTTTTTGATAGAGAAAGTATCAAGTAGAGAGATGAGACTTTGTAATCCAGCTGTAACTTCTTTTTATAATTCTTAACTCATAACTTTGTTTACTTCGGTTTGTATATGTCTGACCATCCTTCATTCAGTTTCTTAAAATTGTGCAATGGAGGATTTGTTATGTATTAGATAAGAGATTTTTGTTGACACATTTTTAAGTTCATAATACTGGCAAGGAATAACAGTGTACCAGTGGAAAAATGCTAGTTTCAGAGCTCAAAAAAGGTGGATGTCCTCCTCTTTATTAAAAGACTCTGACTGACAAGTGGGGTACCAGCTTCCTCATTCTATCTTTCTCAAACCTTTAAAAATTTTTGCAATAACATTGACATGTGAACATATTAGGGACTGGTGATAGCACACTACTGTCAGTGCACGAGGATCAACAGCAATGCTGAAAGAAATTACTATCCCCATGCTTAAACACTAATACTTGACTGTTTCTTCACTGACACAAAAGCTACTAGAGTTCCGTTTGTGTGAGTGGAGAAGGCTAGTGACAGGCTCTTCTGCTGCCTTTTCCTATTTTGGGAAAGCTTTATCACCCCTGAAATTTTCATTGATGCTGCTTCATCATTTTTCTGATAACTGTTCAAAGTATCTACTTCCAAATCAAATACCGCAATCTACCTTCTGGTGTGTTGCAGAGGGCACCCGGTACTGCTGCTAGTAATTTCCTTTCCCAGTCCACTCACAAATAGAACAAGATAAAAAAGACTGTCTATATGGCTCTGTATGAGCCCTAAGTTCTCAAATCTTACCTTTGTGGCCCTTATACAATGTGTTGGAGACTACAGAATTGTTCTGCAGACAGCTTGAAATGCCGGTTCTCTAAATTTTGTAAATAGTGTTCCTCAAAAAGAACATTGCCTTCCCTACAGGGATTGTGTTGTTTGAACCTACGAGTAAAAAATCTCAGCCCACCTCTGAATTGCTTCAATGTCCTCCTTCAATCCAACCTCTTACGGATAACAAACAGTTGAGCAATACTGAAGAATAGGTTGTACTAGTATCCTGTTGTATGTGTACTAGTGTCCTGTATGTGGTCCCTTTTACAGGTAAACCACACTTCTCCAAAATTCTCCCAATAAACCGAAGTTGACAATTTGCCTCCACTAGCACAGTCCTCAAGTGCTCGTTAAATTTCATATTGCTTTGCAACGTTACACCCAGATATTCAAACGACCATTACACCCAGATATTCAAAAGACATGACTGTGTCAAGCAGTACACTTCTGATGTTTTATCCAAATATTAAGATAATTTTTTTTTCCTTCTCATCAGTGATAACTTTATTTTTCCACATTTAGGGTTAGCTGCCATTCATCACACCAACTGGAAATTTTGTCCGAGTTGTTTTGTATCTTCCTACAGTCACTCAATTTCGACACCTTACAGTCACCACTGCATCATCAGCAAACAAGTGTGGATTGCTGCCCACCCTGTCTGCCAAATCATTTATGTATATAATATAGGGAAACATTCCACATGGGAAAAATATATCTAAAAACAAAGATGATGGGACTTACCAAACAAAAGCGCTGGGAGGTCGATAGACACACAAACAAACACAAACATACACAAAAAATTCTAGCTTTTGCAACCAACGGTTGCTTCGTCAGGAAAGAGGGAAGGAGAGGGAAAGACGAAAGGATGTGGGTTTTAAGGGAGAGGGTAAGGAGTCATTCCAATCCCGGGAGTGGAAAGACTTACCTTTGGGGGGGGGAAAAGGACGGGTATACACTCGCTCGCGCGCACACACACACACACACACACACACACACACACACACACACACACACACACATACACAGACACAAGCAGACATTTGTAAAGGCAAAGAGTTTGGGCAGAGATGTCAGTCCAGGCGGAAGTAAAGAGGCAAAGATGTTGTTGAAAGACAGGTGAGGTATGAGCGGCGGCAACTTGCAATTAGCGGAGGTAAGTCTTTCCGCTCCCGGGATTGGAATGACTCTTTACCCTCTCCCTTAAAACCCACAGCCTTTCGTCTTTCCCTCTCCTTCCCTCTTTCCTGACGAAGCAACCGTTGGTTGCGAAAGCTAGAATTTTGTGTGTATGTTTGTGTTTGTTTGTGTGTCTATTGACCTGCCAGCGCTTTTGTTTGGTAAGTCTCATCATCTTTGTTTTTAGATATAAATCATTTATGTATATAGAGAACAGTGGTCCTATCACTTTTACCTGGGGCACTGCTGATGATACCCTTGTCTCTGATGAACGCATGCTGTTAAGCAACGTACTGTCTTCTATTATTTAAGAACTTTTTGAGACACATATCTATGAACTTATTCCACATGCTCATACCTTTGTTAAAAGCTTGTGATGGGACACTATGTCAAATGCATTATGGAAATCTAGAAATACGGAATCTGCCTGTTGCCCTTCATCCATAGCTCGCAGTATATCATGTGAGAAAAGGGCAAGCAGAGTTTCGCTTGAGCAATGCTTTCTAAAACTGTCCTGATTCGTGGATGTAAGCAGCTATGTCTTAAAAAAATAAAAAAAATAAAAATTGAATTCGAATTGAGATTAAGTTCAAGGATTCTGCAGCAACCCAGTGCAGTATCTGCATTGTCGTAATCAGCACTACGCACAGTGGAACTAATGTGAAACAGTATGTAACTGAAAATCTGAGTACTGATCTTAAATGTATTGCCATTGAAGGTCTGTTAATATTAGTACCAATTAAAATTCACCCAGGGTATGTGTACAATTTATAAATTATCTTCAGATTTCTTTCAGTTATTCTTTCCAATCAATTTTCTTTTTAATTATTCAAGCAGCAATTATTAATCATTTACTATTATTTTGTCCCCTCCACTCATATGACACTATTCAATAAATATGAAGTTTTGAAAATGGGTCCGTCGTTTAGAATAACCCTGTATAATCCACATCCCTCTCTTCTTGAAGACTTAGTCATCAGCAAATAATACATGGTGCAAATATGTGCCATCTACAATCCCTACATTTGTGAGACTAATATGAATATTTGCTTTGAATAGCACTACTGACATGGGACAGCTCTGTAACATGATTTTGCTTGTCCTAATTTTGTGTGAAAGTATATTACCGATTTTTTTCTGACATGTATTGATTATCTTTATATATTTCTTGTGATATTTTAAATAACAGATACTCAAATCTATGAAAACTAACCCAGTTTTTTATGTTTTTCTATATTTTTCCAAAATTCTTTGTAATGTGAAAATTTAGTCTATTCAGCAGTGAATTCCAAAATTTGACATGCCCATCACAAATGAAATTTCCCCACACTGGGCACCAAACCGTTGTGAATTCAAGGGATTCAAACAGATCAGTTAAAGGGTTAAAATGTGGAACATTTACATTTATTATACCATATGTTTCAAAATAAATATCAAGGTTTTAAGGTTTTGTAACATTTATTACATTCAATGTACAGTTACAAATAATACATCGAATGAAAGAGCACCTCAAGCAGTTTATGTTTGTATACCTATGCACATGTGCATGCACTATTTCCTGTCTCTTCCATTAGAAACTTTGAAAATGAAATATAGCTACATGATGATGAAGATTTTCTGGATCATGTTCCCTTAAGTAATGGATTGACATTTCACCTAAATGGAAATGTGGACACACATAATGTGCTCATTTGGGGTCAGCAAATCCTCACAATGTGGTCCAGTTGCAACAAGAGTCCCCTTTTTGTGATATACCCCAGAGTAAAGTTTATGGGCCTTTCTTTTTCAGGTGTAGATGTTGAGTCACAGGCAGTAACCAAAAGATAGCTAAGCAAGGAAGCTTTCGCCCAACAGGCCTTCTTCTGGACATGGACACACACAACTCGCACACACATGACCACTGTCTCTGGTTGCTGAGACCAGACTGTGAGCAGGTGTGCATGATGGGGGAAGCTATCTGGGTGGCAGGGGTGAGAGGAGGCTGGGGTGGGGAGGGGCAGGGAAAGGAGGGGCAGGGAAAGGGGTAGCAGGTTAGGGTTGGGGACTGTAAAGTGCTGCTTGTGGGAGCATACAGGGATGAGGTGGTGGGGGTAGGGCAGCTAGGTTCAGTTGGGAGCTTAAGCTTAGACAGGGGACCAGGGGAGGTGGAGGGGTTGCTTTGTTGATGCTGCACTTTTTAGCAATTTTGATGTAGATAAACTCAGGCTGCAATGTTGGTCTTCAGCATGCTAGTGTAGATGTTGGCACAGAAACAGATAAGTGAAAAATCTGTGCAACTCGCATGTTTATTTATATATAAAATCAGACATTGAAATTTTCCTTTGTGAGATCACATGTACACTCTTTGACATAAAACTCGACCGGCGGCCGGCCGCTTCAGAGGCTAAGTCCACGCCGATCGCGACATGGGACAAATAAACTGGCCAACTCGCTTATTCTCTAAGTCCGGTTATCTGCACAATCTGGCAACACTGTAGACTGCGGCACTTCCTGGAGGAAAACTTATCCCATGATAGAGAAACCATAGGCTGGTTACGCCTGTGGTCTAGCGGTAGCGTGCGTTGTTTCTGTTCATCATGTCAGTGGATCGAGAGCAGTTGGCGCAAAATATTTTTATAGCCTCTTCTGTCCGAATGCTGAAGACATGAATGTAATGGTAGCGCAGACTCAATCTATTTCGCTTTCTGACACACTGATATCAAAATGTTATCCAGTAACTATTTTGCGGCAGATTTCCTGCAGACTGTCCTCTGGACCCGTTGTATGCTGAAAAGCTCCGGGATCCATTTGCTGGCTACCGGCAGCGGCCGTGGCGACAGCAGTGGCGCTGCGCTCCCCCGTTCTTCATCGAAAGTGCCTGCTACCGCTCATCGCTTTTGATTATTTAAAACGCTTTATTATTAAATGTTGTTCCACAGAAAATTTCTACAATTTCCATTCACACTCAAAAGCAATGGAGACAGACGCCGTGATTAGTACGCGGGTATTATATTACATTAACCGGCAAGAGTTGAGTATGGCCCGAAATTAATTTTATAGACTGCGATGAAATTAAACCACCTCACTACATTCGATGAATTTATAAATGCTTCATACCTCGTTTCTTTTCCTTTCAAAGTCAATTATTTGTGCAACTTTTGGTCAATGTTCGGATGTTTTCGTCAAGCCAGAGAGAGCGTCTGTGGTGTAAAGTGTATTACAGTTCTTGTTTCATTCCTTATGGTAAGTCTATGCGATAAACTGTGTGAATACCTTGCATGTATGCTCTGTAGCAGTTGTGGTGTCACAAGGCTTAGGCCTGTCCCACCCCTCATTAAATCAACCAAGACTTATACAAATAATTGTAAGAACACTTATTATTATTATGTTCTTTAAGTTTGTTTTTGGGTTTTCAGAAATACTGCGGGAAGAAAGTTTATTTATGTTGCAGATAATGCGGAAGAAGTTGACCAACGATCACCATGAAAGCTCGACGTAGCGGCAAGTGGGCAAGGAATAATACGAATGCTGCAAACTACCGCGAGCCATGGAAGAGCCTGGGCCGCGAGGGCTTCGAGTTTCCTAGGTCGTTGTTGGACAACGTCAAATGAAGAGATAGTCTGCTTTCTCTTTGTAAACAAATCGATGGAGTCTTCAAAGGTTCATGTAAAACGTATGGTGGGACTCGATGCGTGTAATACTTCCACAGTCATTAAAAAGTTGTTAAACGGCAAAACCAATAATTCCTCATTTATATGGATAAAAAGTAGTGAAGATACAGGAAAGGAAGAGTTGCAGTGTCAGATCGAAAAGTGATACATCGCTAACCAACGAAGAAGGACGTAAACAGCGGGCGTTACGTGGTGAAAACAAATCAACTGATAAAATAGTAAGTCTGTAATTAAGCATAAAGCCACGTAACACTGGTCAGTGCAAGAACACTGCACATTTGGAGTTCCGTGTATGGGTTCATGAAGTATTTAATGTTGATCAGAAGTGATAGTTAAGGTCATCAGATTTAAAGCAGAAAAATTTATCGTTTTGGGGTTTCAGAGAACGGAAAGGAATTGCTAACGCCGGTGTCAGAAAACGTCTACAGTTAAATGCTATTGCAAAGATTTAGAAGAGAGGAACTATATTAATCAACATGTGCACTTCATAAACAACCTCCTGACATGTTAGACCTATATGACGAAGGAAGCTCAAATTTATATCGTTGACAGTCGGTTTGAATCTTTTCGGGATCTATTTTACAGTGAAGCACCTTGGCATTTGCAAAGCAGACATCCATGATATTAACATAATTTACTAAGTCGAAATCGGATGAAGATTGATGTTTAAAGGCATTCTTCAGATTTCGTATAAGGAATTTTTACTAGCAGTTTGCAACTTTATTAATTAAAATGGAAAATAAAAGGTTGTAGTCAGCGGCTTCCATCAAGATTGGAACTGCTATGTCGTATAGCAGTAGCATCGCAACGCACAAGGGAACCTCTGAGCTAACGACACACTGGCAGCAACACGCGGACTATAGTTACTGCGACGTTGCCTGAGCCTCAAAACACAACCTTAAACACACAAACAGGTATTACTTATGTGAAGAATGCCGTTCTTGGCGTCCAGAAATTAAATATACTTCCTAAGTGTCTCATCTTACAGTGGATTATATCGTATGAGTCTTCGATGTGGAAAACGAATATCAAGTGAATGTAAGGAGGTAATGCCGGCCTACACCCGGAGGTAAATGCACTATCACAGTGTTGACAAATACTTGCTACGATGCTGTCAATTCTCGGCTCTCTTACGAGGCAGCTCTCTAGTGAAATGCTTGTGGTGACTGTCCGATACGGTTCTTCAGAGTGGAGACACGCGCTCACGTTTGGTTTTTATGCGGCGTTCTCCCCTGATAGTTTCTGACGTCGCCTTGTGGGCTGTGTATACATTTGAGACATTCAATTAGCACTAATCCAGAATGATACAAGTTTCAGCTTCCGGCGTGGAAGAAGGCTGTTGACGCCGACATTATATCATTTCAACGTAGGGAAAGCAAAACGGATGATTCAATGTTTCTCATTCAACATAAAGCATGTGAGATAATTTTCCGTAACGTTCATAATCATCTAAAAATACAAACTAAGTAAAAATACATCGGAGGCTTACTTGAATGGAATATAACTTAAGATACCATACGCTTTGCACCTCGATGTCGAATGTGTCCACGTGCAATCTTTTGCAGCATACATATAGAATGTCATGATTACCACGAGAATGAAGAAATATGTTGGTAAGGATGGAAGCAAGAAGAGACGCAGTCAACAAATATTCGATTCCTCATGGCATTCATTTCATCTGAGATGTAAGAGGAGGTAAAGCGGGATATTACTTTCGTTAACACGAAAGATATGCCGCACATATTGATAACGAGGAAGTCTGCGTCTTCATACGTTTCCTCCTTGAAATCTGTATGCTCTATTATATACTAAGTAGTCTGATCATTGTTTGAGTAATGTTACTCTCTTGTTTGACCCCGTAACGGTGAACAGATTCCAAATGCATGTCTCTGCATGAAAGTAGTTGTTCGAACCCTTCCTGCGTTGTTTTTTGTGTTTTATTGCTTGGAGTTCCTGAAGCAGACCCTTCTTTCATAGCTAGTCTTAATGTGCATCGATACTCAATATGGATGTGAAAATTCTTGAAAGTGAGAGAATGGCAATAATATTCGTAACAAGAACAAGCAAATAATGAATGAAGTTTATTGCAATGCACAATGAGAATGGCTGTGAATATAAACATCTATAAAAATAGGTTGATCTTTGAGTTGGCACAATGCAAATATATTCTTAGCATTTTGTTACTGAGTTTAGTTCTGAATGTTTGCAGAGAAAAAGGAAAAGTCGGTACTTCTCGCTAGTGTAATACAATGTGAACCCGCAACTACCCTTTCCTTAGTACACGACTCAAGCAGGTCTCCAAGTAGCTACCAAGGCAAGGCAAGAAAGAGAGTGAATGACCACAGGCGTGCCAAATCCTTTCAATACGTCTACCAAGTATCAAAAACAGTAGCAATATGAGTAAGGCATTGGACAGATCAGAAAGGCCTCACAGCTATCCACAGCCTGTTTCTGTCAGCCCTAGTGAAGCTGCGCTGCCAGAAGCCAATCCGATAGCACATTACACTGCTGAAATTGACCAATGAATTGTGTACTTATACTCATCAGCTTCAGTGAAATTTGTTATATATGACTAGGATATAGCTGCCATAGTTAATACATCAATAATAACCTCGTTTATTGCTTCAGTGACTGTTACCGTCTTGTTTGACACCGAGATGATGTAAACAACACAAATTCGGGTCCCAGACAGATAATTCTAGTCTCTTCAGGGACTTAGTCTTGTTTTGTTGTTGTAAATTGGCATTCGCGAAGAATACTACTGTCGCAAATCCTGAGAGGTTTTCGAAACACATATGATACGGAGGCTTAAGAATAGTCTCTCAGTTTTGACCTTTAGAATAGTAGTTGCCGCGCGGTCTATTGCGACTTGTCAGATTTCACGGCCGCTTCTGCCGGAGGTTCGAGTCCTCCCCCGGGCATGGATGTGTGTGTTGTCCTTCGAATAAGTTATTTTAAGTTAGTGTAAGTAGTTTCTACATCTAGGGCCTGATGACTAGCAGTTTGGTACTTTAGGCATTGGAACTTAAAAAAGAGGGCTAGCGGAAGGAATTGATAAGATCAAGCTTCTGCAGAACAACTGCAACTAATGAAAAAAACAGCTATAGTTTGTGTGTATGTTTGTGTTTGTTTGTGTGTCTATCGACCTGCCAGCGCTTTTGTTCGGTAAGTCACCTCATCTTTGTTTTTATATATAGTTATATAAATTGAGCACTTTACTGCATCAGTGCCTTGTTCGCACAGTAGTAAATACTGCCCTTACCATAATTGTAGCTGACGTATACAGCTCCCAATGTGAAACATGAAGAGTACGACCACCTTTTGCATGAAGCGACCATTTTGAACTGAAATACGTTTCCTAACTCAAGACCACACCTTCTGCGATAATTATTGACAATATTTGATCGAGATGACAAGAAAATATTAAATGGATGTAGCAGATACAATGTAGTCCCACAACCGCAAATCATTCTCATACAAACACAGTTGCCAAGAAAGGCGTACGACGTTGTGAGTCCTTGACTATGTTAGTGGCAAGAAGATTCTGTTTCCGTAGCAGGAATTCTTCACGAACGGATGCGGATACAATGCAGTCCGAATGACAGATATGGCGGAATGCCTACATGTCTAAAAGGAGCAGAAAACCTAATTGTTAACCCTTTGAGTAATATTCCCACGTCTGTGACTCGTATCATGGTTAAAGCCCATATATTACCACTGTCCGTGCTTACCTACATCATCAAATAACAGCAGAAACAGAGAGAAATACTTTTGGAGTTCACACCTTGATATTGGAATTCATTTTTGGACTTAGCAGGTTTTCTTGTTCAATAAAGCTATTGTTTCTATTTCCAGACAACATTTCATATCCTTCTTACTTCTGCGGCAGCAGTTATTTTGCTGCCCACATTGGAAACCACGCCTAAGACTACCATTGTCTCATTTAGTGACCTGATGCCCTCTGCATACCCTTACTTAATTTTACTGCTGCTCATTACCCTTTTATTAAAGGCTATACACCAAGGAAAGAGAAATAACACCTATATGTAGCATTTACCGTGATTAAATCAGAAAATTGTGCTTATAAAAGCACTCAGAACCTCTGAACGAGCCTTTCAATTTGCAGCACACACCAGACCGAATGAAAGAAAGGGAGCAAGTTGACCATAGCGAGCGTGGGGAGGGTTTGATGTACTGCCTTGACATTGGACCAGTGTCCGTCGAATTTAGTTCCTGATAGACCAAAATATGATCTTGATACAAGAGCGTCAATGTACTCATATGGGAACTACTTCCAACGTGTAATTGAAAGAATACCTGGTCACGTTAGGTAGCGTTTCACTTGCGGCCATCATTAATTTTAATTTCAGCCCATTCCTTGATGACGCACTGAAATGTTTTCGAACTTTTCTCATTGTTTCCGGCCTCAGAGTTTTCTTAACACGTTATATCGAGTGTTAGTCACACCATAAGTTAGACACCCATAAAGCTCTGACTTGCTTTAGAGCATCAAATCATTTGAGCAGCGATTCGAAAATACAGAAGACCACTTCTGAAGAAGGGCCTGCTGTCAGCAGGTCCTGGAATACAACACTGTGAGCAGTAACAATACCCATGTTTTACGTCACAAGATACAGAAGTGATTTATATACTTTTCGAAAAACTCATTTCATGAATGCTTTAGAGTCTGGTAGTGTATGGGAAGGGTGTTTTTGTGATGATAAAAAGTCGGGTAACGCAGATTTCACTAGTTCCGTTGGATTTGAGAATGGGAATCAGTTTTTGGGTAGTCGAGTGATGTGATCATGGTCAAGACCGAGTGCTGTTTCTACATCACAGTGGCTGCCACAGCGTTCCTGTTTCGTCAACACAAACACCACTTGTCTTGGCACACTGCTCACCACGTCACATGCTGCGAGTGGAAGTGTCAAGAGGACGCCAGGTCTTTTCAACATGTTACTCATGTAATAAGTCAAATGGATTACATGAATGGGACAGAAACCTTAATTTACCTTTCATTGCCTATTTGTGGTCTGACCTAAATGAACAACAGCATCGTTTAATATCTTCCCTAATGATTATTGTTTCTTTCTTAACAGTGATTCTTGACAAAGCATTTAAACGAAGTTTATATTTTTGTGTGTCAGATAACTGAAAAAAGATATTATTTTATTTTGTCAGTCTTTTTTTTTTTCTCCACTGAGCTGTAAATGGTTCTCTTTTAAAACGTGTGGTAATGTCACAAGGGCGACAGTCGCAGTGGAATCGAGAGAGTAGGGTGCGTGTGGTTGCACTGATTGAGCATGGCAACTACTCGGCATCAGAAGCTGGAGAAAAGTTACCGGCAAGAACAGGTAGACGCTGGTGGAAAGAATACCAGGAAAGGGGCTATATAGGGTGGAAAAGAGGAAGTGGCCGGCCCCGTGTGTCTACTGCAGCAGATGATCAACTTGTTTTGGAGAATACGTGTGCTAATCCATTCCTCAGTTGCTGTGGCCTGAAAGAGATATCTCAGTTTCCCGGCAGCGGAAAGACTGTTGCGAGGAGACTGATAGACGCCGGATCATATTGTCGGAGAGCTGCTATGAAGCAGCCATTGACCGACTATCAGAAGATTGATCGCATGGCTTTTGCAGCAGAATATATCAACTTTGACTGGACTAGAGTAATCTTTTCGGATGAAAAAATATTTTTTTCTGTAGCGACGCCCCTGTTCAGGAGAGACACTAAATTTTCTCCATAAATTTATTAGTTTATGCTGTTAGTGACTACATTTGTAGTAGGCACAAAATAATAAATATAAACAGTTCCCTATATCATGATTTTAGTAGTTCATCCCCATCTGATAAGTAAATATGACCCCTGAATTTGTGAATATTTGCATTAACACGCAAATGTTTTTTGCGTTAGGTATACCGCCCACTAGGACAACGCTTCCTGCCAATGTATCTTAACGAAAGACAAAAATGTGGACGGTTCTCTGTAGCTGTATGGAACTATATTTCGGCTCATGAGGCAGGCTGTCTCTGAAGAACGGGGAATTCTCAACGGAGAGGCCTACATTAACATACTGAATTCCTTTATGAAGCCGAGTGCTGAAATGCTGTACCCAGACTGTGAAATATATCTTCTGCAGGTATGAACAGTGGACGTGTGGAACAATTAAGAGTATTTCCGGGTTTTCCTACAGTTTATTCATTACTTTGATAAGCTCTACTTCTTATTGAAGCGTCTACTCTGTCAGTTGTATAATTTTGATTTCTCCACCTTGCTTTGATACTGATGGCCGTGAAATACAGCTTTCCCGGGCATCATCTTAGTTTCTTCCTTAGTGCCTCGTTCCATTAATTGTATGTGTAAGAAAGACGCCGTGTATAAATAACTTATATATATAAATTTCATTTTCCTACTTACCTTTTCTATTCTTAGGCTTCTCTCCACAGTTACTTCTTATACAACTCTGTGATTCGTTTCTATCTCCTTCTACCTTGTTTTGGTCTTTTTCCACTACATTCAGTATCCTGTTACCTGTAGGCGGACCATACTTCATTTTTTCAGATCCCATCTTTCACTTACAAAGAAAAGAGTACTCTACATAATCCATTTTGCAGTGTGTTTCTATATTTCTGTGACATGTATGTTTACTTGAAAGAACATTATTCGTAAACATAAATGGTTTGCTAGTGCTGTTCTTCGTTTTACTTTTGTTAAGCATCTATTTCTCTCTCATTCTGGTCCTGACGTGGCTGAAGTGCTATACTTGTAATGGCATCAGTTTTTATTACTGTGTTCATATGTTTATTACTTTTTCTCATTGCCATTACCATTTGTTGTTGTTCTTACATTCCAGTGTTGTTATTTTCTCAATTTTCGGATAAGACTTGCAAAATGTTGTTCATTTTGTTTCTAAATATGGTACTATTACAAAATTGTTAACAAACGCGATGCAGCGTATCTTTTCACAATTGAATTTAACTGTTAATGTTAACTGTTCCATTGTTTGTATTGCTTCTGTAATGCATATACACACGGTGTTAAGGAAAGTGGTATTCCATACTTTGCGAGTCGGAAGTATGGACTAAAACAAGACAAAATGCATATCGTAAGAGCTACACGCACTTCTTCGGTACAAGAGAAGTGTTTTAAGTAGAACAACAGATGTGTTTCACAGTGGTAAAGGTGAAGAAATGCTCATTGCTCTTTAGATATTCATTTCAGACTCATTGCTCTTGTTTAATGGATATGTTTGTCTTGTTTCTGTCCATCCTATCAGCTCGCAAAATATGGACTACTTGTTTTTAATACCCTATATTCGAAGCAGATATGTAGACAAAGGACGTCCTCGCTTACTCATTTCCAGATGTTATATTCCCATTTTATTTCATTTGTATTGGTTATTGGGCTGTAATGTATTCAAAAATTGGAACTAATCAACTCAATCCAGGCCAGTTTTTATAATAGTAAAATTACACCTTCCATTTCAAACCATTCCTAAATAAATGAAGGAATTATTTCTTTATCGGTTCATTTCTTCTCTTTTAACTAGCAGAACATACAAATCTGTAATTGATTTGGTTGTTCTTACTTTGTTCCCGAATAGGCCTGCCCCAATAAACCGATCTATATTTCCTTTTATTAAAATTGTACGATATTCGTATGTTTGTTGGAAGCATGTTGTAGTTTTCACTATTGACTGCCTTGGCTGATTTTTCTTTTAAAGTTAAGCATAAGATAAAATATACTTTACAGTACTTTACTAACAGTACAATCATGATCTATAACATATCCCCCATGGTATACACTCTTTTTCTCCAGGTCAGTTCTCGTAACTTAGAATATAATTGTGCAGTAATGTCCACATGTAAAATTAAGTGTATTTCGTAAGTGTATTTCCTCACCTCGTGGAATGGGTGAATGATAACACAACTGTCAAACAGGAGATGTGAGTACTGTATCACCTAATCCCATATCGTTCGCGCCCATTTCTGCCAGCCACTTTGACATGGGAAGTGCGTGGTGACGGGGCTAGGAATCAGAGTGTGAATGTACTGGTGACGTAGTTTGAGGTTCCTGGTGTCTCAACCTAAAGCCGTTCACCCTAGTGTGCTTTCTGTCAGAAAATGTCGTCCTCGAAAAGTGGGCAGGATGGTTTCCTCATCCTCTGATATTTTCAGATAGCCGCATCAGCAAGTTTCAAGGATCGTACACAGTTGTTCATGGGTTCGAGATTTGTTTCTCGTATATCTTTTCCTTTATTCCTCCTTTACATTCAATTTTGATATCAGCCTGCAACTGCCCGAATTGCCTTGATTAAAAATTATATGACAAAGAAACAGTGTTTCCATCTTTAATATCCCGTAGGTGCATGCAAATATATGAATTGGGTTACGATTTATAGATTTTATGATCTTAGTCAAAACAGCAGTGTTGCATAAACGAATTGTTCTTGCCAATGAGCATTACATAAAGATACGTATACGTAGTGGTATCTAGTTCTTACTAATATGAAGGTAAGACTAATTTTATTAAAATTCCTGAAATCAGCTATTTATCTCAACTGCAGGCGTTTACCCCGAGCGCGGGGCCGCATTGACACGAGGTGTGAGCAGGCGACGTCAGTGGCCACGGTCTCCTTCAGTAAATGCAACACATTGAGTGAACGAGCACATGTAAAGTCCGTAGAGAAGAATATCTCGCTATAAAACAGATTTGTTTCTTCTATATATCTTTGTCAGTGGAAAGATAGAAAAAAGAATTCCATAGTGAAGGCTAGCAATCGTTTTGAATAAGCGAAGCAGATTAGCTTCACAACCATGCAACAGAGTCTAACAGTTCAACAGACTGCCGCACTGTATTGAACAACTTACACCCTACCTCATCATTACCAAAGCATAGGAGGCGGTATATTCCGAAAGAAGGCCCACCTGTGTGTTACAACTGGCGCCTTTAACTCTATTACCATTCACTCTGTATTCTGAGCTCCGTCCCAGTACCCTCCCCTTGTCAATGTAGGTTTTTGTCAACAGCTGTCAGCAAAGTATTTTGGAATGTGGAATCCTCCGAATAATTTGTAACCTGTAGCTTAGACTACACAGCCTTTGCAGTTGTCGAATTTTTTCACAGTATGGAAATTAAGTATTCATAGTATCAGAAGTATTGAAATTTCTAAGTTAATGGTTGATAATTTCTTTACAGGACCATAGCCTGATTCATAATAGCAGAGCAGTCCAGAACTGGTTCCAAGGTCAGCAGAGAATGAAACTTCTTCCTTTCGTGCCAAAATCACCAGACCTCAACCCCATTGAAAATATGTGGGCGGAGGTTACGAGGTCGTTACCACCTGGGTCAAGGAATTCAGAAACTCTGTGGGGAAAATATAGAGAATACATGGTGGGAGATAAACGATCATCACAATCTCTCGAGGAAGTTAGCCTTATCACTTCCCAGAACTAAACTCAGTAACAAAATGCTAAGAATATATTTGCATTGTGCCAACTCAAAGATCAACCTATTTTTATAGATGTTTATATTCACAGCCATTCTCATTGTGCATTGCAATAAACTTCATTCATTATTTGCTTGTTCTTGTTACGAATATTATTGCCATTCTCTCACTTTCAAGAGTTTTCACATCCATATTGAGTATCGATGCACATTAAGACTAGCTATGAAAGAAGGGTCTGCTTCAGGAACTCCAAGCAATAAAACACAAAAAACAACGCAGGAAGGGTTCGAACAACTACTTTCATGCAGAGACATGCATTTGGAATCTGTTCACCGTTACGGGGTCAAACAAGAGAGTAACATTACTCAAACAATGATCAGACTACTTAGTATATAATAGAGCATACAGATTTCAAGGAGGAAACGTATGAAGACGCAGACTTCCTCGTTATCAATATGTGCGGCATATCTTTCGTGTTAACGAAAGTAATATCCCGCTTTACCTCCTCTTACATCTCAGATGAAATGAATGCCATGAGGAATCGAATATTTGTTGACTGCGTCTCTTCTTGCTTCCATCCTTACCAACATATTTCTTCATTCTCGTGGTAATCATGACATTCTATATGTATGCTGCAAAAGATTGCACGTGGACACATTCGACATCGAGGTGCAAAGCGTATGGTATCTTAAGTTATATTCCATTCAAGTAAGCTTCCGATGTACTTTTACTTAGTTTGTATTTTTAGATGATTATGAACGTTACGGAAAATTATCTCACACGCTTTATGTTGAATGAGAAACATTGAATCATCCGTTTTGCTTTCCCTACGTTGAAATGATATAATGTCGGCGTCAACAGCCTTCTTCCACGCCGGAAGCTGAAACTTGTATCATTCTGGATTAGTGCTAATTGAATGTCTCAAATGTATACACAGCCCACAAGGCGACGTCAGAAACTATCAGGGGAGAACGCCGCATAAAAACCAAACGTGAGCGCGTGTCTCCACTCTGAAGAACCGTATCGGACAGTCACCACAAGCATTTCGCTAGAGAGCTGCCTCGTAAGAGAGCCGAGAATTGACAGCATCGTAGCAAGTATTTGTCAACACTGTGATAGTGCATTTACCTCCGGGTGTAGGCCGGCATTACCTCCTTACATTCACTTGACATTCGTTTTCCACATCGAAGACTCATATGATATAATCCACTGTAAGATGAGACACTTAGGAAGTATATTTAATTTCTGGACGCCAAGAACGGCATTCTTCACATAAGTAATACCTGTTTGTGTGTTTAAGGTTGCGTTTTGAGGCTCAGGCAACGTCGCAGTAACTATAGTCCGCGTGTTGCTGCCAGTGTGTCGTTAGCTCAGAGGTTCCCTTGTGCGTTGCGATGCTACTGCTATACGACATAGCAGTTCCAATCTTGATGGAAGCCGCTGACTACAACCTTTTATTTTCCATTTTAATTAATAAAGTTGCAAACTGCTAGTAAAAATTCCTTATACGAAATCTGAAGAATGCCTTTAAACATCAATCTTCATCCGATTTCGACTTAGTAAATTATGTTAATATCATGGATGTCTGCTTTGCAAATGCCAAGGTGCTTCACTGTAAAATAGATCCTGAAAAGATTCAAACCGACTGTCAACGATATAAATTTGAGCTTCCTTCGTCATATAGGTCTAACATGTCAGGAGGTTGTTTATGAAGTGCACATGTTGATTAATATAGTTCCTCTCTTCTAAATCTTTGCAATAGCATTTAACTGTAGACGTTTTCTGACACCGGCGTTAGCAATTCCTTTCCGTTCTCTGAAACCCCAAAACGATAAATTTTTCTGCTTTAAATCTGATGACCTTAACTATCACTTCTGATCAACATTAAATACTTCATGAACCCATACATGGAACTCCAAATGTGCAGTGTTCTTGCACTGACCAGTGTTACGTGGCTTTATGCTTAATTACAGACTTACTATTTTATCAGTTGATTTGTTTTCACCACGTAACGCCCGCTGTTTACGTCCTTCTTCGTTGGTTAGCGATGTATCACTTTTCGATCTGACACTGCAACTCTTCCTTTCCTGTATCTTTCCTATTTTTTATCTATATAAAAGAGGAATTATTGATTTTGCTGTTTAACAACTTTTTAGTGACTGTGGAAGTATTACACGCATCGGGTCCCACCATACGTTTTACATGAACCTTTGAAGACTCCATCGATTTGTTTACAAAGAGAAAGCAGACTATCTCTTCTTTTGACGTTGTCCAACAACGACCTAGGAAACTCGAAGCCCTCGCGGCCCAGGCTCTTCCATGGCTCGCGGTAGTTTGCAGCATCGTATTATTCCTTGCCCACTTGCCGCTACGTTGAGCTTTCGTGGTGATCGTTGGTCAACTTCTTCCGCATTATCTGCAACATAAATAAACTTTCTTCCCGCAGTATTTCTGAAAACCCAAAAACAAACTTAAAGAACATAATAATAATAAGTGTTCTTACAATTATTTGTATAAGTCTTGGTTGATTTAATGAGGGGTGGGACAGGCCTAAGCCTTGTGACACCACAACTGCTACAGAGCATACATGCAAGGTATTCACACAGTTTATCGCATAGACTTACCATAAGGAATGAAACAAGAACTGTAATACACTTTACACCACAGACGCTCTCTCTGGCTTGACGAAAACATCCGAACATTGACCAAAAGTTGCACAAATAATTGACTTTGAAAGGAAAAGAAACGAGGTATGAAGCATTTATAAATTCATCGAATGTAGTGAGGTGGTTTAATTTCATCGCAGTCTATAAAATTAATTTCGGGCCATACTCAACTCTTGCCGGTTAATGTAATATAATACCCGCGTACTAATCACGGCGTCTGTCTCCATTGCTTTTGAGTGTGAATGGAAATTGTAGAAATTTTCTGTGGAGCAACATTTAATAATAAAGCGTTTTAAATCATCAAAAGCGATGAGCGGTAGCAGGCGCTTTCGATGAAGAACGGGGGAGCGCAGCGCCACTGCTGTCGCCACGGCCGCTGCCAGTAGCCAGCAAATGGATCCCGGAGCTTTGCAGCATACGACGGGTCCAGAGGAGGACAGTCATCAGGAAATCTGCCGCAAAATAGTTACTGGATAACATTTTGATATCAGTGTGTCAGAAAGCGAAATAGATTGAGTCTGCGCTACCATTACATTCATGTCTTCACCATTCGGACAGAAGAGGCTATAAAAATATTTTGCGCCAACTGCTCTCGATCCACTGACATGATGAACAGAAACAACGCTCGGTACCGCTAGACCACAGGCGTAACCAGCCTATGGTTTCTCTATCGTGGGATAAGTTTTCCTCCAGGAAGTGCCGCAGTCTACAGTGTTGCCAGATTGTGCAGATAACCGGACTTAGAGAATAAGCAAGTTGGCCAGTTTATTTGTCCCATGTCGCGATCGGCGCGGACTTAGCTTCTGAAGCGGCCAGCAGCCGGTCGAGTTTTATGTCAAAGAGTGTACAAGATCTGTGCAGATCTGAAATTCTAGATTAGCATATTTTGTATTGTGTTATGTTGTGAAATTTTGAACATTCACGAGTGCCGCAATAAACTCGTACTGTTATTGTCAATTGTAGGCTTAAATCTATTTGTGCCCATTTAAAATTTTTGAGAAAAATTAGCCTATCCTCGTTCAAAAGGATCCTCCAATTTCGTTGTATAATTACATGAGAAGTAGGTTATTTTTGAGAATTTTCGGATGCTTACAAACCGATATTTTCGTAAGTTACTGGTACAAGTGTTTTTGATATGAAGCTTATTTCGTAGCAAATCACTCTTGAATTTCATTGTATATCAACGCAAATAAATGTGCAGTTTTTAGAGGCTTTGGAAGCTATCATTGTCCTGTGCAAAATCTAATTTGTAGTAAATTGATGTTTGTGATTTAGCAACTGTAGCAGCTGTTCTAACCAACATACTGTGTTTATTGTAGTTTTCCCTTAAAGAGGAGTAGGCCTATAGTCACATTTATCATAAATAAACTCTGTTTTTGAGTTTTCTAACAACTGTAATAAAACTCGAGATGTTTTAGGAAAGTAGTAATTTTTACCGCAGGGTTTTTGGATTTGCCTTAATAGAAATCTTGTTTTCTGCATTCACTAGCAATTTCTTAGCCTAACAGACTGAAAGATAATCGGTGGGCTTAATTTATAAGTTGATCACTGCCCTGTAACACATCGCAAAACCTAAAATGCAGCCTCACTGTGAATGTTGTTCTCAAAAATGGGGCGAATTGGTTGACATTCTTAAGCAGCTGGAAGTCATTCTAACTACTGTCAGCTGCTCCAAGTCATCATGTTCAAAGAGCTCCCGAGAGTCGTGTATCTCTGATATCGGTACCAGAGGTTCCTCAAATACTATCCATTCCTGTCGATCCTGTGTCCTGAGTAAAAAGTAGGGACTTGTCATTACTCATCCACTTGACTGCAAGAGGCATTTCAATGGTAGAGCTAGGCATCATATACACGGTGGACAGGGACAAAGAAGGACTTTGTGTTCTATTGGTCCCCCTAACCAACAAGTTTGAGGTTCTGTCTTCGACTGAAACTGAACCAGTGGGACTCATTTCATCTGTTTTGGGGAAACCTGTTTTGTACAGTGTCAGGAGGAAGCAAACGCAAAAGGGCAGGAGTCTATTAATCATCGGCAGTTCAAACATATGGCGAATGATAATACCCTTTAGGGAAGTGACAGCAAGGGACAGGCCTCATTCAACACGCTGAAGAGGCTGTTTCAGCAGCCGTTGAGGGAATAGGGTGCAACCAAATGATGACTGTGGTGCACGTTTAACCAAATGATGATTTTCATCTAGGCTCTAAAGTCACACTTGGGTCATTCCAACAACTTGCAGAGAAGGTTGAGATCAGCCTTACGCGTGGAGTTTCAACAAAGCTCACAATTTGCAGCTTTGTCCTCAGAAATGATTGCAGCCCTTCGGTTCTGAATCGAGTGGAAGAACTGAAACAAAGACTTTGAAGGTTCTGTGACAAGATAGGCTGCGAATTCCAGTACTTGTGCAGTGGGGTTGAGAACTCTAGTGTCCCCTAAATGGACCAGGTGTGTACTACACATCAGAGGCCGCTAATCAGATAGCTGACTGTGTGTGGGTTGCACACAAGGGTTGTTTTATAATCAGTGACTCTCCATCCAATCTAAATAACAATAGCTGTAGGAAATTAAGAAGTATCAGTGTAAGATCAAAAGAAATGCCTCCCACAGGTGAGAATATTAAAATCCTAATGGTTAATTGCCGAAGACCTTGCAACAAAGTGCTGAAGTTTGAAGTGCTACTGAAAAGCAGTGACACTCACGTAATACTGGGTACAGAAAGCTGGTTGAAACCTGAAATTACCAGGGGAAAATGTGCGTGTATATCAAAAGAATAGGCAAATAGAAAATGGAGGTGGTGTATTTGTCACAGTAGACAAGAAACTCAAATCCACCGAGATAGGAATTCAAGCAGTGTATGAGATTTTTTGGGCAACACTCAGTATCAGGGATGGGCATTAAATGATAATTGGATCCTTCTGTCACCCACCAGACTTGTCTCCTGATGTAATCGAAAACGTCAGAGAAAACCTCAGTTCACTTGTACATAGTTCCCCAGTCATACTATAATCATTGGTGGAGACTTTAATCATTCAATACTCAATTGGGAAAATTACACTTTTGTTGGGGTTCGGAGTGAGAAGACATCATGTGAAACATCACTAAATGCCTTCTTTGAGAACTACCTAAAACAGTTAGTTTGGAACCCCACTCATGATGGAAATACATTGGATCTGATGGCAACAAATAGACCTGACTTCTTTGAGGCTGTCCACATCGAAACTAGAACCAGTGACCATGACATGGTTGTGGCAACAATGACTAACAGAGGACAACTAAACAAGCAGAAAGATACATATGTTCAGGAAACTAAAAAATCAGTAGTGTCGTACCTCAGTGAGGAACTTGAAACTTTCAGCACAGGGCAGGAGCATGTAGAGGAAATATGGCTCAAGTTTAAAAGAATAATTGACCATGTACTGGATAGATATGTATCCAGTAGAACAGTGCATGAAGCCTTTAATGACTACCATAGCAGAATATCGTCAAATGATATTTCTCAAAACCCAAAGAAATTCTGGTTATGTGTGAAGACTGTTAGTGGCACTGAAGTTAAGTGTCCAGTCCCTAGTGAGTAAGACAGGAACTGAAATTGAGGGTAGCAGAACAAAAGCTGAAATACCTAACTCCGTTTTCAGGTGTTCCATTACAAAGAAAAACACAGGAAAACTGTCCCAATTTAATCGTCGTACCACTGAAAATATGAGGAAACTAAATATTTGTGTCAGTAGTGTTGAGAAACAGGCACAATTTAAAGACACTTAATACACTCATTCGGTCACAGCTTTGTCAGAAAAAGAGAAACTCTCGCCATTCGTTCAACCAAGCAAGTACATCTCACGCATACATGACCACCAACTCTTGACGTCTTGGGCCAGAATGCAGCTATCACGTGGGATGGAAGTGACAGTCTGGAGGGGGCAGGGAAGGGGAAGGGATAGCGGTGTACAAGTGTGTGTGTGGGGGGGGGGGGGAGGAGTGCTGTCTGGTAGTGTGTGCAGGGACTAGAATGCCAGAAGGCACAGTGACAGGAGGTTGTGGGGCAGGGGCAGGGAGGTGGGGAAAACGGAACAAAAAAGAAGAGGAGTGGGGAAAGATGGGCAGGTGCGCTGTCAGAGGGTGGCAAACTGAGGATTGGGGGGGGGGGGGGGGGTAGGAAACTGTAGGGTTGATGGTGTGGGAGCATTGTTACCATGGTTTGTGACAGGATAATTATGGGAGTGGAGAATGTGTTGTAAGGCTAACTCCCATTTGTGCAGTTCAGAAATGCTGGTTATGGAGGAGAGGATCCAGATTGCTCGGGTAGTGAAGCAACCATTGAAATAAAGTGTGTTAGCTGTATGTTGCTCTTACCCACAGCTATGCGGTGAACGTTCATCCTGGTGGGCAGCTGGTTAGCAGTCATACCAATATAAAAAGCTGTGCAGTGATTGTAGCAAGGCTGCTTTCACAGGTGGCCCAGCCCCTGATGCAGTAGGATAAAGTTATTATAGGATTGGAATAGGAATTTCTGGATGGGTGAACTGAGAGGTCTTGCCCAGTCTTCCACAGGGACATGATCCTTGTGGCAAGGGGATGGAATTGGAAGTGACATATGAATGAACTAGGATGGGTGGATAGTGGACCACCACTTCAGGAGGGGAGGGAGGGATTTCGGGTAGGATGTCCATCTTTTTGGGGCATGATAGGCAATCAAAGCCCTGGTGAAGCATGTGGTTCAGTTGTTCCAGTCTAGATTGACATTGGGTAACAAAGGGGGCAGTTCTTTGTGGCTGGTCCATGAGGGTGGTGTGAGGAATGGGGATCTGAGGGGAATTGCATGGGAGATTTGTTTGTGGACTACGTCGGGGGGACAGTGTCTCTCCATCAAGGTCTCAGTGAAACCCCCAGCATCCTGGGCAAGGGAGTTCTTGTAATCGCAGATATGCCATCACCGGGTGGCCAGGCTGTATTGAAAGAATTTTTTGGTGTGAAAGGGATGACAGATGTCGAAATGCGGGTACTGTTAGTGGTTGGTTGGTTTAATGTGGACAGAGGTGTGGATGGAGCCGTCAGAGAGAGGGGTCAACATCTCGGAAGGTGGCATGCTGGGTTGAGGAGGACCAAGTGAAGCAGATGGGAGGAAAAGTGTTGAGGTTGTGAAGGAATGAAGGCAGGATATCTTGACCGTCAGTCCAGATAATTGAGATATCAGTGGACCTGAACCAGGCTATGAGTTTGGAATTTGGGAGGCGAGGAAGGTCTTCCCTAGATGGCCCATAAGCAGGTTGGCATGGGAGGGCACCATGTGGGCCTAATGGCTGTGCCACAGATTTGTTTGTATACAATTCCCTTCAAAGGAGAAGTAATTATGTGTTAGGATAAAGTTAGTAAAGTGTGTGAAGAATGAGGTAGTGGTTTCGGACTAAAGACATTGGGAAAGGTAGTGTTGAATAGTGATAAGACCACAGGCATGTGGGATGTTGGTGTATAGGGAGATGATGCCAACAGTGATGAGGAGGGATCCAGGAGGTAAAGGAGTGAGGATGATGGAGAGTCAGTGAAGTGGTAGGTACCTTTGACATGGGAGGCTAGATTACGGGCAGTTGGTTGGAAATGTTGGTCAATGAAGGTCGAAAGTCTTTCAGTGTGGGTACAATAACCAACCACAATGGGACAACTAGGATTGTTGGGTTTGTGGATTTTGGGAAGCTTGTAGAAGGTGGGTGCATGTGGTATCATAGGGGAGAGGAGAGAAGTGGATTCAAGGGAAAGATTCTGGAAAGGGTCTAAGGCTTTAAGCAGGAATTGGTGACTGTGTTGGACTTCTGGGATGGGATCACTGTGGCAGAGTTTATAGGTGGAGGGGGACAGATAACTGGCAGAGGCTTTCTGCTAGGTAATCACTGCAATTTATAACAACTGTGGGAGAACGTTTGTCTGCAGGTATGATGATTTCAGGATTAGTTTTGAGTTTCTGTATGGCTGCCTTTCTTCTGCTGAAAGGTTGGTATTCTGAGGAAGAGACATGAGGAAGGATGGTGAGGCTAAGTTGGAGGTAAGTAATTCCTGGAATGTGGCCAGCGGGTGGTTGGATGCGCCGTAATCTTGGGCAGCAAACAGTGGTGCTTAGTGGAACATTGTTTCAGTTAGGTGACACAGCTACCAAGGATGCTCCCCGGAAAGATGAATCAACTAAACTGTGAGGAATGTGCTTGAAGGTAGATTCGCAGGATAAAATACCATCCGGGAACAGCTAAGCTACTTTGGGTGGACTTTACTGCTGCTTTACCCGCAAACGCACTATATAGACAATGGAACTGCTTGAGGAAAATTATGAATTAGACACAGTATATTGTTTTGTGCACTGGAGTATAGTTCATACTGCAATAATTGATGTAGTACAGAAGATACCAGTGCATGTAGATAATTTTGGGACAGAAGACAAGGAATTATGAAAGGAATGTTAGCAGCAAACATAAGTGCCTTAGAGGAAGATGATTTTGATTGGTCAGATGTAGACAACAGCGACAAACCAGCCACCTACAAAACTGCATTGCGCCAGAAGATATCACGCTTAAAAGGTACAGCATATGATAGAAGCAGTGTTGAATGACTTTCAGGGTATGTTTACTTCACGGTTATTGCTACCAGCAATGAATATCACACAACACAGGATTCCAACAAGAGATAATATGCCAGTTTATAGGAGACCATACAGAGTTCTTGTGACTTGATGAATTCATAGATCAGCAATTAAAGGATGCTATAATAGAGTATTCGGATTCGCCATACAGTGCAAATGTCATAATTGTGCCAAAGAAATCTGCTGATGGTGCAAAATCTTATATATTCTGTTGTGATTACAGGCTTTTAAATAGCAAAACAATTTCGAACGAGTATCCATTACCAAACATTGTAGATAACATTGACCATCTTGGTAACAGTAGGTTGGGAGTGGGTACCATTAAATAGAAGTTGCACCAGAGTACAGACATAAAACTGCTTTCTCCACCTCTTAAGGCCATTGGCAATCCTTAGGGATGCCTTTTGGATTAAAGAATGTCGCTGCAACATTCCAAAGATTGCTAGATGGTGCATTACATGGGTTAAAACCTCGACAATGCGTGAGCACCTCAATGACATAATCGTATTTTCAAAAGACATCAAGGAGCACGTGATTCACTTATGAGAAATTTTCAATGAGTCGGAGATGCTAAATTATCATTGAATTTGGAAAAGTGTCACTTCGCACTAAATGACATAACATATTTAGGCCATGTTGTCAGCGAACACGGAATCAAAACTGATTCATAGCTCATAACCGCAGTTAAAGATTTTCCAACACTGCAATCTACCAAGGAAGTACACCAATTTCTAGGCCTCTCAAATTATTATTGAAAATTTGTAAAAGACTATGCTGAAATAGCATGACCTCTCATGCAGTTATTAAAAAAAGGTACTAAATTTCCCTGTACAACCGAATGCGACATAGCATTTGAAACATTGAAATACAAATTAACACACAGTCCTGTATTAATCCAATCGAGATTTCAACAAAGAAGTCATCCTGTCCTGTGATGCATCTGGACATGCTGTCGGATCAGGTTTGAGTCAAAATATTGATGGTGCAGAACATCCAGTAGCCTTCACAACCAGACAATTAAATATGGCAGAAAATAATTACTCAACAACAGAAAAGGAGTTATTGAGTGTCATCTATGGTATCAAATATTTCAGGTGCTATCTGTGTGGGAATAAATTCAAGATAATCACGGACCATGGTGCCCTAAACAAGTTACTTGGGCTAAACAACCCATCAAGTCATTTGACATGTTGGTCTGCACGCCTCTCTGAAATGGACATTGAAGTCATTCATTCCAACCCATATTGTCTAGTAATTATACTATACAATGTAATAGCAGAAAAATATTAAAGCTGAGAATTTAATCTTTCTTTGGAAAACTACTGTTCAAAAATTGAGATTTTTTAAAATTTGCAGCTGATAACTTTAAACTATTGAAAAATATTAAAGAATACATTCAGCTAAGTGATAATGATGTTAATTTGTAGCCCAGAGTGTGTTGAATTAAATGCATTTTATCTGAAAGGCTTAGGACAATCCACTACTGAAGAATTGCAAAAAAATGTAGATACTTGCAAATACGAAAAAACGCATGCGGCCTGGAACAAATATGACTGCAATTTCAAAATATTAAACAATAAATTTTTTAAAAAATATTTTTGTGACTACTAAACATTGGGGAATTCACCCAGAAAATATAAAAATTTCCTGAGACGGTCAAGCAACCAATTATTTTTTTCTTGGACCACTTGGTATGGATTGACCCATGTATAATAATTGTGTTATTTACGGTTGTTCAAAGTAGAAAAATATATTAAGACTTATTATATGTTAAGTGAACATTTCAGATGCTTTCACACCTTAAGCCACAATATTCAGAAGCGATAGCAGTTGAACAAGGAAAGCTGACATGTATGTCGACATTGGTCACGTTTCTGCCCAACATGAGGAGGCCAATGACAAGCAGAGTTTGCGCAGCAGCAATCAGCCCTTCAGCAGATCAACAACCGAGCGGACGGGCAATGCTTTCAAGAGGAACGATGATGAGCCAGGTCGAACACCAGCGGTCAATGCTCCAGGAACTGCCAGCATACTGAAATAAAGTGTGTGACGTATCTGACAATAGGGAGGAGGATGACAGGGCAATGCCCAACCATGCCAGTGTAGAGGCAAAACAGTGGAAAGCCAGCACGTGTGTCAACATTGGTCACATTTCTGCCCAATGTGAGAAGCATAGATCAACAACTGAAGTGTCACTCGCCGCCCTAGAAACTTCATGACATTGGCAAAACCCCCGAATAAATACCTCCGACAAATGGGCATGAGGATGTCCTTTGAGGAGGTCCGTCGGGGGGAGAAAGAAGACATGAAGGAACGCCACCTGGACAGACAGACAGACAGACAGACAGACAGACAGACAGACAGACAGACAGACTGATGGTTAGTCAGCGGACGTCTTACTTCGTTACAACAACTTAGCTGCTTTGCTACTCGACAGAGGATGATGTCGGTACTGCACCAATATGTCAACACAGAAGATGCCATCCCAGATGTTACAGAAAGTAGTTCATGTGGTACTTTCCCAGGTGGCTGGTGAGGATGAAAGGACTACAGCCTCACCCAGTGGGTCACCTGGGAACCTAGAGATTGATGAACTCTGCCAGAAGTAGCCGAACCTGAGGGTCACTTGTTCAATTCTGGGACAGAGGACTCCACGCCATGTCGTAGCCACTTGTTAATAACACGACGAGTGAATTCACAAGGAGAAGACCTTGCCGCCACCGCAGCGGGTCACCAGGATGGAACTGAACAGAACAACACGCTTGCGCGCCACTGCAGGTCATGGGTATAATACTGAAAAGAACAGCATGCCACCGGCGCACTGCTGCAGGTCATGGGTACAGTACTGAATGTAAGATTATGCCACCAGAACGCTACTGCAACAAGAGCCCGCCGCGTCAGCGACCACCGGAACCTGCTTGCTGTGATTCCACCGCTCTGCTTCCATGAGGAATTGATCAAATTGAAACACATTGTATTACTCTGTTTGATTAAAGGGTTGTATATCTAATAAATAATAAATGACTGTTAGGGGAACCACCAATGTTTCACTCACATCTCACCCTCTGAGCCATCCCACAAAGTGTCGCTTTTCGCCCCATCATCCCTGACAAAATAATGACCTTTGCTCCCCTCTGTCACTGACACTGTCTTATGTCACTAAACCCCAATCTGCTACATAGTAAAGACTAATTTTTTATTAGATAAGTAGGATCTTACCTCTAGCCTCATGATTCAGTCTATCACCAAGATGGTATTTTCACTCACATCTTGAATTACAAGGCAGCCTTGTGTAAACTTTATATACCCAAGAGAACGTAAAAAGTATCTATTTCTTCACTATGTTGCTTACTATACACACACCAGTTTCTCCCCTTATTTTTACACCAACAAAAAGCATTTGAACAAAATTGGAACTGTTTGGTTTTTTCTCTTAATTTTTGGAAATCCCTTAGATTGTACTATCAGTTTCGAGTAAACAATAATTGCCTTCCCAAACTTTCTGGCAGATTAAAACTGTGTGTTGGACTGAAACACGAACTCTGGACATTTGTCTTTCATGTGCAAGTGCTTTACTGACCGCACTACCCAAGCATAGCTCACAGCACATCCTCACAGCTTTACTTCCACCAGTACCCTAACTCCTACCTTGCAAACTTCACAGAAATTCTCCTGTGAAACTTGAACTTGCTCGATTAGCACTCCTGGAAGAAAGAGTATTGTGGAGATGTTTCCAGAATGTTCATTCTGGAAACACCCCCCTAGCTGTTAGTAAGCTGTGTGTCTGCAATATTCTTTCCTCCAGAAATGCTACTCCAGAAAGTTTCGTAGGAAAACTTCTGTGAAGTTTGGAAGGTAGGAGAGGTACTGCTGGAAGTAAAGCTAGGACGACGAGTCATGATTGGTTAGCTCAAGCCCACGCCCACAAAAGGCAAATGTCCCAAGTCTGAGTCTCGATGCAGCACACAAGTTTCAGATGGGCGGGCACTCTGCCACAGAGAGAAAATTTCGTTGTGAATTATCTTTCCAATTTTTAGATTTTATGTAAATGTATGGACTCCCACATAAATCGTATTCTTTTCCCTCATCTTCTTCATACAAGTCATCTACAATCTCTTCTAAGTCCATTTATTTTACTTCCTCCTTCTTTATTAATTTTTCTCTTTGTAAGTTACTGAGGGTAACACCAGATCCCCCTTCACTTACACAATTCCCATTAACATGCTGACTGACTTCTACAGATTTTCCCTCATCACCTGGCCTGTGGTTTGATTCGTACCACCAGTCAGGATGAAGTTTTTTATATTTTAGCCTTAATTCCCTTGTTCTCATTAAGGTCTTTGTAATTAACCATACTGCCCACAAATCATTATTTTTGCTTCTATTTCACTAGTATTTATCGACAAGATCTGACTTTAACAAGTTATACTGCCAATGTTGTTGCTGTCACAACTTGTATCATCTTCACTATCCATTTCTGCTAATTTCATAATCATCCTCATTGATAGAATCATCATTCCGTACACTAAAATTAAACATCTAAATCATCATTGCTGTTTGATGTCAAAACTTCTTCCTGCCTCTCTGCATAGTTATCAGTCCTGTCAGTATTTAAATTAGAATCAGCAAATTTGCCTCTCCACGACCCTCCCCATTAGCCCATGTAGTCCAAATTCATCACAGTTGCTACCTGGCATGACCTCTCACATAACATTTTTTGATTGCTTATAAAAATTTATGTAATCTAATTCCAGCTCCACAATACATATTTGATTACTGTTTCTTGTGTTCTACCCTAAGATTCTTAACCCCCCCCCCCAAATTTCTTGTCAGAATGAATTCTATTTATCTGATGTGTCTTACAAATATTTTGTTTGTACCACTCTGAGTATCTCCTCCCAATGTGTCTCCTTCAATAGTTATTAACCTGATTTTCGATACCAGTTACTCAACTCACTGACTTGCCCCCAACGGGATGGCCCTCAGTTTCCCCGTCCATTTCGCTTATTATCTGATCTTCTGTTACCCTGGAGTCTGTTATTCCCTTCCTACGGCCTTCTCCTGTGTTCAGACTCTCTGTTCCTGCAGCAGCGCCAGGGCGTGATGGGAGTGGTGACTCGGGTGGGAGTAAGGAGGAGGCTGGGGCGGGGAGGAGGAGAGATGGTAGGATAGGAGTGGGGGACAGTTACGTGTTGGCGGGGAGCGCGCAGGGACAGGATTCCTTCCCACCAACACCAGCTTTTTTGAATTGCAGAGGTGGGAATTTTCCCTGCAATATATCCTGCATTCTCATAACCATCCTGTCCTCAACCTTCGTTATTTGTGACAGTCTTTTAGTTGTGCCTATCTGCGATTCAGCACCTCTGCTGTATGGTGAGTAGCAACTTTCCTTTTCGTAACAGTTTTCAATAATTAAGTTTGTATGTTATTGGAAGATATTAGTGATAGAATATTTTAGTGAAAGTAGTAGTGGTTCAGAAAGCGACAGTGATCATCTTGTTGGTACACTGATTGAATGTGAAGACAGAATGGGAAATACGCAGTACACTGCAGTGATTGCAGCTGAAACACTACAGCCACTTCTCCATCCATTTCATGAGATGCCTGGACCAAAGCACACGCCACAAATGGAATCTTCTGCAGCTGAATTTTTCAATTCATTTCTCACTGCAATGTTGCTTTAACTAATTGCCACCTAAATAAATCACTCTGCTAAGCAATTTATATCTAAACATGCTGCTACTATGTCTAGCACATACCAAAAATGGAAGAATGCACAATAGCTGAGGTAGATTTTATTGCATGCTCTAACATTTTTAATGCCAATTTAAAGCATGAAGTAGATGTACAAACTTCCCACTTCTTTTATACGAGGTGACTTACTTGAGATTCAAAGCTGATCTTCTTGGCTGGCTGTCAGTCAGTCAGGCCAGACTGACTGACTGACTGACTGACTTCTTCTCAGTAGAATGATGCTAGGTACGGGAATATTTAAGTCTCTCTCTCTACTTGTGAAATCAACCAACGGTATATTTGAACTCCATACAGAATAAATTTTCATTTTCCACATACATATACGACTTCCAGTAAGTCACTTGCTGCGTCCAATGTCAGAAACAAATTTAATTACATTTATAATATAGTTGGCTTAATAACCATGACTCTGCTTCACATGAATCATAAAAAAGGTCTTGCCTCTAACAAGGCTGGATTAAGAGTTTTCAAGATTACTTTTTTAACTGTTCTCCTTTCACACATTAGTCAATGATGCAATAGACACAGAGCTACATAAAAACTCCCTAGTTCTATCTATGGATTGCCCGACAAGTACTTGTCGTTGCCGTTCAACTGCCGTGTCTACTGATTTTAAACCTACACACACACAGGATTTTACTATCTCACACTCGTATCTAGAATATCGTCTGTTCGAGACAGTAGAAGGCTGAGCGTTTCTAGAATTTACACACAAATTCTCGAATCACTACATATCCTCCCCCTCTCCCTCAGATCGAACACGCGATATTTTATACGTAATCATTATGCAAGTAATATCACTTAACAATAACATTTCATATCTTAACAGCATACATTCCGTACTTAAGTTTATATACATATCTCTTCTTTCAGTAACAGTTCTTTGTTCTTTCTTTTGTTTCGCTATTCATTCTTATTTTACTTTGACATTAAGACACAATCATTCGCTTGAGTTTTTAGTCAGCATTACTAATATTTAGGAATTGTGAGGACTTTTTCTCTTGTCTTTATTTTCTTTTTCAATCAAAAACTTCAGGTGTTTGACACATGAGTAAATCTATTTTCTGTTTTTTCTTTTGTACTACCTTTTCCTTAGTATGTACTATTTTCACTAGTTGTAGCTTGGAGGAACTTGGGGCGAATTAAAAGTTTTCTTTTGACACTCATTTATTTCTACAAAACATAATAGTGCTAGTCATTCATAGAATTTACACTTTCCAGAATAATTTTTATAAAATTTGTGACTTCTGTCAAGATACTGTCCCCTTCTCCCATGATCAGTACCGTATTGCTTGTGGGTTGACCTTCCTCTTTCCATTCTGGTAGGTACGCCCCTTACAAAACATCTCTATTTTTTAGGCCACAGATCGTCCTATCTTCACATAGGTACGCCTGCCCTTTATACTTAATGATTGCCAGGTACTCCCCCCTTATCCTTTCTGAGTAGGCCTCATGGTTCATTATCCTAATATACATTTTGGTGTATACCATAATTAAGTATGTTCTGGTAAAGATATAAATCTAACTTAAAACTTCGCATTCATTCTTTAATATAGCATTCACTCCCTAGAGTCCTCCTCTACTTATCAACTTCTATACTATCAATAGATACTATGTCAACATATACTATTCATGTCCCACTATCCTTCAATTCATTAGAGTATTTATTATACTGACATTTCTTATTGATCAGCATGATTAACGTTCTCTCCTGCTTTCGTTGTCTCTCTTTGCTCATGCCTCTTTCTTAGTTTATATACACCTTTTCTTATGTATATTTGATGTAGAACCATCAGAGAGCATCTTATAGTTGCGTGCATATTTCTAGATGTACCCACATTTTCTCCTACAACACTTGGCGGTTCTCACATCTTGACAGTCTAATAGTCTGTAATTGTATGTTTATGTCTAAGTGTATACTTGTGTATATGTGTGTGTGCATTTGTGTAGTCTGATTTTTCGACCTTCTTATCTAAAGATAAGATGTAGGTTATTAGAAACCATGGAAATAAGGAAGGACTTCAGCGATAAAAGTTTACAAATGCGGAAAAAGGGAAAAAATAGACTTGTCCTCAAGATGAGAAGTAACAAGGAAAAAATAGATGTGGTTGCTAGGATCGAAGACGAGAAAGAAGGTAGCCCCAAAGACAGGAAGCCCTGCCCACCCCCTTCCCCAGGATCCCTACCTCTCAGGTACTTGAGTGAGACGCTGGAGGAGGTTGGTTATTAAATCGTCTCCTACAGAACGGACTTGTCCCACCTTCACCATCGAGGTCACCCGAAGGAAATCATAGCAACCCTATGGAAACGGCAAATGATGAAGAATCAGGCACACTTGTTTGTGAGGGGTGTTTGAAAGGTGTGATGTGTGTTTTGTGTTGGTCATGATTTATCTGTTCGTGTAAATCAAGCTTTTGGCTACGATACCCACTCCTTTCAAAATTTATACAAACCCTCCCATCTATATCACGTGTTATAAAAGGTATAAAATACTCTATACAAAATAGAAAAGCTAAACATTTCGGTATAACAACTGTTCAGTTAGTCACGCCATATTACATTTTCCACAAATATAATACTCTAGCTTGCTAGGCCTAACGCAAGAAAGGATTTTCTGATGGGATTGTCTCCCTTAAGTCTTTGGAGTTTCCCCTCCACCACAAGGCAGAGGTTCCCTTCTCATTTACTCCCCAGAAAGAAGGAGGGTTGCCTCATCTGCCAGCTACGCTGTTCCGAAATCTTCCTTCTATGCCGTCACTGCCATTAAGGTCTTACCCATAACCCTGGGCATGGGTTCCGTGTTATACCCCACGGGTTTGGGTCCCTGCCTGAACTCAGCCATTCTAGCACTCTGGCCTACTGAAGAGTAGGATGCCCACCCCTGCGACATGGGCGCGCCAGACAGGAATTACCCAAGTGGAGGAATATGGAAGGGGACTCTGCCTGCCTGGAGTCTGGTTAATGATTGTGTATAGTGCCACAATCAAAGGATGAAAAGAAGATGGGAGTATAACAAAATGGTGATAATGGTCTTTATAGACCAATAAGGCGTATGACTCAGTTAACAGGAAAAGACTCTGGGAAGAAATGAAGAAGATAGATAGAGAAGATGGATACATTAATGTAATAAAGACAATGTACAGAGGACACAATTGTAGAATTAGAACCCCATTGGGGAACTATGAATACTTCAAAATAAGACAAGGACTTAAGCAAAGAAGTATTCTATCTCCTGCACTTTTTAATGTTGTGATGGAGGGAATGAATAGAGCAGTTAAAGATATAGTAAAAGAAAAAGACAAAAGAAATGATTTTTGCAGATGTTATGGTAAAATGGGATGATAAAGAGATAGATGTACAGTTATAACTTGATGCGTGGAAGGAAATAATGAAAAAGTATGGATTAAAAATAAATAAAGATAAGAGTGAAGTATTGGGATTTGGAAGAGAGAAAGGGATCAACAGAAATAGTACCTTGGATGGAGAACCCCTCAAAGTGGTAAAAAGTTTCACTTATTTAGGGAGTGAAATATCTAGGGATGGAAGAATAACTAACGACATTGATAGGAGGTCACAGAAGGGAGGCAATTTCCACCAAACAATAAAACACCTGATCTGGAATAAGGAAGTTTCAGAAAAAGCAAAACTCCTTATGTATAAGAGTTATTATGAGGGCCGTTCAGAAAGTAACCTCCGGTTGATTTAAAAAAATACACCAAGTTAAATAAAAATATTTTAATATATACATCTTACAACTACATCTTTGCACTATTTTTCTACATAGTCTCCATAGCGATTGAGGCACTTATCGTATCTCTTCACAAGCTTTGAAATTCCTTCTGCATAAAAATCACCCGCTTGTGCCTGGAGCCAGCCTGTGACCGCATCTTTGAGCTCTTCGTCGTCATCAAACCGCTGTGACCCGAGCCATTTCTTCAAATGCATGAAGAGGTGATAATCACTTGGCGCCAGGTCTGGGCTGTAAGGTGGATGGTTGATAACGTCCCACTTGAAGGACTCAAGAAGGGCCGTTGTTCTGCGAGCAGAGTGAGGACGGGCGTTATCGTGCAAAAAACGATACCGGAAGTCAGCATACCACGGCGTTTGTTCTGTATAGCCCGTCATAACTTTTTTATTGTTTCACAGTACACGTCTTGATTAATGGTCGTACCACGTTCCATGAATTCAACCAACAACACCCCTTTGGCATCCCAAAACACCGTTGCCATCAGTTTTCTGGCAGAAAAATCTTGCGAGGCTTTTCTTGGTTTGGTAGGCGAATTTGAATGTGCCCACATCTTTGATTGTTCTTTTGTCTCAGGGTTCACGTACTTAATCCAGGTTTCGTCACCAGTCACGATTCTGTTTTACAATGGTTCTCCTTCGTCCTCATAACGTGACAGAAAGTCTAATGCAGAGGCCATTCTTTGAGTTTTGTGGTGGCCGGTAACAATTTTGGGCACCCATCGTGCACAGAACTTACGGTAACCCAATCTTGCTGTCACTATCTCGTACAAGAGAGTCTTAGAAATCTGTGGAAAACCAGTAGACAACTCCGACATTGAGAAACGTCGATTTTCACGAACTTTTGCATCAACTGTCTGAACGAGTTCGTCAGTCACCAATGATGGTCTACCACTCCTCTCTTCATCATGAACGTTTTCTCGTCCACTTTTAAATAAACGTACCCATTCACGGACAACTCCTTCACTCATAACTCTTGGTCCGTACACGGCACAAAGCTCACGATGAATAGCTGCTGCAGAATATCCTTTGGCTGTAAAAAACCTTATGACAGCACGCACTTCACATTTGGCGGGGTTTTCTATTGCAGCACACATTTCAAACTGCCACAAAAACTAAACTAGCGCAGGTACGACGTTCACTCGACCACGGCTTGATGCCGACTGACCTGTTGAGTGCGTGAACACACAGATGGCGTCGCTACTCCCCGCACAACCCGCACTGTGACCAATCGGAGGTTACTTTCTGAACCGCCCTCGTACTTCCCTATTGTCACATACAGCAGAGAAACGTGGACAATGACAGAAAGGTACTGGAGCAGACTGCAAGCAGGGGAAATGAAATTTCCCAGAGCGGGGAAAAACAAGAATACGCAGAGTAAGGAATGTAGATATTAGAAAGGACCTTAAACAAGAAAGTATGAGAGAAGAAATTGAAAAAAAGAGATGAAGATGGTATGGGCATGTTAAGAGGATGCATGGCAGACACTCCCCAAAATTATGGAAGAACTAAAGATGGATGGGAAAAGACCTAGAGGGTGCCCAAGAACAAGGTGGAAAATGGGAGTGAGAATATCTGTGGAAAGGAGAGGTGTGACCTGGCAGCAAGTGGAGGAAGAAAAGTGGTGGGAGGACCGAGCCAAATGGAGGGGACTCGTCAGCACCCAGACCTGGCAGTAGCTGGAGCAGGCTTCGGATATAGATAGATAATACTACTGTCAGTTTATTTTATCTAGATATCACTTTATTTCCATGATTCTTTTAAGTTGTTCTGTTCTCTATTTTATAGTCATGTTCGGTTTTCTAAGCAATAAGACTCCAGGATAGTTCTAGATTTTAAAGAATAGATGACAGAATAGTTTAAGATTTTAAAGGTATTAGGTGGAGGAAACTATTTTGAAAAACACCGAAAACAACTCTGGATCTGATGGTTGTCAGCCGGCTGGTGTGGCCGAGCGGTTCTAGGCGCTTCAGTCCAGAACCGCGTGACTGTTAACGGTCGCAGGTTCGAATCCTGCCTTGGGCATGGATGTGTGTGATGTCCTTAGGTTAGTGAGGTTTAAGTTCTAGGGGACTGATGACCTCAGATGTTAAGTCCCATAGTGCACAGAGCCATTTTTCTGACAGTCGTCACTGTGCCCGTTAACTCGGAATGTTAACGTCCCTGGGGGATAGATGACTCCACCCGGATCCCATGGATCTGATATTAACTTTTCTTGAGCCCTGAAGATCAGTATTTATGTTTAAATTTATTTTGAAAGTCTTCCAAAGATGAAAAATTCTCAATATTTACTGTACCCCACAGCAAATTTGATTTTCTTAGAATCTTCCCAATTTTTTGGTAATGCTTGGTTAAACCTTTTTAAAAATGGGTCGGATGTACATCTCTATCTCGCTTAAATTTAGGGAACTGTCTAGATAACCCAGAATTAGCCCCCATTGTAAATCAGTTACAGCTTCACTAATTAACACCACATTAGGTGATGTTACCCTTTTTACTACTTCATCCTGGATAATCTTGAATTCTCTCCACAAGTCGTCTATACCCATCGTGGTATCACTAAGTTCAGGAGACAGAATAAGCAATACGTTTCCGGAGGTTATTCTCTCAGTAACTTTTATATCTATAACTTCATCAAATTGTCCCTCCAAACTACTTACATTTATGATATCAGAGTTCATTATTTTCTCTTTGAACTTTCTTTCTGCATTATCTACTTGTGTACTGACACCTGTAATTTGTGACTGAATAATCGGTATTAATTCCTTATTCTTATATACACGCTCTTTCAAAGTATTCAATCCCTGCTTTACAGCACTAAACTTAACATTGCACACATTTTCAAAAGATCCTAATTTTTCATTAATTTCGGATTCCACATTACTACATCTCTCCTCAATGTTAAATTTTAAACTTCTTGATAAGTCTTGGAAGTTATCATTCAGTTTCTAAGATCAGTAAACATTTGATTTACACAAATGGTCAAGGAATTAGTCAATTCATTCTTTAAATCTATTTTTAAATTCTCTACTATTTAAGGCGTCAAATTCAGTCTTAAGAGCACCCATGCCTGCTTTCTCGTAGATTACCAACTTCTGTGCTTTGCGAGTCGACTTTGGCATTTAGCAAACGTAGATTTGTCGCTTGATTATTCAGAGTTTCACTCAGGGCATTTAGAATTTCCCACTGAGCATTCAAAACTTCACTCTGTGTATTTAATTGTGAATCTAATGAGTTTAACTTAAGACTCTGAGCAATTAAAAGTTAAATCTGGGTATTTAATTGAGAATTTACCAAACTTAGTCGCACTCTGAGCTTTGATTAAATTTACCAAGTCAGCCCAGTCAGTTGTTTCTTTGCTAACTCTCATAGCCATAGCTGGTTCTTGAGTGTCTTCAGTTTGTTGTATATTTTCCATGTTTTTATATGACTTAGCCCTAGTAAGCAATTAAAACTAACTTTAAATACTATAATTACACAATAAAAGTTCACTCAATAGTATGTACCACTTCATACTAAAGTAATGAAGTTTTGTTTCACGCTCACCTGGCGTAGAAGTCTTGTTGTGTAGGTGGGCAGATGTAGAGGCAGGACAGTGCTGGTGAAAAGCAGCTGGTGCTAGCAGCGTCGGATATAGGTTGGTTTCCATGTCTGCGTCCCCATGATGTGTATGAGAGCTGTATACTCCCCGCACTGGATCTTTTTGGTCGAAGTGTACTACGCATATTTCTTCTTAGACAGATGCATTGAAATCTTCTTTGCTGTTTTATAGTTGTGAATTTTCCAAGTCTTCACCATTTTTCATTCAAATTTTGCTTCATTGTATACTTGAACATATTCCAATGTCTCAGAGTAAATCCCTTGTCGTATTATGTTTGGTTGCTAGGACAACACGTAACAACTTCTTCTCTAGTTTTTGATTTCGGGTCTTTCACACAGGTCACCACATTCTAACATTTTTGATGCCGATTTAAAGCGGGAAAAAGACGTACAAACTTCCCACTTCTTTTATACAAGGTTACTTACTTGAGATTCAAAGCTGATCTTCTTGGCTAGCTGGCTGCTGGAGAATACTCTTGACTTCTTCTCCATAGAATGATGCTAGGTACGGGAATATTTAAGCCTCTCTCTCTACTTGCGAAATAAGTAGTTAGGCGAACTTTACTTTTCGTCAACCAACAGAATATTTGAACTCCATACAAAATAAGTTCTTACTTTCCACATATATGTACGAATTCCAGTAAGTCACTCGCTGTGTCCAATGTCAGAAACAAATTTAATTACATTTATAATAGAGTTGTCTTAATGACCGTGACTCTACTTCACATGAATAATAGAAAAGGTCTTGCCTCTAACAAGGCTGGATTAAGAGTTTTCAAGATTACTTTTTCAATTGTTCTTTCACATAACAATAGTCACTGATACGATAGACACAGAGCTGCATAAAAACTCCCTGGTTCGGATTGCCTGACAAGTACTTGTTGGTGCCGTTAGACTGCCACGTCTTCTTTCTTCTCGCGCTTGATTTTAAACCTGCACACACAAACATTCTGAAGCAGAATTTTGTGGTCCACCCAAAGGTTTTGGCAAGGTTGCAAAGTTAAACAGGATACTTACCATCATAAACGTTCTGCAGTGGCACAGAAAACAGCCCAGAACCATAAACAGGCCGCAACCACAAATCTGCTATCTGGTCTACACCCCTTCCTATATAGCAGCCTCAGCGGAAACCACCATTTCCATGTCATCCACTACTGCAAACTGCTGACAGTCTGAGACAGTGACCAGCTACTGCATGACAACAGCCAGACTCCGGTCATTGGCCTCTGTTCCAGATGTTTCCAAGCGACATGGAAACACGATCTCTTCCACAAAGTCATCCCTGGGCAGCAGTATTTAAACCACCAGGTCCAGTCTGTTGTCATGAGTACAGCTTGGCCAGTCATCACAGTACATAAGACACAGCTATGACCATCATACCCTGGTAACAAACCGATGACCAGTGTCTGTCTGCCTGCACCCAGGCAGCCAGCACTGTGCCACCATTTCATGGTTGGGGCCACACAGTGATTTCCACCCTACTTCACTACTCTGTGGTCTTCAGTTTTATATTCCCACTGAATGTGCCTGCCTAACCCTAGCTACTCCCTGTCTCACTTCTGGCCTGCCGTCCTGTCCCGTGCTCTCGGGATGTCTGGGCTGACTTGCTTGGGTCCGAGGAACATCAGCTGCTGCCTTGTGTCTGCCTGCTGCAGATGCACTGCTGTGCATTCATGAATGATTGTTAGTAGAGAGTTTTTGCAACAGATTGGTCTAATTGTCTGCACCTCCAATAGGAGCCCCTCTCCCACATCCTTCCACTATAATGTGTTAAGTGCTATTTGCAGAAAAGGGTGTGTATTAAATATAAATCCAGAATGTACCATTGTTTGAGACTGGAGTAGAGTAGAACTGGTAGAAAAATGAATCAGGATATGACATTTAACAACAAAATAATTAATTATTGACAATATAATGTAAGTGCACAGATAAAAAATCTACTCACCTAGTGGCAGTAGGAGAATACACACACAATAGGGTTTAACTTTTACAAATTGTCGGAGCCAGTAGCTCCTCCTTCTGGCAGAAGAGTTGAAGGGGAAAGAAGAGGTGTGAATTAAAAGGACTGGAGAGATTTAGGGAAAGGGGTACAGTTCAGAAAGTCACCCAGAACCTCATATCAGGGGAGACTTACCAGAAGGGATGAGAAGGAAACGTTGCTGGGCACTGCACCGGATGAGATTTGAAAACCTGAAAACTTAAGATGGGCAGCAGGGTAATACGCAACACCATGCATGAGTTAATAAGAGTGAAAAGCTAAGTGCATTGTATGTAACAGAGGTGAGAGGGGTGACGAAAAATAGACAGAAAATGAAAGATGAAGAAAACAAAATGGAGTGAAGAAAGTTGTAGTTCTGTGAATAAATGCTGAGACAGAAGGAATTAACATAAATTAAGGTCAGGTGGGTGGTGGGAACCAAGGCATGTTGTCGCACTAGTTGCCTCCTGCGGAGTTCTGAGAATCTGGTGTCTGGGGGAAGAATCCTGATGGCACATGTGGTGAAGGTACCGAGGTCATGACTGTCATGCTGTAGAGCATGCCCTTCAACAGAATATGCCAGCCGGAGTGTCCGAGCAGTTCTAGCCGCTACAGTCTGGAACCGCGTGACCGCTACAGTTGCAGGTTCGAATCCTGCCTCTGGCATGGATGTGTGTGATGTCCTTAGGTTAGCTAGGTTTAAGTAGTTCTAAGTTCTAGGGGACTGATGACCTCAGAAGTTAAGTCCCATAGTGCTCAGAGCCATTTGAACCATTTTTGAACAGAATATTGGGTGCTGCCAGTATACACCCTCTGCCTATGCCCATTCATCCTAACTAATAACTGGGAGATAGTCAGGCTGATGTGAAAGGGCAGACAGTGTGTACATAACAGCTGGTATATGACGTGTCGTTTCACATGTGGCTCTCCCTTTGGTAGTATATGTTTTTCCAGTTACAGGGCTGGAATAGATTGTGGCAGGAGGGTGCATAGGGCAAGTCTTGCTGCGGAAATGGTTACAGGAGTAGGAATCATAGGGTGGAGAGTCGGGCACAGAAGGAGCAAAGAACCTGACAAGGATACTGCGGAGACTTGGAGGGCAACGAAAATCTATTCTGGGTGTGGTGGGCCAAATTTCAGGCAGAGTAGATCTCATTTCAGGGCATGATTTTAAGAAGTCATTGCCTTGTTGAAGTAGTTGATTAATACATTCAAGACCAGGATAATATTGGGTGACAAGTGTTGTTTTTTGCAGGATTGGGTGTGATGGCCTGGGAAATCTGCTTTAGAACTAGGCATGACCGTCATGACTGTGGTGCCTGTTTCACCCCACAAGCCATCTGGATTCTTTCCCCAGACACCAGTTTCTCAAAACCCCGCAGGTGGGAACCAGCGCTACATGTCCTTGGTTCTCACCACCCACCTGGCCTTAATTTACGTCTGTGCATTCTACCTCAGCATATCTTCATAGTATCTACTCCTTTCTTCACTCTCTTTCAGTTATCTACATCTTTCATTTTATGACCTGTCTTTTTCACCCTCCTCCTACTTCAGTTACGTACAATGAACTTAGTGTTTCAATCTTATTAACTCGTGCGTGATGTTCTGGGTGACTTTTCTTAACTGTACCACTTTCCTTAAGCCTCACCAGTCCTTTTCCTTCACCCTCTTCCTTCCCCTTCTATTCTTCTGCCAGGAGGACGAGCTACTGGCTCCGAAAATTTGTAAAAGTTAGACCCTTTTGTGTGTGTATTCTCCTACTGCCATTAGATGAGTAGATTTTTTATCTTCTCATTCACAGAATGTGACATTTGATTTTTATCATTTGGAACTTGAGGCAGGAGACAGGGAAATAGAAAACAGGAAAAATAAAAGGTTTGATACATTAATGCTGGGCAGTAACTTGAAATATGGATTAGGCAGAAGATAAAAGAGAGTAGATAGAAAAATAGTGCTAAAAGAGCAGTCTGTAATTAAGAAAGAGAATGAACAATTGTTAGAAGTGAGTGAAGAAGGAAAAGAGTAAGGAATTAATCTAAATGAAGACTGAGAAGGTACTGAGAGCAAAGTTTGTGTTTGTTAGTTTTAATCTCTGGAATTCTAAAGTGTTTGTTCACACAGGGATACACATGACATGAGCAGTAAGGAAAGTGCAACACCACCTCCCAACTCAAGAAAATGTGAGTAATTTTATCAGTCGCATCTGTGCTCTTAGATTGTTCTCTACTTCTGCCCAATGATAACAATGTCTACTTGATATTTAAGTTGCGTAAAACAGTTCTTACTGTAGAGTCACTCCCTTCAGCAGGAATCATGTGTAAGGACGTAAGTCACAGGATGTTACACAGCCTAATAAGTACAGAAGTAGGATGGACAGTAGTAGATACTCTCAAAGTTGTGAGATGAATTTCAGCAAATCTTATTCGGGGGTTGAAAGCAGAAGAGTATTATAGTAGATGTGGGGTTGATTGTTTTGGAAGTGTTTCTTAAATCTGGGCATTACAAAAGTCATATGCTTAACATAATGTTATTTTCTAAATATTTTGCTCAGATTGATTTTAGCCCAGTGCGACCATGGTAGGCCAAGGTGTTCTCTTCGCACAGGTCCAGTTAAGTTGTTTCAGCATTCTTCGATATGCCTAGCTGTTATGTGATCATGTGCTTGCTTAGTGTAAACATATTTTTCCTGTAGATACATAGAGGTATATAAGTGTATTATCTCTTTGCTTTCACGTTCTTTCTGCAAATGTTTATGAGTAATATCCAGATACTGTGGCAATTTGCATGGCAACTTAGGATATCAGTTCTTGATTAGTTATTGGTCATGTTGCTACAGTGTTAACTGGAATTGATCCCACATTGGTCTTCCCTCTAGACTTGAACAGCATTGCAGCACCTCTCCAAATGTATTGAAATAGAACCTCAGCATTGAACGAAACAGGAGTCTGCCTGAAATCTAGGTATAGGTGCTTTAATCAAGAGAAACTACATGGTACCAGAGACTTTTTCATATCTCGAATGTCTATGATGTATATATTCAGATTGAAGTGACAAATGAAAATTTGTACCAAGGGCGGTGTTCGAACCCAGGTCTCCAGCTCACTAGGCAGATGTGCTAATCACTACACCACCCTGGCACAGTGGTTCGAGAGAGAGATTTGAGACTTCAAAAGATCTCTGGTAGTTTCATTTGGGTAAAATGAATTAAATATGTTTTATAAAAAATATTTACCTTGCATCACCTTGCTGGCAAAGACAGCAGTTTAATTGAAAAGTCTGTACGAGTGAGAACTCAAGATAATTAGTAAATTTATCAAGAAGGTTAATTCATGTTAGCAGAATAACTATTAAAAGTTAAATCAACAGATTTTGGAAGGTTTTATAATTTTGCTTGTGTTGTATTTACTCCAGTTTCCACAAGAAACATCTTGTTTCTTGTGAAACAGTTCATGGTGTCGTTTATTAAGATAAATAAACAGAGGAATCTCATTCATAGATGGATTTTGAAACAATTGGTGTATATTTATGTAGGATTTATAGTTTCAGTGAGTGTTCCAGTCATCTAATGATTTTTGTTTAGTGTCTAACAAATATGAATGAGTAATAAGTTTTTCAGTTGAAATATTTCTTACATTTTAATAAATATAATGTTACTTCATGTGTTTTGAGGTAGTCTTCATTACAGGAGCAAAGAGCGATGGCACTATCCTAGTGTGGGACATTGGATACCCAGTACCTCCAAAGTATGCAGTGAAATTTACTACACTCCATCAGTTATCATCAAAACATGAAGTATTTCAACTTGCGTACTGTTTAGAAACTAAATCTCTCCTGGTATCATGTGCAGATGGTATTTGTGTATGGTCCGGAGATGTCAGAGATACTAGGTACTTTTGTGCTGATTAATGATGACAGATATGTAAGTCTAAAATATAAGTGATATTATATATATAATCTCTCTTAGTCTCCAGGAGAAAGAACTGAAAATGCCACCAATGCCTGGCAGTATTAATGTCAATAGTCCACAGCTGGTTGATTCAATTGAAGTTCTAGGCTGTGGAAGAATTGCTGCAAAATGTGCATTGCATGGCGCCATTTATATATGGAGCTTAGCAGAAACTTTAAAAAGTTGTAAAAGTAGACGCATTGTGAAAATACTTCCAGCGTATACATTAAAATGGAGCAACACAGATAATTACTTCATGAACATGGGATTTAGCAAAGGTAAATATTGTTTTCCTTCCACAATCATAAATTGTTGTGAATTTATTAATGCATGGCAGATCTAACTTATTGTTCATTGTATTGTTTCTTATATCATTTTCCCTACAATGCCTTTTCACCGCTTGAACTAGATCTATAAACCCCTCTGTGGGTGCAGTCAGTAGGAAGTGAATATCTCAAAAGTTTTAAACATGGCTGAAGCAGTAACTGTTGAAAATCTTCACAGTAAATGATAACAGCGAAACAATTGCAGGATAAAGATCTATTGAAATCCTTGACCACGGTTTCAGTATATCTAAATATACCTTCATCAGAAGCAAAAATACACTAAAATCACATCCTGCAATGGAGATACATAAAACAATCATGACAAAGGCATTGTCAGTAGTTAAAATTAAAATATCACCTCCATCTGTACAGCATAATTATGTAGGTGTATTTAGATATACCAAAACCATGGTCAAGGATTTCAATAAATCTTTATCCTGCAACTGTTTGGCTGTTATCATTTAACGTCAACTGAATATCTGCTTCAGCATCCACTAATGGTTGTGACTAGGGAACATTATGCATTGAAACAAGTGAGGATATTTCGTTGCTTAACTGGATTGTAAGGGAAGTATAAACTCCTGTTAAAAAGCAACAACAGTTCAGGTAAGGGCTCTAATGAAGTAATTGAGGCAATACAGTCATGAACGGCTAATCTTTAGGGGGACCTGCCGCACCTTAGTTGTGCCATGTTTGGACATTTATGCTAGGTTCTATCTATATCTACTTGTATTTCTATTGCAGCTTATGAAATGTCTAATAATAAAAATAAAGTGGAAAATCTGGACTTTTAGTCACTAAAATCTTCTGTTTTCAAATATCATTTGAGTTAAAATCTTTGAGCTTTTGACAGTTATCGCTGCCATCACCTTCAGTGCTTAAAATTACTGTCAGTGGTAACAAGTTGTAATGCATACAAGAAGTCGCTATTGAGTTCATCCAATGTTGTCTTCAGGGTTTTGACTTGATACTTGTTTATTTACGTTTCTAGCATTTGTAGACTTAGAGAAAGCTTTTGACAACGTTAACTGGAATACTCTCTTTCAAATTCTGAAGGTGGCAGGGGTAAAATACAGGGAGCGAAAGGCTATTTACAATTTGTACAGAAACCAGATGGCAGTTACAAGAGTCGAGGGGCATGAAAAGGAAGCAGTGGTTGGGAAAGGAGTGAGACAGGGTTGTAGCCTCTCCCCGATGTTATTCAATCTGTATATTGAGCAAGCAGTAAAGGAAACAAAAGAAAAATTCGGAGTAGGTATTAAAATTCATGGAGAAGAAGTAAAAACTTTGAGGTTCGCCAATGACATTGTAATTCTGTCAGAGACAGCAAAGGACTTGGGAGACCAGTTGAACGGAATGGACAGTGTCTTGAAAGGAGGATATAAGATGAACATCAACAAAAGCAAAACGAGGATAATGGAATGTAGTCAAATTAAATCGGGTGATGCTGAGGGGATTAGATTAGGAAATGAGACACTTAAAGTAGTAAAGGAGTTTTGCTATTTAGGGAGCAAAATAACTGATGATGGTCGAAGTAGAGAGGATATAAAATGTAGACTGGCAATGGCAAAGAAATCGTTTCTGAAGAAGAGAAATTTGTTAACATCGAGTATAGATTTAAGTGCCAGGAAGTCGTTTCTGAAAGTATTTGTATGGAGTGTAGCCATGTATGGAAGTGAAACATGGACGATAACCAGTTTGGACAAGAAGAGAATAGAAGCTTTCGAAATGTGGTGCTACAGAAGAATGCTGAAGATAAGGTGGGTAGATCACGTAACTAATGAGGAGGTATTGAATAGGATTGGGGAGAAGAGAAGTTTGTGGCACAACTTGACTAGAAGAAGGGATCGGTTGGTAGGACATGTTTTGAGGCATCAAGGGATCACAAATTTAGCATTGGAGGGCAGCGTGGAGGGTAAAAATCGTAGAGGGAGACCAAGAGATCAATACACTAAGCAGATTCAGAAGGATGTAGGTTGCAGTGGGTACTGGGAGATGAAGAAGCTTGCACAGGATAGACTAGCATGGAGAGCTGCATCAAACCAGTCTCAGGACTGAAGACCACAACAACAACAACAACAACAACTTGTTTATTTTACAACTGCCTTATGATAACCAGATACATTTGTGGCTGAGTAATACAGTAATAACCGTGATGTGTAAGTTGTGCTTCAACTTTAAATTCCCAGATCAGACCTAGGGCATAGCTTTTATATGTCAAGATATTTAAGATATGATTAGCATAATGTCAAGGTAACAAAGCCTCATAACTCAGATTATTAATGTGGAGTTGTGTGTTTCTACATGTTAAGAAATGTGTCGTGCATAAAAACCCTATATTGCAATACAGGTATGTTTTGCTCATTCTGCAGCAAAGGATTGAAAACTCGTATCTTATAACAGTCAGATCTTAAGGCATGAAACCCCATACCTCAGAAGAATGTTTCTGTTTCGAAATTTACCACACTTTCTTCATTGTTGTGCCAGTGTAATAATTATTTTGTTTGTTGTCAATATTTATAACATTATTTTTGAAATTTAACAAAATTATCATTAAACTATAAAACTGGTTTGCTAGTGTAGTGATAATATAATAAGTAGTTAATTGTTCAAGTGATTAACTAATGTGTGTAGAAGATTAAATGAACTATGTAAAAATGGTGGGGTCCACAAACAATAAAGCATCCTGTTTTCAGTACGAAAATAAGCAGGTGTAGACCAATATTAAAACAGAATTCACCAATACAAATAAGGCTAGCTTAGCTTTGTACTGCGATTCTTTCTCCTGTCTTATTATATGTTAATGTGCCAAATCTGTGGACATAGATGGTAATATGCTTTGGTCAACTACAGCTTCTCCCCGTCTGCTGAAGAGATACAATGTAGTAGTCAAGCAATAACTTTTTTATTTACTAAAGCTCAAACACCAATCAACTGAAAAACGTTAGTCAGTACAAAGAATACTTATAAAAATCAAAGAGTAAAGCAGATTGTCTGTGCACTCGTCGCCACAGAATAATGTGTTTCATTGTGCATTCACAGATGTTCTTCTGGTGACTCCCACAATGCTATAGACCTATAATAATTATACAGAGTGGCACATAGTGTATAAATTTTACATCCAAGCAGCAAATTTTCTGGAGGTTTCTATTAATATTGCAGGAAATGCAAATACAAGCAAATAACTGCATAACAAGAGGAAGTAAAATATTGAAGCTGCCCAACAATTATCTGACATTGCCTGCTCAAAAATTTAAATTGTACCACCAGCAAAATTCTTACTCGCAAATGAACCATCAGTATCTCATAATTTAAATGTATGTAATTCAGAAGACAGTGATTTTGTTGATCTGGGAACAAGTTACCTGTTACAGCAGAGGCATGAGAAGGCTCAGTAGTAGGTCTGAACCCAACAAGGAAATGGGGAAAGAAAGTTGGTACCAAAAGTCAAAGTGTAAGAGACCAGAAAACAGGAGGAAATAGTTTAAAATCAATTTAAAATGAAGTGGTGGTAGACAATCAGAACAGAGTAGAAGACAAGCTGAACGTGTAAACATTTTGAATAATGCTGTGAAGCTAGAACCTATGACTGAAGGTAATGAAATAACAGTGCAGGTAGACCCAACTATATCACAAAGAAAGTAAGCTAAAATTTCTAGAATTAAAGGCAAAGAATAGAGAAGTTCTATGAGTAAAAGACAGACAGAGAGAGAGAGAGAGAGAGAGAGAACGAATGAAGAGAAAAAAAAGTCAATGATGCTCATAGAAATTACATTGCAAACTGAAGAACAAGAGAATGTATTCTTCAGTATCTGAGGAGAACCATAGTCAAATATTTCATATATTCTTGTCAATTATGAATTGGAAACATTATTAAATATGGTGCTACCCTCCCAGCTCAGAGCACCAGATTTGGTGGTTTTTTTTTTTTGTGTGTGTGTGTGTGTGTGTGTGTGTGTGTGTGTGTGTCTGTGTGTGTGTGTGAGTGAGTGAGTGAGTGAGTGAGTGATTTGCTTGCTTGCAAGTATAAATAGTGTGTGTTTTTCTCTTTCGATGATGAAGGCAGTGGCTGAAAGCTTTGTGTTAGTGTCTTTTAATTGTGCCTGTCTGCAACTTAGCGTATCTTCTTTACTGTAGTAGCAATTTATCTTTTCCTAAGTTGTTGACATTCCTACATGGAGTTTCCATTGTTTCATTATTAGCTTGTGATAAATTACAGTGATCCAATAAACTCAGTTTTGTTACAAATTAAAATGCGTTGAATACTGAACATTATTTTCACTGCTAACTCCTACCTGCATTTATTTGAAGTTTGTGACTGGATTTTTGGTTTTAGAGCATTGGTTGGCCCCTAGGCATAGCCAACACTTACAGATCCAGCCACTTATTCGGAGACCCTGTAGATACTGACTTTCAAATTTACAATTTATTATTCATGCAGGTGCACATGGAGGCTTAGTCGCTATAAGTTCAAAAAACAATTATTTTATGGAATCAACAAGATAGCCTCAAGTTAAGCTTCACCATTTATTTATCCATTAAGTTGCAGCTATCTGCTTATTAGCTTGTTGGTCCACCTTTTGAATGCAAGCACAGCAGCCATTCTATGTGGGATGGATTCGACATGTCCTTGGTAGGTTTCCAGAAGTATATGGCACCAGATGTCTGTACACAAGTCACTAAGTTCCCTCGAATTAAGGGCCAGTGATGTGTCAGTGCGGAGCTGGTGCCCAGTAGCATTCCAGGTTCCAACATGTTCAGATTGGCAAATATAGTGGCCAAGACATTGCGAGTTCACTATCACGCTCCTCAAACCACTGTAGCAGAATTTTGGTCTTGTGACATGGACAGTTATTCTTCTGGAAGATGCCCACATCGTTGTTGGGGAAGACATCGAGCATGAAAGGCAGCAATTGTTCTGCAGTAATATTCATGTAGTCTGTGCAGCTGTGGTGGTGCTGCCTTAGATTGGTGCTACAAATCTCACAGATGTCAATGTCCTCCATGGCACAATACTGTCGTCACCAACCTGTGTCTTTCATGCGAAGCTTGTTTCGAGCAGCTATTCATTTGGATGATAGCGTATCTAGACATGAGCATCAACTTGGTGTAACAAAAAATGAGATTCATGCAACCATGTAACATGTCTCCATTGATCCACATTCTAATCTCGAGATGGTGTAACTGATGGTGATGTTCAGTCAACTTGGGAGCACTTAGGAGTCATCTGCTGGGAGCCTTATGTTACATGGTGTACACAGAATGGAATGGTTTGAAGCACTTGTTGCTGCATCTGCATTTTACTCTGTCATCACATTGCCACAGGTCGTCACCTGTCCTGCTGTGCATCCAATGAGCAGTCTAGATGCTAAATGACATCCATACTGAGGAATGTCCATTCGGTCAGCTAACTGGTGATGGCTAACTGTTTTGAAGGAGTTACGGAACTTAGTCAAAAAATATATGAACAAAGACAAAATGCTTGAACAAAAACCACCTTTAATGCTCGTCTGAGCACAAAGTATTTCCTTCTGTACAGACAGTAAAGTTCCACTGAAGGAAGGTATGCATTTAACTACTGAACATGGTAGAGCCAGAGCAAATTCTCCAAGTTGAGGCCCCGAGCCTGACCTGTAGGGAGGTCCCTCTAGGACAAATGTGAACTTGTAACTGCCATGTCAGGGGCCGTCTCTTCTTCCTTTATACTGTGAGGCAGGCTACATCACCCCTTCCATGTCAGCTTTTCTGGCTATTGCCCTGCAAGACCTCCTGTGACCATATACGGTCAGCTTTCTACACTTCCAATGTCTTGCTGCACTTAGTGGCTTCACATGAGCTCCACATTGGTATCTGGATATGCCTAAGCGAACATCTTCCTGGTGGCATTTTCTTTGTGCTCTCTCCACCAAAATGATTCATTTTTGGGTTTTGCTCTTTGCCTTCCAGGCTTTGTATTATCCTAATATGCGATACCACCACACCCTACCACCACTCTACGACTAAAAAAACTTGTAACTGCTATCCTGAGCAACTACAAATTTTTAGTTTTATTCAGTTCTTGAGGGTATTTTCGTTCTGTTGTTGTATTCATTTCTTGAGGGTATTTTCGTTCTGTTGTTGCAACTACAAAAAAAGTGTGTTCTTTTTACCATGTGTGTTTCACTTTATTGAAGTAAAGCATCTGTCATTAAGTTATTTACATTTTGATTTGCATTAAGGTCGAAAAACAGTTCCTTAACAGTATGTTGGTTTTTCCTTGTGGTGATTTCCTCCTGATTTCTCGCCAACAACAGGAAATGCAGTCTGCTAGCAGATCATTCGTGTTTTCCTTCTTTAGACACTGATAGTTGTAGTCTAATTTTTAGTTGCTCTACAGAACTGGACTTTTCTCGTGTTTCACACAGCACACTGTTTCACACATCACTGTTTTCTGTTTGTTTTTATACTTCTAAATATGTATTGTGATTTGTGTTTTGCAGTGTTGCCAACATGACATTACCACTAGTTTGTCTTTTACCTATTCTATTTCTAGTTTACTGTATGTGTGTAATTCAGTTTCATTATGTTGCTGTGTGTTCATATACTGTGTAAGAGCAGCGAAGGAGGGTTTTTGTGTGGGGGAGGGAGAAGCAATGATGAGTGGACAAAAGTGTGATGGAGCGTGACTTGGGTGAGAAGGTGAGGAGCAAGAAGTGAAATGAAATTGGGAGGGGTGGGGGTTGAGTGGGAGACGGTGAAGGATGGAAAAGGATCTTTTCTTTTTCATGTAATTTCATCAGCTGGGTTTCCAATATTTATTTGGTCATTACTGTTTATTTTACATTAATGCTTTGTGTATATGGAAATGTTCTCAGAAAGGGAGATAGTGTCTGTCTTGACTGATTCTTATGATGATGTTCATAGCTTTTCAATATTGCTTCATCCACGATGATCTTGTTTTAGATGATCAGCAGATGTTGAATGATTTCTACTGTATTTAAATGTGCTGATGTATTCTTTATAACTTGTGTCAAATGTTCTCAAAGTCATTCCAGTCTATATCTTTTCACAATCTCTGGAGCTGATAGATACCAGATCGTTGGTACCTGTCTGGTTTTGATTTCAGTTTTGGGACATGATTTTGTATTGAGTTGCTTGTTTTGTAAGCAATGTTTATGCCTTTTTTTAAAAAATATGTTACTTATTTTATGTGTGAATTTGTTGTGTTAGGTCAGTGTATGCCATTTTTTATAGTAGTGCATGTTTTATGTGTTGGTGTGGTTTGGTTAGTTTTTTCATTATTTGTGTCTTTATTTTTCTTTTTAGTTTGTCTATTATTGTTTCTTTGTGTCCATGTTCAATGCCATTTGTGTTGTAATGGCTAGATCTTTCTGGTAATCAGAAGTGTTTAGGGGAATCGTGTTCAGTCTGATTAACATGTATGTGATCAAAGTCTTTTCGTGATTCTGTGGGTGGTTTGAGGTTGCATTTAAGATAGTGTCACTTGTTTTGTGGGTTTTCTGTATATGTTAAATATGTGTTTGTTATTGTCTTTTCTTATGGGTATGTCTAGAAAGTTGAGTGAGTTTCTTGGTCTTCTTCTGTTGTGAACTTTGTTTTTGTGTACAGTATTTTATGTCTTTGTGTAGTTGCTGTATTCTGTTTTTAGGTTCACTTCGTGCTCCTCACCTTCTCATCCAACTTACACTCCATCTCACTACTATACACTTTTGTCCACCCATCATGGCTTCTCCCTCCACCACAAAAAAACCTCCATCACTATTTCTTTACTATCCTTACAAGGTATATAAATACAGAGCAACATAATTAAATAGAATTAAACACATACAATAAACTAAAAAGAGTGTAGATCAAAGGCAAACTATTGCATTGGCAACACTACAAAACAAACCACAATACATATGTAGAAGTATGAACAAACAGAAACCAGTGGTGTGTGAAAAAGTGTGCTGTGTAAAACAAAAAAATGCATAGTTCTGTAGAGCAACTAAAAATTAAACTAAAACTATCAGTGTCGAAAGAAGAAAAGCATCAGTGATGTGCTAGCAGACAGTGTATCCTGATTTAGGTGAGAAATCAAGCGGAAATCAGTGTAAGTAAAATCCAACATATTGTTACCAAACTGTTTTTTGATCTTAAAGCAAATCAAAATGTAAATAACTTAATTACAGACAACTGATGATGTTTTACCTCAATAAAGCAAAATGCATCTGCATTTTTTGTAGCTGCAATGACAGAACGAAAATACCCTAAGGAATTGTAAAGCAATTATGGACAATATGGCCACACAAATGAAGAACGTTTACAGTTATTTGAAAGTAGAACATATTTGCTTTACAAAAGAATTACGTTATTGGTTTGCAATTAAGTCTGCTGGAAGAAATCCACATTTACTTTACAATAAATGGACACTTTTTGTGATTATAACAACTTGTTTTCTGGAGAGGAGGGGTATGCTCTTTATGTACAGTTGACTTAACAATGATTTCACTTCTTAATAAATAAGAAAAATTTTAATACCTGAAAAAAAGACACATTTATTACACACTTCTTATTATGGCTACAATTTGCTTTAAGCATTTGTCCAGTCTTACAACACTTAAGTATGGTATTTTGCCTTCATTTCTCAAGTATCTAACATCTATCTAGTGGCAGTGTCATCGTAACTGCCGTTTGTTTCACATCTGCTGTGCAGTGAGCTACGTTAATTTAAGTATTAACTGTATTTTTCTTACTTGTCCTTCTTTTTCCATGTGTTTTTGCCTTTAGGAAGCTTTAATTTTCGAGTACTAGTAATAGTATTCCATATATTTCGTGTTTGTTTTGAATACAGTCAGAGAGTCCCTTTAGTCAGCTGTAGTGCCAGTAGTGCTAGTTTCTGTTTTGAATACAATCCAGAGACAGGTAGTGCTTATTTTCATTGTTTTCAACAAGAAGTGTCTAGTAACCACAGATTAGTCAGCTATCAGATGCCTTTAGTGAATTAGCAGTCTAGTTAAAAGTCGATTACTTAACTCTCTACAGTAAATTGATTTCTTAGGATGGATAGGATGTGTGACTGCTGTGTACAGACGCAGGAGGAGCTGGCCACTGTTCGTGAACAGCTGAACGCGTTGATGGCCACGGTCAGCTGTCTTCAGGCTGCTGCCTCGGAGTGTAGCGGCAGTGGGGAGTCTGGTGCGTCGCATGGTACACCCCAGGTGTTACATGCTTCACCCAAGGTCCCTGCTGTCGAAACATCTTCGCGGGTACCGGGTGCGGTTGGGCCACCCTTTCCCCAAGGGGAGTCGCGGGTTCAACGGTGTTCGCGTCGCACGAGATGGAAGGTCAATGTGGAGGCTGACCGTGTGGCATCGCCCGCTCTGCCTTTGAGTGGACATGTGGCTGCTCCTTCAGCAAGGTCCGAGCAGGCACAGGGGGAGGGGTTTATTAGTGATTGGGAGCTCCAACATTAGGTGAGTGATGGAGCCCAATAGGGAAAGGTCGGGGAAGAAGGCCAGTGTTCACTGTGTCTCCTTGCCGGGGGGTCTCATCTGAGATGTGAAGGAGGCCCTGCCGGTGGCGATAGAGAGCACTGGGTGCACCCGACTGCAAATTGTTGTTCATGTCGGCACCAATGACTCCTGCTGTTTGGGTTCAGAGGTCATCCTCAGTTCATACAGGCGGATGGCGGAGTTGGTGAAGGTGGAAAGCCTCGCTCGTGGGGTGGAATCTGAGCTAACTATTTGTAGTGTCGTTCCCAGAACGGATCGTGGTCATCTGGTTTGGAGCCGAGTGGAAGGCTTAAACCAGAGGCTCAGACGATTCTGCGGAGATCTGGGGTGCAAATTTCTTGAACTCCACTATCGGGTGGAGAAATGTAGGGTCCCCCTGAAAAGGTCAGGCGTGCACTACACGCAGGAAGTGGCTACAAGGGTAGCGGAGTACGTGTGGAGTGCACATGTGGGTCTTTTAGGTTAGAGAATTCCCTCCCTAGGCCCGACAAGACGCCTCCTGTGACGCGATAAGGTAGCAGTAGGCAAAACACAACAGGGAATAACAATATTAATGTGGTAATAGTAAACTGCAGGAGCTTCTATAGAAAGGTCCAAGAACTGCTCTCATTAATAAATGCCCATATAGTACTAGTGACAGAAAGTTGGCTGAAACCAGACGTAAATAGTAATGAAATCCTAAACTCAGATTGGAATGTATACCGCAGAGACAGGCTGGACAGTGAAGGGGGAGGCATGTTCATAGCGATAAGAAGTGCAGTAGTATTGAAGGAAATTGACAGAGATCCGAAATGTGAAGTAATTTGATTGAAGGTCACAGTTAAAGCAGGCTCAAACATGGTAATTGGATGTCTCTCTAGGCCCCCAGGCTCAGCAGTTGTTGTGGTAGAGCACCTGACGGAAAATTTGGAAAATATTTCGAGTAGATTTCCCGACCATGTTATAGTTCTGGGTGAAGATTTTAATTTGCCGGATATAGACTGGGAGACTCAAACGTTTATAATGGGTGGCCGGGACAAAGAATCCAGTGAAATTTTTTTAAGATCTGAAAACTACCTTGACCAGATAAATAGAGAACTGACTCGTGGCAATAACGTATTACACCTTCGGGTGACAAACAGACCCAAACTATTTGAAACAGTTAACGCAGAACAGGGAATCGGCGATCATAAAACGGTTACTGCATCGATGATTTCAGCCGTAAATAGAAATATTAAAAAAAGTAGGAAGATTTTTCTGTTTAGCAAAAGTGCCAAAAGCAGATTTCAGAGTACTTGATGGCTCAACACCAAAGTTTTGTGTGGAGTACAGATAGTGTTGAGGATCAGTGGACAAAGTTCAAAACCATCGTACAATATGCATTAGATGAGTATGTGCCAAGCAGGATCGTAAGGAATGGAAAAGAGCCACTGTGGTACAACAACCGAGTTAGAAAACTGCAGCGGAAACAAAGGCAACTTCACAGCAAACATAAATATAGCGTAAGCCTGCAGACAAACAAAAATTACGCAAGCGAAATGTAGCGTAAGGAGGGCTATGCAAGAGGCGTTCAATGAATTCGAAAGTAAAGTTCTATGTACTGACTTGGCAGAAAATCCTAAGAAATTTTAGTCTTATGTCAAAGCGGTAGGTGGATCAAAACAAAATGTCCAGACATTCTGTGACCAAAATGGTACTGAAACAGAGGATGACAGACTAAAGGCCAAAATACTAAATGTCTTTTTCCAAGGCTGTTTCACAGAGGAAGACTGCACTGTAGTTCCTTCTCTAGATTGTTGCACAGATGACAAAATGGTAGATATCGAAATAGATGACAGAGGGATAGAGAAACAACAAAAATCGCTCAAAAGAGGAAAGGCTGCTGGACCTGATGGGATACCAGTTTGATTTTACACAGAGTACGCGAAGGAACTTGCCCCATTCTTGCAACGGTGTACCGTAGGTCTCTAGAAGAACACAGCGTTTCAAAGGATTGGTAAAGGGCACAGGTCATCCCCGTTTTCGAGAAGGGATGTCAAACAGATGTGCAGAACTATAGACCTATATCTCTAACGTCGATCAGTTGTAGAATTTTGGAACACGTATTATGTTCCAGTATAATGACTTTCCCGATATCCTTAAAGTAGGATGGCACCTAACTATTCTAACATACATTCTTTCACAGCAATCTTCACCAATTGTTCTGAACACCGATTTAAAGCAGTCTCTGAACACTTGCCGTATTCATGTGAACAGCATATAATAATTACTAAGCCACAGCACGTGTGTCTCCAGAAAGAAAAATGACTTATCCAGAAATTGCTGAATTTATTTATTTATTTATTTATTTACACGCCTAGACCAAATTGAGGAGCAAATCTCCAAGGCCATGGAGAGGAGCAAATCTCCAAGGCCATGGAACGTGTCAGTACATGAAATTACAACATAAAAGTAATAACATATAAAATAAAATGTTTATGAACCCAAAAAAAGTCAAGCAATAAGTTTAAGTAAATGCAGTCAGCAATATAACATAAGAATCAGCTTAATTTTTCAAGGAACTTCTCAACAGAACAGAAAGAGTGACCCATGAGGAAACTCTTCAGTTTCGATTTGAAAGTTTGTGGATTACTGCTAAGATTGTTAAATTCTTGTTGTAGAATAGAATAGAATCTTTATTGTCACATGACATGTTACATACAATCATTTGATTGAAACATTGGTGACTTGTCAATGAATAATTCTGTGCCTACCTAAGTATACCTAAAACAAGATACACTAAAATAATGCATATGGATGCTCCCAGAAGCACATTACAACATAAAAAGATAATTACATGTTAGATATCTTCCTTTTTCTTAAAATTTTCACAGTGGTTTGAAATCATTCTTTTAAAGTATTTTTATTTCATTAGTTTATAAATATGGGCATACTTCAAAGACCACATACTTCCATAAAAGTAGTATGTATTTTACATCTAGATATTTAGATACATAGTTCACATGCTACATAGTTTATAAGTATGGAAAAACATGAAAAGAACATATACCTCCATTAAAACGGAACATACGTAATGTAGAAAAAACAGGAAAACGGAACAAATGTAATATCTCCTTGTCTTCCTCGTTTATAGAATCAACCACACTGTAGTAGCATTTGCTTTTTAAATATTTTTCAATGTTTGCACAGGTGGATTCTAGCTTGCAGTCCTTCAACTTTGAACGGATTTTATTGCTAAGCTTCAAAGCCATGTAATATGGAGTATTTTCAAATAATGTTAGTCTGTGGCAAGGTAACATGTAATCTTGTTTGTGCCTTGCTTCATAAGTATGTGTAAATGAATTTTCCTCCAGAAGATGTGGGATTTTTAACTCGTAGAGAAGTGTTTGACTTATAAACATAGAAGGAATTGTCATTAAGTCAAGGCTTGCAAATAAAGGTTTGCATAATTGTCTATTGTTTGTTCCAGTCATAGCTCTGATAATTTTTTTCTGTAGCTTGAACACTCTGAGAAGGCTTCCTTTTTCAGCTCCCCAAAAAATTATGCCATATCTTACAACTGATATAAAATATGCACGATACACGATTTTCCTAACAGCTAAGTCAGTTACTTTACTCAGAACTCTCGTTGCGTAAACAAAACTATTTAACTGCTTCAGTAAGCAATCCACATGATCAGTCCATGACAAGTTTTTGTCTATGGTCACTCCCAGAAATTTGACAAAATGTGCAGTTATTAGTTCTCTGCCTGCATTGTTTAGTTTCATAGCATTATTTTTTTATCCAGTTTTCTAGTTCTTGAAGAGTCTGTTTTGTTTTCTATGCTAATTCTTTGCTGTTTTTACAGCAGACTACTGCTGTTGAGTCATCTGCATACAGAATCGTATCTGAAGTTATCTTACCTGGCATGTCCTTTATATAATATAGAAATAATGATGGGCCTAGTACGGACCCCTATGGTACACCTGCTTGTATTTCCTTCCACTTCCAACTAGAGCAAGCTTTCTCGCCCTTATGTTGTATAACTATCCTCTCTTTCCTGCTTTTTGAGATACGACTTGAACCAATTTAAAGATTTTTCAGGAAGCCATAAGAAGCTAATTTGAGGAGCAGCTGCGTATGGTTTACCATATCAAATGCCTTACTGAGGTCACAGATGATACCGGATACGCTCTCCTTGTGATAAAGGCATTTGCTTATTTTAGTGATTAGTTCATTAATAGTATGCACAGTGCTTCGGCCCTTCCTAAATCCATGGTGTTAAGTGTTTTTTTGTTATATTTTTCTAGTTGGTTACACTCTACTTGCTCAAATATTTTAGAAATAATTGGTAGTATTGATACTGGACAAAAATTTCCTGTCTCCTCTTGTCTGCCCTTTTTGTGGATAGGTCGAACTTACACATACTTCTGCCTATCTGGAAAGCAGTCCTCATCAAACGATTGATTTATTATGTGACGGGGTTGGGGTGCAATATTATTACATCTTGCCTTTATTATTTTTGTTGGGACTTTATCCCAGCCCACAGATTTGAGATTTTATACGTGAGTGAATTTGGATTCTATTGATCTGTGCTGCATTATATTGGGACTTACTTATGGAGGAGGGAGTTTGTCAATTTTGTTAGAATTTATGAAATATCTGCTGAATTCTTCCCAAATATGTCTGGAGTTTGTAATCATTTCCCCATCTGTTTCTAATTTATGATTAAAACTTTTTGTTTTTTCTGCACCTTTTTCACTCCTGACGATTAGCCATACAGCTTTTGATTTATTTGAGGCATCTGATATGTATTTACTGTTTGACATTTGTTTTGCCTGTTTAACTTCTCTACCAAATATTCTTTTGTATTTGTTTACGTAGCTGACAAACTCTGCATCATGGTCGCTCTTCGCTTGCATGTCCAGTTTCCTCTTTCTAATACTAGAGATCCTGATGCCTTCAGTTTTCCATGAGTTCTTTTTACAGTTTTTGTCATGTGCTGTTATGAAGGGGAAGCATTCATTGAAAACAATCATGAATTCTGATACGAAAGCATTGTAGTTTCTGTTTACTGAGTACCACTTGGTGAAGGACCAGAATGTTTCATTTAGTCTTGAGACAAATGTATTCACATTGTGTTGGCTGAAGTTCCTGACTCATTTCACTGTTACTGTTTTATCTAAATTTGGAAATGAGATAAAAAGGGCTGAATGGTCAGATATACCTAATTCTAAGATGAACTTTTCTGGAGCACCATAGTTGATGCTGCTCACTGTGTTATCTATATGTGTTGCAGAAGATGCTGTTATTCCAGTGTACTCACTAAAGTTTAATGTTAAGTAGTTTGCAGATAACATGTCCTTTAGAGAAATGGCAAACCTGTCATCAGCTCTTACATTTATGATGAAGTCAACACAAATTATGACCTTTTTACATAACTTTTCTACATGCAATCTATACAGCAAGGTTTCAAGTTTGTCTAAAAATGCATGTGTAGCAGAGTAGTCAGACACGCTGGTGCTCCCCGAGGCACTGTATGCAGCAGAGTCCACACTAATCCTAGGGCATACACGTATCAGACAATTAGAAAAAGAAGAACGGAAAATACTTAGGAAAATATGTGGCGCAACTAACAACAATGGAATATGGATCAAGAAACCTACAGAGGAACTGTACAAACATACGGAGACAATTACAGAAAAGATTAGAAAACGCAGACTACAATTCTATGGACACCTATACAGAATGCCATCACACAGGCTGACCAAACAGATCTTTGACTGGGTAACCACTAGAAACAACAAATGGGTGGCAGAGGTAGAAAACGACCTGAACCAGCTCAACATAACAGCAGACACAATAAACGACAGAATAAAGTTCAGAACCATCATTAAGAAAAGTAAACTACATGAGATACAATGCGACAAACGAACAGGCATAAAATGGACCGAAGAACGCAAGCAAGATCACAGCCAGAAGATGAAAGAAATATGGGCAACCAAAAAGGCAATCAAGATGAAGCCGAAGACACAAAGCCGACAAGAAGCATGGAAAGAGGACCGGAAACAGAAACACAGCGAGCGAATGAGGGAAGTTTGGGCAGCAAGGAAGGCAGCAAAAGGAACTGGCCATGTAGTTTAGTCCAAATGCGCTCTTTAAGGGCAAAACACCAATAATAATAATATATATATATGGTGTATGTGCGGATGGATATGTGTGTGTATGTATGTGTGTGTGTGTGTGTGTGTGTGTGTGTGTGTGCGCGCGCCGGCAGGCCTAAGGTAAGTCTTTCCACTCCCGGGATTGGAATGACTCCTTACCCTCTCCCTTAAAACCCATATCCTTTCGTCTTTCCCTCTCCTTCCCTCTTTCCTGATGAAGCAACCGTTGGTTGCGAAAGCTTGAATTTTGTGTGTATGTTTGTGTTTGTTTGTGTGTCTATCGACCTGCCAGCACTTTCGTTTGGTAAGTCACATCATCTTTGTTTTTATATATACATATATATAACAGAGGGAAACATTCCACGTGGGAAAAATACATCTAAAAACAAAGAAAACGCGACCCACCAAACAAAAGCGCCAGCAGACCGATAGACACACAAACAAACACAAACATACACACAAAATTCTAGCCCCCGCAACCAACGGCCGCCCCACCAGGATAGAGGGAAGGAGAGGGAAAGACGAAAGGAAGCGGACCTCAAGGGAGAGGGCAAGGAGCCACCCCAATCCCGGGAGCGGAAAGACCCAACCGTAGGGGGTAAAAAGGACAGGCACACACTCGCACAGAAATGTCTGTGTGTGTGTGTGTGTGTGTGTGTGTGTGTGTGTGTGTGTGTGTGTGTGTGTGTGTGTGGGCGCGCGCCTGTCCTTTTTTCCCCCTAGGGTGGGTCTTTCCTCTCCCGGGATTGGGGTGGCTCCTTGCCCTCTCCCTTGAGGCCCGCATCCTTTCGTCTTTCCCTCTCCTTCCCTCTTTCCTGGTGGGGCGGCCGTTGGTTGCGGGGGCTAGAATTTTGTGTGTATGTTTGTGTTTGTTTGTGTGTCTATCGGCCTGCCGGCGCTGTCGTTTGGTGGGTCGCGTCTTCTGAAAGGGTAGTGTCAAAATACCCAGAATAGTGAATAGGGGTTGGCAAAAGGTTCGTGAACTTACACCACTTATTGCCTGAACACCCCATTTCTGAGCCAAAAATTTAGAATGGGGAGAGTTACCCCAAAATATAATAGGACATAAGGGAATGAAAATAAGCAAGGTAGACTAATTTTCGTGTCAAACATTCACTCACTTCAAATACCATTCAAATCGTAAAAATGGCAGCATTAAGTCTTCAAACAAGATCTTGAATGTGTGCTTTCCATGACAGTTCTATCTGAACACATAGAAATTTGAACTGTTCAGTTTCACTAATCGTATGCCCATTCTGTAAAATTGTAATGTCAGATTTTGTTGAACTGTATGTTAGAAACTGAAAAACGGAGTCTCACTGTGATTTAGTGTTAGTTTATTTTCTACAAGCCATGATCTTAGGTCATGAACTGCAATATTTGAAACTGAGCCAATGCTGCACACAACATCCCTTACTACCCAGCTAGTGTCACCAGCAAACAGAAATATTTCAGAGTTACCCGTAATACTAGAGGGCATATCATTTATATAAATAAGGAACAAGAGTGGCCTCAACACTGAACCCTGGGACATCCCCCATTTGACTGTACCTCATTTAAATTCCATATCACAGCCATTCTCAACACTGTGAATAATGATCTTTTGTTGTTTGTTGTTAAAGTAAGAGGTTAACAAATTGTGAGCTTCTACCCATATTCCATAATGGTCCAACTTCTGGAGCAACATTCTGTGATCAGCACAATCAAATGCCTTAGTTAAATCAAAAAATAGCCTATCATTTGAAACCTTTTGTTTAATCCATCCAGTACCTCACAGAGAAAAGAGAATATAGTGTTTTCAGTCTAAAGCCGAACTGTACATTTGATAGCAAATTATGTGATACAAAATGATCAATTATCCTTACACACAGCCTTTTCAATAACTTTAGTGAACACTGATAGCATAGAAATAGGTCTAAAATTGTCTACATTATACGTTTCTCACTTTTTATAAAGCGGCTTTACAATTGAGTACATTAATTGTTCAGGAAACTGGCCATTTTTAAAGGAAAAATTACAAATATGGCTAAATACAGGGCTAACATGTGCAGCACAGTACCTTAATATTCAGCTAGGCACTCCACCATATCCATAAGAGTCCTCAGTCTTCAGTGATATAATTATTGACTCGGTCTCCCCCTTGTCAGTATCGCAAAGGAGTATTTCAGACATCAGTCTCGGAAAGGCATTTTCCAAAAGAGTTATATGATTTCCTGTAGAAACTAAGGTTTTATTTAATTTGCCAGCAATGCTCAGAAAATATTGGTAAATACTGTACATATATCTGACTTATCAGTGGTAGAAAGGTTTTAACTATCAACTGACTTCATATCGTCGACCTTTTGCTGCTGACCAGACACTTCCTTCACAACTGACCTTAAGGTTTCAATTTTATCCTGGGAATTAGCTGTTCTTTTCGCTTACCACATACTGTTTGTTATGGGCTGCTGTAGCTTGATTGACTACTTCTAACATTTTGATATAATTCCCATTTTGTTCTACATGATATCATTATCCCACTAGTCAGCCACCCAGGCTACCTTTTACTGCTGATACATCATTTAGAATATTCTAATGGAAAGCAACTTTAAACAGCATGAGAAATGTGTTATGGAAAGCATCATGTTTGTCACCTATGTTATTGCCACTATAAACATCCTGCCACTCTTGTTCCTTATCGAGGTTTAAAAGACTCTACATTGCTGTTGGGTTAGCTTTGCTACATAGTTTGTAATTATATGTGACATTTGTTTGAGTACAGAAACCTTTTAGTGGTAAAATTTGTGCATCAGGTCATTCACTCTTCTACTAACAGAAAGCCAGTCTAGTAATGAAGAATGAATAAAAATATTGTCTACGGCCATGCTACTGTTCCCCTGCACCCTAGTTGGAAAAAAACACAGTCTGCATCTGATCATAAGAGTTTAGGAGATCTACCAATGTCCTTTTTCTTGCACAGTCATATACAAAATTTATATTGAAGTCACCACAAATAAAAAATTTCTGGTTCTTTCTATCAAGTGAACCAAGAACCCTCTCTAGCTTGAGCAAAAATGCTCTGAAGTCAGAGTTAGGGGACCTATAAAGAACAACAATTAGAAGTTTAGTTTCATTAAATTCAACTACCCCTGCACAACATTCAAATACCTGTTCAGTGCAGTGCCATGATACGTTGATGGACTCTAATGGAATACTGTTTTTTTACGTTCATGGCTACTCCCCTACCCTGCAAGGAACTCCTTGAAAAACAGCCAGCTAATCTGTATCCTGGTAAAAGAAGCCTCTGAATTGCCAAATTATTTAAGTGGTGCTCCGATATACCAGTAATTTCAGAGTCAACACATATAAGCAGTTCACTGAGTTTATCTCTAATACCTCTTATATTTGGATGAAATATGCTAATTTCTTCTTTAATTGGATACCTCACCACCTCTGAAGGTGATTCCTTAGTTTGAGGGACTTACTTTAAGCTGGTATACCTATCAGCTGACTTCATCTAAAAAATGTGCAGGTCTAACTACAACTGCTAGAGGAATTTTTCTATGAGTGATCCCACCACCACCCACTACACCATTGCCTATAAGCTTCTCCAGCCTCCCCTTCCCATACCTATTGAGGTGCAGACCATGCCTAGTGAAACCCGATCTATTGATATACTTAGCTGGCGTCACTGAGATGTGATCCATGCCCTCTGCCATCAGTACCTTCTCCAGCCCCATGTTAACACACCTAACAGCTGCATTAAGATGAGGCCAGTCATGACGCTGAAACAACTGCGCAAGTGCCCATTAGTGCCACCAGTTTGAGCAGCTATCTTTACCAGGTCACCATCTCCATAATATTCCGCATCCCTACCAAGACTACTCCCTGCCCCACCCACAGTCACTACCAGATCCTCTTTTGTAAAATTCTTACATATCTCCCCTATGCAGTCAGTCACCTGAGCCAACCCTGCACTAGGCTTGTGAAATGCTGGTGACCTGTTACTCACTCCCCAACACTTCCTTCAACAGCTGGCCCACACCGCTACCGTGTGAACTGCCTACTAACAGAACCTCCCTCTTTCTGTTAGACTACTGATGACATTTGTTAATATTACCTTCTCAGACTGAATTGCTAATTGAGCGGTATATTCATGGTATTTACGTGTAAATTTTAATTTGTATATGCTCCAACGCACAACATTGGCGGGTCTTCGTTCATGACAGATGACAGCAGTGCCTTCATCCATCAGAACAGCAAATAGCCATTCATTTTTACTCAGTAGCATCCACACACTTTTTTTCAACACTATTAGCCTCTACATGTAATCCTTTGGAAATTTTAGGGCTCGTTGCAGCATCTTAGCTCACGCCTCTCATGTTGTGTGTGAATAATAGTATAAATACTTGTTTGATATTCTTAGGCTCTGATGTACTGTTTTACAATGTATCTCTTCACTACATAGCTGCTCATACTACCATTTTGTGCCATCAATTAGCAGTAGCTCCTCTCTGCTAGCAGAATATTTAACACATAGCTTAGGTTGTCTTAGCATTGAAAAAATCCAGATCAATAATCTAATCAATTTGCAAACACTGTCTGCTGTAAGGGCAACAGGGAGCTGCTTGTCCTTGATGTTATATTTTATCAGTTGAAGATACTTCACAATCTGGATTGATCAGATGCGACTCCAGGAAACATTTCTGAGTGTTGATAATCGCTAATATCAACATACTGCATTCTAGCTCTGACTGAAAATGCCTATAAGCTATATTAATATAATGGAAGGAAACATTCCACGTGGGAAAAATTATATATAAAAACAAAGATGAGGTGACTTACCGAACAAAAGCGCTGGCAGGTCGATAGACACACAAACAAACACAAACATACACACAAAATTCAAGCTTTCGCAACAAACTGTTGCCTCATCAGGAAAGAGGGAAGGAGAGGGGAAGACGAAAGGAAGTGGGTTTTAAGGGAGAGGGTAAGGAGTCATTCCAATCCCGGGATTGGAATGACTCCTTACCCTCTCCCTTAAAACCCACTTCCTTTCGTCTTCCCCTCTCCTTCCCTCTTTCCTGATGAGGCAACAGTTTGTTGCGAAAGCTTGAATTTTGTGTGTATGTTTGTGTTTGTTTGTGTGTCTATCGACCTGCCAGCGCTTTTGTTCGGTAAGTCACCTCATCTTTGTTTTTATATATAAGCTATATTAGCTGTTCATTAATGATGATCGAAGTTACCATTGTCTGCAACCATCTGTCTGTGCTGCTATCATATTCTACTGTGTGTAGGCTCAATTGCTTCATTCCCTGCATGATACCTTCCATTTTTTGTTATGGGGCTTACAGTTTGATTAAAACTAGTTGAAGTTGCTTTTCTATAGTCACTAGCTTCTTTGAAAGTGTGAGTATCTGTTTGTGTCCCCCTTGCAACACATCTATCTTTACTTTGAAATACAGTGTCCTCTCTGTCTAACATACCAAACAGGATTTTACTGACTTCACCCACATTGTTTAATGTCCCTTGCTTCCTTATAAGGGATTCATCTCATACCAAAGGTCCAATTAAACCCTGTGCTTTTTCAGTTTTTCCTACGTGCCAATGTAACACAACTTCCACACTTTTACATTCCTGATACTCAATAAAGTCAGCCTATCTTTACAATATCCATTCGCTTGCCTTGCGAAAACTTCATTGTGTTCAAATGTCTCCTTCTGCTGTATCAAATTAAATGACTCACAATTCTTAAAGTTGCACTGAAAATTTTCACTTTTCCCATGTTGTCATAATGGAGTTTGTGTGACGACTAGAATTTTGTTATCTGCATGGACAGTTCTTTTCCCACATGCTCACCTCCAATTAGGAGGAGAGTTACGCTGACAATGCGGTACAACGCTGACATACGGAATAAGAAACTCTTTCAGTCTAGTGGCATGTACCATAAGATATTTCTCTTTTCAGGCAGATTACAATGTTAGGTCCCATCATTCACCCTACTGTGTACATGCCTCACCATTGTGTATCTAAGTCACAATTGTAGATTTCGTTGCTTACTCTCATCATACAAAACCTGTTACCAAAATGGAATTGTTTTGGGTTTTGGGTTTTATCACAATATTCCTTGTTCCCTATTTTACGCTGTTCATTCTGTTCTCTCTCATGTCAATGCATTTCTTGCTAACAGTCTTTTAACTGTGCTACATAATCAAAATTATACCTCAGTCCAGCTGGAGCTTTCTGTAGTATCTCTGGAATGTTCCTTGTTCTTCACAACAAAAATTCATGTGGTGTGTATCCTGTCACGCTGTGCAATGTCATTAAAAAAAAAAAAGCATATGGAAATAAACTGTCGCAATGTGTTTGCGGTCTGTTAATGTAATGTCGTAGCATCTCAGTTAATGTTCAATGCCACCTCTCTGACATTACTTTCTATATCAGTCGCCAGTAGGTACGGTATTTCATACCTCAGTTTCATTTTTTTAACATACATCTTGCTATCGTGTTGGCATCATGCCATTCTATAGATTCAGCTACTATAAACGTGGTCAGTGCATCCTGAAATGTAATGATATACTTATTTTCTCTCTCTCTCTCTCTCTCTCACTCACTCACTCACTCACTCACACACACACACACACACACACACACACACACACACACACACACACAAAAACAATCAATTACATCGGTAGTATGATTTCGTTTGCCACCCTTACACATTATCTGATAATCATATTCCTCCAGCTTTAGCCTAAACTTCATTAATCTGAATGACAGATTTGATATTCTACCTGCTCATGTCGCAGGTTTATGGTCAGTACCTATCAGGAACTTCCTGCCAAATATGTACAGTCTAAAGTATTTGATTGCCTATGAAATGGCAAACCTCTCCATCTCAGTAGTATTGCATGCTCTTTACACTTTATTCAACATCCTCAAGGCAAAGCAACAGGTAAGTTGCTTCAGATTTTTCCCTGACTTCAAATGGCCCCAATAGATGTCCAACTTCAGTCCCTGATGATTACAAAGCCCTTTTCAGATCTGTATACTGCAGCATTGGTGGACTGATCAGCTTCTCTTTCACATGCTGGAAATCGTTTTCGTACTCAACATCCCAGGTGGAAGGAACTTCCTTCTTTAATAATTCATGTTGTGGCCTCACAATTTCCTTATAAAATGTCTACAGTGACTCAAAAGACCTAGATAATCCCCGAGTTGTTTCTTTGTTTTAGGTTGTGGATACTCCTTTATAACCTCAACCTTATTTGGGTCTGACTCAAGCCTGCACCTGATAAGGTATGGTCCAAATAGCACATGTATTTCATGAAAATTCACACTTGTCACTTGCTGGCCCGTGGGCATCCACTTGTATTTGTAGTGGCTGTATGGCGTACTGAAAGCTGTCCTTCCCCTAGCCTCTTTTTCTAATAAGACTTGGTAACAATCTTTCATTAAATCAAGTTTTGCAAGATAATTTGCCTTTCCTAGATTGTTTTTTTTGCCATTGAGCACAAAACAAGAACAAAAAGAAAAAGTTTCATCTATCCTCAGCATTGGATAAACAGAATTTAGGGAGATTACACTGTCACCTACAGTTCAGAGGCTATGTCATTTTTGCTTTTCACTGGCATCCACCTCCTTCAAAATCATTATCAATTAAAAATTCCAACCACATTCGCTGGGTACTATATTATCCTCTGACATCTTCTCAATCTCTTGCTGAACATCTCTTCTTGGGTTTGTGGTATTCTGTAGGCGCTCATGAACAAATTATCCTGCTTTCCACTTTCACTACCCCCCCCCCCCCCCCCCCCCCCTCCCTCCCGCAGGGGGCTCAGTTCTTTCATGAGTTGCTGTGTGGCGTGCACGGGGCCCCGAGCTATTGCAGCCCATTTGTCCTTCCCTGGCTGTGTTTCCTTCACTGCCCCCCCTCCCTCCGTCCTCAGTCCTCAATTGCTGCCCCCCTCTTTCCCCTTTCGACGATTAATGTCAACCTGGCAATCCACGTAGTTTCATGTATTACTTAGAATTTTGTTCCTCTTGCCTGTTCTCTTTCATCCTATTCGGTGTTTTGGTCTCCACTTGGGGTTTGACATCCACTTCTAAATTTTCTGCCTTTAGTGTGAGCCATTTAGCGAAGAACTCCTTCCCTAGTGTCCACAGCATGGATCCTCTCCCCCTCTTCCCTCCCCACCATAGCCCCTCTGTCACCAGCAGCACATGTAAACAGTCCGTGTCGTGGGGCTGTTACATACCCATCTGGCTGAACCCACTGACAACACAGCAATCAGACTGCTGATACCTGAGCTGTTGCCTCCCCATGTATTCCAAGGACTGGTTGCTTGTCATTGTGGAGCATTGGAACTCCTGGCAATGGCTGCTGTGCCGGGCAGCCCTTGTTGTAGCTGGGTGGCACCCATGAGGAGAGTGCCTGATCGGAGTGGGTGGTATCAGGGTGGATGCTTGGCACGTGAAGTGTATCAAGCTGCAAAAATCTGGCCTTTCTCAAACGGCCATCTCTCCAAATGGTAAATGTTTGTTGAGTGCTGCTTCGTATGACCCTGCAGCCTTTCCTTCCATGCTGCATGCTAGGAGGAGTGCCAGGTCCGAGGAGTGCCAGGTCCGCCATTGTGGGAGGAAACTCTTTCCCTGCTACTTGGTCTGTAGTAGGACGGATGGGACCACATTCACTGCCACAAAGCCATTGTTTTTTGTGGAGAATATCAAGGACAAGTTTGTCGAAGTGGAGGCCCTAAGTAAGATGCAATCTGGCTCCCTGTTGATCAAAGCTGCTTCTGCCGCCCAGTGTGCAGTTCGTCGGGCTTGTGATCATCTTTGTGACATCCTGGTGTTTATTACCCCTCACCAGTCACTGAATATGGTCCAGGGAGTGAGTTTTCATCAGGACCTCATCCTTCAAACAGATGACCTCAGTGATACGGCATTCCCTTTGTTCGACATATGCAGAAGGGTCATAAAGACAAGTGCATGATATCGGCACTTTCATTCTGGTTTTTGAGGGAGATACTCTCCCAGAGAAGTTAAAGATCATATGTTACCAATCTGACGTGAAGCCTTACGTCCAATTCCTCGTGAGGTGCTTTCGGTGCTTGCATTTTGGGTATGTGTCACCTCACTGTATGGCAGGCCTCTGCACGGTGAATGTGGCCACCCACTCCATGAGAGAAGCCCCTGTCTCCCACCACCTGTTTGTGTAAATTTTCGTGACTGCCACACTCCATGCTTGACAGATTGCCCAGCATACAAGAAGAAAAGAAGATCTAAGAGTATTAAGTCATGAGCTTGCCTATCTTATGCTGAGGCTCGCCAAAAATATGAGACTCCATCCATTGTTCATTTCTTCAACTTTTGCTGTGTTAGATCCTTTCTCCCTCCTCCCCCTTCCTTACCTCACCCTGTCACCCTCTCCCCTGCCCCTCCCCTGCATTCCCACACCCTCACCTAAGGATGCCACTCCTCCTCCCCAGCCAAAGAAGTGCCCCCCCCCCCCCCCCCCTCCTTTGGCACACACTGGTGATAGTCTCCCATCCCCTCCCCACAGGACCCCTCCCGCTTGCATGTCTCAGGCTGGAAGCTTGCTACAATAACTCAGCCACAAGACACACCATCTGTGAGCCCCAAGGTCACTTGCTCTCTTTCTGTCCCGTATCTTGTACAAGCCTGCTCTCCCTCTTGCCCTGCCCACCTCATCTTATGGAAGAGGAGGAGAAGAAGAAGAAGAAATGTAAGTCCCAGGACAAGCTCCCCCCCCCCCTCCCCCCCCCTCCTGGTGCTCTCAGAAGTGTCATCTCTCCCCTAGCAACCAGACTCTGACGTCTTATTTATGGATGTCACCCCACCCTTGTCGGTGACAATGACTGACAGAGTGACATGACCTCCTCTCGGGTTCTTTATGTCCATCCTGTACTCTAACACTCTCCACACGCTAACCCAGTGGAATTGCAGTGAATATTATCGTCATCTACCGAAAATATGCCTTGTTTCCTCTTATCCTGCGTTCAGTCTTGCTCTTCAAGAAATGCGCTTCCATGGTGACCACTTTCCAATGTTTCGTGGTTATCGGGTGTTCTGTCAGGAAGATGTTGGCCTTTGGATAGCTTCTGGAGGGGTCTGCACTTTGGTTCTCATTGATGTGATTAATGACTGGATCCCCCTTTATTCCAACCTGGAAGCAATAGCGGTACAAGTGCAAACGATCCCAGAAATCACCATTTGCAATGGGAGGACGACGGTTCAATCCCGTCTCCGGCCATCCTGATTTAGGTTTTCCGTGATTTCCCTAAATCGTTTCAGGCAAATGCCGGGATGGTTCCTTTGAAAGGGCACGGCCGATTTCCTTCCCAATCCTTCCCTAACCCGAGCTTGCGCTCCGTCTCTAATGACCTCGTTGTCGACGGGACGTTAAACACTGACCACCACCACCACCATTTGCAATGTCTACATCCCTCCATGTAGGACACTTCCTTATGTTGAACTGCCTACCTTAATACAGCAACTCCCGCCCCCATATCTCCTCCTCGGGGACTTCAGTCCTCCTATGGAGGAGAGCCAATTCAATGAGTAGGGGGTCATCTAATTGACAAACTTCTTACAGACTTTGAATTGTGTCTATGCAATGAAGGTTCCATTACCCACAACAGTGCCACTCATGGCACCCTTTCTGCTATCGCTCTCACGATCTCCTCCCCTACTCTTATGGCTTCACTACATTGGTTACTCCATGATGATCTTTGGGACAGTGACAATGTCTCTGACTCTATCCTTCAAGCCGCTACTAGTACTATCAACAGATCCCCCGTGTGTCACTGACCAGTACCCTGGTGGACCAAGGATGTAGCAGTCACTATTCAGGACTGCTGATGGGTGCTGCAATGATTTAAACGGCACCCTTCACAAATCAACCTTATCACTTTAAAGCATCCTCGTGCTAAGGCCCGCTACCTTATTAAGCAGAGTAAAAAGGAACACTGGGAGTGCTATGTTTCCTCCCTGGGAATGTATTCCTCTTCATTGCATGTTTGGTCCGAGCTCCATTGCCTTCCGGGCCACCAGTGACAAGCAGCTGTCCAGGGTCTTATCCTACAGGATGCTTTGTGTACTGATCCATCGGTCCTTGCAGTACACCTTGTGACACACTTTGCGACAGCATTGGCGTCTTCTTCCTATGTGATACATTTTTCCAGCAGAAACAAGTTGTAAAAACCTTCCTCTGTTTCAACCCCCCACCAAGCTGAAACCTGTAATGAACCCTTCACTGAATGGGAATTCATACAGGCTCTTACCTCTTCACATTACACGGCCCCAGGCCTGGATTCCACCCAAAAAGTTGATCCAACACATGGACGTTACCCAGAGGCAACATCTACTCACGGTCTTGAACCACATTTCACTTTAGGGTGCCTTCCTTTTGCAATGGCAAGACAGCATAGTTAAGCTTGTCCTTAATCCCGTGAAGAACACGTGTCTCGACAGCCACTGACAGATTAGCCTTACTAATGCACTTAGTCAGCTACTCAAGAGGATGGTTAACTTCAGATTATGTTGGGTAGTCGAATCTCAGGGCCTTGTATCACTATATAAGAGTGGCTTCCAGGCGGGATGATCGACAACTGACCATCTACTCGGACTGGAAACAGCCTTTTACTAACCGCTGATACCTTGTCACTGTCTTGTTGCGGTCTTTTTTGATCTACATAAACATATGACACAGTTTGGTGCCGTCACATTTTAGTTACCCTCCATGATGGGCTTCTGCAACCACCTTCAGATTTTTATCTGCGAGTTTTTATTCCACCGCCTCTTCCAGATTTAGACTGGCACCTCACTCAACATGCCTTGGAACCCGGGGAACAGTATCCCCCGTGATTCTGTGTTAAGTGTCACACTCTTGATCGCTATCAATGAGCTTGTACCTTCTGTTAGACCCCAGCATTGTATAACGACGATTTTTGCATCTGGTGCAGCTCCCACTCGGTAGCATATGCTGAACACCAGCTCCAAGGTGCCCTTGTGTGAGCCCTTTCCCATGGTTTCCAGTTTTCTCCCTCCAAAATGCATGTTATGCAGTTTTGCCATAGACATACAGTACATCCCAATACAGAACTTTATTTAGGTGACCAGCACCTGATGTTGTAGTGCAGTTCCATTTCTTGGGCCTTCTTTTTGATAAAAAGCTGATGTGACTGCCCTATATTTGCCACCTGAAGACTAGACACATGCGGAAGCTTAATGCTCTCCGCCTCCTGGTCTACACATCTTGGGGTGCAGAATGTGCTATTCTTCTCTATCTTTACCATGCTCTGCTTTTGTCCAGACTAGATTATGGTTGTCAAGTTTATGGCTCAGCAGCTCCTTCCACTCTGAAACTACTTGACCCTTTTCATCATTATAGGGTGCATCTGGCTATTTTTGCTTTTCACAATAGTCCCGTGAACAGCCTGCTCCCAGAGTTGGGGATTCCTCCTCTACAAATATGACAGAGCCAACTCCTGGTTTCTTATGCAATCACCATTCTACAATTCTCTGACCATCCCGTTTACCCCATCCTCTTTGAAAACAAGTGGAATGGCATCTGGTGCACTACTGCCCTTAGTAACAAACTCCGCATAATCAAGGAGACTATTGCAGTGTGGAGCTTTTCCTTCCTCTCCTCTCGGAAGGAGTCCACGGTCCTAAACAATCAAAGAGTCGGTCATACTAGGCTCGCCCATTGTTTCCTCTTGAGTAACAAGCCACCCCATATTATGGTTGTGGAGCCAGACTGACTGTATCCCACATATTTGTACAGTGTCCGCTTCTTTTTGCCCTTTGTACTAAATTCCTTGTCTTTAATGTTGGCAGACGATTCGCAGTTGCTTGACCTGGTCTTCACTTTCCTTTGTGAAAATTGTTTTTATTTTCAGCTATAAGGTTTTGCTTTGGGTGGTTGGGGCCTTTTTTTGTGTTTTCTGTGTCTGGGATTCATGACTATTCCCCTGTGCAAAGACTGCTCTTTTACCCCTCTTTTTTCCAGTTTTTAGATTTGACCTACTCTTTTATGCCTTGTTCTGTGTGTGTGTTATCTTCCTCGCCTTATAGTTTGACCCCTTTAGCTGGATCTGCCAACTTTTTGCAGACACCTCATTTTACTCGCATAGCTTTTGTATTGGTGGACTGATGACCTCACTGTTTAGTCCCATAACCATCCTCAGTCAATTAGTCAGTCAATCTACTTTGAGTAGCAGCTTGCTTTTGTGCCTGATGCTATCTGTGTAAGACGTCTTGTCTCCTGGTAAATGAAAAATATTTCTATATGTGGCATGTAGCTTTAAAATTGTTGCCTGCCCTTCCACATTCTAACAACTCATATGGATATTCTCTTCTAGTTTACTTATTCAAGCTTTCAACTGTGGCTTGTCTTCACTAGTATGACTCACTCTGAATGATTCCCACTCTAATGCTGCTTCAGCTAGCAGTCCTGGGATTCTAGTGACTCATTCTCATTTATAGTGTTTGTACACCTGTTACGCATTCACCCAAATGCCATCTTCACCTTTTGTGCCTCTCAACTTATCAATATACCGTAGTGTCACCCAAATGCACTTTCATTAATGTCTCAGGTAGATACATGCTCTTCGCAATCTCCTGGCTTGGAATGATAGCTTCTCCAATTCTGTTCACCTCTATTCTAATCTACCACACCTTGAGAGCCTAGTATTAGCCTTGCTTGTGTCTATGGAAATCGGTGTTGCCTGCCTCTGTTGTAGGTAGACGGTTTCCTTTGTCCCTACTTCTCTCGCATTTCTTTGTGTTTCTTGCTTCATGCTCAAGTCTCTTTGAAAAGTGCTTTCTTTTTCCTGTAAATGAACTCTGTGGAGCTCACCTTGTGGCTCCTTCTTCATTTTCTCTATGCACCTTTTGCTCCACATTTGGGGCTATTCAGAAAGAGCCTTCTCTTTCCTGTACCTCTGCAACCATGTTAGTAATTCCCTGAATTCTAATACCTGACTGTATTGTTGAGCTCACACTCTTGCTGTCTTTATTTCAATCAACTGGGGATCCACAGGCTTCCAGAGGTGTAATTGATCAGCCCACCGGCCCATCAAATGGAAGATCCACTTCTTCCCCAATTACAAGGAAGCAATGCCTCACTTGCTTTCCACTTCTCTTCTTTTATCCGAGGGTTATAGTTCCCTCTGTCTTTGCAGCCATACTAATGATTCACCAAACGCTAATACTTTTGACCTTCTGCTGTCCCTCAAACGGCTTCTTCGCTCTAGGATTATCTGCACCCTACTATCTACAAGAAATCTCATGCGATTCTCTGTGTCTTCCTGCCACTTCGGTTCTACAAACTCATTTGTATTTCATGATTGACTGTCAGTATCTTTCTGAGTGAGGCGTAAGACAATGCTTTATTATGCTCTTTCTTAGTTTCCATGCCCTTTACTTTCCCTATGCACATTCTGTGGAGTCTCTTGCATAGTGACTTGTTTCACTGTTATCATCTTATCGGCTGTATTCTGTCAGTTTCCCTACATTCCCGATTCCTTCCTCACTCTTTCAACTGTGTGATAATGTCGCACCATGTGATCTGGCTTCCCACAGGCAAAGCACTTTGTTGCTTTCTTTTCGTTTCACGCAGTTGTCATACGGCTTAGTGCTCATCTTCACTCAGACCAAGGCTATTGTGCTCTGCTAACACACACATGCACTGTGGTCTGTATACTATTATCGCAAATCTCTTGGATGAACTGCCAGATGAGTGCAAGGCTGTCTTCTGCCATCAGTCCTCTCAAGGTACCTCTGACAGCTTCTGTGAAGTGATGCCGCATTGCATCCAACCACAAGACCCACTGTGCTATGCTTTCCCTCTTTCTTGTGGACTCACAAATATCTGACACACACAGTGATAGTGTCTTTTTGCTGGTATAATTTGTACTAGTATGGCAGGCACATTTCAGTGAGTAACGCTTAGGTCTCAGACAGCAATTTGCTACCTGCTAAACCTACTTTTTTAGTTTATACAAATTTTAGCACAGTGTCATGTTGCTCTGGTTTTATGAGTTCAAATGCAATATCACAGTTGTTGAGGATCTCACGTAGAGTATTCTTACTGCCATTGTATTGCTGCGGTATTAATTTGATTACTTCTGATGAACTAATAACTTGACTACTGGGGGCTCTTGCACATCAGTGCTGGCTGTTGAAACACTATCTCCGCTATGGGCTAAGCTGTTCTATTCACCATATTACTTCTTGTTGCTGCTGACTCTTGCCTTCTACTGTGGAGCATCCTCTGTTGCCCTTGCACTGCCATCAGCCACTACTGATGAACCGCCTTTGTGCGCTACTGCGACCTGCACTGCAATCTTCTTCTTCTGCTGCTGCTGCTGGCTGCTCTCGCGCCACCATCTGCCGCCGTTGATGCTGCTTTACTGTCTCTGTGCATTGTCTGTGATTCTTGCGCCATATTTGGCTGCCTTTCTGAGGTGATTGCGTCGACCCAGAGTGCTGTCTATCCACCACTGCTGAGGTGACACAGTCTCAGGACATCTTTTGTGACGCCTGCTCTATTCCCGTGTGCCATTTGTCTGCTGGGCTAGTCCCAGTTTCCTCTTATTTCTACTCCTGGTATCGCCCGTTGCTCTTCCTCTCTCAGCAGGAGGGCCACTTGCTCTCCAGGCTCTGCCACTGGCCTGTGTATTGGTTGTTCAGGTAACAGAAAGAGTTCTCAAAGCTGTTCTCTCATTTTACTTGGTGTTGGGCTGAGTAGGTTTGATATTCCAGAGAAGGGTGACCTGTTCCAATAAATTGTACTGTGGTTCCAATAATCTACAGGGTGTTACAAAAAGGTACGGCCAAACTTTCAGGAAACATTCCTCACACACAAAGAAAGAAAATTTGTTATGTGGACATGTGTCCGGAAACGCTTACTTTCCGTGTTAGAGCTCATTTTTTTTACTTCTCTTCAAATCACATTAATCATGGAATGGAAACACACAGCAACAGAATGTACCAGCGTGACTTCAAACACTTTGTTACAGGAAATGTTCAAAATGTCCTCCGTTAGCGAGGATACATGCATCCACCCTCTGTCGCATGGAATCCCTGATGCAGCCCTGGAGAATGGCGTATTGTATCACAGCCGTCCACAATACGAGCACGAAGAGTCTCTACATTTGGTACCAGGGTTGCGTAGACAAGAGCTTTCAAATGCCCCCATAAATGAAAGTCAAGAGGGTTGAGGTCAGGAGAGCGTGGAGGCCATGGAATTGGTGCGCCTCTACCAATCCATCGGTCACCGAATCTGTTGTTGAGAAGCGTACAAACACTTCGACTGAAATGTGCAGGAGCTCCATCGTGCATGAACCACATGTTGTGTCGTACTTGTAAAGGCACATGTTCTAGCAGCACAGGTAGAGTATCCCGTATGAAATCATGATAACGTGCTCCATTGAGCGTAGGTGAAAGAACATGGGGCCCAATCAAGACATCACCAACAATGCCTGTCCAAACGTTCACAGAAAATCTGTGTTGATGATGTGATTGCACACTTGCGTGCGGATTCTCGTCAGCCCACACATGTTGATTGTGAAAATTTACAATTTGATCACGTTGGAATGAAGCCTCACCCGTAAGGAGAACATTTGCACTGAAATGAGGATTGACACATTGTTGGATGAACCATTCGCAGAAGTGTACCTGTGGAGGCCAATCAGCTGCTGATAGTGCCTGCACACGCTGTACATGGTACGGAAACAACTGGTTCTCCCGTAGCACTCTCCATACAGTGACTTGGTCAACGTTACCCTGTACAGCAGCAACTTCTCTGACGCTGACGTTAGGGTTATTGGCAACTGCACGAAGAATTGCCTCGTCCATTGCAGGTGTCCTCGTCGTTCTAGGTCTTCCCCAGTCACGAGTCATAGGCTGAAATGTTCCGTGCTCCCTAAGACGCCGATCAATTGCTTTGAATGTCTTCCTGTTGGGACACCTTCGTGCCGGAAATCTGTCTCGATACAAACGTACCGCGCCACGGCTATTGCCCCGTGCTAATCCATACATCAAATGGGCATCTGCCAACTCCGCATTTGTAAACATTGCACTGACTGCAAAACCACGTTTGTGATGAACACTAACCTGTTGATGCTACGTACTGATGTGCTTGATGCTAGTACTATAGAGCAATGAGTCGCATGTCAACACAAGCACCGAAGTCAACATTACCTTCCTTCAATTGGGCCAACTGGCGGTGAATCAAGGAAGTACAGTACATACTGACGAAACTAAAATGAGCTCTAACGTGGAAATTAAGCGTTTCCGGACACATGTCCACATAACATCTTTCCTTTATTTGTGTGTGAGAAATATTTCCTGAAAGTTTGGCCGTACCTTTTTGTAACACCCTGTATACTATGGCAACAGTGGTACACTAATCCATGACCAGCCCCACACCGGGCACCATAAAATATTTACCAGTGTCATGTCGAGCGAGAAGTCTAGATGCTAAATAGCACAAATATTGAAGGAGGTCATGCAGCTATTGAAAACGACAGAGACAGAGCGAACTCTCTAAATCCGGGCTTCAGAATGGTAAACTTGTAACTGCTCCAGCAGGCACAATCAACTCTGCGTTTATATTGTGCAGCAGGCAATATACCCTCTTCCGCATTGGATTTTCCATCAGCCGCTCTCCAAGGCTAGTGTGAATGTATATGATCAGCACACTACGCCACCAAGTGCCGCATCTAGCCTAGCAGCTTGTTCACATGATTCCGTATGAGCTCTACAGTGGCATCTAGCCATGCCTAAGACAGCCCCTTTCTGGAGGCGTTTTCTTTGTACTCTGTGCAAAAATCATTCATTCTGGCTTCTGCTCTTCGCCTTTCAGGTGTTGCATTATCCATATGTGCAACACTGTTATACTGAATTGGCAGGCTTCTGACCTTCTGGATATCCAACAGCTAGTCTCATACTCGTATTTTCACCATCCTTCAACCACTTTCAGTAGATGCTCACTACAATATGATGTGGTCTGTGTCACATTCTACGTGACAAAATTCTTAAACAGACTCAATGTAGGTTTAATTTCAGCATATTATTTATTCTTCCATATACTTAAATTAATTTTCAACTTGTTTATATAACTATGAACATTCAATTTGTAACCACGTTCAGACTTCCATTGAACGGAGATATAGTTAACGCTACAATAATAAAGGCTCTTTTTACAGGTGTCAGTCAGATATTGATGAGATTTCAAAGTGGTGCAGAGATTGTCAACATTCTTCAAATGTTCAGAAATGTAAAATTGTGCCCTTTACAAAACAATAAAGCATACTATCCTATGACTACAATATCAATGAGTCGCTGTTAAAATCAGCCAACTGACTTCGTAGGAATATAAAAGGGAATGATCACATAAGCTCAGTCATGGGTAAAGCTGGTGGTAGACTTCGGTTTGTTGGTAGAATACTGGGGAACTGCAATCAGTCTACAAAGGAGATTGCTTACAGATCACCCAAGAGGCTGGTTCCAGGATATTGCTCAAGTGTGTGGAACCTGTACCAAATAGGACTAACGGGGGATATTGAGTGTATACAGAGAAGGGCAGCACGGATGATCACAGGTTTACTTCATCTATGGGAGTGTAACACAAAGATACTGAAGGAACTGAATTGGAAGACTCTTGAAGGTAGACGTAAATTATCCTGAGAAAGTCTATTTACAAAGTTTGAATAACTGGCTTTAAATGATGACTAGGAATGTACAACAATTCCTTATGTATAACTCTCATAAGGATAAGATCAGAATAATTACTGCATTCAATCATTCTTCTGGCACTCCATACATGAATGAAGTGGGAAGAAACCATAACAACTGGTACAATGGGACATACCCTCTGCCGTGAAGCTCACTGTGGTTTGCGAAGTAGAGATGTAGATGGAGAGTTGTGATATGTGCATTCATGTCTTTGTTTTTCGCAGACGAATCTTACATCGCCTACACTGAGTTTCCCCTTAAGCAGTCCATGCAGTATTGGAAGCTTGTGTAATGTGTAGGCACCTGCTGGTGAACTCCAACTGCAACATGCTCCCAAAGGAGAACCTGAAACAAATAATATAGCTCAAAACGAATATTTGTACCACCACATACTATCATACATGTAAAAAAAGTACACAGGAGCATATTTTTATAATGAAAACAAGGCAGAAAACAATCAGAACGTATAACCATTAGTCGAAGAACCAACTGTGATGGAGGTGAAGGAGGCAATAAAAAGACTAAAAGATGGGAAGGCCCCTGGCATAGACTAGATATCAGCAGTGCTCCTCAAAGAGGGGGCAGAGAAGATACGTGAATGGTTATTCGAACTGATAAGAGGTTTAGAGAAAAGTAGTAATGCCAGAGGAATGGAAAACTGCTGCTGTGTGTCCTTTATACAAGAAAGGAGACAAAGTACTGACACAGAACTACAGAGAGATATCTCTCCTATGCACATGCTATAAAGTAATATCAAGAATTATACTGAACAGGCACAAGCCATACATGACAAAATATTAGACACAGCACAAGCAGGGTTCAGAAAAGTTAATTCAACAATCGACCAAATATTCACACTAAGACAAATATTAGATAAGAATTGGGAGCACAATCATGATACCTTTTGCCTGTTATAGATTTCAACAAAGCATATGACAGCATAGTAAGAAAGGAAATGTGGAGGATAATGGCAGTGTATGGGATACCTGAAAAGCTGATAAAGCTAGCTAAAATGAGTGTGATGGAATCAAAGTGTAGAGTGAAAGTATAGGGGGAGTTCTCAGAAACATTTGGAGTAAAAACAGGACTGAGACAGGGAGATATCACCAACCCTGTTCACTTTGGCCCTTAACAACACCCTGAAGAGAGTAACATGTGAAATTGCAAGTCACCATAGGAAAAAAGATAAATGTCCTGGCTTTTGCGGATGATATTGTGCTGATAGGAAAGAACGTGGAACACCTGGAGAAAATGGGGACTGTGCTAATGGAAGAAGCTAAGAAATTAGGTCGGAAATATAAATGAAAGTAAAAAAAAAGTTCATGGTAGTACGAAGAATACCTCATTTAGGACCAAACCATCTAAAAATCGGAAATCTAACAATACAGAAGACAGACACATTCACGTATCTCGGTGTCAACATCAGCCAACAAAACCTTATAGAACAAGAGACAGTAACAAGAATTCAAGCTGGGAGAAGATATCTAGGAGCTATGCACAACATCATAAGATTGAAGTTACTATCCAGGCAGGCAAAATAAGAACATATCAGACCATCATCAAACCAATAGTGTGCTATGCAAATGCGACATGGACCCTGACAAAGAAAACGGAGGAAAAACTCATCACTTTTGAAAATAAAGTAGTGAGAAAAACATATGGACCAGTGAAAGAAAATAAACAGTGGAGAATAATGAAAAACAGAGAACTCAGACAATTATACACACTGCCTGACACCATAGCGGTTGCGAAAATTAAGGAGACTAAGATGGTACGGCCATGAGAGGAGGAGAGGGGAGAACAGGGTAATAAAGGCTGTAATGGATGGAGAAGCTGAAGGAAAGAGACCACTGAGACAGCCGAGAATGAGGTAGAAGGATAATACCACGGAAGAAATGCAAATACTGGGTCTGGGAGAGGAAGATGCAGATGACAGGAAAGTGTGGAAGACTGGACTGAGTGAGGCCAAGGACCGGCTGCAGTTTGTGTGGCCAGTATGAGTAATTAAGTACAATTTTTACAAGATGTAACTTCTAACATAAAATTAATAACAACATATTTCTCATTTATAGACAATGAGGTTATACAATACTTCACACATCTGATTCTTAAGGGAAAAATCCCAGATTTAATTTGACAAAAATTTGGTAGTCACACGTCACGACATGATGTCCATGTACTCATATCTGAGTAAACATGTTACTATTTTCTAAGTAATCTGAGTTTTGAATATTTTAAGAAGACGCATTTTTCATTCACGTGCAATAGACATGTAAACATAACTCATATTTGTGGTTTTCATTAATTCCTTATTCCTCTGTTTAAAACATTTGTAACATTATGTTTTGCCTCTGGTAGGTATATACATTTTTGTATTATTATTATTATTATTATTATTATTCATTGTTTTCATTTTTTATGTTTCTTTCATTGTCGGCTAACCATATGGACTTTAATAAGAAACATCCCTGTGAAATAATTGAATCAATTCTGTCTGTGACGTAATATTTCTATATATTGGGGTCATATCTTTTAATACTGTATGCGAAAAATCTACTCACCAAGCCTCAGAAAGTGAAAACGTGTACAAAAGTTAAAAAATGTTCAAGCTTTTGCATCCAGTGGCTTGTTCTCACAGAAGGTTTGTAAGTGGTGGAAGAGGTGTGAAGGAAAAGGACTGCCGAGGTTTATGAAATGAGGAGAGCTGGGAAAAGTTGCCAAGAACCCTGCGTCAGGAGATACTTATCAGACGGGACGGAGATACTTACCAGACGGGATGCGAAGGAAAGAATGGATGTGGAGACTGCGCCAGACAAAAATTGAAGACCAAGAGCTTAAATCTGGAAGATAGGGTGACATGCAAGACGGAGAGTACTGACAAAACATCATGCAGAGGTTCATAAGAGCAGAAAGCTAAGTGTTTTGTGTTGGCAGAAATGGAGGGTGGTGAAAAATAGACAGTTCAGAAAATAAAAAAGTCAAAAACTAAAAGGAGTGAAGAAAGGCATAGTTGCTGTGAAGAAATGCTGAGGCTACAGAAATTAGAGAAAACAATTAACATAAATTAAGGGCAGGAGGATTGCAGGAACCAACAACATGGTGTAACGCCATTTCCCATCTGTGAAGTTCTCAGGAACTGGTGCCAGGGGGAAGAATTCAGATAGTGTGTGTGTGTGTGTGTGTGTGTGTGTGTGTGTGTGTGTGTGTGTGTGTGTGTGTGTCTGTGTGTGTGTGTGTGTCTGTGTGTGTGTGTGTGTGTCTGTGTCTGTGTCCCCACACACACACACACACACACACACACACACACACTCTTTCTATACCCATTCATCCTAAGTGATAACTTCAACGGTAGCCATACCAATGCAGAAGGCCGAACAGTGTAAACATAACATCTGCTACACGAAGTGCTTCATTTCGCAGGTGGCTCTCCCTTTGATAGTGTACATGATAACAGTTACAGGGCTCGTGTAGGTGGAGGTTGGGGGGTGGATATGGCAAATCTTACAATGGGGATAGTCACTGGGGTAAGAGCCGTAGGGTGGGGAAGTAGGTGCAGAAGGACCATATGATCTGGCTAGGATATAGCATAGATGGGGGGGGGGGGGGGGGGAGCCAAAACGTTGCTTCAGTTGTGATGGGCAAAATGTCTGACAGAATGGACCTCATTTCAGAGTATGAAGTCAGGAAGTCATAGCTCTGTCAAAGTAGCTGATAGTGCATTCAAAGAATAGAATAGTACTGAGTGACTAGAGGTGTAAGTTTTTCATCAAAGGGGTCAGCAGTACCAGGACTGGATGTGATATCCCGGAAAATCTCCTTTTGAAGTAGGGTGATGGGGTAATTATGTCAAGGTGAGAAAGGGGGGGGGGGTATTGCTGTAAAGAGTTGCATCTGAACAAATACGTTTGCGTTTAATGCCAAGACTATGGGAGAGAACTTGTGACATGGAAAAGATACAACTGTCAGAATGTAAGTACTGTCCTTCATTAGTCCTGAATAGAAGTGTGGCTGACCCTTGGTAAGAATGAGGTCAACATGAAGGAAAGTGACATAGGATTCAGAATAGGACCGTGTGAAATTTGATTATGAGCATGTACTTAGAAATTAATTATTTTATTAATTTAATTATGAGTACCGGTATTTATTTAGACACACACACACACACACACACACACACACACACACACACACACACCTATTGGCAGGGAGGTTTGCATGCCTCAGCGATACGGGTAAACGTGCAACCACAACGGAAGGGTATCTGTTGAGAGGACAGACAAACATGTGGTTCCTGAAGAAGGGCAGCAGCCTTTTTTCAGTAGTTGCAGGGAGAACAGTCTAGACGATTGGTCTGGCTTTTATCCACCATGGTTCTCTGTTAGAGAGACACTAGTTATTGGAGTGTCCATTTGTGCAAAATCGCAACTTGAATGAAAGGCTTTATTTATCTGCACTAAATTCTCAAATTTCAATAAATGACCCACACAGATCTATATTAAATATCGCCCCAATATGAGATCTGTTCTTCTGAAGTAAGTTTTCTTTTACTTCATTCTGTGTAGGAAAATCTATTCCAGGAAACACGCTTGCGAGCATTTTGACAATTCAAACTTAAAACTTCATACGAGTTGGTATTGATGTTTTGTTAGTAATAACGATCAATAGTTTCTGTGGATGACTTCACATTGGCAGTGTTAATTGTAAATGCAATTTCGTGTTGTCTTGGTAGTGATTTTTTAACATGCTGATAATCAGCCATAAACGATGTGAGCATAACCTTGAAAATATACGAATTCAGCGGGAAGGTGAGTTTTGTTCAGCTCTGAATAGTTCCTTTAACAGCTGTCGGACAGCATGTCATGAATGCGTGGAGCTGAAATCTCGTATAAGCAGCGCCTTCTCCTGCTTCTGGCTACTGAGAGTATGGCTGTTTGGTATATGACCAGTGAGAACTAGCCAGCCAACATCCACTCGAAATTTTTTTCTGGCACTGCCAGAATCGTGCGTGCGCATAGCTCTGAGTTAGAGCAAGGTGAAACTTCACGTGAGTCATGTTTTGTTTGTTGCACATTTTTCAATGGTTTCGAAGCTATTGCAGTTCCTGCATTTGGCTATTTCATATTTGATTTGATTTGATTTTTTATTGGTCCAGTTTTATCATATAGCACAAATTGTACAATTGATATTGGACAGTTTAACACTTCATTGTTAATAGTAGGATAAGCATATCAGATGTTTATTCACCGCTATGCACAGGCCCGACAAGACGCCTCGTGAGACCCGACAAGGTGGTAGTAGTAGGCAAAACGCAACAGGGAATACAATATTAATGTGGTAATAGTAAACTGCAGGAACGTCTATAGAAAGGTGCCAAAACTGCTCTAATTAATAAATGGCCACAATGCCCACATAGTACTAGGGACAGAAAGTTAGCTGAAACCAGATATAAACAGTAATGAGATTCTAAACTCAGATTGGTATGTATACCGCAGAGACAGGCTGGACAGTGAAGGGAGAGGCGTGTTTATAGTGATAAAAAGTGCAATAGTATCGAAGGAAATTGATGGAGATCTGAAATGTGAAATAATTTGGGTGAAGGTCATGGTTAAAGCAGGCTCAAACATGGTAATTGGATGTTTCTCTAGGCCCCCTGGCTCAGCAGCTGTTGTGGCAGAGCACCTGAAGGAAAATTTGGAAAATATTTAGAGCAGATTTCCCGACCGTGTTATAGTTCTGGGTGAAGATTTTAATTTGCCGAATATAGACTGGGAGACTCAAACGTTCATAACGGGTGGCAGGGACAAAGAATCCAGTGAGATATTTTTTTTTTAAGTGCATTATCTGAAAACTACCTTGAGCAGTTAAACAGAGAACCAACTCGTGGCGATCACATATTAAACCTTCTGGTGGCGAACAGACCCAAACTATTTGAAACAGTTAATGCAGAACAGGGAATCAGCGATCATAAAGCGGTTACTGCATCGATGATTTCACCCGTAAATAGAAATATTGAAAAAGGTAGTAAGATTTTTCTGTTTAGCAAAGGTGATAAAAAGCAGATTCCAGAGTACTTGACGGCTCAACACAAAAGTTGTCTAAAGTACAGATAGTGTTGAGGATCAGTGGACAAAGTTCAAAACCATCGTACAATATGCATTAGATGAGTATGTGCCAAGCAAGATCATAAGAGTTGTAAAAGAACCACTGTGGTACAACAACAGAGTTAGAAAATTGCTGCGGAAGCAAAGGGAACTTCACAGCAAACATAAACATAGCCAAAGCCTTGTAGACAAACAAAAATTACGCGAAGCGAAATGTAGTGTGAGGAGGGCTATGCAAGAGGCATTCAATGAATTTGGAGGTAAAGTTCTATGTACTGACTTGGCAGAAAATCCTAAGAAATTTTGGTCTTATGTCAAAGCGGTAGGTGGATCAAAACAAAATGTCCAGGCACTCTGTGACCAAAATGGTACTGAAAGAGAGACTGACAGACTTAAGGCCAAAATACTAAATGTCTTTTTCCAAGGCTGTTTCACAGAGGAAGACTGCACTGTAGGTCCTTCTCTAGATTGTTGCACAGATGACAAAATGGTAGATATTGAAATAGATGACAGAGGGATAGAGAAACAATTAAAATCACTCAAAAGAGGAAAGGCCGCTGGACCTGATGGGATACCAGTTTGATTTTACGCAGAGTACGCGAAGGAACTTGCCCCCCTTCTTGCAGCGGTATACCGTAAGTCTCTAGAAGAGCATAGCGTTCCAAATGATTGGGAAAGGGCACAGGTCTTCCACATATTCAAGAAGGGACCTATATCTCTAACACCGATCAGTTGTAGAATTTTGGAACAGGTATTCTGTTAGAGTATAATGACTTTTCTGGAGACTAGAAATCTACTTTTTAGGAATCAGCATGGGTTTTGAAAAAGACGATCGTGTGAAACCCAGCTCGCACTATTCGTCCAAGAGACTCGGAAGGCCATAGACACGGGTTCCCAGGTAGATGCTGTGTTTCTTGACTTCCGCAAGGCGTTCGCTACAGTTCCTCACAGTCGTTTAATGAACAAAGTAAGAGTGTATGGACTATCAGACCAGTTGTGTGACTGGATTGAAGAGTTCATAGGTAACAGAATGCAGCATGTCATTCTCAATGGAGAGAAGTCTTCCGAAGTAAGAGTGATTTCAGGTGTGCCACAGGGGAGTGTCTTAGGACCGTTGCTATTCACAATATACATAAATGACCTTGTGGATAACATTGGAAGTTCACGGAGGCTTTTTGTGGATGATGCTGTGGTATATCGAGAGGTTGTAACAATGGAAAATTGTACTGAAATCCAGGAGGATCTGCAATGAACTGACGCATCATGCAGGAAATGGCAATTGAATCTCAATGTAGACAAGTGTAATGTGCTGCGAATACATAGAAAGAAAGATCCTTTATCATTTAGCTACAATATAGCAACTGGAAGCAGTTAATTCCATAAATTATCTGGGAGTAAGCATTAGGAGTGATTTAAAATGGAATGATCATATAAAGTTGATCATCGGTAAAGCAGATGCATTTCCTTAGGATTCTTCCAATGAATCTCAGTCTGGCAATTCGAAAAGAAAGGAAATAGGTTACAGTACACTTGTTCGTCCACTGCTTGAATATTGCTCACCAGTGTGGGGTCCGTACCAGATAGGGTTAATAGAAGAGATGCAGAAGATCCAACGAAGAGCAGCACACTTCATTACAGGATCATTTAGTAATCGTGAAAGCATTACGGAGATGACAGATAAACTCCAGTGGAAGACTCTGCAGGAGAGATGTTCAGTAGCTTGGTACGGGCTTTTGTTGAAGTTTCGAGAACATACCTTCACCGAGGAGTCAAGCAGTATATTGCTCCCTCCTACGTATATCTCGTGAAGAGACCATGAGGATAAAATCAGAGAGATTAGAGCCCACACAGAGGCATACCGACAATCTTTCTTTCCACGAACAATATGAGACTGGAATAGAAGGGAGAACCGATACAGGTACTCAAAGTACCCTCTGCCACATACCGTCAGGTGGCTTGCGAAGTATGGATGTAGATGTAGATGTAGAATATAATAAGACATTGGACAAGAAACATTCAAGCAGGCAGACCAAACACAGGTTTCTACATCGTCATAGCTGTGCATACGCACTAATGCCGGCTTTTTGGTGCTTAAAAGTAGCAGTCAAGCAACTCCCTAAACAAACCCATTGTTACAACTCTTCTGAGACTAGCACCATCTACATCGTTCTGACATGCAAGAACACAATGGAGACACTTTGACAATTTCATAACCTTTTCAGAGTGCAGTGTTTTTCAGTAAAGCCTAAACACAGTATAACTTGATACCAAAGTACATACGAGTCAGTTTACTCATGGGTTATGCGTGACACCAAATTACTAATGAATGCATTATGCTCTTGGTGCAGCGCAATGATAAATATTTTGACAATGGGGAAAAGTGGTTTGGCAGCCATGCTAACAGCCAAAAACATAAACTGTCCTCAAACAAACGGAAATCTCATACAATGAATGTTTTTAAGCAACGCCAAGAACCTGACGCAATGAAAATTGAGTTCCACATCACCAAACAAGGTAAGATTTTTTTTTTTTTTTTAACACTTGGATGTTGCTATGATGTTGTCATCTTAGATAAACAATCAAAATGTAGGTGTGTTTGTTGAACTGTGTTCCTTGATACTCTGAGTCGATAAGAATTATCTTTGCACTAAAAATGGTACACTCTTTTATGCCCAATTGCGTCAACTTTCTTAAATATCAGCCATTACAAAAAAACAAATTTTCCTTAGAGTGCTATGATTTATTTCATTTTTATATTCTTTGCAACCATGCAAATTATATTTGGAGTCCTTTTTTTAATCTAAGTTAATCTGTTCTTTGTTTTGATCTTTGAACTGCCTGTGTTGATGTTGGAAATCATTGCGTTCAGTCTGCCATGATGGTTTCTGCTGTATTTCAAAGTTTTTACAGAAAAATAATTGGCAGGAATGCATGTCAAATAGCCTCGATGTATGACTTGTTATGATGTGCAGTTCAGATTTTTAGAATAATGGAGGAATTCTTTCCAAGATTTTTCTGCCCTACATCGACTCACAGCGAGCCAAAGAGCATAATTTAACAAAGAAATCCAAGAATAGTATAAGTTAGGCGCTACAGACTGGAACCGCGCTACCACTAGGGTCGCAGGTTCGAATCCTGCTTCGGGCATGGATGTGTGTGATGTCCTTAGGTTAATTAGGTTTAAGCAGTTCTAAGTTCTAGGGGACTGATGACCTCAGAAGTTAAGTCCCATAGTGCTCAGAGCAAATAGTATAAGTTAAACACTACTTCAGTTTTACAGGAATTTCAGCATCTAGCAATTCTGCCAAGGTAACTGGTACTACAGAAGCAGGTCTGACACCTTCAACTTCAAAAAACTGGCAATCTAAACAATCTTCAGTGCAGCCATTTTTATTATCAGAAAATGTCACAAAAGCTGAAATCTTATGGTGCTTACATGCAATTTATAATCATTTGTCAATCCAAAGTTCTGCTGCTTGTTTATCATTGTTTCTGGAAATGTTTCCTGTGGCAAAAATGCAATAGCAAATAACAAGAATTGCTTACAGTATTGTTTAGGGTATTGCTCTGTATCTTCATGGCAAACTTATAGACATGATTAGATAATGTGACAATGTTGTTCTTAAATATGACAAGAGTGTAAACACTGTTTCTCGAAAAACACAAATGGACATTCATGTTAGATTTTGGAATCAAAATAAGTCTCAGGTTTCAACCCGTTATTTTGATTCTTTATTCAGTGCACAAGGGCAAGTGACTTACTAGATCCTTTGAAAGGATCTTTTGGTTTACAGAATCTTCCAAAAATTTTGCAGTTGTCGATGGATGGACCAAACATGATTTTAAAATTTGGAAGGACTTGAATAATGGGCTAAAAGAAATTTCTGAGAACATGGAATTCTTACAGCTATGTAGTTGCAGCCTGCATGTAACTCATGGAGCTTTCTAAATTGGCGTGTCACAAACAAATTGGGAAAGTGCACAGTGTTTAGGAGCCTTATATTATTTGTTCTATGATCCACCCACACAAAGGAAGTCAATATACAGTCTCCTCTGATTTTTCTTTGCAATTCTGTGGCACAAGATGGATCAAAAATCCAAATATGGCTGAGAAAGAGCTCAAAAAATTCTTCCACATCTAAGAAATTGTGTTTCTCAGTTGGCTCAAAATAAAACTCTTAATTCAGCAAGTTTTTAAACCGTATCTGAAGCAGTTGAAGACAAATTATTAGGTCCAAAATTTGCTTTTTTTGCTGCAACTGCACGTGCATTCGAAGTTTTTTATGTGATTTCCAAAGTGATGTACCTATGGCTCCTTTTTTTGTACAATGAATTGTTCGTTCTTACCACCTCTTTAATGCAGCGATTCGTCAGATGAGACATTCTGGCAAATCATAAATCCCTCATGAAGATCGACGTGAAGGATAAGAAGAATGTCTTCACTGCGCAATGCTTTGCTTTGGATTTTAGTACACAAAATGCTCAAAATTTAGTTAAGAGTCTGACTCACATGAGTCAGGCAATATTAGCTGGCCGAGACAGATGCAGCAACAGGGAAGTAACTGCTTTTGTGACATTTACGAGTTCCTAACCAGGAGCGAATTTTATTGTATCATCTGTGTACTTTAATAGTTTAGTTTCTTGAGTTTCTGCGTGTAAATTTAATATCTACTGGCCACAGTTGTCGCATTTTTGTTTGCGTCAGAAAGTAAACCGATTTTGTGACATATTACATGTTCCTAACAGTTTATTTAGTTTCACCTGAGTGCTTTGGTAGTTATGTTTTTGAATGTCTGTGTATTACTAGACACAGTTCGTGTGTTTTCGTCGGGGTCTACAGTAGAGTTGCGCAGCACATGCCGATAGTCCGTTTATCTGCTTAGTTTAGTTTTACAGGGTCTGTAGTATGGACAGAGACTGCCACTGTTGTGTGCAGATGCGAGCTGAGTTGGTGACACTTCACTCTCAGCTTCAGGCTGTGATGGCTTCGGTTACACAGCTTGAGGCTGAGGCTGCAGTGGATGGTCACCGCCGTTGTGGCCTGGCCGTAGGGATCCAACAGACATCCATCTCATCTGAGCTCTGATCAGTCCTTACCGGTGGCCAGTCCAGTTACTGCTCGCACTGAGGCTGACCCCTCACCTGTGGTCGAGTGGGTGGACACCCCGGAGCAAAGCAGGCGGCGAAAGACTTCCCAGGCGGCCGCATGTGAGGCCTCCCCGGTTTGTCTGACAAACAAGTTCCAAGTGCTGTCTGTGGCTGACAATGTTGCTGAGCCAGATGCTGTCGCCTGTCCTGTTCTAGAGGAAAACCACTCAGCCTGCAAGATCCGGACAATCGCAGAGGGTGGGATTATTGGTAGTTGGAAGCTCCAACATTGGGCACGTTATGGGGCCCCTTAGGGACTTGGCCGACAAGAAGGGTAAGAAAACCAATGTGCACTCCATGTGCATACCAGGTGGAGTCATTCCAGATTTGGAAAGAGTCCTCATGGATGCCATGAAGAGCACAGGCTGCAGCTAGCTCCAGGTGGTTGCTCGCGTCAGTACGAATGATGTGTGTCACTTTGAATCAGAAGAGATTCTCTCTGGTTTCGAGTGGCTAACAGAAGTGGTAATGACTGCCATTCTTGCTTGCAAGATGAAAGCAGAGCTGACAAACTGCAGCATAGTCGACAGGACAGATTGTGGACCTCTGGTACAGAGCCGAGTGGAGGGTCTGAATCAGAGGCTCAGACAGTTCTGCGACCGTTGTAGGCTGCAGATTTCTCGACTTGAGCCAAAGGGTGGTTGGATTTCGGGTTCCGCTGAATAGGTCAGGTGTCCACTATATGCAGGAGGCAGCTACACGGGTAGCAGGGGCTGTGTGGCGTGGATTGGGCAGTTTTTTAGGTTAGAGGGTCACGGGAAAACACAAGAAGTGCTTCAGTCACAAAGTGAGCAGGCTGAACACAGGAAGAACGTAGATACAGGAACCATTGGTATAACAGTTGTAAACTATCGTAGCTGCGTTGGGAAAGTACCAGAGCTCCAAGCGCTAATAGAAAGCACTGATGCCCAAATCGTTATAGGCACTGAAAGCTGGCTAAAGCTGAATATAAGCTCAGCCAAAATTTTTGCGAAGAACCTAATGGTGTTCCGAACGGATAGGCTAAACACGGTTGGCGATGGCGTGTTTGTCGCGAAATTGAAGATGATACTTCCTGTGAGTTAGTATGGGCAGAGGTCATTGTTGGCAATTGGAATAAAATAATAATTGGATCCTTTTACCGACCTCCCAATTCAGATGATGCAGTTGCCAAAAGGTTCAGAGAAAACTTGAGTTTGATTTCAAACACGTACCTGACTCATACGATAATAGTCGGGGGTGACTTTAATTTACCCTCGATATGTTGGCGAAAACACATGTTTAATTCCAGAGGTACACATAAAATATCATCCGTAATTGTGCTAAACACATTCTCTGAAAATTATTTCGAGCAGTTAGTTCATGAGCCCAAGCAAATAGTAAATGGTTATGAAAACACACTAGACCTCTTGGCAACAAATAATCCTGACTTTATAACGAGCATCAAAACCGATTCAGGGATTAGTGAACACAGGGTTGTCGTAGCGAGATTGAATATTGTAATCCCCAAATCCTCAAAAAATAAGCGAAAAATATACCTAAGCAGATAAAAATTCACTTGACGCCTTCCTGAGAGACAATCTCCACTCATTCCAAATTATTAATATAATTGTAGACAAGATGTGGCTTAAATTCAAAGAAATAGTATCGTCAGCAATTGAGAGATTTATACCAAATAAATTAACAAACGACAGAGCTGATCCTCCTTGGTACACAAAACGAGTTAGAACACTGTTGCTGAAACAATGAAACAAACGTGCCAAATTTAAACAGACGCAAAATTCCCAAGATCGGCGATCTTTTACAGAAGCTCAAAATTTAGTGCGGACTTCAATGCGAGATACCTATAGCAGTTTCCACAACAAAACTTTGTCTCGAAACCTGGCAGAAGATCCAAAGAGATTCTGATTGTATGTTAAGTATGTTAACGGCAAGAAACAATCAATGTCTTCTCTGCGTGATAGCAATGGCGATACTATCGAAGACAGTGCTGCCAAAGCAGAGTTACTAAACACAGCCTTCCAAAATGCCTTCACAAAAGAAGACGAGGTAAATATTCCAGAATTCAAATCGAGAACAGCTGCCAACATGAGTAACATAGAAGTAAATATTCTCGGAGTAGTGAAGCAACTTGAATCACTTAATAAAAGCAAGCCATGTTATCCCTTCAAAAAGCTATTAATAAAAAAACCAAGCAGATTAAAGTGTCTCCTGTCACAGTACATGTAATTGAGAATATAATTAAAGAGATGAAGAGCAAGAATTCTGTTGGCATAGATGGTATCTCTTCAAGATTACTGAAGGAGTGCTATAAGCCAATAAGCAAAATACTGTGCCATATATTCAATGAATCCATCCAGCACAGGATTGTTCCTGAGGGACTAAACTACGCTATTGTCAAACCTCTCTTTAAAAAAGGCGATAAAGCCGACGTTACCAACTATCAGCCTATCTCCCTTTTAACAACCTTTTCTAAAATTCTTTAGAAATTGGTTCAGAAGACTTATTGAACACCTCATGCATTATAAGGTATTAAACAGTAGCCAGTTCGCATCTGTTGGTATCTTCTGTGACCTTTCTAAGGTCTTTGATAGTGTTAATCATGAAATCCTCTTAGCAAAGGCTGAATATTATGGTAAAAGCGGCTCAGTTGGCTCATGGATTAAATCCTACCTAGCTGGAAGAAAGCAGGTCATGTTGAACGACTCTGAGGGGTATTCTGTGTTATCTAGCTGGGCTCTACTGGCTGTGGTGTTCCTCAGGGCTCTGTACTTGGCCGCCTCCTCTTCCTCATCTTTATCAATGACCTTCCCTTGCATACTAGCTTCAAAACTCACTTTACACTTTTTGGTGATGACACTTCTATCCTCATCAACAAAACTCCCAACCTCAATCTTGAGGAATCGGCCAATATTGTCTTTAGTGAAGTATGTAATTGGTTTGTAAATAGTGTGTTATCACTAAATGTTAATAAGACCCAGTTTGTGCATTTCCAAGTAAGGAAAAAAAGTTGAGGATCAATTAAGTATTACATTGAATGGTAGTGAGTTACTACACGTTGAGTCAACCAAGTTTCTGGGTGTACACATTGACAACAGTCTAAAATGGTCTGAACATATTTTGCACCTCCACAAAAAATTCAGCTCGACAACATTCGCTGTTCATATTATTTCCACTTTATGTGACCGAGACACCACAAAAACTGCTTATTTTAGTTATTTCCATGCATTATTGCTCTATGGTATAGTTTTCTGGGGTAATCAGCCACTATCCAAAAAGATTTTCATTGCTCAAAAGAGAGTTATTAGGATAATGAGCGGAGTCCAGCCTAGACATTCTTGTAGGAACCTTTTCAGAAAATTAGGGATACTGACAACTGCATGCCAATGTATCTACTCTCTGTTACGTTTCATTGGTAAAAATGGACAATCATACAAAACCGATGATTCATACCATACCCATAATACCAGGAGGAAGATGGACCTCCATCATGAATCAAAAAACCTTACTATTGTACAAAAAGGAGTCCATTACATGAGCTGCAAGGTGTTCAATGCTCTCCCACCATCACTGAAATTACTTATCCACGAGCTTCCCAAATTTAAACAACAGCTCAAATAGTATTTATTAGATAATTCCTTCTATTCGGTAAAAGAATATTTCAGTAGAGTTAAATGTAATTGATTTTTTCATTTACTAATTTGATGTGCTATTGTGCATTACGATACTCACAATCACTCTTAACATTACTGTCTCTTTCATTTAGCTATTAAGATCTACCATATTTTTAATGTAATTTTTTCTATGCCTATTAATGTGTATTTTGTCTTATACCAGATATCCTCTTGCAAGAGGTACTTTTATGTATTCCTTTTGTATTATTTGTAATAATTCCGACATGTCCTACATCCATGTGAATACCTCACAGTATTGGATTTATGGGATATAAATAAATAAAGTCTTCTGGTCAAGACTGTATAGCAATTAGGTTCCTTTCGGAGTATGCATTAGCTCCATACTTAACAATCATATACATCTCTCAGGATACTTACCATCACAGGTCAGTATATATACTCACTGATGTTATTTGTAGCCAACAACAGGGAACTGTTTCAGAAAAATTGTGACATCCGCAACCATGACACAAGACAGGTGGAAAAATGTTCACCAAGGCTCTGCAACTCTCACTAAAGTACATAGGGGAGTTACTGAGTCAGGTATAAAGGTCTTCAATAAGCTCCCCATCAATATAAAAAAGGAAGTAAATAATGTACAGGTTTTAAAAAGGAAACTAAAATTATTCCTTATCGAACAAACCTTCTATAAAATGAATGAATACTTAGTTATAAGGTATAAGAGTGGGAGAAACTGCCCAAGAAAAGCACTCCCTTAAAGATAAAGTGTGATGCTGTTATTTGTAGTTTAACTGAAATTGTGGTGATAAAATTTAAATTTATCTGTTTCATTAAGAGAAAATGCTCTCTTCAGCATTTACTTAAACCTCTTCTTAAGGAATGCAGTTAAAATTTATATTCAATTCAAACCATGACCATGAAGAAAATTTACTTGCTTATATATGTCAGTAGCATAAAAATATGCACTGTCACTTATTCTACTATTTTAAACAGTCACTTAAACTGTTTTTGACATAATGCAGGCTTTAATACTGCATACAAGTAATTGTTCTTGTTAAATAAACAAATGTCTGTGCAATGTGATGTATAAATATTTATGTATTACTGTAATTGCATCAATTGACTTTTCCTATATTACTTGTACACTGGCTGTATAATATTTAATCAACAGGACCAAATAAATAAACCGCTCGCTCGGCAAAAGACCCGTACCCAAAGACTGGAAAGTTGCACAGGTCACACCAATATTCAAGAAAGGTAGTAGGAGTAATCCATTAAATTACAGGCCCATATCATTAATGTCAATATGCAGCAGGATTTTAGAACAGATGTTGTGTTTGAACATTATGAATTACCTCGAAGAAAACGGTCTATTGACACAGTCAACATGGGTTTAGAAAACACCGTTCCTGTGAAACACAACTAGTTCTTTATTCACATGAGGTGTAGAGTGCTATTGACAAAGGATTTCAGATCGATTCCGTATTTCCAGATTTCCGGAAGGCTTCTGACATAGTACCACTCGAGCGGCTTTAGTGAAATTGCGTGCTTATGGAATATCATCTCAGTTATGTGACTGGATTTGTGATTTCCTGTCAGAGAGGTCACAGTTAGTAGTAATTGACGGAAAGTCATCGAGAAACAGAAGTGATTTCTGGCATTCCCCAAGGTAGTGTTATAGGCCCTTTGCCGTTCCTTATCTATACAAACGATTCGGGAGACAATTTGAGCAGCCGTCTTCGGTTGTTTGCAGATGACTGTCTTTTATCGACTAATAAAGTCACCAGAAGATCAAAACAAACTGCAAAACGATTTAGAAGAAATATCCGAATGGCGCGAAAAGTGGCAGTTGACCCTAAATAACAAAAAGTGTGAGGTCATCCACATGAGTGCTAAAAGGGACTCGTTAAACTTCGGTCACACGATAAATCAGTCTAATCTGAAAGCCGTAAATTCAACTAAATACCTAGGTATTACAATTACAAACAACTTAAATTGGAAGGAACACGTAGAAAATGTTGTGGGGAAGGCTAACCAAAGACTGCGTTTTTATCGGCATCACACTTAGAAAATGTAATGACGTGCTAAGGAGACTGCCTCCATCACGCTTGTCCGTCCTCTTTTAGAATACTGCTGTGCGGTGTGGGATCCTTACGAGATAGGACTGACGGAGTACATCAAAAAAGTTCAAAGAAAGGCAGCATGTTTTGTATTATTGCTAAAAATGGGGAGGGAGGCACTGAAATGATACAGGATTTGGGCTGGAAATCATTAAAAGAAAGGCGTTTTTCATTGCAACGGAACCTTATCACGAAATTCCAATCACCAACTTTCTCCTCCGAATACGAAAATATTTTGTTGACACCAACCTACATTGGGAGGAACGATCACCACGATAAAATAAGGGAAATCAGAGCTCGTACGGAAAGATATAGGTGTTCATTCTTTCCGCGTGCTATACGAGATTGGAATAATTAAAAATTGTGAAGGTGGTTCATGAACCCTCTGCCAGGCACTTAAATGTGATTTTCAGAGTATCCATGTAGATGTAGAAAGAAGAAATATGTTCTTGTATTATTGCTATAATACAAAAGCTACTTGAAAGATCGCCACTAAAACATAAACTCGTACGTGCTTTCATGTTTGGACCCTTCTGGGATATGTTTTATTAGATTCACCAAACCAATAACAACAAAATAACTGGAAATTGTGCTTTACTTTAACCTCGTACAGTTTTGCGATGTCTTCATATTAGCAAAGTTGCTAAATCTTTTATTAGCAGTAACTCCATTACTAAACATTTGCAGACTTATCTTTATATGAACGTTTTCTTTAGTTTTACTTGTAGAATAACATATTTATATATTTGCCTATCTTTGTGAATTACCCTGTATATGCTAAGTGATTTCATAAAATGCCATTAAAATTCATAAAAAGAAAACAATGCAATTAAAGTTATACAAATATAGCAAACTTGCAATTATGTGATTTGCAGATCATCTGTGTATATTTCAGTGTCGTTTCAGAATTCTAAGAACAAAAAAAATGGAGCATGTTAATTAAAACAAAATAATGTTTCCATTTAAAATGCCCTATTGAGCACTTGTACTAGTAACGCATGTGTTACTGCCGGGCTGTCTGTGAGGCCGAATATCCTACACACACACACACACACACACACACACACACACACACACACACTCTCTCTCTCTCTCTCTCTCTCTCTCTCTCTCTCTCTCTCTGTGTGTGTGTGTGTGTGTGTGTGTGTGTGTGTGTGTGTGTGTGTGTGTGTGTGTGTGTGTTTTACCTTTGTATGTTACTGTAGGGCTGGTCAGAGTCAAAAGTGCAGTGTATGCATCAGACATCACTTGATTACTTATCTTGACAGATTTGAAGGGGTGAGATTTTTTTTTTTTTTTTGAATACTCAAACTGCTATATCACACATAATAATTGATGGCTTGCCACAATTTTTCCTCAAAAATAGCTCTTGCGCTGATTTGTCACTTCATACTGATACTGCAGGCATGTAGACAAACTGAGAAAAACAGTATGTGTAACATAAGATTTGTATTGATTATGGAGTCATACAATGACACTTTTTGTTAAAGAAACCAGTTGTAGGTTGCTGCTGCCTAAAAAAACTTCAAGGAGGAAGTTGTAGTTGAAACTTCAGGTATTCTTTCAGGATGAAATGCAACACTCTACAGCCATTAGTTCATGAGGAAGAATCTGTATTTTTGAGTGTCCGCCCTTTATTGCTTCTTTCACATTTTGACTTTTTAAACCATCAGATGATCATCATAAGTCTAGCTAAATGAACAGTGTTGTCTGAATGAATGCAATTTGAATACAATCGTCTGACATTAAAATGAGCAGCATCCTGCAACTGTTCAAACTAGACTTAGTCGATTGCACTGTAGGCTAAATGTTGTACATCATAACATGTTATGGTTCAGTTCATATGACACATTTTAAAAATATGTGACAACCTGAAAAAATATTATTTTAACCTGATAAATCTGGAAAAAAAAACTTGAATTTTAAAATAGATTTGGTTGCCACCCTGTATCGATGACAGGCCAAAACAAGTGACCCATGAAAAGGCTGATGTAGGAAAGAGCCATCCTGGTTCTCATGGCTGTGCCCCTGATCTGTCTGTATGTATGGCTGTCCAAGGTAAAATCATTGCACATAAGTATAATGCGGATTGAGATGAGCAGGAAGGAGGTCACAAGTTTGGAATTGAGTGGGTGCTTATTGAGGCATAGATCTGCAGCAAACAGGCTGTGTACGTGGGGAATGTTGGTATAGAGGGAGGAGGCATCTGTGGTGACAAGTAAGGTGTGTGGTGGGAATGGGACTGGCAGGGGGAACAGGTTTCAGACGATTAACTTCCTGCTCTTACATGAGGTTTTGCAGTAATCTCTGAGTCTCACATTATTCTGTCTTGGAACTTTAAGCTGTCAGGTTTTTACATCTCATCCAGTACATGCATGACAATCAGTTTGCTTTTCACTCATCCAGTAAGTCTCCCCTGAACCAGAGTTCTGGCTGACATTTTCGAACTCTCCCCATTTCCTAAACCTCGCCAATCTTTTTCCTACATCCCTCTTCCTTCCCCTCCAACCTTGCTGCCAGGAGGCAGCGGCTCTGGTTTGAAAAGCTGATGCAGGCACACACACAGATATATATCTCCATCCTTGTTGCATCATTGAAGCTTAATATCAGTGCAACTAGGTCTTACTTTGAGGGACCTGCACATCTGTTGTCTTACAATCTTTCACTTACTGTAACAAGATAGACTGTTGACATTTCACTGTAGTGTATATGTCGTCTCTCTTACGGATATCATTCAGTTAATTCAGTTAATTATTCGTTTCAAAATAAAATTCAGAAATATGAAGGAAGGGGAGTGAAGGAAAAGGACTGGAGAAGTTTAGGGAAAGGGGTACAGTTCAGAAAAGTCACCCAGAACCATGGGTCAGGGAAGACTTACCAGACGGGGTGAGAAGGAAAAACTGGTCGTTGGGCACTGCACTGGATGAAATTTGGAAACCATATAGTTTAAAGATGGAATACAGGGTAATATGCAAGACAGCGATTACTACTAAATCTTTGTGCATGAGTTAATAAGAGTGAAAAACCAAGCGCATTGTACATAACAGAGGTGGGAGAGGAGACGGCAAAACGTATACAAATCAGGAAATGAAAGACGTAGAAAACTGAAATGGAGTGAAGAAAGGAGTAGGTACTGTGAAGAAATGCTGAGACAGAAGGAATTAATGTAAATGAAGGTCAGGTGGGTGGCGAGAACGAAGGACATAATTTTTAACACTTTTTTTTTTTTTTTTTTGCAGTGACAGCAACTGATATTGTTTGTATAAGAATATACAGCCTACAGTTGCAGGTTAACTTTATCATTTACCTAGGTTTCAACGTTATTAATAACGTCTTCTTCAGAACCTGCAACAAGTTAATATTATAATGCGCCAGCAAATTATATTAGATATGGTCATCCTACTGGATGCAACGTATAGTACTTACATAAATTATTATTTAAATGTGTGCCTAAAACAGGCCATGTCCTAAGTCAACTTCATAAAACTTGATGCATAACCATAAGGTTTTGTCACTTCTATTAAACCAACTGTAGAAATTCACTTTAAGCCCGTTGTATGGGCCTCGTCGTGTGAGTAGAGACTGCGGACCGTGAGGGCTTCGCGGTCTGCCTCACAGAGGGCGGCGCGCATGCGCAAGATGTGTAGATTCAAACTTATTATGCACGCGTCAGATAATCTTTTTGCTATGAATTAATTTTATATTTTACTATTGTAAGTTAATTACATTATCCAGCATGACTACGTTTTACATTCTATTACAAAGCTTTCTAAACTGACCAACAAATCTCGTATGAACATCTGTAGGAAAGGATCTATTATTACAGAAACTGTGAGGTCAGATGCATTATGAATTATTGTGAACCTAGTATAGGTTGGAAGCCTTCGAAATATGCCCTATTTTTTTAGATACAGTTGATCTTTCAGTAAATTGCCTCTATCTGTAATTAGGTGTGCATAAATTTGTAGTTCCTCAAGTGTGTCGAGTCTATAGCCCTTAACTTCATGATGTAGTAGCTCTATGTCACGTAAAGGTTTAGGTGTATGAGCCATTTGCACCAGATGTTCCACAAAGGCTGACCCCCGTGTTCCTCCACCCTTTATTGGAAGATGTTCTTTAAACCTTACTGCTATAGCTCTGCCTGTTTGACCTTTGTAATAACATGGGCAATCATCACACATAATCTACTCAACGAGTAATAGTTTAAAGCAAAAGTTGGTTCATTCCCTTGAGAAAGACGGTGACAAGTCAGCGAAATTAGGCGTATATAAGATTATGTGTGATGATTGCCTATGTTATTACATAGGTCAAACAGGCAGAGCTATAGCAGTAAGGTTTAAAGAACATCTTCCAATAAAGGGTGTAGGAACATGGGGGTCAGCCTTTGTGGAACATCTGGTGCAAATGGCTCATACACCTAAACCTTTACGTGACATAGAGCTACTACATCATGAAGTTAAGGGATATAGACTTGACACACTTGAGGAACTACTAATTTATGCGCACCTAATTACAGATAGAAGCAATTTACTAAACGATCAACTGTATCTAAAAAATAGGGCATACTTTGAAGGCTTCCAACCTATACTAGGTTTACAATAATTCATAATGCATCTTACCTCACAGTTTCTGTAATAATAGATCCTTTCCTACAGATGTTCATACGAGATTTGTTGGTCAGTTTAGAAAGCTTTGTAATGGAATGTAAAACATAGTCATGCTGGATACTGCAATTAACTTACAATAGTAAAATATAAAATTAATTCATAGCAAAAAGGTTATCTGACGCGTGCGTAATAAGTTTGACTCTCTACGTCTCGCGCATGCGCGCCGCCCTCTGTGAGACAGACCTCGAAGCCCTCGCGGTCTGCAGTCTCTACTCACACGACGAGGCCCATACAACGGGCTTAAAGTGAATTTCTACAGTTGGTTTAATAGAAGTGACAAAACCTTATGGTTATGCATCAAGTTTTATGAAGTTGACTTAGGACATGGCCTGTTTTAGGCACACATTTAAATAATAATTTATGTAAGTACTATATGTTGCATCCTGTAGGATGACCATATCTAATATAATTTGCTGGCGCATTATAATATTAACTTGTTGCAGGTTCTGAAGAAGGCGTTATTAATAATGTTGAAACCTAGGTAAACGATAAAGTTAACCAGTAACTGTAGGCTGTATATTCTTAATATAACCAAGGACATGTTGTAGTGCTAGTTCCCACCTATGGAGTTCTGAGATACTGGAGCTGGGGGAAGAATCCCGATGGCACGTTTTGTGAAACAGGCACCTAGGTCATGACTGTCACATTGTACAGCATACTGTGCAACAGGATAGTGAGTGTTGCTTGTATACACTCTCTGCCTATGCCCATTCATCATGACTAATAACCAGGTCATAGTCACGCCAGTGTAAAAGGCAGATAACTGTTTACATAACTGCTGGCTTAAATTTTTTATGTATACCAAAATAATAATAAACTCAACAACTATTTATATTATATAAGGTAACTGTCTTCGCATAAGTTCCTAACCACAACCTTTAACCATCTTCAGAAAATTATTAAAGTTCAATCATTTAATCATTCAGTGACTTCAGAATAGTACAAATTTCCTTTGTATACAAACCTATGCTATTTATCATAACCAGCTAGTAGAAAACTGTGCAACTCCCACCAGATTTCATTATTAAATAAATTAAACCTAAAATTGTTTTAGACCGACATACTGATTAATGCTACAACTTATCATGAATCTGCCCATTTTAAAATCTATTAAGACTTTCTAGTAGATGTTCCCCCTCCCCCCTAGCTAGAGCACTAAAGGTTCTCGGACCACTACACATTATATATAATTCCATATAAGTATTGCTTCCATTTCATTTACTGCTAGTTTGCATTTGCACTCTTCACGCTATCATTATCAAATCACCTCTTCGTGTTCCCCAAAAAAAAAAAAACTACAGTTATTAAAAAATATATGGATATGATTGTCTATGAAAGATTCTCAAAAATATTTTCTTTAATTGTTGCATTGCTAAATGTTTATTTCCCTTTAATGATCAACCAAAGTTTGAAGATCCTGGAGATACTTCAATATGAAAAATTCTGCCATGCGCACATTGGCTACTTGGTCAACCTTTCTTGATAGCTGTGACATTCTATAATATGAATTCTTATTATCTCTGTGTCATATTTGGTATTGTTTCATGTCACTGTGTGTCAGCTACACATAGTACAATACTAATGGGAGTGTGCAATTTTTCTCCCTGACCATGAGGGAGTGGACCAACTTGATTCCCAGACACAAAATCTCAAAGTGTCTCTGGTATTATTAAATATGAAATATTATGCACATCTGCAGTATCTCTCACTTTCTGTATTCTCACTGTCTTTGTAACGTTAAACATAACTTTAAAGTAATAATGGTTCTTCTATCGTACACACTTCTTTGGACCAAAATATAAATCATGTAATTGTTCATTTAAGTCATATTTAACAAATTCAAAGTACAAGTAATTACTAATATGTCGTTTATTTACAGTAGATCTGTTGTTCTTAACTTGTACACCAGTAACTTATTATTAATAGCAGCAGGTAGTAAATTTTCAGTAGGACTTCTCAATACTAACCTAAGTCTGCATTTTCCCATTATACCCCACCCACAAATAACATTGTCGTGCACAGTTCCATTGTTGTTTTACAATAGCAAGCCCCTACCTAATCCTGCATTGTTTCAGCTAGTACAGTGAGAAGTGTTGTCGTAAGTTCACTTGAGCTATAGTAATTTAAAATAAACTGCGAGAGTGTCATCTTAATGTACAAAGTACGCCACATGCCCGATCATGTAAGTAATTTTTCCTTCACTTTTATTTCGTTCCTTTTTAATCAAATCAAAAGATAACATATAACAAGCGGGTATATCACTATGCAGGGCGAGATCAAAGCTGACAGACAACAAACTTGATTGGTTACTAATCGAGGATCCAGAGTTCAACTCTGTACCAGACAATGAAAACGATGACGACTCTGAAGAAGAAGAGGAATTTATCACACGAAGTGACCACAATTCAGATTCTGATCAAAGTCCATGATTCAGATGATGACTGTGAAAAGCCAGTCTCCATTGGTGGTATTTTTATTGGGAGGGCCAAACGTGTAAATGGAATAAAATATGTCCTATTGTGACTTCGAAAACAAAAAGAAACAGAGGCTTTATGAACAATACTTAGCCTGGAAGTGATTGATGAAATTGTAAAATAAACGAACATATACATTCAATCCAAGAAAGAATGTGTACAATATTCCAGAGAAAGGGACGCTAAGGAAACTACAAGACATGAAATAATGGCATTGTTGGAATTGCTGTACCTCATCGGGTCTAAGAAAGCAAACCACACAAATGTCATTGAACTGTGGACAACAGATGGTGCTGGTTGGAGATTACGTGAGCTGTGATGAGCTACAGATTTCTTTTCCTTTTACAATGTATCCTTTTTGGTGACAAGAGTGACTGATAAACTTGCTGCAATAAGGCAAATATTGGATGCCTTTGTGGTGAACTGCAAGAATGCTTATAGTTCAAGACAATTTGTGACAGTAGATGAAAAGTTTCAAGCTTTTTGGGGTTGCTGTTCTTTTGTTCAGTACATCCCGAACAAACCAGCGAATAACGGGATAAAGATTTTTGTTTTAGCAGATGCTGAACTATTCTTCACTAGTAATATTGAAGTATTTTGTGGAAAACAACCTAGAATACCACACGATGTTTCTAATTCTCCCTATGATATTGTAGGAAGGCTAGTTACACTAAAGGCTCAGGAAGAAACATTACTATGAATAATTGGTACACTAACTATTCCTTAGCCAACTCCCTTTTGGAAAAGTGACTAATGTGCATCAGCACATTGAGAAAAAACAAACGCAAGATCCCACAAGAACTTTTACCTGGAAAGTGTTGGGCTATCCACTCCTCTTTATTTGGTTTTCAGAATGATATGATGCTAGTTTCGTATGTGGTGAAACAAAACATGGCAGTTATATTACTTTCAGCTACGCACACTTTTGGAACCATTGACAAAGTTACAGGTAGACCAGAGATGGTTTTGGATTACAATATAACAAAGCAAGGAGTCGACATAGTTGATCGACTGGAAGGTTCGTATACCGTCGCACAGGTGACAAGAAGATAGCCATTGGTTGTGTTCTATGCTGTGATGGTAATAGCAAGAATCAATGCTCAAATAATTTTTCATGCAAATGAGGCAAATCCAAAAAAGAAGATAAGAATTTTCTTGGAAGATTTACCTCCGTCTCTTATGAAGCCTCAACTAGTGGACGAGCTAATATTCTTTCACTTCCTGCCAACATTGCAACTTTCTTCATGAAATACTAAGATCAACGTGTTGAAAGAACTGAGGAGCTACTACCTAGAAAGGTCGGTCGGTGTGTGACATGTGGATGAGCAAGAAACGCATCTATTATCGTAAGGTGTAACTCGTGCCATCGCGTTGTTTGCAAAGGACATGTAAAAACACTGCATACATTTGAGAAAAGTAAAGCATTTCCCGAAAATGTGCAAGACAATTAACTGTGTAGATGGAAGGAACTTTGTGATAACTAATTTTTCTTCAATATAAAAAGCCTTTGTCCTTTTATATCTCAATGAGTGTTTTTGTTCAGGATGTGCTTAAAAAAATGTTGGAATAGATTGATATGTCAGCTGCGGCAATATAATGATATGAAAGTTTACTTATTTGTTTAATCAAATAGTAAATTAGCAATGTAATATGAGTTTCTTGTATTGTTGTTTAAATATAAAACTGAACTGTGATTTAGCTCATACATGTTTCCCTTGGTAGCACAATGACAGTTTTTGACTACTTGTGTACAAAGTGCACAGCGCGCCTGCTCATGTTACTGCTTGAAGGTTAATAAAAGTAGTAATTTGTAAATAGTAGCAGAAGATGATAAATTCTCAGTATTAAGACAGCAACTTTTCTGTTGTAACAGAAAGTTGGAATTTCTCCGTAGTATCTGAAGTTTTAACTTATTGGTTTTAAGAGAAAAAAATTGCTGTCATTATGATCAGTTTCACCATGACAAATTTCTGCATGTTTAACATGGTCAGTCTTTTCTCCCCTGTATCTAAATGATCATCGAAATCTTCTACCTTGTTTTTTCGTAAATATATTGTTTCTTCTTCACTGCCTATCTGTATTGAAGTGAGAACCAAAATCCAAAAGTTTATCTCTGAAATTAGATAATCCTTTACCTATTTGATAAAATTCTTTGTTCATTTGAGCAAACATGTCCTTTATTGGTGTACTCTTTCTTTTTTTTCTGTTTTTGTTGACTGCATAATTGTTTCTAGAGTTACCTTCCCTATGTGAAAGTCATTTTGTCAACCTCTGAACAAATATTAACGTAAATAGTTTCAAAATTGCTATGCAAACTGATCAATGTACTACTAATAATAACTGGTATATTTTTCCCTTTATCGGTATCATTTAATAATTAACTAAATTCTCTGAACAAACTTTCTGTTACAATTGAATATTGCTTGACACTTCAGCCGTATACTGATGAGCCTAAACACTATGACCACCTGCTTAATAGCTTATTTGTCTGTCTGTGGATCGTAATACACAACTGATTCTGCATATCAGGGATCCTACAGTTTGTTGGTAGGTACATGAAAGTATGTAGCATTAGATGTCTACACACTGGTTGAGTAATTCACATAAGTAACGAGCTGCTGATTTGCATAGGTGCAACTCTAATTGACATTGTCATTGGGTCAACATGTGAACACACAGGAGTGGTCGCTCCGGAGCTGTGTTCAACAATGTACAATGAACAGTGTGCTCCTAAACACTTGTGCATGCACGAGTGTTTCTCTCTTTTGGCAGAGATGTCGCAGATCACCCTCTATCCTGCTTTACAGAGCAATAATAATCAGCCCTTTGTCAAAGTCACTAATCTCAAAGCATTTCCCCACCTGCAGCTTATAGCTTCGTTAGAGTGATCTGCTGTCCATGCTCCGCTTACATACTTTTGTTACCGCGTCACATACCCACAATGCCACCAGGTGCCATCCAATATTGTGGTGGGAAGTGGTCATAATGTTTTGGATGATCAGTGTATATCTTGGTACTTAACTAACATATTTGCTCTGTTAACTGTCAAAACAACTGTAGGATTTGGAATTAAGAGATCACTCTACAACAAAATATATATTAAAGAAATAGAACCTACGAGATTATGATTGTGTACTTTGCTAAATGACCATATATGAGACATTGTATGCATCTCACCATCTGCTGTTGTCATGCGTCCCGATTCAGGGTTAGTGATTGCCCACTTCTTCGATTTGTAGCTCGTAGATGCTCTGTGTTGCTTGCCAACTGTGCTGCCTGGCTCTGTTGTATAGGAACTGTTGATTGAACTGCAGGCTGCTAATCGCTGTTGGTGGAGCAAGTCTGCTGCACACTCTGTTGCTGCTTTCTTGAATTAGCCTTCCAGCAGACTAAGCTGACATCCAATAATGTTACAGTGCACGTGAATCTTCTATATTTGCTTGTCATATGCAACTTTTGATTAACTTTCATTTTAGAACAATTTAAATTTTCTTCTATTTACGGAAAATGCACTTGATAGTAAATATTTGTTACTTAAAGTGGTATAATGTTTAATGATGTATTTCTCATCTTTGCAATTGAGCACCCCAACCTGTTGTTTATTAATGTTGTCAAAGAAAAATTCACTACTATTTCTTCTTTGCAAATGACGATAACTGTTTTAAAAAGGTTTTCAGTTCCAACATGCAGCTCTTAATAACTTCTCGATAAGTAAACATTTATGTCACTTCCAGTTCACATTGCTTCTTCTACGATGTACATCTTATCTACATGTAAATTACACCACATAATCAGAGTTATTCAATATTAGTTTCAGATAATGTGTTAATTCACTTTCAGTCGAACATGAAGTACAATATTTAATTTTATTTTTCACCTGAAGTAATCATAAAGTCTTTAATTTCTTTTATTTTGTCTTTTCTCGCACAACGGTGCTCACAAACATAATGAAATTGTCCGCATTTGTAAATTCTGTGTCACTGTCCTGTTGAAAGTAGCAAACTATTCTTGGATCTTGAGTAACCAAGTCATAATTAATGTATTCTTCAGTAACTCATGTCCTTTCTTTTTTTAAATGTGGTAGGATTCTTCTTAGTAAGTTTCATCTTCTTCAATTTTCAATTAAAACTCGTTTCTTACAGATTCGTTTTACATTCTAGGGTCATCAAATGGAGGGTTCATGGTGGCAAAATCCTAAAACATTCTTGATTTTAGTGTATTACTTATTCTTCTATATTTTTCGATTAGTTTCTGCAGATTTATATAGCCATGAACATTTATCAAATAAATATGTAGTGGAGACCTCATTAACATTGAAACAAACTGAAGATATTTTTTACCCATGCAGAATTGGAAAGTCAGTCATATTTGCTGGCGATACAAAGGCGTCTGCTGGTGACACCCAACCACTGAATGCCACCCAAGGAGACCTCAAACAAATAATACAATCCAAAATAAATATTTGCACTACCACATAATATCATATGTATAAAAATGCACATCTGGGCAATATTTGAAATCATAACTTTCAACATAAAATTAAATTACATATATTCATTTATAGACAGTGAGAGTACTGAAAATTGTACATCTGACTCTTAAGGGGGAAATCCCAGATTTAATTCCACAAAAATTCGGTATCTCCACAACAGCTGACAAGTTTTGCCATCAATGCTCACTCCCAGGCATATTATGACCAAAGCCCATAACCCAGCTGTATGCCACCTGTTGATGGTGCGAGCAAGCAAAGCTGTAAGAGAAGTGTACAAGTGGAGCAGAGACAAATGGTAAATCTCTCTAATGACAATATGGGCTGCACATGGGAAACTCCATTGGTGTAAGCACTTTGACAAAGGTAGGTCATTATGTACCAGCACCTCAGAACAAGCATCTCTGAAACTGCAAAGCTGGTTGTCTGTTCATTCGCTATTGTCATGAGATTGGTGGAAAGTGGTTAAATGTTGGTGACAGTGTTGAATTCCACACTGCTGGTGCAGGCATAAGTGTTTCAAAGCATACTCAGGGTGTATACGACTCGGGACAACCAGGAGAGCCGGGAAAAAACCGTGAATTTCCGGGAAAAACCCGGGAATTTTTTAGAATTCCGGGAATTTTTCATTGTTTTAGTTTTCAGTTAAATTTTAGTGATTTTGAGTGGTAAGAACCAGTACTCCAACAAAGGATATTACTGTATTCTGCATCTGGAGAATAATACTGCAGCAACAAAACATGAATGAGAGAAAAAAAAGAAAATAAAACTTAAGTCGCAAAGGAAATGCGCCCAATACAACGAAAAAACACAGTGCTCATACAAGCATCTGCCAACAGCAAAGTATGTCAAAGGATTTAGGAAGACTATGCAATGCTTCCTAACAACAAATTGCCTCCGATGAGCGTGACGTGACAGCTCTTTACATTAGATTCTTTTGAGCAGTTGTGGGTGGGCTCTTGTGCATGTACAGTTGAGTCTCGTATGAGTAGTACCTTCTCCCGCTTCTGGCTACGGATGTGTGTGGCTGGGCGCCACTATCTACTATTGCCGCAGTTCGAAAATATCATAGGTTCGGGGCTGATGCACAGAGCAGTCTTAGTTATAGTGGGGAGGTGGGACATCTCCACGTGACCTGTGTTTGCGTTTAGTGATTTTGCTGTTTCCTCTTCATTTATTGCTCTCACATTAAATGAAAAGAAAACGGGTTTCTGTGGCCGGGAGCTATCAAATGAATTAAAATATGTTCACATAATTACGCCCTAAATTGCTCCAGGCAAATGTCGAGATGGTTCCTTTGAAAGGGCACGGCAGACTTCCTTCCCCGTCCTTCCCAAATCCAACGAGACCGATGGCCTCGCTGTTTGGTCTCTTTCCTCCAACACTCCAACTCCGCATAACTACGGAAGGCTGAAATATGTTATTAGTTTCAAGTTTTATTTCAACCTTTCTGACAGTCAAGCGTTAATCGCCTTGCAAAACAATGAAGTTATTTTTGTCGGTTTGCTAAAGACATTTGGCTTTTATTAATCTTTTTCGCTGAAGCAGTCAATTTATTTGAAACGAAGTGTTGAATTTCACAGTGTTGGCTAGTTTCAACAGTTCACGGAATTTCAAGTGCACGTTTTCCATCTTCTACCTCGTATGCCATAATAAAGAACCAAACATAATCCAAGAAAATTTACATCCGAATCTGGACAAACGAATATGCACTTTAAGCCGAATTATGCATTTCAGAATGGTTCACGAAATTCCGATGTTCTTGAAGTATACTCTGATGTCTCTTTTCTTTTATGGCATAATGCAAAGTCTTTTAATTTTTAACACGTATGAACATGCGGGCTTCCTGCGTCATCATAGCTGTGCAAGCGCAGTGACGGCTGTTATCTGGCGCTCTCTGGTAATGCTGAAACGAACCAATTTCTAAGGTCATGGGAAAATATTGCGAATGGTGGTTTGAAAAGCGTTACTTTCAAAGTAAATTTCCTTTCACGCAAGATGAACTATGTGCGAAAATGTAAGATGAATTTCTTAAATCATAGAATATTTGACCCTCATTTAAAAATCACCTCTTTGAGGACGACCATCTAGAAGAATTTCACGCCAAGAAGATCAGACATTTATGTCGTTATTAAAAATTTTACTGGCATGTTTATGTGATGAATCTTAAAGTGTAACACTCTCAAGAAAGATCAGCATTATATGTGGAAGCTTAGCTTCTCTTGCAGCTTATTAATCTTCTAGACCAATCTTATATGTGAAAGCTTTTCGTTTCTTGTAGCAACACTATGTATATTCAGAATGAGATTTTCATGCTGCAGCAGAGTGTGCGCTGTTATTAAACTTCCTGGCAGATTAAAACTGCGTGCCAGACTGAGACTCGAACTCGGGACCTTTGCCTTTCGTAGGGTACTGCTCTACCAACTGAGCTACCCAAGCACAACTCACACCCTGTCCTCACAGCTTCAGTTCTGCCAGTACCTCGCCCCCTACCTTCCAAACTTGGTAGAGCACTTTCCTGCGAAAGGCAAAGGTCCCGAGTTCGAGTCTCGGTCCAGCACACAGTTTTAATCTGCCAGGAAGTTTCATATCAGCGCACACGCAGAGTGAAAATCTCATTCTGGAAACATGCCCCGGGCTGTGGCTAAACCATGTTTCCGCAATATCCTTTCTTCCAGGAGTGCTAGTTCTGCAAGGTTTGCAGAAGAGCTTCTGTGAAGTTTGGAAGGTAGGAGGCAAGGTACTGGCACAACTGAAGCTGTGAGGACGGGGTGTGAGTCGCGCTTGGGTAGCTCAATGGGTAGAGCACTTGCCTGTGAAAGGCAAAGGTACCTAGTTTGAGTCTCGGTCCGGCACACAGATTTAATCTGCCAGGAAGTTTCACTATGTATATTAATTCAAACAGTTAACTTATCTTATTTGTGTGTTCGTGCTACTTAAGAGTGATCTTGCTATTGGCTGACTACATCATGTGCTCTATGCTTTCATCAGCTGGCGAGATCACGTTACATGAGCTACGACTGGCTTACAAAAGCGCGTCGCAATCTCGATTTCAATGCTTTGGAAAGTAACATGCGGTGTTTGGTGGTATTCGAATTTATATGTTCATAACACAAAAATATGCAGCCCCCCCCACTCTCCCCCTCCGAGTTTCATTTTCTAAAGTGTCGGGAAATTCTGTTTCCGTGTAGAAAACCATAAACATTCAAAGGACTGATAAGTTTTACACTGCCAAGGAAAAGTGTATTGTCATTTAACACGGAAAAACTGTATTTTCTCCCAGGAGAAAGTGTATTTTCAACTGGTAAATCCTAGTCCATGTATACACCCTGATACTGTTCAACACAAATTGTTGAACATAAGAGTCCACAGCAAATGATCCCTACACATTCCCATATTGACCCAACAGCAGCATCATCAAGATTGTGGTAGACATGAGATCATAGAGATTGGAACGTGGGACAATGGAAATGTCGCCTTATCAGATGAATCAATTTCTTTTGGTTACATCACATTGATAGTCATATCTGGATACACCTACATCAAGACAAACAGCTGCTCAAAACAAAATTGCCCCACAGATGCCAGCTGCTGGGGGCAATTTTGTACTGTGGGTGACATTATCTGGGCTTCCATGGGCACCATGACAGCTGGCAACTGCACAAACATTGTGGACCACTTGCTGCTCCTCATGCTCAAAGTCTTCCCCAACAGCAATTGAGGAAGGTGGGTGGCTGTGTTACAAGGTCAGAATCGCAGTGATTTGAGGAGCATGATAGGGAACTCGTGTCTTGGCTAGCAAATTCTCTCGATCTGAACCCAATGCAGCACAAATGGGACACTGTCAGGTGACATATCCGTGGCGATAAACCGCTGGACCGTAATTCATAAAAATGGTGTGACCTGTACATATACATTGGTGCCACATACTACTGGAAAACTCCTGAGGGCTTGATAGATCCATGTCATTCAGAATCACTGCTGTATTGCACTCCAAAGGTAGACCAACACACTCTAAAGCAGGTAGTCATAATGTTTTAGCTCATCAGTGTATGGTAATGTCTGTAATTTATTTTGTATTGATATCAAAACATCTAAGGATGAAGCTTCTTGTAATTTGAAATCAAACATGGTTGGTAGAACACAATACAGCTGGTCAAATGTTAAAAACAATTTATTCTCTTTCTTTTGTCTCCTCACTCCATAAAAAGTGCTAGTGTAGTAAGTTTGTGTTCTGAACATGGACTTTGCCTCTCTGCATTTAAGTTGTATTTAGTGGCTGATTCTCTAGTTCATGAACATTTGTGTTAATTTGTATTTTTCTCTTGTTTTTTGTCATAGGATCAGGTGTGCTAGCATGTGGAGATGACGAAGGAAGACTGTGGTTGTATGACACAAAAAACTTATTTGATAATAGTGAAATAACGAACCACTCAGAAGTTAACCCAGTGTGTGTTCTTCAGTGGCCTGATGTTGTAGATAACAATGTGATAAAAAGACATAAATGTAATTTAGATTCATATGACACTACTGTAATAAACAAAGTTGCCATTAATTATGCTGGAAACTGTATGGTAGCTGTAACCAGCAACAATTTGGTGTGTATTTGGAAGAGAAAATGACACTGTTATTGTGGCTTTAAAATTATATCAAATAACCACCATTTTGTAAGTATTTTAATTAAGTTTGTGACAGCCATGGGACAGAATGGAATTAATAAAGGAGAGCTGCACTTTCTCATTGGCAAAGTAGTAATGTGGTTTAAGAGGAATACAAATTACTTTCATCCTCAAAAATATATTGTATTATGTTATAGACATATCATTCACAAATCAACTCCTCACTATTGAAAGATAGATATGAAGCAATGCAACTGTATTGGATTTAGTGTTTTTATTTTATGTAAAAGACTGAAGGAACTGTGTAAAATATCTTGCACCTGCTGAGAATCTCAAGAACAATGATGTATGAAGAAGAAATTGAAGAGATCAACAGGAGGAAGTGCTAACCCAGAAAACCCTATTTTGAGATACTGCATGTTATTTAATCGCTTAAATTCAAAAAGAACAACATAAATAAAGTGAGACAAAACAATTTATAAAGTAGATAGCATTTCTTATCGGTGTGTATGGAATTAGTTACTACCAGAATTTTGTGCATCACACAAATTTACTCCTTTTAGATCCTTGAGACACAAGCTGAACAGTTGTCTCTAGCAGGTTCAGAGAAAAGAAATAAACATTATTAAACAGTGGATACATGTAACAGGAGTCAGACCTAATACAAAATTGCAATATGAAATGACAGTTCATACTTCACATACTCTGGCAGTAACAGGAAAATATAGCTTAGTCTATAATGTACTAGCTACCTCTTAAAATAACTAATGTTTGTAGGTGCTTAACAAAAAGACATTCACTGAATATACCACAGTTCGTACTACTTTAAAGAGACTTGGGCTTGAAGAATCGTACCCATTACAGTGTGCTGTGGTATGGATTTCTTATCTGCTTCCATTCATTATATAAAAACAATTTGGCACTAATTTTTGAAAGTACGTGCATAAGAAATCTTGATTGCCTCATTTTCTTATTTTACTTAACAGCAGTCCTATTTCCCCAATGTAGTATATTTATAAAATCGAATACTTTAAGTGAATGCTTTGAAAGTAAGCAGCCTATGTGACCAGTGCACTCGCACATCAGTGTGTCATGCGAGATAAAATTCAAATAAAATAGTGTAACTTCATCACCCATTAATGGTGAAGCAACTTTTAGCATTACAACCTCCTACAAGGGTGGGTGCTTCACCAGGGCACAATTAAAAATCTAGAATTAAACTTTTAAACCCTGAAGATAGATATTTTCATTCTGAAATTTGTGTAGGTAAAAAGAAGATGCGAGCATTGAATTTATCATTGTTTTGTGCCTGTGTATGTAAATTAGTCTTTGGATAGCTGTAGAATTACATTGCAAATGTGACTGGAAGTCGCAAAGTTGCAGGTTAAGTCCATTGGTGGTGCTTCCTCCCATAGTGTCTTACTGTTTCAAAATCTGACATTCATCATTAGATCATTAGATAGGCCACTTGAAACTCTATAGATGTCAAAAATTTGGGAAGTTCATTTGGAAATCTTTTCCTTTCCCTGCAGGCTATGACTCTTTCATGAGTATATGCATAACGAGCATGTGTCCACAAGGTAAAGCAACATTTTTCTTCTCAGTTCTTGTGCTGCAATCCATTTCCCACCCTCCTCCAACTCTTAGGTGCTGAATGTGATTGCTCAAGTTGCTTTCTTTTATCATCTTTAGGCGTATTCAAGATTTGTTCCCACTTTTGGGTTTGACTCACTTTTATTTTTTCCAAATTTTTATCAGTGTTTAGCACCTTTGGAGAATGACATTTCAGATGAGGCCCCCTCTCCCATCTATGGCATACAGTGGCCACCTACACAAACTCAGTGCATGAATAACTGCTCCTGTCAACTGTGTGGTAGCTAATCTGAGGTGATGGGGTCATCATACACTGTCAAAACTGCAGACCTTGCTTAGTTGATTGGACCTTGATGTGATGCTCGTGGTAGAGCACTTGACTGGAGTAGGTGGCATGATGGTAGACACTTTGTAAATGAAAAGAATTAAATTTACACCAGATGATTAAAAAAAAAAAAAAGCACACACACATTCAATACAAAGCCTTAATATGATCCATGGCATTATCTGTGACAACGTATAATGCTCCAATTTGACAAAGACCTCAGAGGAAAACTAGAACATCATACGAAGGCCAAGGATATGAGACCAATCAGTCTGTCCTCCTTCATTCTTAAAACATTGGAAAAACTGGTTAATGTACATGTTGGGGAAAGGAGGCTAATTAGGGCTCCTCTACATTCAAACCAACATGCATATCAACCATGTATATCATGTGAGACAGCTCCTTATCAACTCGTTGGGAAAGTGGAGAAAGCAGTCCACTTTCAAGAAATAGCACTCTGCATCTTCCTGGACATCAAGGGGGCCTTTAGCAACACAACCTTTGATTCCCTGGTTAGGGCAGTAGAGGTGCATGACCTAGGGACCACTATATTTAGGTGGACTAGGGCCATGTTTAGTGGAAGGATGGCAGAGGCTACCATGATGAATGAAAAGATGGTAATTAACACCACTACAGGTTGTCCACAAGGGGAGTTTTGCCCCTTTATTGTGGAATCTAGTGGTGAATGAACTCATTGAGCAACTAAATTCCAGACAGTGCGTTTGCCAAAGATACGCAGATGACCTTTTCATAGTAATATTTGGCAAATTTACTGACATGTTAGGAATATGGCACAAGGTGCATTGGACACTGTGCAAGACTGGTGCATTGAACAGGATCTAAGGGTTAATCCCTAAAAGACTGTTGTGGTACCATTCATGAAGAAGCTTATCCAACACTCAAGTTGGAATCTAAAGCTCTTTGATGAAACTTTACTTGTGAAGGGGATAGTGAAATATCTAGGGGGTAACCTTAGATTAGAAACTAACATGGTCCCCTCACATTAAGAGCATCTGCTCCAAAGTGAAAGGTACTCTAGTGAGTACCAGAGGGGCTTGTGGCAGAAACTGGAGCCTAAGCCCCAGAGGTATGCACTGGATATACAACACAGTGGTTAGACCTAGTATCTCCTACGGGTCTGTAGTGTGGTGGAAGAAGGTAGAACAGCAGGTTGCAGCTAAGGAGCTTGCTAAGGTGCAGAGACTGGCCTGCTTAGCCATAACAGGCAGAATTAGCAGCACACCACCCTCTGGGATGGAAGCCATGCTGGACATGCCTCCACTACACCTTTGGGTCAAGATGAAGGCAGCAACTGGTGCATACAGACTCAAAAGTGGTAAAAATGGGATCTCATTGGGATATCCAGATTCACACACTAAAATAGTGAGTGAGATAAATATAGGAAGGGCTGGGGAAATGCCGGCCGACTATATAACTCCCAACTGCTTCAACAAGCCTTACAGTATAATAATTAGAAGCAGGGAGCAGTGGGAAAAAACAGTTCGACACCGTACAGGGGACATCGTCTGGCTCACTGATAGGTCAGTCCAAGGTGTGGGGGCTGTGGTGTACGGGGTTCAGCCAAGACTGGAGGGCATCATCTCTCTAGGAAAACTGGCCTCGGTATTCCAAGCCTAAATCATTGCAACCAGGGTATGTGTGTGGAGGAGAATATGCATAGGCGCTACAAGGACCATAGCATTTACATCTATTCAGGCAGCCCTGAAATCATTGGCAGCTCCTGCAACAAGATCTAAGATTGTTCCAGAATGTCACAGGGCTCTGATAGAGCTAGGGGGAAACAATAGGGTAAACCTAGTGCGGGTCCCTGGCCACTCAGGGATTGGTGACAATGAACAAGTTGATAGATTGGCCAGGATGGGGGCAAAAACTCCATTCATCGGACCGGAACCTGTCCTTACAATCACCAAAGCTATGATCAAACTAGAAGTATGGAACGGGCTTAGAAGACAACACATAGAATACTGGACCAACGTCTATAAACAAAAACGTGGTAAGGTAATGATGCCAAAGCCATGTTATAAAAGAAGCTCTGTAATCCTGGGCTTGAACAGGAAAGAGATTACACTCATGGTTGGACTGATGACCGACCATGGGAATTTCAAAAAACACCTACATACAAAGAGTATAACAGAAGAAGACCCTAAATGTACGATCTGTGATGAGAGTGAAGAAACTGCATCACACCTAATCTTCGAATGCATGGCATTGTAGAGCAAGAGAGACAGAATTTTCAGGACAACTACACCTGAAGAAATTGTGTCTAAAAAAACTGGTAAAGGGTCTCCTTGCGCTATTTAAGGTCATTGGTTGGCTTTGCTAGATATACAGGGAGTGATACCGTACAATAAATTCAGTTTCGGTGCGGGCAGTGGTGGGTTCGACCAAAACTGTGTTAGCTTCCCTGCCAAAATCAAATCAAATCTGGAACACTGCAGCAGTCATTTCGTATAGTGCATGTAGAGAATGCCAAAGGAAAACAGGTACCTTCAATCAACATCTGAAGGACAAGTATTCTCAACAAAATTAAATCATGGTACATAGTTGTGTTGTTAAGCTTTACTTCCTACCACCCATGATGTCCTTTCAGTGTTTCAGTTTTGGTCGCATATTGCCTTACTGTAGTTCAGAACTGTGTGTTGAAATGGTGGCAGAAATCTTCAGGGTGATCACTAATATGAATAACCACCACTGTCTACAAACTGCTAGAGCCATCACCATCCCAAGTTTCAAGTTTACTGCCCCCCCCCCCCCTTCTTTATTTCTTTTTCAATAGAAAGTTTGGCCATACAAGACCTTCAATCACCTGTCATACTTTGAAGACTGAAAAAAAAAAAGAAAAGAAAAAAGAAGCTGGCTTCATCCAGTTGGCATGAAAACAAATTCTGTGAAAGTTAGAGCTAGCACATCCTCTGTTCAAAGTTGTGGACCCCTTCCTAAATCAACAAACCTTTTGAGAGGGAGAAGGGGTATCTCCTTTGAACGTCACCCAAACTGCATTGATGAATACCCCCAGCTAAGGCTGCCAGATGTCCCACCATCCTCCTCAGGTCTTGCTGCAGAGAAGGTTACCTTCCCCCATTTACATGTTGCAATTCCAAATTACCAACATCTGTATTATTATAAGTCATTTAAAAACAGAGAGAATAACAGTGGTTAGCCTAAGAGACATTCATTGGGAGTTCTTTTTCCCCCAATAACTTGTCTGCTTACCGCACAGATGGAGGTGACCCTTGGTGTATTCCTCAATCTGTAGTACAAATGGCACTGCAGTGTGACACCAAGGATTATACAGACCTTAATATTCATTGCTATAAACTCTGTTTGGTCCCCTACAATTACCAACCTTTAAGTCAGATATACTATTGGCTCCTAGGATGGAGAAAGTTGGTTACCCAATTATCGATGAAAATGTCTATGGAAAATGCTCCCTTCCAATTGTATAAAGCATTACACACACACACACACACACACACAAACATAACCTCCCCCAGAAATATTCTCATATTTAGTCATTATCTCATTAGTTCAAAGGCAACTGAAAATTACTAACCAACTCAACCTTTGGTTTCTGTCATTCACGAACTTTTATACCCCCCAACCTCCCCCCAGGAGGTTCATATTTCTTTCATGAATTCGTGCGTGGCGCACACGGGGCCCCGAGCTATTGCAGGCCATTCTTCCTTCCCTGGCTGCATTTTCTTCACCATGCCCTTCCCTCCCCCATGCACGCTCCTTCCCCACTGCTCCCTCCTTCCACTCTCACAGTGTTCTGATTTATGTTGACCTGGCTATCCACATGGTTCCCTGTATTCCTTGCAATATTGTTCCTCTTGCCTGTTCTCTTTCATCGTTTTTGGCATTTGGTCCTCCTTAGGGTTTGACCTCCACTTCTAAATTTTCTTTAGTGTGAGCCATGTGGGGAAGGACCCCATCGTAGCATCTGTGGCTGGATTCCTCCTCCTCTGTCCCCCCGCCCTCTTCTGCCCCTCTTCATTCCCCGCTGCAGTCCCTCTTCACCCCATTAGGTCACCGGTCACCAGCAGTTGTAGCTAGTCTGTGTGATGGGGCTGTTATGTACCCATCTGACAACCCGTTGGCAACACAGGGATCGCACTACTGAAAAGTGAGCTGTTGCCTTCCTATGTATGCCAAGAAGTGGTTGCTTGTCATATTGGAGCATCGGAACTCACGGCAGTGCCATGCCAGGCAGCCCCTTCTTTGGCTGGCTACCACCCATTGGGAGAGCCCCTGATCCGAGTGGGTGGTGTCAAGGTGGATGCTTGCCGCATGAAGCGTGTCAAGCTGCAAAAATCTGGCCATTCTCAAATGGTCGTCTCTCTGAGTAATAATTGTTCATTGAACGCTGCTTCGTATGACCCTGCAGCCTTTCAAATGGTTCAAATGCCTCTGAGCACTATGCGACTTAACTTCTGAGGTCATCAGTCGCCTAGAACTTAGAACTAATTAAACCTAACTAACCTAAGGACATCACACACATCCATGCCCGAGGCAGGATTCGAACCTACGACCGTAGCGGTCGCGCAGTTCCAGACTGAAGCGCCTAGAACCGCACGGCCACAACGGCCGGCCAACAGCCTATCCTTCCCTGGGTGCACCATGGGAGGAATGGCAGGCTTGCCATCTTGGGATGGATGAAACACTTTCCCTGCTACTTGGTCTCTACTAGGATGGATGGGAACACATCCACTGCCACAAAGCCGTTGTTTTTTGTGGAGAATATCAAGGACAAGTTTGGTGAAATGGAGTCCCTCAGTAACATGCTTTTGGGCTCCCTGCTGATCAAAGCTGCTTCTTCTGCCTAGTCCATAGCCCTTCTCGTGCTCGTAATCGTCTTGGCGACATCCTGGTGTTTATTATGCCACACCAGTCACTGAATATGGTCCAGGGATTTAGTGATTTTTCATCAGAACCTCATCCTTCAAACTGATGAACTCCAGGCTAATCTGAAGTAATGCAACATTCACTTTGTTCTACGTGTGCAGGAAGAGTCATAAAGACAACTGCACCGATACTGGCAACTTTATTCGGCTTTTGAGGGTGAATTCCTCCCAGAGTAGGTAAAGGCCATGTGTTACTGATGTGACTTGAAGCTGTATGTCCTGCCACCGATGAGGTACTTTTGGTGCTTGCTTTTTGGGCTCATGTCTTCCCGCAGGTGGACCTTCTGTGTGGTGACTGTGGACACCCACTCCCTGAGGGAAGCCCCTGTGTTCCACCACCTGCATGTATAAATTGTCATGACCGCCACTCTCCACGCTCACCAGATTGCCCAGCTTATGAGAGAGAAAAAAAAAATACAGAGTACATATACCTGGATCGCCTATCTTATGCTGAGGCTCGCTAAAAATATGACCCAGAGTCGATTACTTCAACTTTTGCCTCTGTTACATCCTTTCCCCCTCCTCCCTCTACCATACCCCAGCCCCCATCGCCCCCCCCCCCCACCCCCCCTTGTGGTTCCCACACCCGTCCCTCCAGCTATCGCTCACCCTCCCGAACCGAAGAAGTGCCCCACCCTTCTTCGGCACCCACTGGTGATGGGGCTCCTGCCCCCCCCCTTTCCTCATTGACAACCCCCCCCCCCCTCCCCACGATGTCTCTCTGGCTGGAAGCCTGCTACCACAACTCGGTCACAAGGCACATCTGTGCACCCCAAAGTTGCTCGCTCTCTTTCTGTCCTGGACCTGGCAGAAGCTTGCTGTCCAGTAGGAGGAGGAGGAGGAGGAGAAGAAGAAGAAGAAGATATATAAGTCCAAGGAAAAGGCATCCCACAGGTTTCTGTGTTAAGTGTCACACTCTTCCTCATTACCATCAATGGGCTTGTGTACCTTCTTTTGGGCCTCTGGTTACCCCAGCATTGCATGTCAACGATTTTTGCATCTGGTGCAGCTCCCACTCAGTAGCATCTGATGAATGCCAGCTCCAAGGCACCATCCGATGGGTCTCAGCGTGGGTCCTTTCCCATGGCTTCCAGTTTTCTCCCTCCAAAATGCGAGTTATGCGTTTATTGCTGTAAACCTATAGTACACCCCAATCCAGAACTTTATTTAGGCAACCAGCACCTAGATGTGTAGCTCAGTCCATTACTTGGGCCTTCATCTGACGTGGCTGCCCCTTGTTTGCCACCTGAAGACTGCATGCATCCTACACCCTGCCATAATCAAATGTTACAGATACAAAATGGAGATGTACCCCACATGAAACCATCTGCTTTTCGTCTTATCCCATTCCATGGGCCAAGAAGTAGGCTGTGAGGAAAGCGATAAATAGATAGCTAAACTTGATTTACTGATTGCGCCTCCTATGTGGTCAGAACACTTAAGGCGCTTAGCTGAAGTCTTGTATAGGTTTTCATAATATGGAGTCGCAGCCAACCTAATGAGGTCACATTTTGGCAAGGAAAGGTTTAAATTCCTTGGACACATAATATCACCTCAAGGCATACTTCCAGACCCTAAGAAGCTCGATGATGTCAGACACTGCCCTGTATCTTAAAATGAGAAACAGGTGAAGGGACATCTGGGATTAGTATCTTTCTTGAGAAAATTTATACCACAGCAGCTTTTAAACAGTGATGCTCTATTGAATCCTTTACAGAAGAACCATCCCTGCATGCCAAACTGATTTTGACATTAAAGAAGCTCCTTTGAATGCCAGCATCTTACATTATCCCGACATGACCAGGATTTTTGTCTGTGTACAGACGCATCGTCCTGAGATTTGGCGCTTCTTTATTCCAAATCACTGACACAAATAGGGAGTTACCACCAAGGTAATTAATTTCACTAGTAGAACCCTATCTGAAGCTGAACAAGCATATTCTGTGACTGAATTGGAAGCTCTCGCATTAATATGAGTGTTCAAAAAGTTCGAATATTGCCTGTGGGGAAACCACACCAAGATGTATTGCAACCATGTCTTTTTCCTTCCTTCTAATTTGTAAACTCACACGGAAGGATTACTAGGTGTAGTTTGTATTTACAGGAATTTAATTTTGAAATTGCAACGATATTATGAAATAGAAAGTTGTTACTCACCATATAGTGAAGATGCTGAGTTGCAGATAGGGAAAACATAAAGACTGTCACAAATAAGCTTTTGGCCAGCAAGGCCTTCGTCAAAAATAGAGACAGACACACACAAGCATGCACATGTGCAACTCACACACACGACTGCAGTCTCTGGCAACTGAAGCCACACTGCAAGTAGCAGCACCAGTGCATGATGGGAGGCAACTGGGTGGGGATAAGGAGGGGGCTGGGGCAGGGAGGGGAAGGAATAGTAGAGTAGGGATGGGGGACAGTAAAGTGCTGCTGGGGGACAAGGTGGCATGAGGGTATGGTAGCTATGTGCAGTCTGGAGGTTAGAGGGTGGGCAGGGGAGAGGTGGGGGGCAGGGGGGTAGCGTAAAAGGAGAAAGTGAAAAGACTGGGTGGAATGAGGGCTGTGTGGTGATGGAATGGGAACAGAAGGGACTGGATGGATGAGGACAAGAATGTAGGATATATTGTGGGGAAAGTTCCCACCTGTGCAATGCAGAAAAGCTGGTATTGGTGGGAAGGATCCATATGGCACAGGCTGTGAAGCAGTCATTGAAATGAAGGATGCCATGTTGGGCAGCATGCTCAGCAACAAGGTAGTCCCCTCGTTTCTTGGCCACAGTTTGACAGTGGAGATTCATGCAGACAGACAGCTTGTTGGTTGTCATGCCCACATAGAATACAGCAGAATGGTTGTAGCTTGGCTTGTAGATCACATGACTGGTTTCACAGGTAGCCCCCCCCCCCCCCCCTTTGATGGGATAAGTGATGTTGCGACCAGACTGGAGCAGGTGGTGGTGGGAGGATGTATGGGACAGGTCTTGTATCTATGCCTATTACAGGAATATGAGCCTTGAGGTAAGGAGTTTGGGAGCAGGGGTTGTGTTGGAATGGACGAGTATATTGTGTAGGTTTGTTGGACGGTGGAATACCACTGTGGGAGGGGTGGGAAGGATAGTGGGCAGGACATTTCTTATTTCAGGGTGTGGCGAGAGGTAGTCGAAACCCTGGAAGAGAATTTAATTCAGTTGCTCCAGTGCTGGGTGGTACTGATTGCTCCTCTGTGGCCAGACGGTGAGACTTTGGGAGGTAGTGGGAGACTGAAAAGATAAGGCATGGGAGCTTTGTTTTTGTACAAAGTTGGGAGGATAATTAGTCTGTGAAGGCCTCAGTGTGGTCCCTCTTGAAATGTACTGATGGTCTGCAACCACTCTGCTGCACTTTATATGGGCATGACAATCAACGAGCTTTCTGTCTGGATGGATGTCCACTGACAAACTGTGGCCAAGAAACAAGTGGACAAGCCTGTAGCTGAGCACGCTGCCCAAGACGACTTCCTTCATTTCAATGACTGCTTTACAGCCTGTGCCATATGGATCCGTCCCACCAACACCAGCTTTTCTGCATTGCACAGGTGGGAAATTTCACTGCAATATATGCTATGTTCCAGGAAACCTCCTGACCTCAACCTTCATTAGTCATTGTCCTCACCCATCCAGCCTCTTCCCTATTCCCTGTTCCCATTCCAGCACTACACAGCCCTCATTCCACCATAGCACCCAGTCATTTTACTTCCCTCCTTTTCCACTACCCCCTCCACCCACCCCCCACCTTGCCCCCACACCTCTCCCCCGCCCTTCGTCTAACCTCCTGGCTACCCACACTCTACAATCTCTCCACCTCGTCCCCATGCTCTCCAGCAGCACTTCACTGTCCCCCACACACCTACCCTACTATCCCTCCCCTCTCCACCCTAGCCTTCTTACTCGCACACAGTTGCCACTCGCATCATGCACTGGTGCTGCTGCTCATAGAGTGGCTTCAGTTGCCAGAGACTGCAGTCGTGTGTGTGTGTGTGTGTGTGTGTGTATTTTTATTTTTGATGAAGGTCTTACTGGCCAAAAGCTTCGATGAAGGCCTTACTGGCCGAAAGCTTTATTTATTTGTGACAGTCTTTTTGTTGTGCCTATCTGAGACTGAGCATCTCCCCTATATGGTGAGTAGCAACTTTCCTTTTCATAATATTGTTACATTCCATCCTGGATTTTCCATTGTTTAATTTTGAAATTGCGTTTATCAAACTTAATTGCCAATGCCTTACCGAGGGTTCCACAAGGTCTAGATGAATTCTTGGAATTCGTGGAGAACAGTTCAGAAACCAGGCTTCTGTAGATGAAAGATAACAACACAACAGCCATACTACGTTAAGATGTGTAAAAAGCAAGGAGGAGCAGCTACAACAGAAGGATCCCATGTGGCAAAAGGTGAGGCTAAAACAGTTGTAGAACATAGATTACGGGTTGAACAAATTTTTTCATTATTTACCAAGGTGTATTGTTTCACCCAGAGCAGAGCCAGTGCTGTGTTTGTTTACCAGAGGATCACGTTAATGACTTTGTTACACACACACACAATATTGGGGAGCCTACAGCATCTCCAAATGCCTTAGTAAGGTAAGCACTTATTGTTACTATCCAAATTTAAGATATAAGTTCTGCAGGTTATACGGAAATGTGTTGTCTGTCAGAAGGCTAAGCATTCAAATAAGTCAAAACTATTAATTGAACTACCTCCTATATTTTGTAAAAGACCCTTGGAAATAGTTTCCTTGGACACAGCTAGACAATATCCACAAGGTAAAGGAGGTGAAAGATACGTTGTTGCTCTATATGATGTTTTCTCCAAGTATGTCAAATTGTATGCAGTGCAGTCAGTGACTGCGAGCACCATCATCAGAAGGGTTACAACGGATTATCTACCCAGAATAGGCAAGTCAGAAATACTGATGATGGACAAAATGTCATATTTTACAGGCAAGCATTGGAAAGAGTTCATGAATGAAGCAAGTCCCATAGAGAGGATATTTAAGGATTTTAACAGATTTATCTGACCCCTCACAAACACACAAGGTGAATGGGGATATGTTACCCCATTTCAGCAAGTTATTAACAATCTCCCACATAGCTTAACTGGCTTTACACCTTCAGAACTGTTGTTTGACAAAAGACAATCGGGAAGAACCTCCACCCAGGGTCCCTTGGAAGGAAATATTGCATGAGAAGAAAATATATTGGGCACTGGTTAGCAATGAAGAAACGGCAAAATACAGAAAACAACTGCATGATAAGAAATTAAGAGGCACTGCAGAGTACCATGTAGGACAACAAGTTCTCCAGAGGACTCATCCAAAATCAACAAAGTATGGTAAGTTAAATCGCAAGTGGCAACTGCTCTACATAGAGCCATTTGTTATATCAAAAACTCTACTTAAATAGCGGTAAGGGAAAATGGCTCTACCGAACAAAGATATATGTGAATTTGTGCACTAAACAGAATTTGATACTGACAGCTTGGAGCAATGTATATAAGAGATGACATACTGTCCACTTGAATAGACTTATTACCATTGATGTTTAGTAGTAAGGAAATATTTCATTTGGCCTATTTCATGTGTGTTGCCTTATTAAGATGCAAGTTTTATTTATGTAAGATTTTCATAGTATGCTTACAAGCCAGAAAGCTCAGAAAACATTACCCTCACTGAGTGTGAGAAATTATTTAATTTGACACTATTGTTTAAAAACACAGTAGGCATGCAATTGAGACACAGCATGTGTAAATGGTGAAGTGGAGTGGGACAGAACTGCATCCAACACAGTGTAAGCCGCAAATTGTGCCAGACAATGATTGTAGCTTAGCAAAGAAATGCCAGACAATCTACACTTAGACAAAACTTTTTAATATGAGCTGACTACCAGGGAAATAAAATGTCTGCACTACAGAACTAAACTAAGATTAAGAAATTAGGAAGAACGAAGCTAAGGAATATATACACAGAGGATGAAGTAAACACTATCTGCAGAAAACTAGCTACGCACTATGATACTATGTACAAACTGTTCACATTTACACAAGTGGCTATTTGCACACTACATGAAAGGAAATATCTACATGAGGAATGAAGGAATATAAACTAAGTCTTGAACATACTACGAGAGATGGGATTGTGCCCTGCCTACGACACCACCTTTCTTTCCAGGTGCAAAAAGGCAAATCAAAATGACAACCACAGTACGAACATGTTTTCTGAACTACACACTGATAGAAATTGAAAATATGAATAATGAAAGTGTGATGAATTAGTAGCCAGTGAGCAATTGCGTACTTAGTTTTAAGTTAGTTTTTAAGTGTCCTTACAGCGAATGATGCAGAGTCACGTCCTGGGTAGTATAGGGAAGACAATAGTTAGGCATTTGGTACCAAAGCATAAGCGCCGCACCGAAAATAAATAATTATATGTACAAAAATATGTGAGTGTGATGGTGTAAATGTGTGTGTAAAAAGCTACAGTGCACCAAATGTATAAAAAGGTTGAACTTAGGTCTCATGCTACCAAATGAAAACCTGTGTAGTATTAAAGTGAGATGAGACTATGAATACAGATTTTTCATGAATGAACATTCAGAAGGGCAATACCCAAGAGCAAAATGTAATGAGAATGACAACATAAAAACTGAAAGACGTTACATGACATAAAATCACAAGAAATGTACTAATATTAACTGAGTAGTATGTATAATTTCTGTGCAGAGTTTATGTAAATTTTCGTACAATATTTATGTAAATAAATGTAAATGCTACATGAAAAGGTGTATGTATGTTGCAAGAAATACGCAAACCTTGTGTGTCAATACATTTTAAAATGTAAACACTTAGGTGATTGTAACAATGATGAAATGTAAAAAGTATGATGCAGTGTAAAGCTGAATATGTTTTTAATTCTCTCTGTTCCTGTTGAAAAAAAAGTAAAGTGTGCCAGTGCTGGGCAATAACGAACATATATATCCTTGATGGACTCTGTTATTGGCAAGACATTCTACCACAGATAGATCCTTGATGGACTCTGTTATTGACAAGACATTCTACCACAGATAGGATATGGAAACAAATAAAGACATTGGAGCCTTACCTTGAACCCATTCAAGTGTCATTGGGATGTTGATAGCTTGAGCCTGGTTCAACCACTGAAACGTGTGGATTACAACAGGAACAAATGCCTGGGCCATAAATCATGAACCTCCTCACCACAGCATCAATGGTTCCACTACACACAAGCCTCAGCACACCACGTTAGGATGAACACTTTTATTGACTTTGAGTAAATAAAGGAAATTGTAGCACACTCATGGAAGCTCAACTTAAATGCAATGTTAACAAAATCAAGTGCACACACAGTATATGTCATGAGGTGCATGTGCTGACAAGACCGCAATAGCAGCAGTTAGATTCTGACAATCAAACTACAGACTCTCAATTCAAATGTGTCTGTTGATACAACCTTAAAAATTTTTGTAAATAGTAGGAGCAATATTTTTTTAAGTGTACATTAAACAAAATTAGATAAACATGTTATGTAATGACATGTTCAGGAGCAAACAAGGTAAACTTGACCACGAATAAAGATCTCAGTACCCTGACAGGCCAAGAGTTTAAAGTACAAGAAAGATGCAGATAACGTAATGCGCCACCAGCGTATGTACTGATGTACAGTGATACGGATCACTGCAGTATGTGGGGGGGGGGGGGGGGGGGGGGGAGGTCAGTTGCGTAGGTTCTTTAAATGGCCTGCACATAAAATATATATTCGCGCCATCCCTGAGCAGAAAAGATGTTGTAGGGAGGTATAATCATATCCAAGATGACAGAAGATTGAAAGTTAAACTATCAACTGTTTTATGTACCTATTTTTCTTCACAAATCTTGGTATCTGTCAGCATTTTGAGCTGGGAGCAATAAAGATCTATCTAACTGCGTTCCCCCAGTATTGTGTTAATTAAAAGTTAAAATATGCGGAAGCCACAAGTTGTCATCATCCTACCGAGCTACATCCTAACCTCCACCTCCCAATGCAACCAGGACTTGCATTTTTAAATGGACATTTTTGGAGAAGAAGTGGACACAAAGAGAGAGAAGCTGCTCCAGCGATGCTGGCATTGTTGTATGTAGTTGGGGAGACAAGGTAAATTTCAAGCCACACACCAGAACTCAAAGGAACTGATCTTCAAGCAACGTTCCTTAACCTGCACCCATCCATACCAATGTGCATTTCTGGGCATACAGTTTCTGGTGTGGCTAAACACGCATTAGCATAATTATTTCAGCTCCGAACAATTCACATTATCTCTCTCCCCAACCATTATAATGACCAAAGGAAATATTTTTCCCCATTTTAAAATGGATGACTGTCGTATTTTATTATAACCTTATCCACATTTTTTAAACAGAATCTCAAAACAGAACATATGCCAAGTGCAATTACATGAACAGGAAAAAGAAAACCTATCAAATAAGTAGGCACCAACAATATAACATATGCTGGCTATACTCTGTTGTTATTTCAGTTTAGTGTGTTGTGTAAAAATATATGACTGTTTCCTCACTTTTCTGTTACTCAATATGTATATTTTTCATCCAATAATAAAGTATATTTGAATAAACAAAAACAAATGCCTGATGATAACAAATAATTCTGTGAGATAAAAATTTCCTTTGGTTCATAAGTGAAATTTTCATAAACTATTAATATTCTGTTTTTGATCTTAATAATTATTGTATTTACTTACATTTTTTTGTTTTATTCACAGAAATGGCTAGAACAGGGCACAGGGAATTCCACATATAACATGATGATATACTGCAGTTACTCATGGCAGACGATAGTGATGGACTAGATGCACTTCAGTTGGATGAAGAAGATCAGCAGTTCATTGTTGGAGATGTTTAAAATGGGACAGCTGTAGTTAAAATAGAAGATTCTGTTCAGGTAACTCATAAAAGTGTTACTCCAGGTACCATTTCCTGTGAGAATTCTGAAGTTGTCCCTAATTTTCAATACAAAAAGAACTCTTCTGCACTTTCTGTATTTCATGAAAGTGAGTATGAATCTGGCTGTGTAAATTGCCTCTGACTGACAAGGTATGTTGACACCAATACATATTTCTATGAGAGTGAAACAGCTAGATAAGATAGTGACTGGCATAGTAGTAAAAGAAAGTATTAGATACACCGAACAAAACAGACTCAAAGCAAGTGAAGGTATTATGGGGCATTAATCTTGTAATGAGTTACCATGTTTTTCTAACAATTAGAAGTTACTGGTTGACTGATGAAGATATGGATGTCCCTGTCACTGTTAATGTAATGCAAAGAACAAGACTTGAGCAAATAGATCAAAATTTACATTTTTGTGCTAATAGTGGTACTGTAGTCACACAAGTGAATGATAGAACATATAAAATTAGAATACTCATGCAACACTTCAATTTCTATTTTCAAAGATGCAGTCCGTAGAGGAAAACATGATCAAGTTCAAAGGTCACAATAATATGAAGCAGTACATCAAGAATAAACCTGTGGTGCAGGACTGAGTCTTCCATAGGCCACCTGTTTTAGTTTGATTTGTACACTGGCAAGAGAATGAACACTGAAGTTTGGTTAGGTGAGTCTGTTGTACTAAGTCTGACAGAAAAGCCTTGGGTGCGAAGTGTATATTTGATAACCTTTTCAGTTCTCCAGCTTTACACACAAACTACGAAAACAAAATACCAAAGCCTGTGGTATTAGTACTGTTTGCACTAATAGGAAAAATGCACCCAAATCCTTGCCACTGGACAAAAATATGCAAGGAGTAACATTCATGCAGAAAATTCAAATGGCATATCAGTTGTAAAATGGATGGACACAGAATCGGTTCATAAGTTGACTAGTTTTAATTCTCCAGTACTGACTGGCACAGTCAACAGAAGGCAGGCAAGAACTGGTGAAAAAATAAATGCTACTTGTCCAGAAGTTGTCATGTGCTAAAGTAAACATATGGGCGGCATCAACCTCATGGATCAGCACAAAGCATGCTATGAGGCTGACTGTAAAGCATAGCGCTAAAACCTCATATGTACGTGAAGTTGCATGAAGCGCAATGCGTGAAAAGACTGCTTCTGAGCAGCCTTAAGTATTGTCAACACAAAGCACAAGGTCTAATAATTATGCATTTTGACAGTGGCCAAGGCTCACTGTAGTCACTACTGGGGGAGGGGGGGGGGGGGGCATACTGGTACAAAACACAATTTACCAGCACAGAACAGGATGCAAATAGTGGAAGAAATGTGCAGATTGTGCTAAATGCCATAAAGAAAATAGTATGCGTAACATATGTACTATGGGCTATGCCCATCACTGCTTCACCACCAGAAGAAATTGCTTCACAGAATATGATAATTAGCACATCATTTTATATGGTACTTGTGTTTCATAATTTTGTATTACTCTTAATATTTTGTTGCAATAAACCAATAAATAAAAGAAACTGCATAATAAGTCAGACTATAATTTGAATTAACAATATAGGAAAATATATATGGCTACTTACAGTGAAAATGCATGCTGGTCCGAGTTGCCAGAGTTGGCTGTCACGTGTGTGTGAGGTGTCCTTGCTTACATGAATGAATGGTGTGTGTTTCTCTTTCTTTTTCTGAAGAAGGCTGTGGCCAAAAGTTTATGTGTGACTGCCTTTTAATTGCGCCTGTCTGCAACTTAATATGTCATCTTTATGGCAAGTACCAGTCTATCTTTTCCTGCGTGGTTGATATTCCAGTCTGGAGTTTCCATTGTATAATATGTGTTACCTTTATAGTCCATCAAGAAAAATATTTCCCATAAAGTTCCAAAAAACTGCACATAATTATGTATTTTTCTTATGATTTTTATTTCTTTTACACCCAAACTAACTAAAAATAAACAGTTACATACTAATATTTATTCTTAGCAACCATCATGGAGAGCACTATTGCTTTGAGTGACATCAGTAGTGACAGCACACAATTAGTAATTCTGCTTAGTCAGTAGGGTGAATAGGTGAACACATAGAACCGATTAGTGATATGGTAATCCTCTCACCCATAACCAATAAATAAGAGCCTACTATAACACCACACCTCTGCCACCTTTTCCATGCCCCGGAAGAACAATTATACCATGTTATCTGATGAATATTTCAAGGACGGGACTCAGTTGCAACTATGATGTGGGTTACACACTCGGATTTACGCCTCAATCCTGACCGCACATTATAGACATTATGGTCATCAAGCTTCCACCACTAATTCAACCGGCCATGGTTGCCATACTTTCCATCATTCAACATTGATGCTGTATTAATAATGCAGACAACAGTGGCATTGAATGTTACTTACATCCGTACCAGGAGCACAACCAATGTCTTACCTACTACAAGCCAAGCAAATCTCACCCAACCTCTGCAGACTGTGACGTCACTGCCATTGGCGTGAGAATCAACATATGCACTGTCGCAACAAACCCTCCACCTACCCACATTCCACATCAGTGCCTGCGCAGAACCGCTTTTGCTGGTACCAAAAATGATTCAGTGGTTCTGCTCACAACTGTTGTCCGCTGTGCAACTACCCAAACTTGATGCATGGTTCCCAGGACGCCCACTGAACCCTGCAGGATATTTAACCCACCTAGACTCTCAGAACAATGATGTCAGCTTTCTCCTGCCTCTCTCTCATTGTGACGGCAGGCTTTTCATTCTCAGCCACATCAGAAACCAACACTTTCTTGTCGACTCTGTCACAGAAATCAGTACTTTACCATCCTCTTCTCCACCCCAATGCCTAATACTCAGCCATCCCACTTTGTGCAGCAAACTCAGTCTGAAGATATCAGACCCGTGCACTGGACATGGATTTTGAGGTTCTCTTCATCTGGACATTCATTGTTGCAGATATTAATGAGCCAGTACTCAGCACAGACTTCCTTCAGTACTTCCACTTGGTTCTCTATCTGCATGGCAGCATTTTGACTCACACTGCTACTGGTCACTCTGTCACAGGTGTCAGGGACCACGTCCCTTTGGCAGCCTGGCACAACAGAGTTGCCTACTTTACGCAATAGTGTCCACTGCTTACCTGATGGCTCAATGGTCATCATTACCTACAGTACTACCTTCTCATCATTGATCGCATTCACAAACTACAGCAGCTGTATTTTGACTCACACAGGATAAATATCCAACTGCAACACGAAGTTGAGGAGGAACTCCACGTGGCATGCTGCCATCTGGACCATCTTCGTTGACTGTATCCACCAGATTCCAACATCTGAGACTTCACTCATTATCTGGCAGATGCGTCTGTATTATTGATTGCTAGGAAGCATACATGCAAACCCCTATGTGCCCAGACAATATTCACATAATGGCTACTAGTACACCTTCTGGCTTGTTTATGCCATATGGACTCAAGAACACCACTCAAACCTAGCAGTGCCTTATCGAAGGTGTGCTATTCAGATTCCCATTCTGTTGCACTTATATCAACAATACTGTTATATTCTCAGCAGATGAAGACCCTCATAATGTGCATCTCAAACAAGTTTTCAATGAGCTCTCTGACAGTGAACTTGTAATCCACGAACAAAAGTGGCTCCAAAAAAGGAAGTCGTTTTCCTTGGCCACACAGTAAATGCCTACAGCATCCGCCCTATGTCACAGCACTTAGAGATCTTCAACAACTGACGCTACTGCAGGACTACCATGAACTATGCCGGTTATAAGCATGGTTAATTTTTACCCGGGCACCTTCCATAGACAGCTTCTCTTCAGGCAGCACTCACTCAAGCCCTCAACGGCAAAAACACTACCAGCAGACATAAATTCACATGGACTGCACTCTACTTTTGAACATATTAAAGACTGTCTTGTCCAAACCATTACTTTTGCGCACCTCCTTCCTGACACACAGTTCATCGAAACGGTGGATGCGAGCGACTCAGCTATTGGCACTATCTTGCAATGAGAGATGAAGCATGTTCAATAGCCACTCCATTTTTTCTCATGCAAGCTCTCACCTTTGCACAGTTACAAAGTAGCATGTTACTTGTGGCAAGACATTGAGGGGCACCCCTACCCCCCCCCCCCCCCCCCCCAACAGATTCAGTACTTAGAGTACATAGCGCACTTCACCACCACCATTTGTCATATGAAAAGTGTGGAAAACATCTTGACAGGTGATCTGTCACGCATATACGCTGTGTCAGTCCACTATGACCAGTTCACAGAAGTGCAACAGTTGGGGCCAGTAGTGACAGGCTTTTCTTTGCAACACCTTCACGAATCTCTAAATCAAACTTTGGGCTATTCTTGGAGTGATCTGTTTGATCCTCTGTGACATCTTATAAAAACAGTCTTGGTGCCTTGTTCCTCAAACATTTCGCAGTGTCAGCGTTGACCACTTACATTCACACCTCAGTGTATGTCTGGATATCCGCCTGATGATGGACCACTTTGTGTGGGCCTAATGTGAGATAGGATTGTAAGCTTTTGACTTGTGTGTGCATTCTGTGCCAAAAGAGCAAGGTATCACATCATGCTCAACCACCCCTGTTTTCAACATGTTCACATAGATCTCAGGGGCCCACTACCCATGTCTGACGCTCATTGATACATCCTGTTGGTGATCGACTGCTTTGCTCAATGGGTAAGAGCGGTACCGCTTAAGGATGTTATGGCTGACTCCACTACCAAAGCCTTTATCGACGTGGATTTCACACTTCGTTTGTCTCATGTCCATAACTACTGACCAAGTTCGGCAGTTTGAATCGACCCTTTTCCTCGAATTGTGCAACATGGGCAGCACCTGCTGGTTTAGAGCTGCAGTATATTGTTCACAGAGCAACAGGTTCATCAGGCAGTGGGATCACACCTTAAAGGTGATTCTCATATGCTATTATGGACGCTGGACAGAGACCCTCCTGTGGGTACTCATGAGAGTGCATACAGTCTAAAAACATGATCTCGGAGCTTCTCTTATTGAAATTTTGTACAACAGAGTGCTCTCCTTGCCCACTAACTTCGTTCTGCTCCTCCTGATTTCCTCAGTCCCGTGTACCTTCTCTTCTTTCCTCATTCTGTGCCTAAGGTATTCTTCCACAAGGCTCTAAAAGGTGGTGAGTGTGATGTCACGCAATGACACCATCCAACCAGCCTTACAGTTTGATATACTGTTACATGGGAAACTTAAGAAACTGACTGCCTAATGCCTTAAGCCAGCGTGTATTCTGCAAGAACCTTTACCAGACGATGATCCCCTTCCAATCGCCCTCCATTACTTCATCCCATGACCCACATCCAGCTTTCGAGTTGCGCCTTGATGATCATGATTTTATTCCTGAAGACTTTAACGTCTGTTTGACTGACAACAACCTCCTCATTTAGGGACAGCATTCTGACCACAGACAGCTCTATTGCCCATCACTTCGAGAGAAATTTTAAGATAACACACAATGTCGCTATTTCTGCCTAATCTCCTGCTTCCCTGTCGATGGTCTCCTCACCATCTTGGCTCCCCACCTGCCCTCTTCAAACCCTCACTGGCACCTTCCAGCACCAGTGACCTCTCCACCACCCCTCCTATCTCTTACGACACCACGTAATCACACTTCAGCCACCCTGGCCGTGCACTCGCACATCTTTACAACTATCACCTGTATGCCATGTGATGTACACCACATCCTCATGCTGACTCCAGCCGAGATGACACACGCGCCTCACCCGGCACCCTGACGACTTCTCCACCACCACAGTGTCCCACTGCCTTCTGCACTATACATACCTCCCCTCACAGTTCTCTTAACTAGTGGGGGAGGGGGGGGGGTAGTCTTTCTCTTTTGGAACTTTGTGATCTGTGACAATAAACAACATCACTGGCGGTCTTGACTCGGACCACACACGAGCAATCTCTGGCGCTGTTTGGCTAATAACTGCAGTAAGTGCAGATATAGCTCTGTTATATCTGTTGTACCATGTTTGTTATAATGAGGTGTGTGCTTATTCAGAAGAGGTGGTAGTATTGTACATTCCATGTCCCATCCATAGTAGAGCACTACAGATCATGTCATTAAATGATAAAAGCAAGGCATTTTTGAAAGGGGAAAAAAAATAAAACACTATTTGTGTCTCAGCCATGGGAGAGAACCAATCACTATTAGGGCTACAGCTACCACCTCAATTGAGCTGAATACAGGTGGAAAAAAATCAGATAAAGGAACACATAAAAGGGCACCCATCTGAATTGCAGAAAGGTATATCCAAATACTTTCCCTCGATGTTGACTACTGGCTTGGAGTGGTTGATAGCACATGAGGAGGAAAACATATCCAAAGCAGAATTAAACAAAAGAGTAACTTACTGAAATATCATTAAATATAGCCCTGAAACTGAAATTTAAAGAAAATGCTCCCAATGGTGAATATCTGGATAACACGAATAAACCAAAATCTCTTTTACTTCCCTTCTCAACATCCTACTTCTGTGAATCTGGATTCTCTACATCGAAGAATATAAAATGTGACTCCAGGTCTCACATGCTTGATGTGGATAGCAAGATGAGTGTGCATGTGTCAAGACTTCGTCCACGTATAGGATCTACTTTACAAAAATTGTAAGGAACAAATCTCTCTCTAGTTATTAAGTTTTATGTCTTCTTATATTTCAGATGTTAATGTTTAATCAAATAATGGAAAATCCAGCATGGACTGTAACAAGATTATAAAAATGAAAGTTACCACTCACCATATAGCGAATATGCTGAATCGCAGATAGCACAACAAAAAGACCATCACAAATAAAGCTTTCAGCCCATAAGGCCTTCGTCAAAAACAGACCACACACACACACACACACACACACACACACACACACACACACACACACAAATGCAACTCACACACATATGACTGCAATTTCAGGGAACTCTTGCCACACTGCAAGCCCAGCACCATTGCATGATGGGAGTGGCAACTGGGTGGAGGTAAGAAGGAGGCTGAGGTGGGGAGGGGGAGGTATAGTAGGGTAGGGGTGACAGACAGTGCAGTGCTGCTGGGGAGCATGCAGGGACTAGGTGGAGAGTGGGTAGGGCAGCTAAGTACACTCGGGAGGTTAGACGATGGGCAGGGGTGAGGGAGAGGAGGGGGTAGTGGAAAAGGAGAGAAGTAAAAAGACTGGGTATGATGGTGGAATGAGGGCTGTATAGTGCTGGAATGGGAACAGGGAGTCTGGATGGGTGAGGACAATGACTATCGAAGGTTGGGACCAGGAGGGTTATGGAAACGTAGGACATGTAGCAGGGAAAGTTCCCACCTGCGCAATTCAGAATAGCTGGTGTTGGTGGGAAAGAATCGTATGGCACAGGCTGTGAAGCAGTCATGTTTGGTAGCAGCATGCTCAGCAACTGGGTGGTCCACTTGTTTCTTGACCACAGTTTCTTGGTGACCATTCATGTGGATAGACAGCTTGTTGGTTGTCATGCCCACATGGAATGCAACACAGTGATTGCAGCTTAACTTGTAGATCACAAGACTGGTTTCGCAGGTAGCCCTGCCTTTGATGGATGGGTGATGTTTGTGACCGGACTGGAGTTGGTGGTCATGGGACAATGTATGGGACAGGTCTTGCATCTATATCTATTACAGGGATGGGGATTGGGAGCAGGGGTTGTGTAGGGATGGATGAGTATATTGTGTAGGAGCAGTGAACGGTGGAATACCTCTGTTGGAGGGATTGGAAGGATAGTGGGCAGGACATTTATCATTTCAGGGCACAACAAGAAATAGTCAAAACCCTGGTGGAGAATGTAATTAAGTTTCTCAGTCCTGGGTGGTACTGACAAGGGAACCTCCCCATCGCACCCCCCTCAGAATTAATTATAAGTTGGCACAGTGGATAGGCCTTGAAAAACTGAACACAGATCAATCAAGAAAACAGGAAGAAGTTGTGTGGAACTATGAAAGAAATAAGCAAAATATACAAACTGAGTAGCCTAGCGCAATATAGGCAACATCTAGGGTAATGTGAGCTCAGGAGGGCCGTGGTCCCGTGGTTAGTGTGAGCAGCTGCGGATCGAGAGGTCCTTGGTTCAAGTCTTCCCTCGAGTGAAAAGTTTAATTTTTTATTTTCAGTTTATGTGACAAACTCTTATGTTTTCATCACTTTTTTGGGAGTGATTATCACATCCACAAGAAAACCTAAATCGGGCAAGGTAGAAGAAATTTTTTACCCATTCACCATGTGTACAAGTTAAGTGGGTCGACAACATATTCCTGTCATGTGATGCACGTGTCGTCACCAGTGTCGTATAGAATATATCAGACGTGTTTTGCTGTGGAGGAATCAGTTGACCTATGACCTTGCGATCAAATGTTTTCGGCTCCTATTGGAGAGGCATGTCCTTTCGTCTACTAATCGCACGGTTTTGCGGTGCGGTTGCAAAACACAGATACTAAACTTATTACAGTGAACAGAGTCATCAATGAATGAACGGACAGATCATAACTTTGTGAAAATAAAGAAAGTAAACTTTTCATTCGAGGGAAGACTTGAACCAAGGACCTCTCGATCCGCAGCTTCTCACGCTAACCACGGGACCATAGTGCTCCTGAGCTCACATTGTCCTTGATGTTGCCTATCTTGCGCATGGATTATGCAGTTTGTATATTTTGATTATTTTTTTCATAGTTCCACACAACTTCTTCCTGTTTTCTTGATTGATCTGTGTTCAGTTTTTCAAGGTCTATCCACTGTGCCAACTTATAACTAAATCTGAGGGGGGGGTGCGATGGGGAGGTTCCTTTGTGAGTTACAAGAGGATTGCTCCTCTGTGGCTGGACAGTGGGACTTTTGGAAGTGGTGGGAGACTGGAAAGATAAGGCACAGCATATTTTAATGTTGAATTTTTAAGTTCCTGCTTAAGAGTAATAAGTTTCATTAATGGCATGCCTTATGCTTATGTTCCTATTCAAGAATCTTATATAATATATTTGTAATTTGTAATCATTCCATAATAAGAAATGTATGTACTATACATGTTAGCTTTTTGCATCTAGGAAAAAAATCACATGTAGGGCTCTTACGAAAGTTGGAAATGTACTTTGGTGTGCCGGGAAGGAAAAAAATGTTGTAAAATGCAGGGGTAAAATACAAAGAAATATCCCATACATGTGGGAGTTTTAAATTCCTAATGGTTAACTGCCAAAGCATTCGCAACAAAATGCCAAAATGCTCTTAAAAAGCAGTGGAGCTCACATAATAATAGGTACAGAAAGCTGGTTAAAACCCAAAATTGAAAGCACAGATGATTTTCTGGGGAAATTTTAAGTGTGTATTGAAAACATAGGCTAAAGGGAAATGGAGATGATATATTTGTCACAGTCAACAAGAAATTCAAATCCACCAAAATTGAAATTGAAATTACGTGCAAGATTATTCGGCAATACTCAGTAACAGTGGTGGGCACAAACTTGCTGAATCCTTCTAGCAACCAACAGATGTAACTGCAAGTTTGAGAGAAAACCTCAGTTCAATAGTACATTGTGTCACTAGCAGAAACTATTCATCCAACAACCAACTGACATAATAACAGTTTTACACTGAAGAGCCGAAGAAACTGGTACACCTGCCTAATATCATGCAGAGCCCTCACGAGCATGCAGTCATCAAGGGTACACAAGTGGGCCTTCAGCTCCGAAAGCCCATATTGATGATGTTTCGTTGAATGGTTTGCACACTGACACTTGTTGATGGTCCACATTGAAATATGCAGCAATCTGCAGAAGGATTGCACTTCTGTCACGTTGAAGGATTCTCTTCAGTTGTCGTTGGTCCCATTTGTGCAGGATTTTTTCCACCCGTAGCGATGTCAGAAATTTGATGTTTCACTGGATTCCTGATATTCATGGTACACCCGTGAAATGATCGTACAGGAAAATCCCCATTTTATCACTACCTCGGAGATGCTGTGTCCCATTGCTTGTGCACAGACCATAACACTATGTTCAAATTCACTTAAATCTTGATAGCCTGCAATTGTTGCAACATTAACTGATCTAACAAGTGCGGCAGACACTTGTTGTCTTATATAGGCTTTGCCGACTGCAGTGCCTTATTCTTCCTGTTTACATATCTCTGTATTTGAATACACATGCCAATACCAGTTTCTTTGGTGCTCCAGAGTGTAAGTGGAGGGCATGACTAGTGATCCTGCAAAAAGGCGTTAAACAGCTTCTCTGAAAACTACATAGAACAGTTAACTCAGGCTCCCAATCAATACGGGAATAAATTGTATCTAATAACAACAAATGACATGAACTCTTTGAAGATGGCAAAAGGATCGAAGGGGAAGGAAGAGAAATGAAGGAAAAGTACAGCAAGGTTTAGGAAATGGGAAGAGTTTAGAAAAAGTCGCTCTGAACCCAGGTCAGGGACTTACAGATACAATGAGATGCAGATGCAGACTAATTTTTGGGAACTGTACAAGATGAGATTTGACAAGTTGAGAGCTTAAATGTGGAAGATAGAGTAATAAGCAAGACAGAGATTACTGACAAAATATTGTGTAGCAGAAAGCTAAATGCGTTAAATTTGGTAGAGGTGGAGGGCGGAGTAAAAACAGACAGTTCAGAAAGCAAAAGATATTAACATAAATTAAGGTCAGGTGGGCGACGAGAACTGGGAACGTGTTGTAACATCAGTTCCCACTTGTGGAGTTCTGAGAAACTGATGTCTGGGGGAAAAATTCAGATGGCACGTGTGGTGAAACAGGACCCTGGTCACAACTGTTATATTGTAGAGCATGCTCTGCAACAGGATATTGTGTGTTGCCAGTATACACCCTCTGCCTATAACTATTCATCCTCACTGAGGACTCGATGATAGTCATGCCGATGTAAAAAGGCCGAATAGTGTTTACATAACAGCTGATACACAGCCTGTGTTGTTTCACAGGTGGTTTTCCCTTTGATAGTAATATGTTTTGCCAGTTACAGGGTCGCTGTAGGAGTTGGTAGGAGGGTGCATAGGACAAGTGTTACAACAGGGACGGTCACAGAGTAGGAGACACAGGATAGGGAAATGGGTTCAGAAGGAGCATAGGGTGTACCTGATTTCAGAGTATGATTTGTGGAAGTCATAGCCATGTTGAAGTAGCTGATTAATACTTCCTGGCAGGTCAAAACTGTGTGCCAGACTGATACTCAACCTCGGAACCTGTGCCTTTAACCATCTGAGCTACCCAAGTACGATTCATGACTGTCCTCACTTCCTCCAGTACCTCATCTCCTGCCTTCCAAACTTCACAGAAGCTCTCCTGTGAGGACGGGTCGTGAGTTGTGCTTGGCTAGCTCAGATGGTAGAGCACTTGTCCACAAAAGGCAACTTGTCCACAAAAGGCAAAGGTCCCGAGTTCGAGTCTCGGTCCGGCACACAGTTTTGATCTACCAGGAAGTTTCATACCAACTCACGCTCTGATGCAAAGCGGAAAGTTTCATTCTAGCTGATTAATACTCATAGCCATGTTGAAATAGTTGATTCATATGTTTGTAAAACCATGCCAGGAAATGAGGTTCATTATGTCCGACAATTTGCCAACCATGCATAGAATAGCTTCTCAGCACCCCGCCCTCCCCAATCTGTGCAATATCCTCATCAGAAGACCCCATGCTCCTTCTGCTCCTGTTTCCCTACCCTGTGAGCGTCCCTGGGGTAAGATTTGCTCTATGCACACTCCTACAACCACCTGTGCATATACATTCTAAGACAAAAAAACTATGCCCCATGAAGGAACTATGGGAAGCGGACAGAAATCACATCTGATATGATGTACATGTACAGACAAAAAATGATTACTGTTTCAGAAAAATTGGAAGAGCTGTTATTTGGGAGAAAGTACTTCACAAATTGAGCAAGTCAATGAAGAGTTGGTGCACTTCTGTCCCTAATGCAAACAGTTATTTGGCTTTTTGGCTTGGTATTGATAGAGTTAGTGGGTTTCTTCCTAAGGAATACCATGCAAAATTCTGTCCAACTAGTGTGTTAGATTGTTAAATTCCCACGATGGTTGGAGGACCCTACTCATAATGCTCCAAACATTCTCAGTTGTGAAGGGATCTGGTGCCCTTGCTGGCCTAGTTAGGGTTTGGAGGCACGTAGACAAGCAGTAGACAAGCCCAAGATGGCTTACTATGAAGAGCAATGAAACAGGGCATAGAATACTGCCGACAACCCACTTTGTTGTAAGGGTGCTGCAGATGACAGTCAAAAGAGTCCTGCTATGAAAATAAATGTTACAACAGACCATTATTCCTGGTTGTCTGGCCATATGGTGAGCGACAGTCAGGTTGGCATCCAACCGCTGCCCCTAGCATCTCCAGACACATCATCATTGGTCATCGGGGCACAGTTTGAAGTGAGACTCATCACTGAACATAATTCTACTAAATTCTATGAGATTTGAGGCTTAAGATGTGTATGGAAATGCCCCAGACAATGGTCTGACCTCAGTCTGACTGTCACTCACCATATGGCCCCACAACCAGCAGTGATGATCTCTGGCACCATTTATTTTCATAGCAGGACCCTCTGATTGTCATCTGTGGTACCCTTACAGCAAAGATGTGCATCGACCACATTCTATGCCCTGTTTTGTTGCCCTTCATGACAAACTATCCTGGGCCTACATTTCAGCACCCACGCACACATGGTTGTTTCCACAGTTTTTCTTTGTGTTTGCCAAACTAAACCTTGACCAGCAAGGTTGCTGGATCTCTCTGCAACTGAGAGTGTTAGGAGCATTATGAGCACAGCCCTCCAACCAGCTCAGGAGTTTAAAGATCTAACGCAGCAGTTTGGCAGAATTTGACATGGTATTCCTTAGGAGGACATCCAACAACTCTTATCAATCAATACCGAGCTAAACAACTGCTTGCATAAGGGCCTGAGGCGGACCAATGTGTTAGCAACTTGCTCGATTTGTGAAGCTCTTTCTGCCAAATAAATCATCCAATGTTTCTGAATTTGTAATCATTTGTTTGTTTGTACACATACATCACTTCTACCAGGTTCGGAATATTCCTTCATGGTGTGTGTGTGTGTGTGTGTGTGTGTGTGTGTGTGTGTGTGTGTATTAGTATTATCAAAGTGAGAGCTACTTGTGAAACGACATACTGTCAAAGTCACAGTTTAGATTTCTTAAGGGTTCTGATATTGAGTAGGCTATTTACACATACAGTGAAAATGTCCTTAATTCATTAGACAAAAAATTAGAGGCAACTGACACATTCTGTGACCTGTCAAAGGCTTTTGACTGTGTGAATCACAGCATTCTTTTAAGTAAATTATAATGTTATGGCATCACTGGTAGTGCTGCAAAGTGTTTTCAGTCATATCTTAATAATAGAAAACAAAGGGTGTCATTACGTAACACTTCAGCAGTAGGTAATCAGACATCATGTGACTGAAAAGAAATTACATGTGGCATTCCCCAAGGTTCCATACTAGGTCCACTACCTTTTCTTGTGTATATTAATGACCTGTCATCTGTTATATTATCAGATGCCAAGTTTGTCTTATTTGCAGATGATACAAACATTAAAATAAATAGTAAAACAAATATAAATTTAGAAAGGGCAGCTAATCAAATTTTTACTGACGTTAATAAGTGGTTCATAGCCAATTCACTGTCATTAAACTTTGAAAAAACCCACTATATACAGTTCAGAACTTCCAAGAGATTTCCTTTTAGTGTGTGCATAATGTATGATGACATGGAAATAGGAGAAGTTGTGAGTATAAAATTCTTTGGATTACAACTTGATAATAAATTCAGTTGGGAGCGACATACTAACAAACTGCTAAAGTGCCTAAACAAGTCTATGTTTGTAATGCGAATGATGTCAGACATAGGACATATAAATATTAAAAAACTGGCATATTTTGCTTATTTTCACTCCATTATGCCTTATGGTATCATATTTTGGGGTAACTCCACAAACCGAGAAAAATTTTTTAGAATCCAGAGGCACATAATAAGAGTAATGTGTAGTGTAAATCCGAGAACATCATGTCGAAACCTATTCAAAGGATTGAGCATACTAACCACAGCTTCTCAGCATATTTACTCCTTAATGAAGTTTGTTGTAAATAATACATCTCTTTTTCCAACTAACTGCTTAGTACACATATCAATACTAGGAATAAGAACAATATACATAAAGATTTAAAATCACTTACTCTTGCCCAGAAAGGAATCCAGTATTCAGCTATGCATATTTTCAATAAGTTACCAGCAACCATTCAGAGTTTAGTTTCAGGCAAGGCACAATTTAAACATAATTTAAAAGAATTTTTGGAGGCCAACTCCTTCTATTCCAGCCATGAATTTCTCAACAAGTACAGTAGACCATTTTAATGAAAATTTATTATACTTTAATTTTTGACAATACTTGATTGTAACAGCGAAGTAACTATCTACTGTGTGAATGATGGATTTAATGAAAGCAGATGTAAGTATTAAACCTGTAAATATTAGAAGTGTAATTTTAATTCATGTACACAATGTTACTGTTTATTGACTGAGGATCTTTAAAATTAATAAAACTCAAGTTTTTCTAACTACGTTTTTGTAATGTGTTTATCTGACATGTTCCACACCCAGGAGGATCCCCTCTTTTGTGGGTCTGTGGAATGAATAATTAATATAATATAATAGAATCTCACATGCCATTTACCAGTTGTTATGTAAACACTATTTGGCCTTTGACATTGGTATGACAATCATCATGCATCAGTTAGGATCATTGGACTTAGACAGAGGATGTATACTGGTAACACACAATATCCTGTTGCAGAGCACGCTCTATAATGTGACGATCATGACATCAGTGCCTTTGTCACCACATGTGCCTCCTGGATTCTTGCCCTCAGACCAGTTTCTGCGAACTCCACTGGCAGCAACTGTCATTACAACATGTCCTTGGTTCTCTCCAACTACCTGGCATTAATTTGTGTTAATTATTTTCTCTAATTTCTGTGGCCTCAGCATTTCTTCCCAGAAACTATGTCTTTCTTCACTCCTTTTTATTCACCTATACCTTTTATTTTCTGAGCTTTCTATTTTTTCCTGTGCTCCACCTCTGCCAGTACAACACACTTAGGTTTCTGTTCTTGTGAAGTTTTGCATGATGGTTTGCCATTAATCTCTGCTTGTTTTCCACATTTAAGTTCTCAGATTTTCCATTCTCATCTGGTGCAGTCCCCAACAGGCAGTCTTCCTTTCTCATCCAATTCGGAAATTTCTCCTGATCCATGGTTCTGAGCAACTTCACTCTGACTCTCACAATTTCCTAAATCTTGCCAGTGCTTTTCCTTCATGCCTCTCCCTTCCCCTTCAACCCTTCTTCCAGAAGGAGTAGTCACTGGCTCTGAAAGCTTGCACATTTACTATGTTTTCTCCCACCGCCACTTGATGAGTAGATTTTTTGTCTATCCAATTTCATTGTTGCCGTCTTTGTGGTGATCTTCAGTCTGAAGACTGGTTTGATGCAGCTCTCCATGCTGCTCTGTCCTGTGCAAGCCCTTTCATCTCTTGCAACCTACAACCTTTTGAAATTGCTTACTGTATTCATCTCTTGGTCACCCTTTGTGATTTTTATCCCCCACACTTCCCTCCTGTACTAAATTGGTGATACCTTCTCCTGGTCAGATTGAGTCACAGATTTTTTTCATCCCAATTCTGTTCAGTACCTCCTCACTAGCTATGTGCTGTACCCATCTAATCTTCAGCATTCTTCTGAAGTACCATATTTCAGAAGTCTCTATTATCTTCTTGCCTAAACTGTATTGTCCATATTTCCCTCCCATACTTCATTATACACCATACAGATACTTTCAGAAAAGAATTCCTAACACGTAAATATATACTCTATGATAACAAATTCCTCTTCTTCAGAAGCACTTTCTTTGCAATTGCCAGTCCACATTTTATATCCTCTCTACTTTGGCCATCATCAGTTATTTTCAGAATGAGATTTTTACTCTGCAGCAGAGTGTGCACTGATATTAAACTTCCTTGCACATTAAAACTGTGTGCCGGACCAAGACTATAACTTGGGACCTTTGCCTTTCGCAGGCAAGTGCTCTACCATCTGAGCTACCCAAGCACGACTCACGCCCCGTCCTCAGCTTTAATTCCGCCAGTACCTCATCTCCTACCTTCCAAACTTAACAGAAGCTCTCCTGCGAACCGCTGCAGAGTGAAAATCTCATTCTGGAAACATCCCCCAGGCTGTGGCTAAGCCATGTCTCCGCAATATCCTTTCTTTCAGAAGTGCTAGTTCTGCAAGTTTCGCAGGAGGGCTTCTGTAAAGTTTGGAATGTAGGAGATGGGGTACTGGCAGAAGTAAAGCTGTGAGGACGGGGCATGAGTCCTGCTTGGGTAGCTCAGATGGTAGAGCACTTGCCTGCGAAAGGCAAAGGTCCCGAGTTCGATTCTTGCTCCAGCTCACAGTTTTAATCTGCCAGGAAGTTTCATCAGTTATTTTTCTGCCCAAATAGCAAAACTCATCTACTACGTTAGTGTCTCATTTCCCAATCTGATTCCCTCAGTGTCACCTTATTTAATTCGAGTACATCTTTATCCTTGTTTTGCATTTTTTGATGTTCACCTTATATCCTCCTTTCAAGATGCTGTCCATTCCATTCAGCAGCTCCTCCTAGTCCTTTACTGCCTCTGACGTAATTACAATGTCACTGACAAAATTCAGTTTTTATTTCGTCTCCCTCAGCTTCAGTTCCAACTCAAATTTTTTCGTTGGTTTCCTTTATGGCTTGCTCAGTGTACAGACTGAATAACATCGGGGATAGGCTACAATCCCATCTCACTCCCTTCTCAATCACCACTTCCCTTTCACACCCCTCAACTCTTTATAACTCTGGTTTCTGTACAAGTTGTGTATAGCCTTCTGCTGCCTGTGTTTTACCCCTGCTATCTGCAGAATTTCAAAGAGTGTATTCGATTCATCATTGTCAAAAGCTTTCTGCAAATCTACAAAAGCTATAAATATAGGTGTGCCTTTTGTTAATCTATCTTCTAATATAAGTCATAGGGTCAGTATTGTCTCAAGTGTTACTACATTTCTCTGAAATCCAAACTGATCTTTCCCGAGGTCAGCTTTACCAGTTTTTTCAATTTTTCTGTGAAGAATACGTGTTAGTATTTTACAAGCATGGCTTATTAAACTGATAGTTCAGTAATATTCACACCTGTCAGCATCTGCTTTCTCTGGAATAGGAATTATTATATTCTTCTTGAAGTCTGAGGTATTTTGCCTGTTTCATACATCTTGCACAGCAGATGGAAGAGTTTTGTCTTGGCTGGCTCTCCTGAGGATATTAGTGTGGTGAGTGAATATCATCTACTCCAAGTGCCTTGTTTCGACTTACGTCTTTCAGAATTCTGTCAAATTCTTCTCACAGTATCACATCTCCCATCTCATCTTCATCTACGTCCTCTTCCATTTCTGTAATATTGCCCTCAGGTTCAGCTCCCTTGTATAGAGCCTCTGTATATTCCTTCCACTTTTCGGATTTCCATTCTTTGCTTAGGACTGATTTTCCATTTGAGCTATTGATATTCATACAACTGCTCCTCTTTTTTCAAAAAGCCCCTTTAATTTTCCTGTAGTTGGTATCTACCTTTCCCGTAGTGATAGATGCTTCTAAACCCTTACATTTAACATGTAGCCTTTCCTGCTTAGCCATTTTGAACTTCCTGTCAGTCTCATTTTTTAGGCATTTATATTCCTTTTTACTTGCTTCATTTACTGGATTTATATGTTTTTCTCCGTTCATCAATTAAATTCAATATCTCCTGTGTTACCCAAGGTTTTCTATCAGGCCTTTGTTTTTTACCTGTCTGATCCTCTGCTGCTTTCACTGTTTCATCTCTCAAAGCAACCCATTCATCTTCTACCGTATTCCTTTCTCCTGTTCTACTCAGTCATTGCCTAATGCTCCCTTTGAACACTCAGTGACCTGTGATTCTTTCAACCTATCCAGGTCCTATTCACTAATTTCCTGACTTTTTGCAATTTCTTCAGTTTTAATCTACAGTTCATAACCAGTAAATTATGGTCAGAATCCACATCTGCCCCTAGGAATTTCTTACAGTTTAAAATCTGGTTCCAAAATCTGTCTTACAGTTATATAATCAATCTGAAACTTTCTGGTGTCTACAGGTCTCTGCCACATGTACAACCTTCTTTCATGATTCTTAAACCTAGTGTTAGTGATTATTTAATTATGCTCTGTGCAAAATTCTACCAGGTGGCTTCCTCTTTGATTCCTTTCCACCAGTCCATATTCATTTGCAATTTTTCCTTCTCTTCCTTTTCCTACTATTGGTTTACAGTCCACATGACTATTAATTTTTCATCTCCTTTAAATATCTGAATAATTTCTTTTATCTTATCACACATTTTTTCAACCTATTCATCATTCATGGAGCAGTTTGGCATATAAACTTGCAGTATTGTGGTGGGTGCGGGTTTCATGTACATCTTGACTACAATAATGTGTTCACTATGCCTCCAAACTTCACTAATTTGCACTATATCTAATTTTTAACCTATCCATTTTTTTTTAAATTTTCTGACCTACCTGTCCAATTAAGGGATCTAAAGTTTCACTCTCTGATCCATAGAATGCCCGCTTTGTTCTCCTGATAATGACATCTTCTTGCTTAGTCCCCGCCTGGAGATCCGAATGGGGGACTATTTTACTCTGAAATATTTTACCCAAGAGGATGCAGTGGAGCTGCATGCCCTCTGGAAAAATTATGGCTGTAGTTTCTTTTGCTTTCAGTTGTAGCAGTGCCAGCACAGCAAGGCAGCTTTGGTTGATGTTACAAAGCAAGGTCAATCATCCAGACTGTTGCCCCTGCAGCTACTGAAAAGGCTCTGCCCCTCTTCAGGAACCACACATTTGTCTGCCTCTCAACAGATACCCCTCTACTGTGGTTGCACGTACATTACGGCTCTCAGTATCACTGAGGCATGCAAGCCTCACCACCAATGGCAAGGTCCATGGTACATGGGAGAGGGGAGGGGGAGGGGGAGCAATTATACTGTATTTTCAAAAATTGATTATTTTTGTTGTGTTTGTGTTAGTGGCACCAAAGTTAATGTTCTGACAATCATGGATGAGACAGGAACTGAAATTAGGGTATCAAAACAAGAAGGAGATATGAGTGTTCCTTCACAATGAAAAATTCAGGAGTATTGCCCCAAGTTAATTATTGTTCCAAGACAAAGATGACCAAAATAGATGTTAGTGACAGTGGTGTTGAGAAACAACTGAAATCGTTCAAATTGAAAAAAGCTTCATGGATTGATTGAACCCCAATCTCTATCAGATTCTATATAAGTTTGCAGCTGAGCTTGACCCTTTTTTAACAGTAATATAATGTAGATCTCTTGAACAAAAAACTATTTGTAATGGTTGGAAGAAAAGTCACACCCATCTACAAGGAACACAGCCAAAGTGACTTGCAAAACTACCAATCAATATCCTTAACATTTATTAGTTGTAGAATGCTAGAACATATTCTGAGCTCAAATGTAATGAAGTAACTTGAACAGAATAAGCCCTTCATGCCAATCAGCATTCATTCTGACAACATCAGTCATGAAAAACCCACCTTGAATTTCTCTCACATGACATCCTGAAAGCCATATATCAAGGCAGACAGATAGATGCAGTATTTCCTGACTCCCAAAAAAACATTTGACTCAATACCTCACAGATGCTTATTATAGAATGTACGATCATATTTGTGTATCAGGAGAGACTGTGAATGGATTTAGGATTTCTAGGTAGGGAAGTCATTGCGCGTTCAGTTTGATGGAGTTGTGGTTATCACGTAATGCCGGTCAGTAAGAACACACTTTCAAGATCGTAAGTGCATTTATTACATATGAAACAAGAAGAACGAAGCACAGCAATACACAAGTTGCGTGCCAAAATAGACATAGAACAAAGCAGTTCAAAGAAGTCAGGGTCAAAGATAGGGCACTCCACGCCAGAGACACCACGGAGCCCCCCTACCCCCCAGCAGTGCGGAGCACAGCAGAGGGAAGCTTCATCACTCAAAATCGTAACCCTCGTGCAAGTGTGGCGGTTGTAGGTGGTGGCTGGTGCGGGAAGTAGGCACATCAGAAACTGTGCTGCAAGAGTCCTGTGCAGCCAGCTGCTTTGTATGCGGAGAGGCATCGGTCGAGGACAGGTCGGCGGCATCGGGAGGTGGGGCTGCAGCAATGTAAGGCAGATCGGAAGCATCGGAAGGCAGGTCGGAGAGTGACCACACCGGTTTCAGGCGATTAACAGACACGGTCTGTGGTCGTCCGTGTTGACGAATTACAAATGTGTTTACACCTCGACATAACACTCGGTGAGGCCCTGTATAATGTGGTCGCGAGGCCGCTTGCACGGAGTCGTTACACAGCATCGTAAATTCACAAGATGTAAGGTCCTTGTGGATGAACACAACGGTGTGGAATGAGGCCAAGGCATGGAGGTGCAGAGGCATGTGATGTGCACACGAACCCGTTCAACCAGAGTCAGAAAGTCCGTAGTATCGGCCGACAGTGAGTCCTCCACAAACTCTACTGGAAGGAGGAGGGGCTCACCGTATAGAATCTCAGCAAGCGATGCATTCAAGTCTTGTTTACGTGCCGAGCGGATGCCCAGCAGCACCCGAGGGAGGGCCTCGGGCCGTAAGCCGCCGAGGCACGTAAGTGCAGACCTGAGAGTGCGGTACCACCATTCGACCAGGCCGTTTACCTGTGGGTGGTAGGCCACGGTGTGGAATTTAGCGACACCGCAGACTTAGTTGTCAGGGAAAGAGGACAACCGAATCGTGCGACCCGTGCAGATATGAAGGAATGCGCAATGGTCTTGGTCGTGATGTCAACAAGAGGGACCACCTTGACCCAGTAGGTTACGCGGTCGACGATTGATAAGATGTATCTGTACTCCTGGGAAGGGGGCAGGGGGCCAACGATGTCAATGTGGACATGCCAAAGGCATCCTCTTGGAATGTCAAAGTTGCCTGATGGAGGTTGAGCGTGCCTGCCGACCTTGCTATGCTGGCGAGGTACACGTGCGCAGGTCAAGTGCAGCAGTCGTGCTTCACACCAGGTCAACCTCATTGTGGCCCGCATTCCCACATGGGCCAAGCCGTGCAAAACAGTAAAGATCCCATGTTGAAGAGCAGTAGGGACCAGGGGACAGGGAGTGCCCGTAGAGATATCGCGAAGGACCGGGGTCAGCGACCTGTGTAGGATGGGTTAGGCAGAGAGCGATGACTCATTGTCTGAAATTAATTGGTCTACATCACTGTCTTCAGCCTGAAGTCGGACGAGCTCTTCCAAGTTCAACAGTGTGGTTAGCACACAGATGTGGGATAGGTAGTCTGCCACAACATTGTCCGTGCCATGGATATAGCATGTGTCAGAAGAGTACTGACAGATGTAATCCGTATGATGGAAACACCTCGGCGGTAGGTCCTTAGCTGGATTAAGAATAGCGTCCACGAGAGGCTTGTGATCTGAGCAGATCGTGAAAGGTCACCCCTCGAGGTCACTACAGAAGTGTTTAATCGCTTCCTACACAGTGAGAAACTCACGATCGAAAGCCGACCACTTACACTGGCTCTTAGTCAGTTTCTTGGAAAAGAAGTGGAGCAGTTGAGTTGAGTTGGCGGTGTGCTGTTGTAAGACAGCGTCCATATAGGAGTCATTGGAATCAGTTGTGATCGAAACACAGGCCTCAGGGTAAGAGTGGGCGAGTGTAACGGCTTTGACGAGGGCAGTTTTAAGGTTACCAAATGCGCCGAGCATTGGTTTGGTCCAGTCCAGCTTCCATTTCCCTGTGTTGCATTTGCTGGAGAGGGCACCGGTGAGGGCCAATTGGACGGAGGCAGCCTGAGGAATATGGCGGCGGTGAAAGTTTGCCACATCCAGAAAACGATGGAGCTGAGCATAATCTTCAGGAAGAAGGAGATACAGTATGGTTTCAACATGAGAACTCGTCGGTTGGAGGCCGTTGGCAGAGACAGTATGGCCTAGGAACGTAACAGATGTGGAACAGAGTTGAGATTTATCATGGTTGATCACTACGCAGTTTGGCAGCGAATGCTGAGCGGACTGCATTGAGGTGAACTTGATGATCCTCAGCAGAGGAGGAAAAGATCAGTATATCATCTAAGTAAGTGTAAGCAAATGGCAAAGATATCAAAATGGAATCAATGAACTGCTGCCATGTCTGCGCAGCATTTTGCTATCTGTAGGGCATGAAACAGTATTCAAATAGGCCAAAGGGTGTGATGACAGCTGTCTTTGGAATATCCGGAGGATGCATAGGAATTTGATGCTACACCTTCAAACAATGTAAAACAGAGAAAAAATTAGAACCATGTAGCAATTGCGTGAAATTCTGAATATGAGGAATGGGGTAGTTATCAATAACTGTATGAGCCTTAAGAGACCTGTAGTCTCCACACATGGGTAAGGAGCCGTCCTTTATAGGAACAAGGTGCATAGGTGAAAACCAGTTGCTATTGGAAGGGCAGAGCATCCCCAAAGTCAACAAATCCTGAATAATTTCTTTTGCGTGCAGAAGTTTAGAAGTGTTAAGGCACATGGCCTTATGTCATACATGTGGGCTGTCTGTGGTGCGAATCCTATGACAAGTGCCATTACTGATGACCGACACTCGCGAAGGGAGGCCAGCAAGAGGGTTCGAGAGAGGGTCCGGAAGCAACGTCAGTTCACTGACCTTGCTGGATTGGGGCAAGCGTAGGCAGGGGTCGGCTGTAGTCGACAAAGGAAGGCATGGTGCAGCAGCCACGCAGTGCAAGGAATCAGAAGTAGCGCAAACAGGTGCATCCTGGAGATTCGTCCACAGCGATGCAAAAATGGCAGCAGATGGTAGAATGCAAAGAACATGCAGTAGAGGCTTGTGATGGGTCACTTCGTTGCAGTCCTCAAGATAGGCGACGCATCGTACACTGTGCATGTGACAGTTCATCACAGGCAGAGGCAATGTAGGCACATAACGCACTGTCCTGGGTGCGGAGTTCGTTGATATGTGTGTGCACGTCAGACAAATCAGAGAGCTGTGCAGTAATACGCTCGAGCAGAGATGCACACTTGGAAAGCATAGCTAAGGAGGTGGGGAGTGAAGTCATGCTGAACTCGTTTGAGCACGGAACAGTAGAACTAGACACGTGGCGGCCTGCAGGTCCGGTGAAAGTTCCTAATGGTGTAGAAAGTCCAACCCGATCACAGGTTCATCCATGTCGGCGACATGGAAAGATCGAGGGAAGGTGTGGACTGGTGATAGGCGAAGCAACATCTTGATGGAGCCAAGGACCGCAATAGGAGAATGATTTGCAGCGATCAAGGCGAGGTTAACAGGTGAAATTATGTTGCCTGCGTGCTTGGCTGGAATAACACTGACGTCGGCGCCAGTGTCGATGAGAAAGCGAATGCCCGAAGACAAGTCAGTGGTGTAGAGGCATCGCACTGCTGAAGCGAGTGGAGCTGCATCAAAGGAAGGTACCGTGAAGAAATGTGGTGCCTAAACGTGCCTGCTGGAATTGTTTGGGTAAGTGCAAGGCGCGCGACAGGTGGGTGCGACATCCCCGTAAGTAGCATGGTACCAGCACAGTGGGTAGGCTGAGAGGTGAGGCGGTGTGGAGAGGGAGGGGGCTGCACCTGGCTGCGTCGTTGCTGGTAGCAGCTCGGGCTGGCAGCTGAGATGCTGAGGCAAGCACACTGACCTCTGTCGACAGGGTGCGGAACCAAAGGTGCAGGCATGCCAACTGATGGTGATGGAGGCATCATCCGTGACAGACAGTGTTGGTGACAAATGATAGTGTAAGCTCGATCAGCCACGTGTAAGCAAACCTCGAGTGGGTCGGCGATGTAAGACAGCAGGTGAAGTTGAGGATCTGAAGGCATTTTGACCATCCACAATGTCCAAAGTGCAATATCAGGTAATGCTCGATCATCAATTAATACCCGGAGGCGCCGCCATAGCTGTGAAGGTGTGCGGTTGTTGAGGTGCTCGTCATGAATGATGTGGTGGGTAGCCTCCGCCGGGGGGGGGCGAGAAAGATGCTCGATGAGCAGTGATTTTGCCGTTGAATACTTGTGCGAGACAGGCGGTGAGAGAAGCAGATCGCTGATGAGGTCCAGATGAGCACGGAGATGACTAACCAGGCAGACAAAACATGCGTCATTGTCCAAAATACCGTGGATATCCAGTAGGTGATCCACTAACACGAACCAAGTCTTTGGGTTATCTTTTTGCAAAGCAGGCAGCTTAGGAAACCAGCCGGGTAACACATATTGGTGCAGTAGCAGCAGATGGAGGTCCATGTGAGCAGAGCAGAAAGCTTTTGTCACCGGGAGTGCAGTGGTGGTGGATGGTGTGTTACCGAGGCCTGCGTGGGGTCACTACTAATTTAAAAGAAAACTGAAAACCTACTTCATTAGTCATTCTTTCTGCAAATTATCTGTGTATCTTTATTCAAAGATTGAAAAGTTCTGTTAACTGTGTGGCAAGTAGCAGTGTTCATTGTTAAGCTGAATGACATATTAATATACTGTAAGCAGAACTCTGTATTGCCAGATGTGAGTAAATATCTCTGATAGATGTCAGTGTAATCAAGTAAATATTAAGTGGTCATTAGGAGATAAACAACAGCTATAATTGAAGAGACAGCTTTTTTCCCTTGCAAAATATTGGCTTTCTTTCTAATTTACAGAATTAAATTTAGCTGGCATAAACATGAATAGCACTAAACAGTATTGTGGTATTTTGTCGTTAGTATAAATATACAGGTGAAGTTTCTATTATGCAATTGTCTTGTTAATGTATACCTTGACCATTTCACATCCATAAGATTGTCCTTTGTGATGGAATACACAGAATCTGATGACTGAAAAAAAAAGAAGTCAGTCTTGTCATCCATCTGTCCAATATTTTGTGAGTATCTTGTCATTGTAGTCAGTATAATTTTAGTTTTTCTTTTTCAGTTTTTCAGAATAAGTCTCTGGTTTTGGAAGCATGAATCTCAGTTCTAAGCACAGTATTTGTTAGTCAGATTGTGATTTGTTTGCATGTGATTTATACAGATTTAATTTTTGACCATTTCCATCTCTCCTCTTGATTTTTTTCTGTGAGTATAGCAACATTTTTAAAATGTCCCATTATGTAATTTCAAAATACTACTGCAAGTCTTTCTTGCTATATGTTTCCTTATATATTTATTTATTTATTTATTTTTACAGTCTACGTCAACACACATACTCTTCAGACCTCTGTGAAGTGCAAGACAGAGGGTTCTTAAAATTGTACCACATGTTAGGATTTATTCCTGTTCCAGTTACGTGTGGAATGTTAAAATGCCTTTGTGCATACTGTGACTAGTCTAATCTTGTTATTGCGGCTCAAGTACAGTTCTAAATTCTTCACTTAATAGTAGTTCCTGAAACTTTGAAGAAGGTTTTTGCATGATACTGATTTATTTTACTAGTTATCTGTAACAGCACTGAGTGCTATGGACATTGGACATGTCTAATGCATTGAAATTGTACACAACTTTTCATAGGTAATACTTTAAATTTCTACATGAATTAAACATCTAGTACAATTCTAAATCCAATATTAGCACTTAGCACACATATTTAAATGAAATGTACTGGGTGCTTATAATTAAAGTGCAGCTACTTAGAGCTGCAATGCGGGCTGTAGCTATTGTATGGCAGTGAAACTTGGTAGATATTCTAATGCACTAATGAGGAACTGATTTACACTGGAAAAAAAATTAGTTCCAGTTTTGGCCACCATATACAAATCTGGCACTGTGAATTCAGGAAAGGCATAGAGATCTGATTTCATACGTTATGGATTAGGGACAGGATATGTACGGAAAAGGTAACACAAGTGATAAAGGCATAATGTTGATTTTTATTGTTAACTGCTGATTACACTATCTGTTGAATATGAGTACTGAATATGTCAAAGATATGCTGTAAAGTGCCAAATTTTCGCCTGGTGGTTAACATTGGAACTAATTTTTTCCAGTGTAATTTGGTTTCATATGAGCATATCTACAAAATTTCACTGCCATATCATTGGACTTCTCTGGGTAGCTGCACTGTAATTTTACCCCCATGATACATTGGTAACAAATGGCCTACAATTCAGTACTTTACAAATCCATTATACTCAGTCACTGAGCAATAGCAGTGGCACTGTAAATATGACTCAGAATTTTTCAAAGAGCTTCATGTCTCTAGTGTGTTTTTATATCATCAAGGAGTTTGTTAAAAAGCTTGAAACCTATGTGAACTGTACCCCCCTGCGTTGTACTAGAAGGAGTATATTAAACGCTGTGAAAGCACATTTGCATGATTCTGTTGTTTTACTTCAGTTCAGTTCACTATTCTAATGACTCTCTTCTGCATTCTGCATGATCTGAATAACCGAACACCACCCATTGGGATTTTTTGTGATCTCTCAAAGGCTTTTGATTGTGTAAATCATGAAATTCTGCTAGACAAGCTCAAGTATTGCGGCATGAGAGGGACAGTTTAATTCGTACCTAACTGGAAGAGTGCAGAAAGTTGAAATAAGCAGTTCTCATAATATGCAAAGATCAGCACATTCCTCAAACTGGAGAACTATCAAGAATGGGGTTCCACAAGGGTCGGTCTTGGGTCCGTTGTTGTTCTTAATATACACTCCTGGAAATGGAAAAAAGAACACATTGACACCGGTGTGTCAGACCCACCATACTTGCTCCGGACACTGCGAGAGGGCTGTACAAGCAATGATCACACGCACGGTACAGCGGACACACCAGGAACCGCGGTGTTGGCCGTCGAATGGCGCTAGCTGCGCAGCATTTGTGCACCGCCGCCGTCAGTGTCAGCCAGTTTGCCGTGGCATACGGAGCTCCATCGCAGTCTTTAACACTGGTAGCATGCCGCGACAGCGTGGACGTGAACCGTATGTGCAGTTGACGGACTTTGAGCGAGGGCGTATAGTGGGCATGCGGGAGGCCGGGTGGACGTACCGCCGAATTGCTCAACACGTGGGGCGTGAGGTCTCCACAGTACATCGATGTTGTTGCCAGTGGTCGGCGGAAGGTGCACGTGCCCGTCGACCTGGGACCGGACCGCAGCGACGCACGGATGCACGCCAAGACCGTAGGATCCTACGCAGTGCCATAGGGGACCGCACCGCCACTTCCCAGCAAATTAGGGACACTGTTGCTCCTGGGGTATCGGCGAGGACCATTCGCAACCGTCTCCATGAAGCTGGGCTACGGTCCCGCACACCGTTAGGCCGTCTTCCGCTCACGCCCCAACATCGTGCAGCCCGCCTCCAGTGGTGTCGCGACAGGCGTGAATGGAGGGACGAATGGAGACGTGTCGTCTTCAGCGATGAGAGTCGCTTCTGCCTTGGTACCAATGATGGTCGTATGCCTGTTTGGCGCCGTGCAGGTGAGCGCCACAATCAGGACTGCATACGACCGAGGCACACAGGGCCAACACCCGGCATCATGGTGTGGGGAGCGATCTCCTACACTGGCCGTACACCACTGGTGATCGTCGAGGGGACACTGAATAGTGCACGGTACATCCAAACCGTCATCGAACCCATCGTTCTACCATTCCTAGACCGGCAAGGGAACTTGCTGTTCCAACAGGACAATGCACGTCCGCATGTATCCCGTGCCACCCAACGTGCTCTAGAAGGTGTAAGTCAACTACCCTGGCCAGCAAGATCTCCGGATCTGTCCCCCATTGAGCATGTTTGGGACTGGATGAAGCGTCGTCTCACGCGGTCTGCACATCCAGCACGAACGCTGGTCCAACTGAGGCGCCAGATGGAAATGGCATGGCAAGCCGTTCCACAGGACTACATCCAGCATCTCTACGATCGTCTCCATGGGAGAATAGCAGCCTGCATTGCTGCGAAAGGTGGATATACACTGTACTAGCGCCGACATTGTGCATGCTCTGTTGCCTGTGTCTATGTGCCTGTGGTTCTGTCAGTGTGATCATGTGATGTATCTGACCCCAGGAATGTGTCAATAAAGTTTCCCCTTCCTGGGACAATGAATTCACGGTGTTCTTATTTCAATTTCCAGGAGTGTATATTAATGACTTGCCATTCTATATTCATGAAGAGGCAAAGTTAGTTCTCTTTGCTGATGATACAAGTATAGTAATCACACCTGACAAACAAGAATTAACTGATGAAATTGTCAATAATGTCTTTCAGAAAATTACTAAGTGGTTCCTTGTAAACGGACTCTCACTTAATTTTGATGAGACACAGTACATACAGTTCCGTACAGTAAATGGTATGACGCCATTAATAAATATAGACCTTAATCAGAAGCTTGTAGCTAAGGTAGAATATTCAAAATTTTTAGGTGTGTCCATTGATGAGAGATTAAATTGGAAGAAACACATTGATGATCTGCTGAAACGTTTGAGTTCAGCTACTTATGCAATTTTGGTGATAAACATCTTAGTAAATTAGCTTATTACGCCTATTTTCACTCATTGCTTGCACATGGCATCATATTTTGGGGTAATTCATCACTGAGGAATAAAGTATTTATTGCACAAAAGTGTGTAATCAGAATAATAGCTGGAGTCCACCCAAGATCATCCTGCAGACATTTATTTAAAGATCTAGGAATATTCACAGTAGCTTCTCAGTATATATACTCTCTTATGAAATTTGTTATTAACAACCAAACCCAATTCAAAAGTAATAGCAGTGTGCATAACTACAATACTAGGAGATAGGATGATCTTCACTATTCAAGATTAAATCTAACTTTGACACAGAAAGGGGTGAATTATACTGCAACTAAAGTCTTTGGTCACTTACCAAATAGTATCAAAAGTCTGACAGACAACCAACAAGTAGTTAAGAAGAAATTAAAAGAATTTCTGAATGACAACTCCTACTCCATAGAGGAATTTTTAGATATAAATTAAGGAAAAAAACAAACAAAAAAATTAAAAAAAAAAAACAAAAACAATAAAAAAGTTGTTATATTAACTTAATTATGTTGTCAAATTAACTTAATTAAGTCATGTTATTGGAAAATTTGACTCGTTCCACATCATTACGAAATATCGTATTCATGATCCCTGGAACTAGTATTAATCTAATCTAATCTGAGTGGCACTGGACAGCTTCCTCATAATATTATAGGCTGCTGTAATTTAATTGAGACAGAGTAGATGTGTCATATTCAAACGTCTGCCATTTAGTGTTTTTCACCCTTTCTGTACCCTCTCTCGTGAGTCAAACAAACCAATGGCCAATCATACTGTCCTTTGAACATGTACATGTACAGCACTCCCTGTTACTCTTCTTTGATATGGGCCCCACACATTTGAGCAAGATGGGATGCAGAAGTATTTTGTAAGCAGTCTCCATAGTAGACTGTATTTTCCCAGTAACCTGCCAAGTAAATGAAGTCTGTCACTGCCTTACCTAAGACTCAGCCTACGTGAGAAATCCATTTCGTTTCCATACAAACTGTAACACAGGTATTTGTATGTGTTGACTGATTCCAGCTGGGTCTCGTTAATAATAATAATAATAATAATTTTATTGTCATTCGGCCATTACAGCAATAGACAACATCATATACATACTAAAATACAATTAATAGTTTGAAAGAAACAACAGGTTTCTTGTTAACATTATAGTATTATATTACAGTTGATAAATTCTCTTATGTCATAGAATGGGTGGAGGACTAGCCAGTCATGAATTGTTTGTTTGAATAATTGTTCAGGTAATTCTTGAACAGATTGAGGAAGTTTATTAAATAGTTTGTACCCCATGATTTCGTAGCTGTTGAGTGACTTTGACAACCTGTGGTAAGGAATATAGAAGCACCTATTCCTTCTTGTATTGTGGCTGTGTACATTTTCTCTGGTTTTTGTTTCTGGTAATTTCTTCTTCGTATAAATTAGAACATAGTATATGTACAAGTTTAGAACAGTCATGATTTTCTGTTCACAGAACAATGGTTTACAGTGTGCCTTATATACAGAACCAGTAATTATCCTAATAGCTTTTTTTTGCAGTATTAATATGTCATGTACACAGCTAGAGTTCCCCCACAAAATAATTCCATATGTTATTATACTCTGAAAGAATGAAAAATAGGATGTTCTAACATATTTTTCAGGAACACAATCCATAAGTCGCCTTAACAGGTAAATAACTCTAGACAATTTACCACTAATATATTGTACATGTTGACCCCAAGACAATTTATCATCAATGTATACCCCCAAAAATTTGACATAACTTGGATCATCTGACAGAAGCTTGTCTCTAAGACTACAGACCATCTGCTGTGTTTTGTTTTCATTCAGCAGGAATCCATTTGCCTTGAACCAGTAGGATGCTTGGTCAATTGTCTTTGCTGCACAAGTTTTAAGGCTATTGAAATCTTCACTAGCCTGAAGAAATGTTGTATCATCTGCATACAACACAGTGGTGGACTTGATAAATGACGGCAGATCATTTATCATTATCAGGAACAAAAAGGGGCCCAGCACAGATCCCTGCGGAACACCTACCTTGACTTGCCCTATACTCGACATTTCTCTCCCTACACAAACAACTTGCTTACGATTCTGAAGATATGATTTTATTAATTTAAGGCTGTTATGTCTAATGCCATAGAATTCCAGTTTTTCTATGAGTGGCTTATGCTTTACACAGTCAAAAGCTTTGCTTAGATCACAAAATGTGAGTTGAGCATAGCCCTTATCCTCAAACACTTGATGTAAGTATTTGACTGCAAAGTCTGTAGCATCCACAGTAGACAACTTTTTCCTAAAACCATACTGAGATTCACTAATTATTCCTAATTTTTCAAAATAGACAGATAGCTGTTGGTAAATTACACATTCCAGTATTTTAGAAAAAGCTGGGACTATGGAGATTGGTCTGTAACTGCAAGGTGAGTCCATATCTCCCTTTTTATATATTGGAATTACCCTAGCCACTTTGAGTTCTTCGGGAAAATATCCTTCAGATATGCATTTATTTATACAGAATGTTAAGGGGTACACAATATAGTCTATTACTTTCTTTAGTAAATTACAGGATATGTCGTATATATCTACACTGTCTGAAGATTTCATCCGTTTTACAATGCTTAGGACATGACTAGGTGAGACCTCGGAGAACATAAACGTACCTGTGTCTGTTGGTGTTCTGCAAACATTTTTAGAAAGTAACTCTGATGAATTGATATCAGGTTTGATTATAGTATTTCCTACATTTTCAACAGATTTAATAAAGAAATCATTTAATTTTTGGGGACTTATATTAATTTTTTTGCTTCTTACATCTTTAGCAACACCATTTATTAATTTCCATGCAGCTTTGCACTTATTTGTAGACTTATCAATGGTATTGAAATTATGTGCTTTTTTGGCTTCCACGATGGCTTTTTTATACTCATTCCTGCATTTTTTATAGGCTAATCTGGCATGTTCTGTTTTCTGATTGCTACATATATTGTGCAACACCGTAACTTGGTTTTTCATACTTGATAATTGTTTAGTGAACCATGAATTTTGTCTGTTTGTAGCCCTGTTTGTAAAGCCTTTGTCAGTTAATTTGCATTTCTTTATGGGGATATTGTCATTAAATTGTGTCGGAAATGTTTTAAAAAATCTCTCAAATAATAGTTTCCCTGACAAATCAGCACTAAGACTATAACTTGTGTCACCATGACATTGGTTGAACCAGTCTCTCTCAGCAAGGGACTTACAGAGCTGAACAATTTTGTCATCTGTGACAGGCCTGGTGATTATAACTTTTGGGACAGGCTTAGGAATATTACTATTATCAATACAGAACCTACTTGTATAGTTTAAAGATACAGAGTCATGATCTGAAAATGGAAACACTGTAACAGCACATGATTCTTCTGTAGTTTTAAAGTTGACAAAAATATTGTCAAGACATGCTTTATCTCTTATGGGCCTGTTATTGATTGAGTGCAAATTGCACTGTCTTAAAAGGTTTTTCAACTCAGTCACAGTATGTTTATGTGTTGTTATATCAAAATCTGCATTCAGATCTCCACCAATTACTATGTCATAATGCAACCATCTGGTCCCTCTTAGTACATCTAACAGCATGTCCAATTTTTCTAGAAATACATTGATGATACCCTTAGGTGACCTGTAAAGGGATACTATTACTAACTTAAGACTGTCCATAACTATACCAGTGGCTTCAAAGTTCTGTTCCTCACATAAATAATCTAGGTCCAACTTAACAATGGAGCAGCTGAATGACTGATTAATATATATTGCCACACCACCTCTTATATGCAGTTTTCTACAGTAACTATTTGCTACATTATAGTTATCAAGTTTGACAACTGTAAGTACACTCTCAGTAACCCAATGTTCACTCAGACAGAAAATATCAAATTTGTTATCTAGTCCAAAACTGCTTACAATAAATTCTTTATCTATTAGTCCTTGAACATTCAGATAGCAAATTTTAAGATCATAATTGTTGTTTATTTTAGATTGAACGTTTTGGTGAGGTGTTGTGAAATTTGTTACACTACTTATCTCCTGGGCTGCTTCATCCTGCTGCCTTCCACTAAAAAATCATTTAGATGGACAGGAGGTGCTGTTTTCCGTCTACACGTAACACTTGATGCTGCTTCTCCTGCTGCAATTCTCATTTCTCCTTTTAGAGGCACTATAGTTACTGTTGCTGGTGAAACTTCTGCTGTTGATGCTACTGTTACTTCCTTTTCCACTGCTGCTACTGATAATGCCACTGGTGACTGTGACGCTTTACATGTTTGCACAGTTGTAATTTTTTCATCATAGGGTGTATCTGCAGATGTTTCTTCCTCATATGCTGTTGGTGCACTTTTCTTTTCTGTTGTCATTGGCAGAAAAACCTGTTGCAGGTAGTGCTATTTTTACATAGGCACCCACTCCTGCTGTCTTTATCACCTGGAGAATTTCTTTCGCCAGCACTTTCTTGCCTAGGTTGTTTCTGTGCAGTCCATGTCTAGTAAAATGCTCTCTTACTGAACTCGTTGCTTCAATGAAAGTTGTGTGCACAAAACCGCTACAAATCTTCCTGAATTTCCGATTTGTCGCGATGATTTCTTTGTTTACACACGAGTCTTCCGTTAAGTCGTGTCTGTAGGGAATGTTTACAACAAATACCTTCGCCTGTGAAATTTTTCCTAGCGATTCTTTCAGTGTTCTTACAGCAAGGCTGCTTTCATTTTTATAGACATCGTTTCCCCCTCCGATTATGACACAGTTGACGTCGCTTTTCACGGAACTTTCACAGTTTTTCAGCACTTCTCGTAGAGGAGCACCAGGTTTCGAAATTCCAATCACTTTATATTCGGACTGCATATCAGACATGATTGTAGCCAGTCCCTTGCCATGACTCGTCGATAATATGTATATTTCTTCCTTCTTCTTCTCTGTTTCCTTTTTTGTCTCGTGTTCAGTTTTATTACAAGTTGCTCTCACACGATTTTGTCGTTTAATAGTATTTGATGGTAACGTGTTTCTGCTGGCACTTTTTTGTTCAACAGATCTTTCCGAGCAGTTACCTGTTACACTGAGATTTTTTGTCCGTGATTCTGAGCTGTCTGCACTTAGAACATCGTATTTATTCATTAGTGGAACACGAAAAACATTGGTATTTAAGACAGGTCGAGAGATTTTCTTAGGCCTAGTATATACACACTCTCGTTTGCCTGTTTGCGTATCTGTGGGAAGGTCCATATAGTCGATCAAACTTTTCAGCATTTCTGCATATTGTCTAGCTTTACTTAAGTCACTTTGCAGTTCTTCCCTCACACTTATTTCGAGTCCAGCGTTGCACATTTCAAATGCAGTTGATATTGCAGTCAGGCACACCACCTTTCTGCATTTCTTTAGGCGCACAATTTTATATTTGAAGCAAGTTGCTAATCTTTGCATGACTTTGAAATCGTCCAGATTTTTACTGGGTATTCGTGCTGCGTTTTCGGGACTAGTGTAGCAGGGGATACAACCCGTCGGCTTTGGACAATGACGTCACAAGTCGCCAAACGAGAAGCGATTCTTCTTAGTGTTGTAGCTCCCTTCAGTAGCTGATAAGTGTTTTTTGGCTTTAAAAAAAAAATAATCTCACGAGATAGAATAAACAGATCCACTTTATTAAGCAATCAGTAAAAAAACGAAACTGAAACATAACAGCAAAAGCGAAAATGGTAAACTGCTCTCTGGCGACTTGTGACGTCATTGTCCAAAGCCGACGGGTTGTATCCCCTGCTACACTAGACCCGCTTTTTCCACATAGTACATAATTATGGATAACCATCCCAATTATCTGCAAATCATTTATTTAATGCCGCATTATATATCATAGATAGATGAACGACCGTACGAACAGACGGTGACGGTACACCGCACCCTGCGCAACGAGTAACCAGGTGTTCCACAAGTTTGTAATTCCCGCGCTGCCGCGCCGATTACGCTGCCATCTTTAGCAGAGAACGGCGCGAGAGCAGCTGCTAGCGGCCTCATGCGGTTGTTTCAGGCAGAGAGCGTCAGTCGGTTCGTGAATATGGCAGGTGGAGGATGTGTGTTTAGAGTATTCTCACTGTTCGTTTTAGTGTGGATGTTTTCTGTCAATGGAATGTTTATTCGTCGTCAGTGCAGTCACGTACACCCAAAGGAAGATGACGTGAGTACTATGTTTCACTTTCATTTCTGCTCTGTTAACCTTGTATGTGATCAAAACAATGGAACTGACAGCTCATGTACACAACTAACGCCGGGTCTGAATCCGTTATCAGTACGTATTTGCTGAAGCAACGTAAACATTGTGGAAGCTGTGTTCATCACACGTCATTAAAATGTTGTGAAAGTAATGTGGCTATCGAAAAAGCAGTTTTAACGTACCGCGCCGGTTGCCAGTATGTAAACACTAAGAATTATTGCAGTTCTCAGCTACCTGTCAATAGTACTCGGGAACAACCCCAAGAAAATCATTGTGAAAGGTACCGGAGAGAGCTATTGGAAACCACTGTTGATATAAACCGACAAGAGTAATGTATTCTCTTCACCGTAATTCACGGTCTATGTCTAAATGATGAACTATAGCTCAAACTGAGACAGGACAGTGTTAAATTCACAGAAACTAGGCCTTTTATATAAATGTAAAACATCCGACAGTAGAAGCGGCTTGTCAACATTCAGTAAATAACTTAATGCCGAAAAAGCTGAAGTAACATGTAAAAATTACACACATATTTTGTTCATTGTCACGTTTCTCTAGCTAAGTATCAACTTATGAAGGTCTGAATTAATTAATAAGTCCAACCAGTGCCACGAGCAATTTGGTTCTCACATCTTGATAGCATTAGGTTATTCCGTGTAGGTGATTTGATTAGAAAATAGCTTTGAAGAATTACGCTCGTTGTCAAATACCAATACGTAACAGTTCTCTGAATATTGTGGTTAAGCTAATTTGGTTTTGCCATGCACTATTGTATTTGGAAATCAAGAGTTCCCGCTCTACTACTTTCAATTGTTCACGTCCACGGCGTTCTGATCCAGCGGTTTCCCTCCCTGCTCAGTGATTCATTTGCTGTACAGCCATAGAGTACCACTTTCTGTGCAACATGAAACAACGCGTTGCCGCTTTGCTAACACGGAGGTAGCTAAAGATTGAGATTTTTGTGCAAAAAATATGCAACTTACAACCTAATAGTTTTGTTGCTGTCGAAATGTGCGCGCAGTCTATTCTGCTTTAATTTTACCATTAGAAAACAATTTAATTCGTTCTTAATAGTCTTTTGTTACCCTCATAGAACGAAATTTCAGAACAGTCTAAAATAACCAACAACGTAAGACTTCTGGTGAAAACTGCATCTATAATGCTGTTTTGCACCGTCGGCTGTTGCAGCATTGTGAATACTTGAAGTAACCCAGCTGATGGTGCGCGCGTTACTGAATATTGCGCGGACAAATTTCATATTTCGCTGCCTTTACTTATGTTGATGGCAGAAATATATACTGCTGCGTTCTTGCGTGTCGTAATTAATAGCAGTTGAATTTTTTCCCTTAATGTCAAGGCCCATTTTCTTACATACGTAACTAAGAAAAATATTGATTTATTGGGGGTAAGAGCTCTACGAGCCCTTATGTACATATGCATCTGACATCTGCGTGTGATGGATCGTATATAGTGTCCCAATATTATCGTTCCTATTTTGTTTATGGTGGGTGGACAATACGGCTGCTTGGACATTTCAGTATGAACTTAAATTTTTTCCAGTCCTCTTCATCAGTGATACCTGTTTCAGACCTTTTTTCGTTATACTTAATACCTTTCTTATAGAGATTCCACAACGGTTTAACAACTGAATCTGTAATGCTGACTGGAACGATAGTCTAATCGAACAGATTTTGAGTGCCATCAGGCAAAACTACTTTCTTGAACCTCACTGGAACTGATCATGTACGAAAAATTTTGAAGTTGCCATCTTAACTTAATTTCACCTTTCCATGATCCTACCACTGAAGGAAGGTGCTTTCCTGTACTCGATTTAACCCTAGAAGTGTAAATCGGTGTCATCCTGACCCTGGAGTTTGTTACTGCACATACACAGTCCGCTGCCACCAATGTAAATTCAGCATTGAGTGAGACCTAGTAAAAGGACGGGCGATCGAATTTGTGAGACATTTTTATCTGATTAATTTGACAGAAGCATTTTACAAAGGGTCACTGTGCGCTGGAGTACACAGCGTAATAACTATTCTGTCGCCGAGTGTAAATGAAAATGGCACGTTGGAATGGCATTTCACTATCAGAAGATGTTACACGGGAAACAGTGTTAGAACAACTGAATCGTGAAAGTGACTTTCGTGATGATAGTCATTCTTAAGCTGATGCTCCTGCAACATTTATGGGCAGTGTGGAAACTGATCTATCTGCTGAATTTGACAGCAATGAAGAAAGTATGGTCATTGTTGGAACACAGCTGTCCCTAACAGAAGAGTTGCCTACATCATGATAATCCAGATTCCGTGGTAGTAATGAATGAATGAGTGTGAACACATCAAAATATTCGTCTAATATGTGTATTTTATTAAATGAACATTAGCAGCCTTATCTAATTTAACCCTCACACGTAACCGTGACATCTTTATACCATAAATGGTGTTCTGGGGTCCAAAAGTGTATTACTTGGTTTTAGCCATAAAAGTAATTTATTTTGCTTTCATCAGAGTTATTTATTCATAAATTTCATATCTGCGTATGTATTGCGAAGAAGTCAACTCGGAAAATAGGTGTGTACTTGAGTTAACCCCGTTTAAACCAGAATTGGAAAAAAATAGCAAGAGGCTGTCCGCATGTTCGTGTGCTTGTGCTTTAGGTAGCACACTTCTGCTCAAGATGGTCTACTCAAGTTACATGTTATTGTGATAGTAAATTAATCCTGATGTTCCTTTTTCCGAACCTCTGTTATTTGAATGACGTGTACTTAAGATCGAAGTTACAGGTTTACCTTTTTTAAGGACATAAGAAATCAATGTTCTGTGATTTGAAAAGCCACACAGTGTTGAACTTTCTTCACCGATCTTAGATTGCTGGAATTCAGGCGAATGAGAGCACGAGGCCATAGTAACAATGAAATGAAAACATCAAATAAGAGTTAAAATAAATTTTTTAGTTAAGTATATTTTGACCACATGGAAAACGAACACTTACGGTGTCGTAGCATCAATGACGACACCACCCGAACTTTACAGCTAAACACTGACAAGGGAACCTCCCCATCGCACCCCCCTCAGATTTAGTTATAAGTTGGCACAGTGGATAGGCCTTGAAAAATGGAACACAGATCAATCGAGAAAACAGGAAGAAGTTGTGTGGAACTATGAAAAAATAAGCAAAATATACAAACTGAGTAGTCCATGGACAGGATAGGAAACATCAGTCTCTGTGAGCTAAGGAGCGCCGTGGTTAGCGTGAGCGGCTGCGGAACGAGAGGTCCTTGGTTCAAGTCTTCCCTCGAGTGAAAAGTTTAATTTTTTATTTTCAGACAATTATTATCTGTCCGTCCGTTATGTTCTCATCACTTTTTTGAGAGTGATTATCACATCCACAAGAAAACCTAAATCGGGCAAGGTAGAAGAATCTTTTTACCCATTCGCCAAGTGTACAAGTTAGGTGGGTCAACAACATATTCCTATCATGTGATGCACATGCCGTCACCAGTGTCGTATAGAATATATCAGACGTGTTTTCCTGTGGAGGAATCGGTTGACCTATGACCTTGCTATCAAATGTTTTCAGTTCCCATTGGAGAGGCACGTCCTTTCGTCTACTAATCGCACGGTTTTGCTGTGCGGTCGCAAAACACAGACACTAAACTTATTACAGTGAATAGAGACTTCAGTTAACGAACGGACAGATCATTACTTTGCGAAGATAAAAGAAGTAAACTTTTCACTCGAGGGAGGACTTGAACCAAGGACCTCTCGTTCCGCAGCCGCTCACGCTAACCACGGCACTCCTTGGCTCACACCCTCCTTGATGTTGGCTATGTTGCGCATGGACTACTCAGTTTGTATGTTTTGCTTATTTTTTTCATAGTTCCACAACTTCTTCCTGTTTTCTCGATTGATCTGTGTTCCGTTTTTCAAGGCCTATCCACTATGCCAACTTATAACTAAATCTGAGGGGGGTGCGATGGGGGGGTTCCCTTGTGAGAAAGCAAACGTATTGACAATGCTGCTAGTTTCTCTCCCGGTTAGTTATCAGCTGGTGGCAAGTTACAGTGTTGCCAACAGTATATAACTTCTTCCAACTAGACTGAGAGTAAAAAAGACCAAAACTGCTTTAAAAGAACTAGATTCTAAATTTTTATTCAGAAATATAGAAATGACAATGAAACGCCACTCACTCGAGAGATAGGCTACATAAATAACACATTTTTTACTAAACTTATCTAAAACTGGATAAGAATGTCGTCTTCATTATCGCCACCGTCCCCATGGGAAAGAGAAGCTGCAGTAGAAGTTGGTCCCGATTTATATGCTTCAGTTGTCCCACTTGTTCTGAGAACTGACGCAGGAAATATGTAATTATGGTAGCACCAATTCTTTCTGCGAAGGCCTGCACGAATTCCTAATATGGCGTTTACCATATCTGTACCATTCGATTCTTTATCTTCTTTTTGACGAGATTTAACTGGCTGAATATTTTTTTTACCTCGCCGTTGGACCAGAGAATTACGAGCCACAAGCCTAGATAATGCAAATTCTGCAAGTTCTTTAAAAGGATTTTCACCGCTGGCGTCATGGTATCTGTAAACCTCACACCAGAAATCGACAGAATTGTTAACGTTATCCCATTGGACGACGGTCATTTTTTGCCACTGTAATTCAGTTATTGTCATTGAATCATTATCCAAGTGAGAGCTTTCTAACAGGAGAATTAAGGGTTCTTTCCGCCTTTGAAACTGCAAGAAAAGATATTTTCCTCAGTACTTCAATATTATCAGGCAATCTTTGCTGTAATTGTTTGACAAATTAAGAAACAAAATTTACACATCTTTCTATATTTTTCTTCACCTTCGGCTATTTTGTTACTATTTTCTGATATTTTTTTCAAACAAGTATCCAAGATACGGCTTTGGATGTAGGTGTTTTTCGAAATCATTGTCAAGATATTTTCTCTGAACTGGACAGGTGGTGGGAATGACTACTTGCTTAAGAAGAGTGGGAATAAGAATTACCAGGTCATCTAATAACTTGCATGGGTCTACACCATTTGACTCGAATTCCTTATTGACTCTCTGAAGACTTGAGAGGATAGGTTTCGAAAATAGCAAGTATAGTAAATTAAGTTTGTCACTGAACATCGAATAGAGCAGTCCAACTGTGTAGCATTTTTCGATTTGCCTAAAAATTTCAAAATTAGTTTTTAACTCGAGCCATTGCTCAATTATTCTACATATTTTCAGTGGCTCCTCCTCGTCATTTAGGACTGAGAAAATCTGGCGGTAAAAGAGCTGTCGTGAAGGAGATCGAGAAAACCAGTTGTAAGTTTTCGTAATCAAAAAGTCCAAATTTCTTGGAAGACACTCTGCAGTTGCTGCCAACTGAATGGAATGACAGACACACCTTATAAATACCAAATCCGTACTCTCCCTTTTAAGTATTTCATACACTCCGTTATTAATACCGACCATCATTATCTGTTCCTATTCCCTGCAATTTATTTAAATCTAAATTAAATTCTTTCAACGCCTCTTTAATAGCTGATACAATAGACTCAGCACTGCATTATTCACGTTCGACTAGTGTAAGAAGTGTCGAAACAATCTTGTGGGATGTTTTACTATGATAACTTACAGCAATTGCTAGAAGTTCAATGACAACTATCAGTTGATTCGCCAACTAAAATACTGCACATACCATCATCACTTTTCAGATCGTTCGCAAAATAGGGCCCAAGAGCATTGTTGATAATAGCACTACACTTTGTACGATGTAACTTAATCTGGCTCGCAATAAGACTGTCTTTGAACCTGTTTTTACATACGAGATTTGTCCGGAAAATACGTATAAAAGTTGAATAATGTCTTTATGTTACAAGTTGCAGTCACCGCCAGGTGGGACTACTGCTGTAATCAATCCCATCAACGCTCAGTTCGAGTCAGAGCACTCTGCGTGAAGGTGGGAGTGTGCGGCAGCTTGTTGACAGTTACCCTTTTTCACCTGCCGTCGGCATGGAGCTCTCTCTGATTGAGGAACAGCGCGTCAACATCAAGTTTCTTGCAAAGCTAGGCAAGAATGGCCGTGAGATTTTTGAGTGTTTGAAACAGGTTTACGGAGACAATTCTCTGAAGGAACCAACCGTGAACAAGTGGTTAAAAAGGTTCCGGGATGGCCGAGAAGAAGTGAACGATGACCCTCGCCCAGGACGCCCGTCGACATCGAGTTCCGATGCAAATGTTGAACGAATTCGGGCTTGTGTTCTTAAAGACCCTAGATTGACAGTCAGAATGATTGCTGACGAGCTGTCAATCCCCAAAACAATCGTTCACGAAATCCTGACATAAAAACTTGAAATGAAGAAATTGTGTGCGAAAATCGTACCGAAGCTCTTGACGCCAGAACAGAAAGCAAAGAGAATTGAGTGCTGTGAGGATTGGTTGGAAGCAGAGGAACGAGGGGACTTCCTCAACCGAGTCATCACTGGAGACGAGTCCTGGTTTTACGAATTCGATGTGGAGCTCAAATCCCAAAGCAAGGAATGGAAACTAGCAGCACAACCGAGAACAAAAAAGTCGCAAAAATCAAGGTCTAATGTGAAGACGATGTTGATTGTTTTCTTTGATTCTAGGGCCATTGTTCACAAGGAATTTGTCCCTCCCAGCCAGAGAGTGAACGGAAATTTTTACGTTGAAGTTCTGTCACGTCTCAGAGCTCGTGTGGCCCGAGTTCGACCGGAGTTGGCAAAAGGGGGCAAGTGGATCCTTCATCACGACAATGCGCCCGCTCACACGTCGCTCGTTGTACGCGAGTTTTTGGCCCGAAGCTCAATCACCGTGACAGACCACCCGCCTTATTAACCCGATTTAGCCCCGTGTGACTTCTTCATGTTGCCGAAATGCAAAATGGTGCTTCGGGGGCGGTACTTGGGAGATATGGAAGCCATCAAAGCGAAAACGACACAGCAACTGAACAACATCACAACTGAAGACTTTCAGCAGTGGAAACGGCGTTGGCAGAAGTGTATCGCGTCTCAGGGCGAGTACGTTGAAGGAGACCATATTGTAATACCTGAATAATTGTAAAATAAAGATATGATTCAACTTTTATACGTATTTTCCGGATAAACCTCGTATTTCTCCTAAGTGACCACACGACATTACAGCACAATGTGCGGACACAGAGCGAGTGACCCTTCAGCTTCGTAACGTCGTATGGAATCCTGAACTGCTTTAAGATTAATTTTTGCCTGTCTTTGGGAGGAAGAGGAAGAAACTGCAGATTTGTGTTTTTTTTTTTTTTTTTTTTCTTTCTGCGTGATTTTCTACATCCCGCTAACCGAGCTTTTACAGTACAGTGACACACTTTACAGAATGCCTTTGTGTTATCTCCTACAGCTTATGATAACCAGTGGACAAATTTCAGATTTTTTAACCATTCTTCCTTAAACTTTATCCATTTTAACAGAACTTTAATCAATCACTATGACGAGAACAACAAGCACTAAGCACAGGCACCTCTGACACGAACTCCGCAATAACTGAATAAAAACAAGCAGTTTGCGTTGCGTTAAGCTGCACGGTCCTCGACAATGGGAATGTGTATTATACCGTATCATGCATTATTGTAGTTAGTTAAATTACCATTTCAGTTTTTCATACATTTAAAATAATTTTACAAAGTAAGAGAGTTCCGTACTTCTTGCACTCGTTATTTACGTTGTTGAGTACCAGTAGCAATTAAGCTTAGGTTCGTTCGAAGAGCTGCCAAGGAGCTACTTGAAGAACCAGCAAACAGGCGCTACTGCGCGTATGCGTCAACGTTGTCAAGAGCCCGTGCATGGTGTCTGGGCTCTTCGAACGAATTTTACTGATCGACTGTCACCGAGCGGCGAACAGCTGAACTTCTATAGGTGATTTTATAAGAATACATAAAAATAAGAACAAATAAAGTGCTTACCTTACAATCATCGGAGATCCACAAACATTGAACTAATGCGATCGGCTATTGAAAGACAATCGAAAAACGCGGCCACGTTCCCTCACTACAAGCCACTTAACTGTGCGCATGCGCGAAACGGGCAACTTTACAGCACCAGAAAATTTTCCGTAGGTAAAATCTGCCTACTTGTTGCCACTTGCTAGTCGCTCTTCAAACAGCTGGCGCCCCACTTCAAGTAGCCAGATAGGGACCAGACTCGCTTCGAACGCGACTTCCGCTCTGCGCATGCGCTCTAGCCAGAAAGCAGCCTTTCGAACAAACGTTTTATATTTCTTAACAGATTTTATAGTATAAGCAGTTGCAAGAAAGTAATTTCTTCTGTAACCTGTTGAGCATACTGAAATGAACTAGAATGAACAAAATAAACTTTTCGGAGAATGTAATATTAAAAACACTAGAATTCAACTAGATAATATTTTAAAAAGACTTAATTTCCCACTAGAAACCAGATCTTAAATTTTACAAACAGATGGCCTTTCCAAAAAAAACTAGATCCAGTTGGAAAACAACTAAATTGTCAACATTGGCAAAGTATGTGGGATCGCCAACCATAGAATGACCAAAAGAGGAAATGCAGCGATATACAGTTTCACTGGTATGGAAAAGGATCACACAACTCCGTTTGACGGTTAAACTGCAAATTGTTTTTAGAACCAGGAGTAAATTGAATAAATTCATCTGTGTGCTTTGACAGTTTAGTTTCGGGGGTTTCTGAGTGTTAATTTAATAACTAATACACAGTTCCCGCGTTTCCGTTTGCGTCGGAAAGTAAACCGAATTTCTGACGTATTAGAAGTTCCAAATCAGGAGCGAATTATTTAGTCTCACCAGAGTTCTTCGGTAGTCGGTTTTTGAATCTTCGCGTATTAATCTAATTTATTAGATACAGTTCTTGCGTTTTTGTCAGGGTCTGCAGGATAGCTCCGCAGCAAGTGTCTATAGTCCATTTTTCTGAGTAGTGAAGTTTCCCACGGTCTCTAGCACGGGTAGGAACTGTGATTGTTGTGTGTGGATGCGAGTCGAGCTCTAGGTTGTGATGGCTTCGGTTACACAACTGGAAGCTGCATTGGATGGGCATCACTGTTGTGGGCCGGCCGTGGGGATCCAACGGACGTCCATCACATCCAAGTCCTCCAGTCGTTCCTCGCCGGTGGCCGTCACGGTTACTGCTCACACTGAGGTTGACGACCCCTCACCCATGATCGAGTGGGAGGTCGCCTCGTGGCGTGGTTGGAGGCGAAAGACTTCCCCGGGGAAGGCCTCCCCAGTTAGTCTGACAAACAGATTCCAGGTGCTGTCCGGCTGACACTGTCGCTCAGCCAGATGCAGTAACCTGTCATGTTTCAGAGGAAACCTCTCAGCCTGCAAGATCCGGGCAATCGCAGAGGGTGGGATTGTTGGTAGTTGCGAACTCCAATGTTGGGCGCGTTATGGTGCCCCTTAAGCACATGTCTGCCAGGAAGGGGAAGAAAGCAAATGTGCACTCTGTGTGCATACCGGGTGGAGTCATTCTAGACGTGGAATGGATCCTTCCGGATGCCATGAAGAACACAGGGTGCAGCCAACTGCAGGTGGTGGCTCATGTCGGTACCAAGATTTTGTCATTTTGGATCGGAAGAGATGCCCTCTGGTTTCGAGCAGCTAACGGAAGTGGTAAAGGCTACCAGTCTCGCTTGCGAGACAAAAGCAGAGCTCACCATTTGCATCATAGTCGACATGACCGATTGCGGACCTCTGGTACAGAGCCAAGTGGAGGGTCTAAATCAGAGGCTCAGACGGTTCTGCGACTTGCACGGTAGGCTGGTTGGGTTTCGGGTTCTGCTGAAATAGGTCAGGAGCCCACTACACGCAGGATGCGGCTACACGGGTAGCAGGTGCTATGTGGCGTGAAATGGGCAATTTTTTTGGTCAGAGGGTCTCGGTAAAACACAAAGGGTGCAGGCCGAACACAAGAACAACGTAGATACAGGAACCATCGGTATAACAGTTGCAAAATGTCGTAGCTGTGTTGGGAAAGTACAAGAGCTCCAAGCGCTAATAGAAAGCACTGATGCTCAAATCGTTATATACGCTGAGAACTGGCCAAAGCCGGAGACAAGTTCAGCCGAAATTTTTGCGAAAGGATAGGCTACATACAGTTGTATGTTCCCGCCCGTAATAGCGTCTTTGAAACAAAATCAGCTCAGTATATGGAAACTGCAAACTATTCAGTAATAATTATGGGATCCCTTTCCGTATACTGTTGAATGAAAAACACAATTTTACACATTTATAGAATTAATTATTATCATAAGAATGCTTTTTCTTACAGTATTAGTAACAAACACATACCATTCTCATCACGGATGGTCAACGGCGTCCTTCTACAATCAAGAACAAAACGAAGAATAGTTAGTTTTTTCTCTTTCTTCCTCGTTAGAGGACTGTTTATTCGTTTTTATCTTAGTTCACAGATTATCCTTGAAATACATAGTTTTCGTATTAATAGTAATTTTCATTGTTCATTTTCTATATTTTACAATATTTCACTGCAATAATCACAACACATCGTCTTATGACTTTTAGCAATATTTTCGTTATTACGGTTGTTTTTATGTCGCACTAGTTTCGTAAATTTTCACAATAACGTCATGGGGATTGCACAAACGGATGTGATTTCTGGCGTTCCCCAAGGTAGTGTTATAGGGCCTATTCCTTTATATACAAACGATTTAAGACACAGTCTGAGCAGCCGTCTTTGGTTGTTTGCAGATGATGCTGTCGTTTATCGACTTATAAAGTCGTCAGAAGATCAAAACAAACTGCAAAAAGATTTTTCGAAAAGATTGTATGGTGCAAAAATTGGCAACTGACCTTAAATAACGACAAGTGAGGTCATCCACATGAGTGCTAAAAGGAACCCATTTGGGGAAGGTTAATCAAAGACTGCATTTTATTGGAAGGACACTTAGAAAAGGTAACAGAGCTAATAGACACTGCGCTTGTCCGTCCTCTTTTGGAGTGTTGCTACACGGTGTGGGATCCTTACCAGATAGGATTGACGGAGTACATCGAGAAAGTTCAAAGGAGGGCAGCACGTTTTGTATAATTGTGAAATGGAGGAAAGTGTGTCACTGCAGTGACACAGGATTTGGGGTGGACATCGTTAAAACAAAGGCGTTTTTCGTTACGGCAGAATCTTCTCACGAAATTTCAATCACCAATTTTCTCCTTCGAATGCGAAAATATTTTGTTGACACCGACGTACATACGGAGAAACTATCATCATAATAAAATAAGGGCAATCAGAGTTCTCATGGGAAGATATAGGTGTTCGTTTTTTCCGCGCGCTGTACGTGATTGGCACAATAGAGAGATATTGTGAAGGTGATTGGGTGAACCCTCTGCTAGGCACTTAAAAGTGAATTGCAGAGTATCCATGTGGATGTAGATCTTAAAAGATGCCTCACTGGAAAGCTTCCATTTAAGTTTTTACGTAGTCTCGAATTTTGGCGGTATTAATACTGATGAGGCAGTACACGACAGAGGTGAAATAAAACGCGTTCAGTATATGAGAGTCCAATTTCATTACACAATGTCCTATATTCAGGCAATTTCTCCAGCAAATAACTGAGGGTCATGCGACCCTGGAATACAGTTCATGGGACAATTTCAGAAGTGTACACTATGAGAGTGCCGTCGCGCGGCCGTAATTTCCGATTCCCGCCCTCGCGCGTGGCCGTCTGTTTTACCATCTTCTCGTTGTTTATTATGCAATTAGCTTTCTTTCTACGATTTTGTGTTTAGCGTTTTCGTTCGTTTGCTGACTCGTTTAAAAGCTATGTCAAGGCGTATTAACAGTAATGGAACGATTTTTTAATTCCATTCTTGATTGTCATTCTAGTTTAAAACTTTGTTCATTGTTTTGCAAAACTGTTGAGTGTAATACGTGTTACGCTTGTGAATTATTTCTAAACGTTTAGACAAAATTAGTGTTGTAAGTGACAGTGACATAGATACTTCGTCTAGAAGTGGTGGAATACCTTCTAAGAAAGCCAAAAGGCTTACTAAATACAATCCGAACTAGAAAAATGGTTATGCAATAAATATTTCTCTTGAGCTTATGGGACGTTGCTGATGTAAAGCAACGCACCTTTACTAAATCTCACGTGACTTGTTAAAGACTGAGCGTCAAGTACCCTATCCAAATATTTCTCGAAGCCTGAACCATATGCCTCGGAGTCATGCAAGATTACTGCTGGACAACTCTCGTCTTATCACACGGTAAAGCATTCTCGTAGCTACAACAGTATAGTTTGTTCACACGAATTATTACCATATATCTGCAGTGATTCAGAAATCGCTCAAAATGTTAGGTGCGCAAGAAAAAAGCGGAAGCTATTGTATACGAAGTAATGGTCGAAGAATATTTTAAAGACCATCCAAAAAACTCTATACTTTTCTGTAGCGACAGACGCCACTAATAAAAAAATAGAAAAATGTTTCCCCAATTTGCTTATTATTGTTTGATAATGATACTGGGGTTGTAAACCGTCTACTGGAATATGCAGAATGTATCGATGAATGTGCTTATCAAGTTTCGAAGATACATTGAAGAAGAACAGATTGTCCTGTAAAGTTTCGGCATTCGCCGCCGACAACACAAATGTAAATTTCAGCCGAAACCATTCCATTTATACACTTCCTTTGGCTGAAAAAGATATATTGTCAAAGGCCGATTGCCGCGTCCATATTCTCAACAGTGCTGCAAAATACAGTAATGATACACTGGAAGAGGATGTAGAAAGCTTGATACCAAAAATATGGAGTCTTTTCAGTAGATCTGCGAAACTTAAGAGCGGACTTGCAACTCCAGTTTGGAACGAATGAGATGCAATGGGAAGAAATAATAAAAGAAGATGCCACGAGATTTTTATCTCTTGGTCCCGCTGTCAAAATGATATTAACAATTTGGCCTGCACGAAAATCCCATTTTTTCTGGAATTCCACGATGAATGTTCTCGTCTGTCAAGAAAGGTAATCACATGTCGTTAAGAAGAAGAAGAAGAAGAATAAGAAGGAGGAGGAGGAGAGAAAAAACTTTGGCGTCTTTGTCGTTTCTGCCTAACGGTATGTTATAGGTAGAAACGAAAAGGAAGAAGATTGGATCACATTCTCTATCAGTTGCTGAAATGCACGGGATTCGCAAAACGATTGAGCAAAGAATAAAAGTAATACAAGAGAAATAATGGGTGAATTAAGCACTAACGCAAGGATTGAGCAACTGAAGATGGACTCCTTATACGAAGACTTTTAAATAATTAAGAGTCTTTTGATGACAAAAAAGGGTACGATTGAGAAATTGAAGGAAATGATGCATTGATTGTTTTGATATGTAAAATCAAACGAAAGCATTTTAAGCCTTACAAATTCGTCATTAAAATATAGTGAAGACCAATAAATCACAGAAAAAATGTACTTTTCATTTTTCACGAGTAAAAGAATGAAACGCCTTTTTATGTTGCCCAGCTGAACATTTGTCTCTTGAAGGTTAAAAAATCTGGCAACACTTGCGTTAAAGCTCCCGGGTATGTTATTTAGCCATTGAGCGAATGAGTTCATACATAATTACGCTTATGCTTCTGTTGGTCGCTAAATCCTCAGTCTGCCTCCAATAGCCGACCGGGTATTCCGAAAGTAACTGACCGCTGTTTCAACTTTTGACACCGATGTAAAGCCTCCAGTGATTCTTGGACGAATAAAGCAAGCTGACCTTCGGTGTTCGTGATTTGGAACTTTTTCTGTGTCCTCCAGAGGAAGTTGTTTGCTCGTAAAGAAAACTCGTCAGTTCTATGTCTAGTGAAAGCAGACGACAATTTTTTTTTTTAAACTGGAATATGGAATGAAGTCACAGGAGAGTAGGCGTATAAAACCCGATTCCGCCTCACAACAATCGACATTAACGCCACTGCCCTACAGATTGACGACAAACACAAGTTTCCTTTCCTGCTGCAAGATAGAGGCGAAAATTTATTCCACTAGCGGTATTCGGCTACCTCCTTTTATGCAAAAATTACATTTTGTTGCAGCTTTGGCCATAACTCTAATGAGTCGTCACAATGGAGGACACGTATTCCTTGATCTAAAGTGTGACCCAGAAATATTGCGACAAACATGGAGGGTTTCTAGAGGAAAACACTGAGAATAGAAAGCCGTGTGCGGAAACGTCATCCAACGACGCTACAGAATCCGCAGGTCTCCGTAAAGACTGTCTTCCGTTGTAGAGAACTAAGAGAAAACTGGACAAACTTAAGAGAAATGGAGTTATCCGAAATAAACGACTGCAAAAAGTTTATATATTAAGCCAGTGTAAGGCGCAAAAACAGTGCTAAAATATTCGAGGGACATATTTTTTCTGAATAGTTCCTGTAAGTGAGAGGGAGGGATGGCGATTTATCGCATGCACAGAAATGTAGTCTGACGCAGGATAGCAAGAAATGATGGTCGTTTAGGATGATGATTGAGTGGCAGAAAAAATAAGCTGCAAGGAATAGTGCAGATTTGTTCGATGTAACTTAATCTGGCTCGCAATAAGACTCTCTTTGAACCTAATTAGTTTTTAGTAAAAGAAAACATGGTTCGCAGTAGGCTGTGGTGCAAACGATGTTTATTTAAAACGTGCAATTAGCAAATTTCGACTGTAAGTCGTTTTCAGGCAGATGTGTGATATTGCATGTCACATATTGTAATATCAAATAATTTAACATTACAGATAGAAAGGCTTCATGTTCCATCATTGCATTGGTCATAGGTCGACATCACAAACGTTACAACCTCTCATGTCATATATGTACCAGTGAGGGAAATCAGAGCTCATTACGAATTTTTACCGACCATCATTCCTCTGACGCACCACTCGCGAATGGAACAGAGAAGAGGGGGAGAGGGAAGGTGGTGGTACCAGAAGTACCCTGCGCCACGCACCATCAGATTGCGTGAGGAGTGCAAATGTAGATCCACAAATCTTTTGCAGTTTAAAATCCGGTTTCGAAATCTGTCTTACCATTACACGACCTGAAACCTTCCCGTACAGTAGCTGTTCCTAAACGAGCGTTACAATTTAAAATGATGCCGAATGTGAAATCGAATCTGCAATACCGTTTATAGGCGTAAAAAAGTCTTAAAGCTACCGACATTCGTCGCGAAATTTGTGCCCTTTACGGACCGCATGAGAGCGCTGAAGGTGTCGTGCGACAGTGGCGTCACTGAAGAGTGCGAAGACCGAACGGTCACTGGAATGACGGAAACGACCGCCCGTCTCTAGTCAGCGACGAGAAGATCGTGAAAGCTGGCGTTTCGTCTATCTCAGCTGTCTGACAACATCGTCTTGCACAGGATAAACTATACTGGCTACTACCGCTTTGACTCTGATGAGGAGCTTCAAATGTCACGAGCTGGCCGCAACCTCAGACAGCATAATTTTATGCAGAGGGAATTTGTCTACTCGTCAAAACTTAAAGACAAGATAGATGAAGTACAGAAAGCAATGCTAGTAGAGAAAACTGTACAAAATCCAGAGATATAATTTACAGTGGCGTCCTTGCGACCTTCAGATATGTTAACTACTCGGTGGAAATGAATGACTGTGTGGAATTGTGTTGCTTCTATAGCGGCATATGGGGCTGGCCCCGCAAAACGAGGCAGTTGAAGGAAAAGGAAAAGACAGTGTCTGTGGGTCGGGGAGCAGTGACGGTGCACTGCAAAGTGGTGGTGGTCTTCGTTATAGCGTGGCCCGTAGACAAGATCTGAGTGACTTCACACGGGGAAGAATCATCTGGAGAGTGGAAGGAGGACTGAGCGTGACGAGTGTAGTCCTGGAGTTTGATATTGCTCGCAGCATTGTTTCACGTGCGCGAGGAGCGTTCCGAATCACAGGCACTGCTGACAGGAGAAGAGGAAGTCGTCGACCACGGTCAACTACAGCTGCATTATGCAACAGGCTAGAAGGGACCTATTTGGACAGCGGGTCCAGTTGCAACCAGAAGGCACGCAATCTTACGCTCCGCATTGGTACGACGACTGCATGCGGGTGGTCTCTCTGCCCGACGATTTCGGTACGTTGTATTCCACTGACACACAGACATCGGCGGCAGCGTTCGTGATAGTGCCAAGAGCATAGCGACTGGATAACCAGGAAGTGGAGACTCAGTCTGAATAGTGATTCTGGACGTACACTCATACGGCGAGGGTTGGCAGCACATAACGCACCCCCAGGAACATTGTTGAACATGATAGTTATGGTGTGGGGAGGCATAATGTTACGTGGGCGTACTGACCCTCTGGTCTTTAAACACGTTACACTCGCTGATCACTGTTATTGTGAGACTTTACTACTTCTCCATGAGCGTCTTTTCAGGGGTGCACCCCTACCTGACATCCTTTCATGGATGACAGTGCGCGACCGCATCGAACTGCTCGGGTAGAGGCGCTCTTAGACCTCTGGCGAATGGACCGGCTTGCCCGTTCTCTCCACTTCCCCATCGACCACGTGTGAGATCGTTGGAGGGACGTAATGCAGCATATCGACGAGTACCAAAGACCGCGCTGGTGGAGGAATGGAACGCCTTACCGCAGGAACTCGTTACCAGCTTTGTGGCTAGCATGGCAGGACATTGCAGATCATGTCCCACCGTTTGTAATATCCAAGGGACCATCAAAAATCGCTGCGACATCAGTGTCCTTATTGAAACTTCCTGGCAGATTAAAACTGTGTGCCGGGCCGAGACTCGAACTCGGGACCTTTGCCTTTCGCGGGTAAGTGCTCTACCATCTGAGCTACTCAAGCACGACTCACGCCCCGTCCTCACAGCTTTATTTCTGCCAGTACCTCGTCTCCTACCTTCCAAACTTTACAGAAGCTCTCCTGCGAACCTTGCAGAACTAGCACTCCTGAAAGAAAGGATATTGCGGAGACATGGCTTAGCCACAGCCTGGGGGATGTTTCCAGAATGAGATTTTCACTCTGCAGCGGAGTGTGCGCTGATATGAAACTTCCTGGCAGATTAAAACTGTGTGCCCGACCGAGACTCGAACTCGGGACCTTTGCCTTTCGCAGGCAAGTGCTCTACCATCTGAGCTACTCAAGCACGACTCACGCCCCGTCCTCACAGCTTTATTTCTGCCAGTGCCCCGTCTCCTACCTTCCAAACTTTGCAGAAGCTCTCCCGCGAAACTTGCAGAACTAGCTCTTCTGAAAGGAAGGGTATTGCGGAGACATGGCTTAGCCACAGCCTGGGGGATATTTCCAGAATGAGATTTTCACTCTGCAGCGGAGTGTGCGCTGATATGAAACTTCCTGGCAGATTAAAACTGTGTGCCCGACCGAGACTCGAACTCGGGACCTTTCCCTTTCGCGGGCAAGTGCTCTACCAACTGAGCTATCCAAGCACGACTCACGCCCCGTCCTCACAGCTTTACTTACTGTTTTTAAATAAAAATGTTATTCCTGTTAGTCTCCTGGCAACGGCCGTGCCGCAGTGGCTACACCGGTTCCGGTGAGATCACCGAAATTAAGCGCTGTCGGGCGTGGTCGGCCCTCGGATGGGTGACCATCCAGGCCGCCATGCGCTGTTGCCATTTTTCGGGGTGCACTCAGCCTCGTGATGCCAATGGAGGAGCTACTCGACCGATTAGTAGCGGCTTTGGTCAAGAATACCATCATAACGACCGGGACAGCGGAGTGCTGACCCCACGCCCCTCCTATCCGCATCCTCCACGAGGATGACACGGCGGTCGGATGGTCCCGGTAGGCCACTCGTGGCCTGAAGACTGAGTGCTTTTATTCCTGTTAGTCTCATTGCGTAGCTATTTCTTTCAGTTACCTTTCTGTACTGTACTGTAGCAGTTTTGTCTATGTATGGCAGAAGTTTCATCGAATTGTTACCAGGTAGTCAGTTACACATCGTGCGTAAGTTACATTGGTCCTCGAGTTTTGCCGACCGGTGTATTTAGTGACCGTATGGCAGCACAGCGGTGGCGGCAAGCTGGCGAGATTCAAGTTAAGTTGTGGAAGTTTGCGCATTCGTAACAAAATGTTCTCATCTACCATCGACGAGACGTTACACGTTACGTAGTAGGTCGAAAACAGGGACACTTACCAGCGATGTTGACAAATCTTATGTGGCTGCTGGTTTAGATTTCATTATCGACGTCTAAGCACTGGTGGCTGACGATAATCTACCCCAAAAAATCGATGTTATATGATGGATGTATAGAATGCCTCATACAAATACGTATATCATCACATTTATTAATCCATAGATACAGCAACAGTTTATATTACGTATCACACAACTTTTTGTCTACAGACTGCGAAAACGTTTCAGAGAGAAGTATCCGCTTAATCTGTTTCGTAGTTGCACATGCTGCTTTTTAGGAACAATGTTTCAGCAGCTGGCCATGTGACTGTACAGCTGAAATACTTCAGTTCAGCTTTTTGTAGCTTTGGATAGTACTGATGTGATTCCATGTTTGTAATGGTTCTTATTTAAGGTATAAAATGCCGTTTTTCAGATAATAACTGAGCGTCGATATTGGAGCCGTTTCTGTTCGAGTTTGCAAATTAGTCTTTTGTTGTATTTTGTCCGCCTCAATAGTTGAGTGGTCAGCGCGGCGGTCTGTCACGCAAGGGGCCCGGGTTCGATTCCCGGCTGGGTCGGAGATTTTTCTCCGCTCAGGGACTGGGTGTTGTGTTATCCTAATCATCATTTCGTCATCATCATCAGTGGAAGGCAACGGTAAACCACCACTGGAATCACTTCCCTAGACGCTCATGCGGTGGACCTCTCTGACGAGGCTTTCCCCATGACAAGACCTGCCGTAAGGCAGAACACAAAATAAGTTATATTTTATAATGATCGGTCTATAAATTAAATTTTGTTTGTCTGTGTGTCCCTAACATATCAACTTGTTGCCACACTGTCACCGCGAAAGCATGAAGTGGATGAACAATGAAAGGCGTTAGTTCACATTTAGCTACTACAATAGAAGCCAGTGTTCCTCCTCCATCACCCCACGGGCTCTTGTGACAAGTAGCAATTGGGTTGCAATGTTGTCGTTACGAGACATGTTCACAATGAGATTTGTTTAAATGGCGAAAAAAATTGACTGTAGTAACTAAGTGCCTTCCATCTCTGGCCAACCTCGTAGGTCGATATTTTGTCTTTAATATCGATGGTTCTAAGGTTTCAGTATCGATACTGAAATACGGTTGTTAATATTTCCAACATCGATATTTTGTAAATACCGATAACCATTGGACATCTTTGATTCTTAGTCATCAGATGTGTGAGAACTGTCGATTCGTTTAAACAGCGCCGCGGTTTTTCTGTTGGCATCGATCTTGTTATTATTATTTGCGGAAAAGCCCATTAGGACTAGGCCTAGGCAGAGCTCTTAGACGTGAGAATTTGCTTTCCTTTCTACCCCTATTTCATTCCCTCCCTGTGCGCTTCCTTTCTCTCTTCTGACCATGTTGTTGCAGTCTTCTTCTACGGTTTTTCCTCTTGTTCAAAATACCATTTGCTAATTTTGGACACGAAGATTTTTTACGGTTTTGGACATCGGTTGATGTAGTTACGGCCAATTTTAGGTCAGTTTTGATCTCGCCAATCAATTCCATCGTGTCCGTTTTGGCTTTACTCCTCTTGTCGAAGAATTCGACTATTTTTTGTGAGCATGTCTGGCTTAATTCTTTTAATGTTTATATATAATCGTAACCTGTGTTTTCTCTCACCATGGACGTATGTGTATTGTTTAATTTCTTGTTTGCCACTGAGACGACTTTCAGGGCCTATAATTTTTTTTAAGATTTTGCGTTCCTTTTTCTCAGAAGCTTTTCTTTTGCGTTCAAAATAATTGTTTCTGGCGCATAGACGCATTCCGGTTTGAAGCTCTGTTGTAATGTCTCGGGTCTGCGTGCATGGAAGTACACTTCCTGTTGTGGATGTTTTTGGTAAATCGGCATGCAGTTTCCATCTTCTGAGATTTAATTTCGTTTGCTTTTGTTGACATTCAGTTTTCCTAAATGGTTTCTCCGAGATGTTTAACCCGTGGAAAGTCTTGATTCAGTCATCTATCGTCACCATGAATTCTGATGCTTGTTTGTTGCAGGTCATGTAGTCTGTCTTTTCAAAAGATATTTATTTATTTATTTGCAATTTCGTTCAAAAGTTCTGTCAGATTTTGGGTTGACGAAACGTCGCGAGTTAAGATTACAAAATGATTTCTTATTGTTGTTGTTGTCTTCAGTCCTGAGACTGGTTTGATGCAGCTCTCCATGCTACTCTATCCTGTGCAAGCTTCTTCATCTCACAGTACCTACTGCAACCTACATCCTTCTGAATCTGCTTAGTGTATTGATCTCTTGGTCTCCCTCTACGATTTTTACCCTCCACGCTGCCCTCCAATGCTAAATTTGTGATCCCTTGATGCCTCAAAACATGTCCTACCAACCGATCCCTTCTTCTAATCAAGTTGTGCCACAAACTTCTCTTCTCCCCAATCCTATTCAATACCTCCTCATTAGTTACGTGATCTACCCACCTTATCTTCAGCATTCTTCTGTAGCACCACATTTCGAAAGCTTCTATTCTCTTCTTGTCCAAACTGGTTATCGTCCATGTTTCACTTCCATACATGGCTACACTCCATACAAATACTTTCAGAAACGACTTCCTGACACTTAAATCTATACTCGATGTTAACAAATTTCTCTTCTTCAGAAACGATTTCCTTGCCATTGCCAGTCTACATTTTATATCCTCTCTACTTCGACCATCCTCAGTTATTTTGCTCCCTAAATAGCGAAACTCCTTTACTACTTTAAGTGTCTCATTTCCTAATCTAATCCCCTCAGCATCACCCGATTTAATTTGACTACATTCCATTATCCTCGTTTTGCTTTTGTTGATGTTCATCTTATATCCTTCTTTCAAGACACTGTCCATTCCGTTCAACTGCTCTTCCAAGTCCTTTGCTGTCTCTGACAGAATTACAATGTCATCGGCGAACCTCAAAGTTTTTACTTCTTCTCCATTAATTTTAATACCTACTCCGAATTTTTCTTTTGTTTCCTTTACTGCTTGCTCAATATACAGATTGAATAACATCAGGGATAGGCTACAACCCTGTCTCACTCCCTTCCCAACCACTGCTTCCCTTTCATGCCCCTCGACTCTAATAACTCCCATCTGGTTTCTGTACAAATTGTAAATAGCCTTTCGCTCCCTGTATTTTACCCCTGCCACCTTCAGAATTTGAAAAAGAGTATTCCAGTCAACGTTGTCAAAAGCTTTCTCCAAGTCTACAAATGCTAGAAACGTAGGTTTGTCTTTTCTTAATCTTTCTTCTAAGATAAGTCGTAAGGTTAGTATTGCCTCACGAGTTCCAACATTTGTACGGAATCCAAACTGATCTTCCCCGAGGTCCGCTTCTACCAGTTTTTCCATTCGTTTGTAAAGAATTCGCGTTAGTATTTTGCAGCTGTGACTTATTAAACTGATAGTTCGGTAATTTTCACATCTGTCAACACCTGCTTTCTTTGGGATTGGAATTATTATATTCTTCTTGAAGTCTGAGGGTATTTCGCCTGTCTCATACATCTTGCTCACCAGATGGTAGAGTTTTGTCATGACTGGCTCTCCCAAGGCCATCAGTAGTTCTAATGGAATGTTGTCTACTCCCAGGGCCTTGTTTCGACTCAGGTCTTTCAGTGCTCTGTCAAACTCTTCACGCAGTATCTTATCTCCCATTTCATCTTCATCTAAATCCTCTTCCATTTCCAGAATATTGTCCTCAAGTACGTCGCCCTTGTATAGACCCTCTATATACTCCTTCCACCTTTCTGCTTTCCCTTCTTTGCTTAGAACTGGGTTTCCATCTGAGCTCTTGATATTCATACAAGTGGTTCTCTTATCTCCAAAGGTCTCTTTAATTTTCCTGTAGGCGGTATCTATCTTACCCCTAGTGAGATAGGCCTCTACATCCTTACATTTGTCCTCTAGCCATCCCTGCTTAGCCATTTTGCACTTCCTGTCGATCTCATTTTTGAGACGTTTGTATTCCTTTTTGCCTGCTTCACTTACTGCATTCTTATATTTTCTCCTTTCATCAATTAAATTCAATATTTCTTCTGTTACCGAAGGATTTCTATTAGCCCTCGTCTTTTTACCTTGTTTAAGAACTCTGTTGACGGCGATGAAACGGAGCGAGTGCTGGTAACGCTCCGCTGCCCCTTCACCTGTTGTGGTGGCGGCGGTCGCGTGCCCGCCTCACGTGACCGCCGCCCACGCCTGTGACATTTGCCGGCTGACAGACCGGCTCGGCCGGCTGGTGCTGCCCGCCTCCGTTGGATCCTTCCGCGCCGCGAAATGGGCCGGCCTCTCTGTGCCGCGCTGACGCAGCGCTGGAGCCGTTCTGACCTGTGCAGCAGAGTACGGCGCTCAGCTGATAAATAACACCCGAGTTACCCTTACCAAACATCCCGCGGAGACCTCGTAGCCTGTCAGGTAGTGCCCAGTCTGATCCGCGCAAATGTTTACAGAAGAACCCGTACAGAATTCGTGCTGTCGCCCGAAGACAGTGAAACCATATACGCTACTGGCCATTAAAATTGCTACACCAAGAAGAACTGCAGATGATAAACGAGTATTCATTGGACAAATATATTATACTAGAACTCACATGTGATTACATTTTCACGCAATTTTGGTGCATAGATCCGGAGAAATCAGTACCCAGAACAACCACCTCTGGCCGTAATAACGGCCTTGATAGGCCTGGGCATTGAGTCAAACAGAGCTTGGATGGCGTGTACAGGTACAGCTGCCCATGCAGCTTCAACACGATACCACAGTTCATCAAGAGTAGTGACTGGCGTATTGTGACGAGCCAGTTGCTCGGCCACCATTGACCAGACGTTTTCAATTGGTGAGAGATCTGGAGAATCTGCTGGCCAGGGCAGCAGTCGAACATTTTCTTTATCCAGAAAGACCCGTACAGGACTGCAACATGCGGTCGTGCGTTATCCTGCTGAAATGTACGGTTTCGCAGGGATCGAATGAAGGGTAGAGCCACGGGCCGTAACACATCTGAAATGTAACGTCCACTGTTCAAAGTGCCGTCAGTGCAAACAAGAGGTGACCGATACGTGTAACCAATGGCACCCCATACCATCACGCCCGGTGATACGCCAGTATGGTGATGACGAATACACGCTTCCATCGTGCGTTCACCGCGATGTCGCCAAACACGGATGCGACCATCATGATGCTGTAAACACAACCTGGAGTCATCCGAAAAAATGTCGTTTTGCCATTCGTGCACCCGGGTTCGTCGTCGAGTACACCATAGCAGGCGCTCCTGTCTGTGATGCAGCGTCAAGGGTAACCGCAGCCACGGTCTCCGAGCTGATAGTCCATGCTGCTGCAAACGTCGTCGAACTGTTCGTACAGATCGTTGTTGTCTTGAAAACGTCCCCATTTGTTGACTCAGGGATCGAGACGTGGCTGCACGATCCATTAAAGCCATGCGGATAAGATGGCTGTCATCTCGACTGCTAGTGATACGACGCCATTGCGATCCAGCACGGCGTTCCGTATTACCCTCCTGAACCCACCGATTCCATATTCTGCTAACAGTCATTGGATTTCGACCAACGCGAGCAGCAATGTCGCGATACGATAAACCGCAATCGCGATAGGCTACAATCCAACCTTTATCAAAGTCGGAAACGTGGTGGTGTGCATTTCTCCTCCTTACACGAGGCATCACAACAACGTTTCACCAGGCAACGCCGGTGAACTGCTGTTTGTGTACGAGAAATCGGTTGGAAACTTTCCTCATGTCAGCACGTTGTAGGTGTCTCCACCGGCGCCAACCTTCTGTGAGTGCTCTGAAAAGCTAGTCATGTAAATATCACAGCACCGTCTTCCTGTCGGTTAAATTTCGCACCTGTAGCACGTCATCTTCGTGGTGTAGCAATTGTAATGGCCGGTAGTGTAGCTTTCTGCCAGCATGGCTTGTCCACCGTAACGCCAGACGGGAGAAACGGTGCGACGATGCGTGGTTCCACCTTGCTGGGTATGTGAGTGCATAGAATTCTCACGTTTTGTTGGGCTACGAAAAATTCCCATCACTACATCCGCTTCTGCACGCAGAACTAACCGATGTTCGGTGTGCAGTACCACGTAGGCGAGTCACCCTATAGTTCTTTCAAGGCACAGTGAGCAGTGACTGCCTCGTACAAGCGTTTCAACTACTTACAAACACCTATTCCTGATCACCAGTTAGAGTTGACGGAGATCCTGCAGGTGTGTACCACGCCTCACATAACCCGCCATGACTTTCTTACATCTGTGTTCGCATGGATAAATAATTTCCAAGAATTCAGTGACCCCCGTCTCCTTTTCTTGTTGGGATGCCTTAACTTCGCTGCTTACAAGACTCATCCTCACGCTTGTATCGAACTGCAGAAAGAAATTGAACGATGTGTTACTACAAATTTGCAACCAACGTTGCAAGATATGTTGAAAAATATCCAACGCCGCATTCAGTTATGTCATTCGCATAATGGAGGCCACTTTCAACAATATTCGTAAGACACTTTCAACAATTTTCGTGTATTCGCCCTGTATCTCCCCCGCCCCCAAGCTCATATTGCCCATGAACTCCGTCAAAAGTATTTGAACTGTTCAGACGAAAACGCTACCACTGACCATGCTTTAAATTAATAAAAAAACACGTATAGTAAGATAAAACGCATTTTTAATAGATGCAAAGACGAATTTCAAGTACTTTTAATAATTGGAAAGCAGCTAAGGACACTATGAGGACACACAAATGAAGAATCCACAGCCAATAAATTACGGTCAAAGTCCACGTATGCTCCTATGAATGGTTTACAATTTAAAATCTGGTTTCGAACTCTATCTTACCATTACGCAGTGTGTTAGGGATATAAGTGCAGATATTTTTATTGGTGGCTGGTGTACTTCAGAATATTACATTAGTATTTATTTCATTTGCAAACTAATAATTATAGCTATTAGGAGTAGTATGTTTTTAGGTTAGTTAGTACTTCCAAGAAGGTGTGGCAAGAACAAACCATTAATGCTTATTTTCCATTGGGGGTACGGTTGCCATCCATCCCGATACATCGGGACCGTCGCCTTTGTCCCTCTGCGGGTCCAGGGGTTGGAATAGGCCTGAGGTATTCCTGCCTGTCATAAGAGGCGACTAGGAGTCTCACACATTTCGGCCTTTATGTGATGGTCCCCTGTAGGGGTTGACCTCCATTCTTCTAAATTTTTCCAAAGAGTGAGCCAGTTGGGGAACGGTTCCTTACATGGTGCGTCATGTCCATCATGCACTGAGACCTCTCGCATCGTCAATGTGGATCTGCACTTCCATTCATTCTTCAGCTACTGGGCGAGGTCACCCTCCTGGGTGCGTTTTCCTTCATCCACTGTGCAGTATCGCTTTCTACGCTGACGACGATAATGGACTTCTTAGCTCGTTTACACCCGATATCCAGCACGGTAGCCAGCCCGTTGTGGTGGGGCTGCCATGTACCCTGTTGGTTGTAGCCCCCTGACCACACAGGGATCGCTCTGCTGATGCCTGTGCCGTTAACTTCCCACATGTGCCAAAGAGAAGATGGCCATCACCCTGGGCCATCGGGACTCCCGGTAATGGCCATCCTGCCAGATAGCCTTTGCTGCGGCTGGGTGGCGCCTGTAGGGAGGGCCCCTGGTCAGAGTGGGTGGCATGACACGCCATGAAATGTAGTGCATCATCTCTTGCTGGTGGTCAAACACTAGCAGTCTCTAAGCGATCAAGGTCTAACTTCAGTGCTAAGAAATACGATCTCAAATCGTCCCCCCCCCCCCCCCCCCTCTGGCCACACCATGGGAGGAACGGCAGCTAAGGATGGCAGCAAAGCTTGTTCACCCCAGTACCTCGTATGTTCGAGAGTTGATGGGGAATCTTTCCTGTCAGTGAAGCCTCAGTTTTTTGTGGAGCATTTAGAGGATAAGTTTGGGGAGGTGGAGGGCTAGTCCAAAATGTGGTCAGGGTCAATCTTGATAACAACAGCATCCTCTGCCCAGTCACAGGCACTACTCGCTTGTGACAAGCTGGGGGATGTTTGTCACCATCACACCCCATAAGAGCTTAAATACAGTCCAGGGTATTATTTTCCACAGGGACCTTCTTTTACAATCCGTTGACAAGCTGCATGCCAACTTAGAGAAACAAGATGTCCATTTCATCCAGCGTTCCCATCGGGATCCGAGGGATAATCAGGTTGCCACTGGTGTTTTCATCTTGGCCTTCGAGGGTGAGGTCAAGGTGATGGTCTACTGCTGTGATGGCAAGCCATATATCCCTCCCCCGATGTGGTGCTTTAAGTGCTGGAAGTTCAGGCATATGTCTTCCCATTGTACTTTCAGCGTCACATGTCGAGATTGTGGACGTCCATTACATCCCAATACTCCATGTGCCCACCTCCCATCAGTGTCAACTGTGGAGGCCCCCATTCCCCTTGCTCACCGGACTGTAGGATTCTACAGAAGGAAAGGGAAATAATGGAATACAAGACTGTGGTCCGAGTGATCTACACCGAGGCTAAGAGGAAATTTGAAAGGCTCCATCCCATGCACATAACAACTTACGCTGCCGCTGTAACTACTCTTCCAGCCACATCCGTTGCACCAATTCTGGTCGTCTCTCAGAACAGTAAGACTACACCGGCCCCGTTGATGTTATGTGGCATTCCCCCCCCCACCCCCACCCCCCACCCAATTGCTCCGCACCACCTACTTCAGGGGCAGCACCCCCAAACCACCGGGGATAACAGTTCCCACATCTCAGTGTAAGTCTTCTTCAGTTTCCCTCGCTAGGAAGGGGTCCATTAGGTCACACCCTTCCCAGGTTTCTACTAGTGGGCAAGATGACACCCACCAGCGGCTAAAGTGCCCAAAAGCAGCTGGTCGTAGGGCTTCACACTCATCCTCAGTCCTGGAGACTGAATCAGTGAAGCCCACGCAGCCAGAGAAACCCAAGGAGCAGCGAGAGAAAGACCCCCAAAACCAAGGGAATTGTGGTGGCACCCACACCACCGCTACCTACAATCTGCGTCTGAGGATGAGGTGGCGATTCTGGCGTCCACTGAGGACCTAGATCTCGCCGGACCCTAAGACACAAGACAAGACTGCTCAGGCAATAAGTCGGTAGCAGCAGGTGACGCAGCCTCATGATCACATCATTCTCCAGTGGAATTGCGGCAGTTTTTTCCACCGCCTGGCGGAGCTACAGCAACTGTCAAGCTTTAGACCTGCTTTCTACATTGCCCTCCAGGAAACCTGGTTCCCGGCAATGCGGACCCCTGCCATCTGTGCATCTAAGGGATATTACAGGAACTGTAGTGACTATAATAGTGTCATGTGGAGTTTGCGTCTGTCCTGAACTAGGTATCTAGTGAACACGTGCCCCCTTCAAGTTAACCTTGAAGCTGTAGCTGTCAGGATATGGGCAACACAGGAAATAACGGTCTGCAACGTATATCTCCCTGCAGATCGTGCAATACCCCTGAACGTATTGTCTGCACTGATTGATCAACTCCCTAAACCTTTCCTACTTTCGGGAGATTTTAACGCCCATAACCCCTTGTGGCCTGGCACTGTGCTTACTGCCCGAAACAGAGATGTCGAAACTCTACTGTCACAACTCGATCTGAGCCTCTTAAATACAGGTGCCCCCACACTTTTCAGTGGGGCACATGGCATATATTCGGCAGTTGATCACTCGACTTGCAGTCTGGGTCTTCTCCCATCTATCCATTGGAGAGCACGTGACGACTTTTGTGGTTGTGACCACTACCCCATCTTCCTGTCACTGCCTCGGCGTCAAGCCCATGGATGCCTACCCAGATGGGCTTTCAACAAGGCTGACTGGGAAACCTACACCTCTGCTGTCACCGCTGAATATCCCTCACATGGTGCCATCGATGTTGTGGTTGAACAGGTCATTACAACGATTGTTTCTGCGGCGGAAAACGCGATCCCTCGTTCTTTCGGGTGCCCCTGGCGAAAGTCAGTACCTTGGTGGTCGCTGGAAGTCGCTGAGGCAATTAAAAGAGCGTCGGCGGGCTGTACAGCGACATAAGGGGCACCCTTTCCCTAGAGCATGTAATAGCCTTTAAACAGCTCCGTGCCCGCGTTCGCCAGCTTATTAAAAGACAGAAACAGGAGTGTTGGGAGAGGTATGTCTCGACCATTGAGTGCCATAGGCCACCTTTCTAAGTTTGGATGAAGATCAGACGTGTTTTTGGGTACCAGACCCCAACAGGTGTCCCTGGCGTTACCATCGATGGCGTGTTACCTACTGACGCCAATGCGATTGCCGAGCTCTTTGCTGAACAATATGCTCGAGCCTCTGTTTTGAAGAATTCCGCCCAGCCTTTCGCACTCTCAAATGACAGATCGCAGGACAAGTCCTCTCGTTCACTAAACGCCACAGTGAACCCTATAACTCCCTATTTACAGAGTGAGAGGTCCTCAGTGTCCTTCCGCATTGTCCCGACACAGCTCCTGGGCCAGATCAGATCCACATTCAGATGCTTAAACATCTCTCATCTGACTACAAGCTACATCTCCTCATCATCTTCAACCAGATCTCGTGCGATAGCGTCTTTCCATTGCAATGGAGGGAGAGCACCATCATACCAGTGTTCAAACCCAGAAAAAAACCGCTCGATGTGGATAGCTATTGGCCCATCATCCTCACCAACACCACCTTGCTGCCATCTTTTTTGACTTACTCAAAGCTTACTACCTGGCGACATCATATCCTTGCCAAATTGTATGAGTGGGGCCTGGTCCTTCTCTGCATGCAGAACTTCTGCATTTCGTACTACTCCTCCAGTAGCGGTGTTGTAGAGTGGCAGTTTACCTCCTGCCTAGGTGGTCCACGTCGGGGCTAACGACTGCGGTTCGCGTGCGATCGCTTCTGTCTGAACTGGAGTCATTCTCTTCATCACCTCTCGTCGAGGTCCATTCACGTACACTTTCATGGTGTAGCTGTAGGCCAAAGCTTCACCTGGACCTTTCGCATGGCCCTAAGAACTCTGTTAACCCGGCAGCTCTCCACTGTTACTTCCTCTCCATTCTTACAGTGTTCCGGAGCTCTGAAGTGGTTTACACTAACGGCTCGATGGCTGATGGTAATGTTGGCTTCGCCTTTGTCCACAGAGGCCATATTGAATAACATTCCTTGCCCAATGGCTGCAGTGTATTCACTGCAGAGCTGCAGGCCATGTCTCGTGTACTTCAGTATATCCGTTCGTGCCGTGACGGGGCCTCTGGCAGGGACTCCGTGGTTCTCGGCTCCTCATTGGCCATGCTCGGATGACGCACGGCTACCTCCTGTGCCATGATAACCCACCATAGTGTTGGTGCGGCCACCGGCTGACAGTGGCACAAATGTTGTTGAGCTGTCCTCCTTTGGCAGTCCTGCGATGGACTCTTCAGTTACTGGACTCGTTACCATTAATTTTAACTGACAACGCCTCGTCGGCTAATTTAGTCTTACGTTTTATACGTGATGGTGGGTGTTATCATTCGATCGAAGTCTTAGCGCATGTCCTTTGCCCATTTGTGTTCTCCACCCTAGTGCTTTTAGGCTGGATGTTTTAATGTGTCGCAGAGTGGCTGGCTTATCCTTTTTATTCTCGTGGTCGGCCAGCCAAGTTTGTTTTTATCCCTTCTACGTGTGTCTTGCGTCTCTCTTTGGGTTTCTTGTCCACTTTTGTCTGTTTTAGTGTTTGTTGCCCTATTGTCGTTCTTTTGGTTTTCCATTCTTCCAGCTTTGTTTTGTGTGTCTCGTTTGTTTTACTTCCATACCTATGGAATTATTTTAATCAGAGTGAGGGACCGATGACCTAACAGTTTGGTCCCCCCCCCCCCCCCCTCCCTATCACCATTGTGGACTTTCTTGTCCTGATATCCCGACAAGATCCAATTTTGTCCCGATTTTGCAAAATACTGTTACGAGCTTGGCTCAGGTACTGAAGTAACGCCATCTGTTAGCGCAACATGTAAATGCAGCCTCAGTTTGTTTTATTTATGTCAACAAGTTCAGATTTCCACCAGCAGTATGGGGCTGGAACTATTTAAGCAGCGCCCTCGCGAAAGAAGCACAGTTCCCATTTCAATAGCGGTCTGAGAAAACGATTCTTTCTGAACATAATAGAAACGAGTCCAAGTTAGTGATGTCTGGAGATACATTTCAGGTATATAGAGCGTGAAGTGTATAGTAAAGTGTACTTACATGACTATAGTGTTACTGTCGACTGTTTACCGTCTAATAAACTTATCTTTATAAGAGGCGTTCAAAAAGAAACGAGCGGGAGGCATAATTACAGAAACCAGTACCTGTATGTTAGAAGTATTGACCCTGGCTGTTGAGACACTTGTCCCACTGTGACATGAAGTGGTGAATGGCTGTCTCATAAAATTCCCAGGGCTGCGATGTTAACCAGTTCCGCACGTAAGCTGGACGTCGTCATCCGAGGTGAATCATTTGCCCCTCAGAGTCTTTTTAGGGGACCAAAAATAGCGTAATCACAGGGAAAGAGGTCCGGACTGTATGGAGGGTGGCAGAGAACTCCCCATTTGAATTTCCGAAGAAGTGCCGCAACTGTGTTGGCCGTATGAGGCTTTGCATTGTCGTGGAGCAGAACGACCCCATGGGCGCGATTGCCTGGTCGTTTTGATTTGATCGCTTTGCGAAGGGTGGTCAAAGTTTGCGAGTAACGCTGGGCGTTCACTGTTGTCTTGTGTTGCAGGAAGTGATTCAGAAGGGGGCCATCTTGGTCAAAGAAGCACTTCAGCAAAACCTTTCTTGCACTCGTGTGGATGGCCTTGGCTTTTTTTTTTTTTGCCTTGTGCTTCCAGTGGAGACTATGTCGTTTTGATTCTTGTTCGAAGCGATGACGCGATGACACCATTCGTGCCAGTAACGCATTCCCTTCCCGAGCATAGCGCTACAGATGAGCAAGGCAGTGGGCCATTCGACATGCTTCCTGGTGTGGATGAAGGCTGTGGGGCACCCATTGGGCACCCATTTTGCGCATGTGCAGTCGTTCCTTCATGATGGTGTGAACACTTCCGACGATCAATTCGACCTCGGCGTCTGTGGCTTTCACCGTCACTCGGTGGTCCTAGGTAATGAGTGAATCCACCAGCTGGCCGATGTCATCGGTAATGCAGTGTGGTGCTCCAGACCGTGCATCATCTGCTAACGACACCCGTCCTTCCCTGAAGCGCTTATGCCACTCCTTGACCCTTGCAAGGGACATGCAGTGTACGCCGTATACTTGTGACATTCGTCGATGAATGTCCGTTCCTCGTACTCCTTCCGCTGTCAGAAAACGAACACCACCTCTTTGCTCTTCTTTTGACGCCTCCGTGTCACTGTTTGCAATGCCACTGGCAGCCTTCGATAATTGCTGCTAGTTCTGAGTAGTCGCGTGACGTGCACGCGTGCCCTCTAGCGAAGGGCTGTGAACTTCCACGCTCTGGTCGGAACCACAGCTCTTTACACACGCCACGACATACCCTCCTGTCAGCGGTTTGCGCATTCCAGATTCCGGCTCGTTTCTTTTTGAACGCCCCTTATATCTTGCGAAAACGCCTAAGGATGGACAGAGGAAGTGTCACTTTTCGGATGATAACACAAAAGAGTGGTGTTCTGTCAAGAAAGGACGTACGGATTCTACATCTACATGGATACTCTGCAAATCACTTTTAAGTGCGTGGCAGAGGGTTCATCGAACCACCTTCACAATTCTCTATTCCAGTCTCGTATAGCGCGCGGAAAGAATGAACACCTATATCTTTCCGTACGAGCTCTGATTTCCCATATTTTATCGTCGTGGTCGTTCCTCCCTTATGTAGGTCGGTGTCAACTAAATATTTTCGCATTTGGAGGAGAAAGCTGGTGATTGGAATTTCGTGAGAAGATTCCGTCGCAACGAAAAACGCCTTTCTTTTAACGATTTCCAGCCCAAATCCTGTATCATTTCTGTGACACTCTCTCCCATATTTCGCGGTAATACAAAACGTGCTGTTTTTCGATTACTCCGTCAATCCTATCTGGTAAGGATCGCACACCGCGCAGCAGTATTCTAAAAGAGGACGGACAAGCGTAGTGTAGGCAGTCTCCTTAGTAGGTTGGGAAGCGTTGTGAGAGATTTTTAGCTGTTTAGTAACTCACGGCGGTAAGGCAGATGTGAGGCATCAGATTTCTACAAAGAATCATACGGAATAGATTCGCGGTAGCATCGACATCTAAGTCTACTTTTACATTAATAATTAAAGACGATACCCAGGAAGAATTGGTCGTCGCTGCTGCAGAACTAACAGCAGCTTATAAAGTTATCAGGCATTATCAGTCCTTCAGTTGTCCTGACTGTACCGTGAAACTGAATGCCGCAATGTATCCTGACCCCAAAGTCACCACAAAGCAATGTCTAGTCAGGACCAAAGACACAGCGATTGTTAAAAATATTCTCGCACCATGTAACATGAACGAATGCCTAAAACAATTGCAAGATGTTTCATTTTACGGCATAGGCAATTCCATTCGATAAATTAATCGCTTTTTGTGGAGTCGGTACCAATACCAACTTAGGAGGTTTCATCGACGCGACTAACGGGATGCGTTTCACCAAATTAAAGAACTACGAAAAAATGCAGAGTGAATTGGATGCCCTGCTCATATTCTCCACAATACCAGATCAAGTGCTGCCGAAGTCTTAACTGTCGACATTGAAATAATCGTCATGAAAATATTTATTTTTCGATATACACAGTAAGAACAAAGAAGCTGAGAGAGTTGTAGTCCTACGTTGATGTCAGTCATCAAGACTCTTCTACCTCACTCAAAAACAAGATGGCTGCCTTTAATTCCCGCAGTTCCGAGCGTACTTAAGCTTTGGATTTGATTAAAGCAAATTTTGACGCCGAAGACAGGCCACCTAAAATAATTTCAGAGTTTTTCTGTACTCAGATCAGTGAAATTTGTGTCTTGTTTCTGCAGTGAAACTTGACTCTGTTTGAAAAAAAATATAAAAAGCATGGAGAAGAATAAAGTCTCGATAACTGATGCCTGACTGAAAGGAAGACTGCCAGTTTTATTGGCATGCAAACCAAGATGAATTTGAGCAAATTAAAGAATGAGAACCCTAACCCTAACCTGATTTCGAAATTTGAGGAAGAGAACACACAACACACAAACGCACTACCAGAGAGCACCACCGATCACATCAAAACGACACCTACAAACTCACCAGTCTCACAAACTAAAATCCGCGCCGTCGGGACGTCACACACCACAACAGCCTTACGTCACGGGTCAAAGCCGACGGGTGGAATCGGACGCTTCCGTTGACCCATGGTTTTCTATACCATAGCATTTGATCATGTAGAGAAATGGGCGATTTTTTTAATAAATATCAAGTATTTGATTGGATGACCCTTTCTGAAACCCCAGATTGGATGATGATTGAAAACAGTATTATATACCTGACTAAAAATGGTGTGAAAGTATCATGCGACAATTGTTTTCAGGAATATATGTAACTGAAGAAACTAAGTGTGACCCGGAAGAATGGAAGTCTAAACATTCCGTAGAAGACAAGTGGATTTACTTTCTTAAGGTGAAATCTTCCGAAAAAATTATGCTTGTCCATTTAGATATTTTAGAACCGTGACTGTATATTGAATGTAAATAAGTTATACAAAACTGCAACCAGTCCCTTTTTTGAATAATTATGTTTTATTCCATGAACCGGTTTTCGAACCTTTTCAGGCAGATCTTCAGATGGTTTCAGGAAGTTACATCATTATTGCTAGCATAATGCATGGTGCTGGCTCTGTGACAAAAAGATGGAATACATTTTAATGTATCGCCATGATAATAGCTTATCTGACGATTTGGATGTAAATTTAGTTTTTACTTCCTGCGACAGTATAGGTGGATTTTTTCGGTTAGTGTCCATCTGTCTGCCTCCGTTTTGATGTCCAGTTGTTACATCACTACACACACTTCCACACAAACTATATTAATTTACACTCTGACAGCGAGACTTTTCCAGCATCCAGCATGCGCTTTACAACTGCTGCTTGTAACAAAGATCTTCACAGAGAGATATGGCATAGGCCTACTTTGCTCAGAGATGTAATTTGTTCTTCTTTATACGTGTTAAAGTCGATATAAGGGCAAACATTTTAATCAGACTGGCGATAACATGAGAGCACAAAATAAAATAAATTAATTACTACAAGAACAAACTTCAGGTGATCTGATATCTTATTTCTATTTGTATATTACATATAATACAGGCTGTTTATAGCATTTTTTAAAATCATGATCGGCATTAACATGAGGCGTCAGCTGACAAGCTGCTGTTGTGCCGCTGAGGTACAGGTACAACTGCCATAGAAGGTTTTTTTAGGTGTTCTAAGTTTTGAGCTGATGATATTGATCAGAACGTTGTAATACACGTAAATACATTAAGCCGTCTATAAGGAATTATTCTTAATAAATTGCGGGTTTTTCTTACGTGAACAGGGTGGTCGGTTAGTGCGAACGCCTGTTTTTCTCTAGGTACATCTTCACTGCTAACTCGCGTAACCTCGGAATGAAGTCGTTCACAATTAGATTTGTTTCTGGAACTGGTCCGCCTGTAGCTGAGCGAAACACAATTTTATCTTTTCTTTTATTTCCCAGAAATGTGTCACTGAAGTTCCAGCATCATCAGTGGGCTTTTATTATCTTCCTGTCGAACAGGCTCGCTTCCCACGCCCGGGTTCGATTCCCGGCGGGGTCAGGGATTTTCTCTGCCTCGTGATGGCTGGGTGTTGTGTGATGTCCTTAGGTTAGTTAGGTTTAAGTAGTTCTAAGTTCTAAGGGACTGATGACCATAGATGTTAAGTCCCATAGTGCTCAGAGCCATTTGAACCTGTCGAACAGGAAAAATGCTCTCACTACTTGCAAACATATAAATTTGACATTTAAAGACAGTATTTTTTTTTTTGTCATCAGTCTACTGACTGTTTTGATGCGGCCCGCCACGAATTCCTTTCCTGTGCTAACCGCTTCATCTCAGATTAGCACTTGCAACCTACGTCCTCAATTATTTGCTTGACGTATTCCAATCTCTGTCTTCCTCTACAGTTTTTGCCCTCTGCAGTTTTTGCCCTATACAGCTCCCTCTAGTACCATGGAAGTCATTCCCTCATGTCTTAGCAGGTGTCCTATCATCCTGTCCCTTTTCCTTATCAGTGTTTTCCACATATTCCTTTCCTCTCCGATTCTGCGTAGAACCTCCTCATTCCTTACCTTATTAGTCCACCTAATTTTCAACATTCGTCTATAGCACCACATCTCAAATGCTTCGATTCTCTTCTGTTCCGGTTTTCCCACAGTCCATGTTTCACTACCATACAATGCTGTACTCCAGACGTACATTCTCAGAAATTTCTTCCTCAAATTAAGGCCGGTATTTGATATTAGTAGACTTCTCTTGGCCAGAAATGCCTTTTTTGCCATAGCGAGTCTGCTTTTGATGTCCTCCTTGCTCCGTCCGTCATTGGTTTTTTTCCTGCCTAGGTAGCAGAATTCCTTAACTTCATTGACTTCGTGACTATCAATACTGGTGTTAAGTTTCTTGCTGTTCTCATTTCTACTACTTCTCATTACTTTCGTCTTTCTCCGATTTACTCTCAAACCATACTGTGTACTCATTAGACTGTTCATTCCGTTCAGCAGATCATTTAATTCTTCTTCACTTTCACTCAGGATAGCAATGTCATCAGTGAATCGTATCATTGATATTCTTTCACCTTGTATTTTAATTCCACTCCTGAACCTTTCTTTTATTTCCATCATTGCTTCCTCGATGTACAAATCGAAAAGTAGGGGCGAAAGGCTACAGCCTTGTCTTACACCCTTCTTAATACGAGCACTTCGTTCCTGATCGTCTACTCTTATTATTCCCTCTTGGTTGTTGTACATATTGTATATGACCCGTCTCTCCCTATAGCTTACCCCTACTTTTTTCAGAATCTTGAACAGCTTGCACCATTTTATATTGTCGAACGCTTTTTCCAGGTCGACAAATCCTATGAAAGTGTCTTTATTTTTCTTTAGCCCTGCTTCCATTATTAGCCGTAACGTCAGAATTGCCTCTCTCGTCCCTTTACTTTTCCTAAAGCCAAACTGATCGTCACCTAGCGCATTCTCAATTTTCTTTTCCATTCTTCTGTATATTATTCTTGTAAGCAGCTTCGATGCATGAGCTGTTAAGCTGATTGTGCGATAATTCTCGCACTTGTCAGCTCTTGCCGTCTTCGGAATTGTGTGGATGATGCTTTTCCGAAAGTCAGATGGTATGTCGCCAGACTCATATATTCTACACACCAACGCGAATAGTCGTTTTGTTGCCACTTCCCCCAATGATTTTAGAAATTCTGATGGAATGTTATCTATCCCTTCTGCCTTATTTGACCGTAAGTCCTCCAAAGCTCTTTTAAATTCCGATTCTAATACTGGATCCTCTATCTCTTCTAAATCGACTCCTGTTTCTTCTTCTATCACATCAGACAAATCTTCACCCTCATAGAGGCTTTCAAGGTATTCTTTCCACCTATCTGCTCTCTCCTCTGCATTTAACAGTGGAATTCCCGTTGTACTCTTAATGTTACCACCGTTGCTTTTAATGTCACCAAAGGTTGTTTTGACTTTCCTGTATGCTGAGTCTGTCCTTCCGACAATCATATCTTTTTCGATGTCTTCACATTTTTCCTGCAGCCATTTCGTCTTAGCTACCCTGCACTTCCTATTTATTTCATTCCTCAGCGACTTGTATTTCTGTATTCCTGATTTTCCCGGAACATGTTTGTACTTCCTCCTTTCATCAATCAACTGAAGTATTTCTTCTGCTACCCATGGTTTCTTCGCAGCTACCTTCTTTGTACCTATGTTTTCCTTTCCAACTTCTGTGATGGCCCTTTTTAGAGATGTCTATTCCTCTTCAACTGTACTGTCTACTGCGCTATTCCATATTGCTGTATCTATAGCGTAAGAGAACTTCAAACGTATCTCGTCATTCCTTTGTACCTCCGTATCCCACTTCTTTGCGTATTGATTCTTCCTGACTAATGTCTTGAACTTCAGCCTACTCTTCATCACTACTATATTGTGATCTGAGTCTATATCTGCTCCTGGGTACGCCTTACAATCCAGTATCTGATTTCGGAATCTCTGTCTGACCATGATGTACTCTAATTGAAATCTTCCCGTATCTCCCGGCCTTTTCCAAGTATACCTCCTCCTCTTGTGATTCTTGAACAGGGTATTCGCTGTTACTAGCTGAAACTTTTTACAGAACTCAATTAGTCTTTCTCCTCTTTCATTCCTCGTCCCAAGCGCATATTCTCCTGTAATCTTTTCTTCTACTCCTTCCCCTACAACTGCATTCCAGTCGCCCATGACTATTAGATTTTCGTCCCCCTTTACATACTGCATTACCCTTTCAATATCCTCATACACTTTCTCTATCTGTTCATCTTCAGCTTGCGACGTCGGCATGTATACCTGAACTATCGTTGTCGGTGTTGGTCTGCTGTGTCGATTCTGATTAGGACAACCCAGTCACTGAACTGTTCACAGTAACACACCCTCTGCCCTACCTTCCTATTCATAACGAATCCTACACCTGTTATACCATTTTCTGCTGCTGTTGATATTACCCGATACTCATCTGACCAGAAATCCTTGTCTTCCTTCCACTTCACTTCACTGACCCCTACTGTGTCTAGATTGAGCCTTTGCATTTCCCTTTTCAGATTTTCTAGTTTCCCTACCACGTTCAAGCTTCCCTACATTCCACGCCCCGACTTGTAGAACGTTATCCTTTCGTTGATTATTCAATCTTTTTCTCATGGTAACCTCCCCCTTGGCAGTCCCCTCCCGGACATCCGAATGGTGGTCTATTCCGGAATCTTTTACCAATGGAGAGATCATCATGACACTTCTTCAAATACAGGCCACATGTCCTGTGGATACACGTTACGTGTCTTTAATGCACTGGTTTCCATTGCCTTCTGCATCCTCATGTCGTTGATCATTGCTGATTCTTCCGCCTTTAGGGACAATTTCCCACCCCTAGGACAAGAGAGTGCCCTGAACCTCTATCCGCTCCTCCGCCCTCTTTGACAAGGCCGTTGGCAGAATGAGACTGACTTCTTATGCCGGAAGTCTTCGGCCGCCAATGCTGATTATTTATCAAAATTTAGGCAGTGGCTGGGATCGAACCCGGGAGCGAAGACTTTTTGATTATGAATCAAAGACGCTACCCCTAGACCACACCAGTATTTATAAATCTGAAAAACTGTTATACCTTGTTGCCACGTACTGGGCTCTTCCTGGAAATTTTTTTTTTTTTTTTTCAGTTTTCTCCCGCCCGCCCCCCTCCTCCCCTCTCTCTCTCTCTCTCTCTCTCTCTCTCTCTCTCTCTCTCTCTCTCTCTCTCTCTCTGTGTGTGTGTGTGTGTGTGTGTGTGTGTGTGTGTGTGTGTGTGTGTGAGGACAGAGAACTGTGTATTCATTTATTATTTGTTTTTCCTTCAGCTATAGCTTTTTGTGCTTGATAGTTTCTTCAGTTATTTGTTTTTGTGGGGGCTGTTGCTGCATTTGAGAATTTTCAAGTCAGTGTTGACGTTTGCTGGGCTGCGTTTCATGTACATAAGGTGTTCAGCAATGGTGGAATGAGGGGTGTTACTTTCTAACGCTCTTCTACGTTCTGTGTATCTGGTATTAAGGTTTCTTTTCGTCTGCCCTGTATAAATTGATTTGCAGTCCTCGCATGTCAGTTAGAAACTTAAACTCCGTCCGAACAGACCATGAAGGCCCAACGGTACCTACCGGCCGCCGTGTTATCCTCAACCCACAGGCGTCACTGGATGCGGATGTGAAGGGGCATGTGGTCAGCACATCACTCTCCCGGCCGTATGTCAGTTTGCGAGACCGAAGCCGCTACTTCTCAATCAAGTAGCTCCTCAGTTTGCCTCGCAATTTCTGAGTGCACACCCTCTGCCAACAGCGCTCGGCAGACCTGGTGGTCACCCATCCAAGTGCTAACCCAGCACGACAGTGCTCGACTTGGGTGATCTGACGGGAACCGGTGCTACGTCTGCGGCAAGGACGTTGGCGGTTTGTTAGTTGGCTACCAAATGTGTTGTGTTAGTCCGTGCTTGTATTGGTTGCCCTTATCTTTCTTTGTACTGAGTGGTCTGTCGTCTAGGCTATTTGTTTGTTGCCATTGCCTATTTAGTATGTTGCTTTGTTGTGTGTACCATTTGCTTGTTGTGGTTGTTTGTTGTTCGTGTTTATTCAGTGTGTCTGTGCTCGTTGTTACTGGTGTTTGTTGTTCATATGTGCCTCTGTGTGTGCGCGCTTGTGTGTGTGTTTGTATTTTTTTTTCTTTGTGTGTGTGTGTGTGTGTGTGTGTGTGTGTGTGTGTGTGTGTGTATTTGTAAGTTGGTGACGAGCTGTTTGTTGTGTGTCCCCATGCAAAAAACCGCATTTGAACGAAAACTCTCCCCCTCCCCTCCACACACACACACACACACACACACACACACACACACACACACACACACACACACACTCCTTTCACATACAATTAGTTCATGTTAGCAAACCATAACATTCTCAGCCGTAAAAATTTCGAAGTAAATAACTGTTCGACATTGAATTCTATGTGGTTGCAGATGACAAACGGTGAAAGAAAACAAATGTAAAAAAAAGACCATAAAAATCCAGGAAAACACCAGCATTCAGTAACAAGGTATATGTAGAAAACCATCTTCAGATTTGTAAATACTGTCTTAAAATGTCAAATTTGTATGTTTACAAGTAGTAAAGAGCATTTTTTTCTGTTTAAAAGAGAGATGATAAAAGCCCAGTGATGATGCTGAAACTGCAGCGAAACATGTCTGAGAAATAAAAGATGAAATGGTGTTTTGTTCAAGACTCACCTCCTCGAAAACAATTCTGTTTGTAAGCAAACATGGACACGAGGTCTTCGACCTCAAAATGATTCTTCGCAATTGATTATTGTGTATAAGGGCTTCTACTGCTGTTTTGCGCTCAGGTTGTTGACAATGGAGAAAGGACATAGGTGGTGACACGCAGAATCACCGTACAAAAGCTGCCGCCGAGGGAATTCTTAGGAATGACGAGGTGACGGCAGTGCTGGCGCGTGGAAGCGTGTCGGGGCGCGCCGCCGGGGCTTCGGCGCGAGTGGGGGTTGTGAGGTGAGGGGCGGGCTGCGGCGCCCTGGAAATATTCCAGGTTTGGAGTTGGCGCGGCCGCGAGCCGGGGCTCGTCGCAACCGCGTGGTGCCGAGCATTAGCCGTAGCAAGAGGGGCGTGGCCCAGGCCGACCGCGTGGCTGTCAATTCCGTGTTGACGCTGTGTCGAGGACTGTGCTTTGTGTCGATGAAGGAGACTTGTATGCCGGGAGTGCCAAAGATGGCGGACTTCGTGAAACCGTAATGTCAGGCAAATGGTTCAGATGGTTCTGAGCACTATGGGACTTAACATCTGAGGTCGTCAGTCCCCTAGAACTTAGAACTACTTAAACCTAACGAACCTAAGGACATCACACAACACCCAGTCATCACGAGGCAGGGTTCGAACCTGCGACCGTAGCGGTCGCGCGGTCCCAGACTGATGCGCCTGGAACCGCTCGGCCACCGCGGCCGGAAATATCATTAATTTCACAGTCATGTAGAAGTTAATAACAGCCGGAGGAATCATGATACCTCAAAAAAAAAATGTAGATTACCATTATTTGCATGACGATTTTGATGGTGTAATCAGATTTTCAATATCTTTATTACTTTAAAGTTTAGTATCTGAGTGTAAATTATGCAAGTAACACCTAGCGACGAATTTCCAAAATCTAAACGGTTCATCCGATTTTGTCGATCGACATGTCTTTAGAAAACTATTAGTGTAAACCTCAATTGGTAGCCGGCCGAAGTGGCCGTGCGGTTAAAGGCGCTGCAGTCTGGAACCGCAGGACCGCTACGGTCGCAGGTTCGAATCCTGCCTCGGGCATGGATGTTTGTGATTTCCTTGGGTTAGTTAGGTTTAACTAGTTGTAAGTTCTAGGGGACTAATGACCTCAGCAGTTGAGTCCCATAGTGCTCAGAGCCATTTGAACCTCAATTGGTATGAATTACAGGCATGTGACTTGAATAGTACGTGAGTTTTTGGAGGTCAAAGTGGCAGAATACTATTGATCGCGTCAGGCCATAACTACTCCACAGTTACACGAAAAAGCGGTACCAGCATGGTTATAAATATATTTATTGCTCTATGTCTTTGTTTATATCCGGTATATACTACTCACGAAGAAATTGGTCAAATATTTACTGCGTTTTAGAAAGCGCAGAGACATTAGGCTACTGGCCTACTTTTGTTTCTACTCCTTTGATATATGTATATTTGATTTGTTTGTGTATTTAGTAATGTGTGTTGGAGCGTGTGTATGGTCCAGCTGCAGGAATATTTATTTAATTTCAAGTTATTTAAATGTAAATCCAGTATTTCGTATATGTTTCAAAATGTTTGTGAGTGTGCGTTGGCTTGGAGACTAGGCGGGAGCGCTCTAGCCAGTCACAGCGCTCGTTACTACGATAGGCGACTACCGAAGTCAATGGAGGGACAGTACGGAACAAGACGGCGCGTCGGACGGTCGCACAGGACACTGGGGACTGCTGGACAGGATGGCGGGACGGACGGTCGCAGGAAACACTTGGAGAGTGTTGAGCAGTTTGCGCTTGGTCGTGGGAGAATATTTCGTAGTGCCGACTTGTGCACTTGTGAGCTTTCCGTGGCTTCTGCAGTGGAGACGTAGTATGCGTTTAGAAGTGAATATCTCGCGAGCTATGTTGTTCTTCATAACTAATTACGTGAAGTAGGAATCTATTGTTTCCCTGTTATTCAACTTACATTTTATATTTTATTTGAAACTTCCTGGGGGGGGGGGGGGGGGGGGAAGCGTAGTGAGTAGCGTCTCTGTCCAGTAACGAGATTTTGATGGGGGCAGTAGTTCGCGTCGTTAACACTTTCAAATTTTTTTTCGTAACATTGGCGTTTTTATTAGGTTCTGATACTTTATTATTAGTTTAATATAAGCATATACTATAATATTTGATGTTATGTAAATAGAAGTTCAACTTTTTTGGGGGGTTACTGCTTATTGATTAGACGTGATACTTTCCTTTTCGTGGACGATGAAGGAAATTTGCGTTTTAATAGAGCTAACGTGGGAATTTTACGCGCGCCCGTTGAGTAAACAGTCTGATTTACGAACTAGAAACATCCCTCAACTGCCGCTGGAGTGCGTTGCGATCGTGTATACCACGTTGGGGCCCACGTACCGTATGCACAAGCCGCATCGTTCCTGAGCGTTCAGCAGCACGTTGAACTCGGCACGCTCAACGTTAATGTTCGACAGCACGGTCCGTGTGCCGACGGCTTAATGTACAGCTCTGGTGGGCTTTTATAAAGCTTAACTGTCTGAGCCAAAGAGGGTCGCACCAGCCTCCACGTGGTTCCCCTGATCTGTAACTGTCTACACGGCACAGTCACGCGACTGAGCCCACCGCCTCTGTTCACGTCAACCACTTACAGACGGCCGGTAGTTGCCTTCGTGCCGAGGAATAACAGACCGCGCATAGGAACGGACGTTGTTCTCGAGGATAGAAACATAGTTTTGTTTATCCATTGTGCCTTCCAGAATGACTAGATCATCCAGGAAATACCACGAAAACGGACCCCCAGATCGTAACGGTCCCTCCTCCGGTCTGGAACCTTCCCACTATTGTTGCAGAGCCCTACACACACACGGCGATCTGTCCGGTGGAGCGCAAAACGTGATTCATCTGAAAAGGCCACCTGCCGCCACCCAGAGGACGTCCAGTTGCGGTAGTCGCTTGCAGATCCCAACCTTCGTCGCCGATAAACGGCAGTCAGCGCGGTTGCGTGAACCAGGCGCCTGCCGTGAAGTCCCAAATGCAGCGACGTTCGCTGAACCTTCGTTGAGGAGACAACGGTGGCCTCGTGGTTCTATGACCTGTGGTGGACTAGAGCTGCCTCGACGCCAGTTTTCACTAGCGCCATTTTACCATGCTCGGTGTGCTTCAGCGGTGCTCGGTGTGCTTCAGCGGTGCTCGGTGTGCTTCAGCGGTGCTCGGTGTGCTTCAGCGGTGCTCGGTGTGCTTCAGCGGTGCTCGGTGTGCTTCAGCGGTGCTCGGTGTGCTTCAGCGGTGCTCGGTGTGCTTCAGCGGTGCTCGGTGTGCTTCAGCGGTGCTCGGTACCGGAACAGTTTACAATGTTAACTCTTTCGGAAAGCTCCCACTGTTGGCCCGAAAGCAAATGTTCTTTGGACGTCAGACAAGTCGCTCCGTTTGCGCGTTTCGACAACGAATGTACTAGAATGAGATTTTCACCCTGCAGCGGAGTGTGCGCTGATTTGAAACTTCCTGTCAGATTAAAACTGTGTGCCGGACCGAGACTCTAACTCGGGACCTTGCTGCAGAGTGAAAATCTCATCCTGGAAATATCCACCAGGCTGTGGCTAAGCCATGTCTCCGCAATATCCTTTCTTTCAGGAGTGCTAGTTCTGCAAGGTTCGCAGGAGAGCTTCTGTAAAGTTTGGAAGGTAGGAGACGAGGTACTGGCAGAAGTAAAGCTGTGAGGAGGGAGCGTCAGTCGTGCTTAGGTAGCTCAGTTGGTAGGGCACTAGCCCACGAAAGGCAAAGGTCCCGAGTTCGATTTTCGGTCCGGCAAACAGTGTTAATCTGCCCGGAAGTTTCACTGAATGCACTGTTTATCCTCGTCCCTCTGACAAACTTCATATACCCTCCACTGCTAGTGCTGCCACTTGCCGAGTGTTTATTTCACACTGATGTCGAACATAGGTGGTGGTCACATTAATTTGACTGGACAGTGTGGACTGATAAGAGATGTTAGTGCTCAAGATGGTTTATTGGTTCTAGATATGGCGGCATCTGAGTGTCGTTTAACACCTACACGAGTTACGTTCAAATATCAGCGCCGTTTCGTCGGTAGAGTCTGTTGATGGATATTCAGAAATTCTTGGGAAAGGCTGTAGCAACAAAGCTGATTAGTCTGATATAAAAAATGTGGACAGTAAATAAACCATCAATAGCACTTTTGAAATAACCTGTGTGATAGCTGCTAAAGCAACCCAGTGGATTGGCGAACCTAAAGATAAGAGTTGGTTGCAATGTTTTTCAGTGGAATATCTGTTACGGTGATTGGTGTATTACTGGCTACTGCCGGGTGCATAAAGTCCGAGATAACAGATTACAGAAATCAAAGCAGTATATCATTGGCACGGAAATAGGGTAGTGACAAAGCTTCACGGTAAATAACAGCCAAACAGTTGCAGGATAAAGATTTATTGACCACGGTTTCGGTATATCTAAATATACCTTCATCAGAAGTAAAATACACTAAAATCACATCCTGCAGTGGAGATACGTAAAATATTCAGTGTAATAAAAAGACGTGGGACAGCGTCTTACTAATAAAGAAGGGCTCATAAGTTACTTTCCACTTGTGTATCTTGTGCTGTAAGAAACCAACTCTATTCGTCATCGGGAGCTGCGCTTAGTAGGCGAACAAAGCCGTGCGCGCAAGGCAGGCAGGCAGATGACGTGAGATGAATCAGCACGAACCCGCTGTACGAGAGTCGCTGCCGGACAAGTGCGTGACGTCTCACTTTCGGGGGATGAACATGTAAGGGCCCTGGTGGCGTGATAGTGTTCCCCATTCGAGTTGGCATAGTGATTATCCTGCACTAGATTTAGGTGCTCCCGTGGTTTTCCCTACATTGCTTCAGACAAATACCGAATTGTTCCTTCGAAGAGCACACGACCAAATTCCTTCGCTGTTCTTTCCTAAACTGTGCTTGTGATCCATCCCAAGTGACGTCGTCGTCAGCATGACGTTAAGCTGGAATCTTTTCCAAAGCGACACGGATAACCACGAATGACTGCTGTATCTTTATAGTTCGTCTGTCACGCAGGTATTGTTGTTCAAGTTTCTCTGTCGGCTAGTAAGGAACTGTCATAGTATTAATTTTATTGTAAATAGCTTCCGACCATGTGCCATACAACTAAATAGAAAAATGACAAAATGTGGGGACTCGATAAAATTGATATTTTTTCATATATGAGATACAAACATATTGAAATTTTAAAATTAATATCTGTAAATTGTATCATGAATGTAGGACATTCAACGCTGACCACTCAAACTTTTATCATTAACTAATTAAATAGAAGAACCAAGCAGGTAACAAGTAAAAGATTCCTTTAGGGATCCCTTCGAAATACATTTACAGACTTGATCAGTCCAAGAACTTAGAACTTATCAGAGTCAAAACTCGTCTTCAGTTTTGGTTCTTCGTGTTGTGTTTTCGCCCGTCGTTATATTTTGCACGCTCGACCAAAAAATGCACAATATCTTCTTCAGTTGTACACTGCCGTTTGTGATAAGTGCAACGCCGAAAAGGAATTATCCGAATAGCGCCACACTTGGTGGAAGTGGCGACGGGTGTGTAAGCAATACGTGATACGTCTTGCAGAGCCCTCTCGTGTCGGTCCGACAGGGTAGGTGTAGCGCTTAGTGTACTCGCTGCAGAGCTGTCACACACGGTGGAAACAATACAATGACTGCCAGTATGCCTCGTCGACGTCAAAGGGAGCCATATCGGCGTGTGAGGGAGTTCCAAGAGGGCAGAATGATCGGTCTCCGGGAAACGGGGTTGTCATACGTGACATTTCGGCTCGCACAGGGCATGCTGCTACGACAGTGATGCGTGTGTGGAAGCAGTGGATAGAGGAAGGCCGTACGCGCTGACGAGCGGGAACTGGACCACGGAACACATGACCACAGCACGGGATGACCGTCATCTTGTCTGCATGGCCATTACGGACCGTACAGCGTCATCCACAGTGTTGGCTCGTCGCTGGAACACAACAGCTGTGAACTCGTCTGCATCGACGGTTCGTCGCCCTCTGCTGCAGGTTGGACTGGTTGCACTCAGGCCATTACGTCGGCTTCCGTTGTCTAGAAACCACAAGCTCCTTCGACTGCAATGGGCACGTGAACACCGTCGCTGAGGTGCTGAGTGGCAACATGTAATCTTTTCGGATGAGTCCCGCTTCAACACGCTCTACAGTGATGGCGGCATACGTGTCCGGCGGTACCGTGGTGAGCGCAACCTGGAGGGCTGCATTGTGGAGCGGCATAGCGGACAACGAGGTGTGATGGTTTGGGGCGCCATTGGTTACAACAACCAGTCTCTCCTCGTACGTATTGTGGTCACTTTGGACAGCAACAGGTACCTAACGAGGGTTGTGGAGCCTGAGGTACTCCCCCTGCTTCAGGCATCTCCACAGGCCACATTTCAACAGGACAGTGCCCGGCCACATATTGCGAGGAATGTACAGGCCGTCTTCGAAGGTCGACCGGTACCCAGACATGTCGCCCATTGAACATGTCTGGGATATGGTTGGTCGGCGCCTAGTGCGTCGCGGTCCTCCAGTAACTGGTGTCACGAATTTGTGGGCTCGGATACAAACAGCGTGGAGGGAAATCCCTCAGGAATGTATTCAGAACCAAACTGATTCAATGCCACGGCGTATAGCAGCTCTAATTGCAGCGCATGGTGGCCACGCGACATGCTGAATAGTAGTGCTTAAAGGACATGTACAGTTTTGAAAAGGTAATCATTTGTTACTTGTCATGTACCTGACCTTTGGTATTAGATTAATTGAATTCAGGCGTTTCCTTCTTGGTGTTGCAGTTTCCAAAAACGGTAGTGTATAACAGAAATCGGAATTCGGAGAGGACTTGAACAGGTGGTTAGTTCCGTCTGTTGCGACGTTGGCGTGCTCTTAACAGATTAATGGTGACACTCTCCTTCCGCTTGAGACCAGGATTAAGAATGCATGGGTTACGAGGTACGTTCTCCTGATCCGCATCAGGTGGGACTGACGGATGACATCGAAAAAGTACAAAGAAGGTTCAAATGGCTCTGAGCACTATGGGACTCAACTGCTGAGGTTATTAGTCCCCTAAAACTTAGAACTAGTTAAACCTAACTAACCTAAGAACATCACAAACATCCATGCCCGAGGAAGGATTCGAACCTGCGACCGTAGCGGTCTTGCGGTTCCAGACTGCAGCGCCTTTAACCGCACGGCCACTTCGGCCGGCGTACAAAGAAGGGCAGCTCGTTTTGTATGATCGCGAAATAGGGGAGATAGTGTCACAGACATGATACGTGAATTGGAGCGGCAATCGCTAAAACAAGGGCGTTTTTCGTTGCGACGGGATCGTCTCATTAAGTTTGAATCGCGAATTCTCTCCTCCGATTGTGAAAACATTGTGTTGGCACCCACATAACGATAAAATGAGAGAAATCAGGGCTCGCACGGAAAAAAATTATGTGCTCGCTTTTCCCGCGTGCCATTTGAGAGTGGAATGGCAGAGACAGCTTGAAGGTGGTTCATTGAACTCTCTGCCAGGCACTTTATTGTGAATAGCAGAGTAATCACGTAGATGCAGAGCTCGAACAAAAAGATTTAGGTGTTCTTTTTTCCCACGCGCCATCCGAGAGTGAAATGGTAGGGAAGTAGTATGACAATGGTTCGATGAATCCTCTGCCAGGCACTTAAGTGTGAATTGCAGAGTAGCTGTAGATGCGTGACGCGCTACTTGTGCCGCGAACCGGAGGAATTGCCGGAGATCGATCGCCCTCCACTGTGGAACCAGATGGGCTGCGATGTGCACCGCGGCAGCAAGCGCTCTGAAGGCGGCGACAGGTTGGGCGCGCTCGCGAACTGGTTGGAGGAGCGAGTGAAAGTGGCGGCGGCCAGGGTCGCGGGCCGAGCCGAGCCAAGGGCAGCCCAGCTGGCGCTCTTTGTGTGGCTGCTGCTGCGCTCTGCCGCCAACTGGCCGTAACCCGTCACCAGGCACTTCCCACATTGGCTCCGGCCGGAGGCTCACGGAGCAGTGATACCGATGCCCCAGCGTGTCCCTGCCGAGGGCCGTACAGAACTGACGAGTGAATTAGTAGCTCTTCACCACAATCTGCCTTACGTCACTAGATCAGAGAAATGTCCCCCGTCATTGGATTTTGCACGTGGCACCTGAGCTTCAGGTAAAGCTATCGTCAATCCAAAAGTTTGTACACATCACCCACTGCTTTACGGGACGAGTTGCTACTGGAGGTGTTATGCTTTGGCCTTCCTACAACCTTTGAACAGACTTGACACAGCCAGTTTCAGGGGAACTACAATTTAAAGTGGACACAGAAGCACAGTGCAATTCGGTATTTCTCACATTCTCAAACGTTGCCAGAGGTAAAGGAATGATAAGTGAGTCATCAGAGGTCTCGGGTTAACTCAAGTATTTTTATCTGCCCCTTATTATTTCTTTCATCTACATCTACATTTATACTCTGCAAGCCACCCAACGGTGTGTGGCGGAGAGCACTTTACGTGCCACTGTCATTACCTCCCTTTCCTGTTCCAGTCGCGTATGGTTCGTGGAAAGAACGACTGCCGGAAAGCCTCCGTGCGCACCCGAATCTCTCTAATTTTACATTCGTGATCTCCTCGGGAGGTATAACTAGGGGAAGCAATATATTCGATACCTCGTCCAGAAACGCACCCTCTCGAAACCTGGACAGCAAGCTACACCGCGATGCAGAGCGCCTCTCTTGCAGAGTCTGCCACTTGAGTTTGCTAAACATCTCCGTAACGCTATCACGCTTACCAAATAACCCTGTGACGAAACGCGCCGCTCTTCTTTGGATCTATTCTATCTCCTCTGTCAACCCGACCTGGTACGGATCCCACACTGATGAGCAATACTCAAGTATAGGTCGAACGAGTGTTTTGTAAGTCACCTCCTTCGTTGATGGACTACATTTTCTAATGAATCTCCCAATGAATGTCAACCTGGCACCCGCCTTACCAACAATTAATTTTATACGATCAGTCCACTTCAAATCGTTCCGCACGCATACTCCCAGATATTTTACAGAATAAACTGCTGCCAGTGTTTGTTCCGCTATCATATAATCATACAATAAAGGATCCTTCTTTCTATGTATTCGCAATACATTACACTGTCTCTATGTTAAGGGTCAGTTGCCACTCCCTGCACGAAGTGCCTATCCGCTGCAGATCTTCCTGAATTTCGCTGCAATTTTCTAATGCTGCAACTTGTCTGTATATTACAGCATCATCCGCGAAAAGCCGCATGGAACTTCCGACACTATCTACTTGGTCATTTATGTATATATTGTGAAAAGCAATCGTCCCATAACATTCCCCTGCCACACCTACAGCAATGTCAACAATGCCGAGTTGCACGGTGGTTCGGAGTCCACGTTAAGCTGTTCGTCCTTCTAGACAACCGCCTGGGCGAGTCAGTTTAAAGGCCAGAGGAAGGCAAAGGCGTTCCACCGCCGGTGAGGCCGTGCCTAGTACTACACTGTTGTGTTCCAACCAGCCTAGTGTATGTTGACAAATTTACCTTTTTTGTAGCGTAACTTAGCTTTGTGTTAAGTGTCTTCTCTCCTCCAATACCTCAAATAGTACAAGTCAACGAAGCGTAATCCTTAGCATACAAAGTCAACGATTCTTTAGGGATGGTCTGAAGTATTAAATACTAGTATTAACTGACAACGTCCCGGTTCCAAGCAAATAATAGGTTCCAGAATCCTACTAATTGAGAAGTTTCACGTAGACTGTGAAACACGCCGAAGCTTGTAAAATACGAAGTGAGAGAATAAGTGCATGAGAAAGCTAAATGAGGCTCAAAGATACGTGTACGCATAAAAAATAATAAAAGTTCTGTTGTGGCAACACCTTTCACAACAGATGTTACACATGTTTTGAACCATAATGGTTGATCACTACTATCGCATTGTGCACCTGCTAGCTTCGTCTCTTACAGAAAAAAATGGTCTCAATGGATTAGTTTTCTCTCTTATATTCATTTTTGACGACCCCCACAGAATTACACACAAAACTGAATGTAAGCTAATACACTTTGGTTTCCTGTAGTTCATGAAATTGGCATAATCTGGGGCTACAGGGCTGTTGCCAAGAATGCACGTGACTTGTTTATTGACAAAAAATTACGATTATTCCAGATATTAAACAAAAAATTTGATCGGACTGAGGAGTTATTGACAGGGAGAACGCAGCATGTTAGTAATTGACAGACGTAGAAGTAAATTTAAGCATGCTCCAGGGACGTGTGTGGACTCTTGCTCTTCCTGTTGTATGTTAATGACATGAGATACAGTATTAATAGCAACGTCTGAATGAAGGACTCGTGATTTACCGCCAAGAGCTGCTGATAACGTTTCATGAGTGAACAACCACTTCCGGTACACAGACCGCCACCAGGTTCCTAAACATTTTTTCATGATACTAGGTAATAAAATCGACGGCGCCAAATAATAAAATGAACCTGGTGGTCTGTTGACCGAAAATAATTGTAGCATAAAGAAATTTTATCAGTAGCTCTTGGCAAAATTTCATGACGTTGTTCAAATATTTGCGAGCTTTGTGGCACCATCTTCATAAAATAACCTCTGACTAGTGGTGTGCTTCCGGAAGAACACCATTAATCAGCCACGCAGAGAAAAACTTGATCAGTAGCCTGTGACTTTCTTTAGCTTATGCGTGTAATTATAATGGAGTACTATCTCAAGAAACTGCGTGTATATCTAGTCAGAGCATAAGGTCTCAAAGTGGTGGAAAGCTAATGTCATGCTTTAAATGTTCAGAAATCTATAATTGTAATCTTCACAAAATGAAAGAAACCAAGTAACCCGTGACTAGAAAGACTATCGATGGATCACAGTTGGAATTAGTCAACTTATACAAATGTAACAGTTTACTGGGATATGAAATGAAAATGTCACACAGGGCCAATCGTTGGTAAAGCATGTTGCAGACTTAGGTTCATTGGGGAGAAACTGGGAAAATGCAGTCAATTTACAGAGCACAGTGCTTATCAAATTCCCTTGCGACCCAACCTAGAATATTGCTGAAGTGTGTTAGACCCATAGCGAATTAATATTAAGAGAGGGCAGCGCGAATGTACACAGGCTTGTACGACTTGAAGGGGAACGTAACGGAAATACTGAAAAATACGAATTTGCAGGTGCTCGAATATAGATGCCAATCACATCACGAAAGCCTACTCGGTTTGGTGTATTAAGAATCAAGTGAAGAATACGAGTTATTCTTCAGCACGTAGGTGCTGCTGCTGTAGGGACAGCGTGCATTTAGGTATCCAAGCATTCTTTCTTATCGGTCTCGAAACGCTACGGAAATGGGGAGAGAGACTAACAAATGTACAGTGCTAAGTAGCCCGTGCCATGGACTTTGGTGTTCTGCGGGTTATGTAGGTGTGTAGCTGTAAACGCGTCGCGGCGTCCGCTTTGTGGAGCGTCGGCGCAGCTCGCGCAGGGGGACAGACTGCTCTGCTGTCGAAAGTCTGCCCCTGTCACGGCCGCTACCGGAGGAACGGATACGTCCCCGCCGCGAGCCGCAGCCTGCCGCGGCCTGCCCGCATGCGAATGGAGCCACCGGTGAATGGAAGCTGCCGCAGGGATCCGCCGCAGACCGCAGTGGGGCATCCGGTGCAGGCGCGCGAGTGACAACGTGACCACAACAGAGCAATCTGCGCCGCGACTCTGAGGCTGCCCACCACACGAATGGTGTTGACCTGTTTAAAATTACTGAAATTTTAACAGCAAAAGAAACATCATCGTAATAAAAACACCTCTCCTTGCTGTCCAAAATAAAGATGAATCAGGTAAACTCGCTTAATTGTTGTTGCATCCTACCCTGCTAAAATTTTAATATGACCCAGCGCGGAATGCGTTATTTGCTTAATACATACGACTCAGTAAGAGCGTTATTTTAATACTTAGGTTAAATATGCCTCATCTCTACTATAGGTAGGTTTCCACGTGCTAACTCTGCGTGTCCTGTCTTTCGCCATTCTCTTCAGGTCTGCATAACTTCCGCCTCTATTTACGTCGTCTATCATCTTGTGTCTCCTCCTACGAGCTAGACCTTCCACAGTGTCTGTTAGCAAGCAATCTCGTGTCCCATCCTGTTCTTCCTTTCTCTTACAACGTGCAGCAATCCTCCCCTCTCACCAATCCCTTCCAATACCCTTTCTTTACTCTTTGCATCCAGCTTATCCTCTCTATTTTCCTCCACATCCACATCTCAAATGCCTCTAGCCTTTTCTCAGCTTTCGTCTCATTGTCCATTGTTTCTGCCCGATAGAGTCCCGCATTCCAGACAAAAATCTTGCCATGTCTTTTCCTCAGAGCTTTATGTAGTTTGCCGCATAATAATACCCTTTTCCTAATGAATGCATCCTTCCGAACAGGAATGCGCGTTTTCACCTCCTGATGGCACCTAATTTCTTCATTGCGTTGTACTTCTAACATATTTAATTGCTCTTACTTGGCTAAGAATAACTTGTCCTATCTCAATATATACCGGCCCCGGTAGCAGTCAACATTCCATTAGAACTACTGACAGCCTTGGGAGAACCAGCCCTGACAAAACTCTACCATCTGGCGAGCAAGATATGAGACAGGCGAAATAGCCTCAGACGTCAAGAAGAATATAGTAATTCCAATCCCAAAGGAAGTAGGTGTTGACAGATGTGAAAATTACCGAACTATCATTTTAATAAGTTACGGCTGCAAAATACTAATGCGACTTCTTTTCAGACGAATGGAAAAACTGGTAGAAGCCGACCTCGGGGAAGATTAGTTTGGATTCCGTAGAAATGTTGGAACACGTGAGGCAATACTGACCCTACGACTTATCTTAGAAGAAAGATTAAGGAAAGGCAAACCTACATTTCTAGCATTTGTAGACTTAGAGAAAGCTTTTGACAATGTTGTCTGGAATACTCTCTTTCAAATTCTGAAGGTGGGAGGTGTAAAATACAGGGAGCGAAAGGCTATTTACAATTTGTACAGAAAGCAGATGGCAGTTATGAGAGTCAAGGCGCACAAAAGGGAAGGAACACAACCTACGACCAGCTTAGACACAAAAGTGACGACACGTTATGCTAGGACCTGACCATCATTATGCAGGACAATGCTCAAGCACGTACAGTGCAAGTTGTTACTGATTTGTTTGACTGATTGACCTGCTAAGTGCTATACCACCTACTGCACTCCCCTGACTTAAGCTCTTGTGAGTTCAACTCGATTTCTAAACTGAAGGAAACACTTTGCAGCATTCGCTTCAGAACTGCTACAAATTCGTCGGGCAATAGATCGCGCCGGTCGAACTGTCACCACAACTGGCACTGCTAAGAGTGTCCTACGACTTCCACATCGCAGGCAACTGGTTATGCGCAATGCTGGTGACAATTTTGAAGGTCAGTAAAACATTGAAACACGTATCTATTTTCTACGAGCTGTAAGTAAGTACTTGCCACTATTAAAGTTCAACTCTCGTACTAGCAGAAATCCAATCTGCATTTGGATCGTACTTCCTTGACTCCTGTGCAGAAAGGTGTGCAGTATTCTGCTGCATCCATTTTCAATAAGCTACCACAAGAATTCAAAAATCTTAGCTGTAAACCACGCGCTTTCAAATCGAAATTGAAGAGTTGCCTCATGGGTCACTCTTCTATTCTTTCGAGAAGTTCTTTGGAGAAAAGTAAGCTGATTCCTATGTTACATTGTTGATTGCGTTTACTTAAACTTATGGCTTGCCTTTTTTTTTGTTCATAAACATTTTGTTTTATCTGTTACTATTTTGTGTTGTAATTTCACGTTCCATGACCTTCCAGATTTTCTCCTCAATTTATTCCTACGGAACTAGACGTGTAAAATAAATATAAAATAAAAAATAAGTGCGATAAGCGGCTAAGGTGGTTGCCTGGATTGGTCTGACACGGGTGTAATATTTCAGCTGCTGCATCGGTTGGTAGGTTCTTAATATGGAAATCGCGAAACACAGCAGGTGGTGGCTCTGTCATGTTCAGAATGTCGTGTAGGATGTTGAAAAATGCGGAGCTCTTCTCTCGCAACTCCCTGTTGTTCACAGAGAAGTGCGGTTAGTCTGCCAGTCCTTTGCTCGTGATTCAGACCTGTTGGAGCACACTGAAAGCGTCTGCGCCGCGTAACTGAGTCATAGGGGCCGGTTTCCACATGATGGGAGTCCGTGTTCTGACTGTGCTGCGACTGTGTCATGACGCAGCGGATCGCGACTGTACGCGTCCGGTTCCCTTTGCACAGGCGTCACACACCTCGTTTTCACGTGTCCAGCGTCGCTGCTGTGTCCGTGCGTTGCGCCTGTAGGGCTGTAGGCTGGCTGTCTGGCTAGCGAGTCCACGACCGCTACACAGCGCAAACACAGTACTTCCCTGTGGAAAGTACATCAAGGCGCCGGTACGTCGCCTGTTGGCGGTCGCTCGGTGTTCGGCTCTTTCCGGCTTTGCCCGAACTGCTACGAATTTCCCTGGTACGCACGTGTCCTGTCTGACGTCACTAGACTCTGCCTGTTTTTCGTAAACACGGACGCGGAGCTTGTAATTCTTGTTCTTCAGCGTCAAGAACTCTGCGATTTGTCGCATAATTACGACAATACTCTTGTCAAAGAAAATACGTGGAGGGACATCGGTAAGAAGTTTAACAAATGCAGTAAGTATACGTTTTGTTTCCCTCTTCGTGTTAAGTTTTATTGTACTTGCTGAAGGTAACAGTGACAACATTTTTCACACTCAGCTGTAACTTTGGTTACTTGTAAGTGATGAACGCTGAACCAAATGGGCTCTACTGAGATCGTATTATATTAGAGCTCGTACTACACGGAGAACCACTTCTGGCCGGGCTGCAAAGTAGGTAAAGAAACGGAGACTGGAAGATTAAATGCAGCTTTTAATGCCGTTTCTTTAAAAACAGTGAGTCTTTTACCAACGTTCAAAGTTTTCTAGATGCTGGTGTAAATGGAGAAGAAAACGATGGTGTTGAAATTGATCCATCCTCGGTGGATCGCAGAGCTTTTTTTCCTGCCAGTCGTACGACATCAAGGTGTGCTGGCCAGATAAACAGAAGGAAACGGTCTTCGTCCTCGCATGGAAGCGCCGATAACAAGTTACAAACTGTAATGACAGTTTGTAGGACCCAAGAGTGAGGCCCGGTTGCCGCCCCAAGTGCCAGTAGAGAGAAAAGAAAACTGATGACATGTTCTGGCAGGTACGGCGGATGCAGTTATGCTTTTTACTGATGTCGACACTGCGGAAATGATGACGTGTTCTGGCAGGTACGGCGGATGCAGTTATGCTTTTTACTGATGTCGACACTGCGGAAACAAAGTAGGAGTGATATTAAGCATTGTTAATACAAAAGAAATTGTAATGTTGAAGAACCGGACAGAGAAAAAGGAAAATGGCGATTTGTCCCAGAGTTTTCTGATGTTGTTTATTCCAGTCTTTGATCACAATATGAATTCTTTAGACGATGACCGGTTTCAGTTCGTAATGACCATCCTCAGATCTATAATATACAAATATATACACCTAGTGAGCAGTCTTTCAACATAATGCAGCAATACGTATCACAATATACTATCATACAACCAGGGAAATGTACAGAAAATACGGTAAAACGTACCTTTTTTTCACCATGTCCTAAAGTGATAATAGCATCGTCAAAACATATAAATATAATCAGCATAGCATCGTCATATAGATCTAAAATAAGGTGTAGAATAGGCCGCATCGTCCACACAGTCATTATTGCAACTGGCTACTGAAGTACAGTAGGTACCAAAGATCTTGGAGTTGGAGATTTACAAAGCGAAAAAGCATGAGACCACTAGGGTGCTCAATGGACAAAGCGATTTGGTGCCCAGCGCCTACTTTGCTTTGTTTGATGACGTATTACGATAACCATATTTATAGCTAGCCTTACTTGACGATTTATGTCGAGAACATTAGGCATTTGCCTTACTTCCATACATTAATCGCACTAATCCTGTAACTGATTATGTCCTACCTATTCATTGAATGTATAACCAGACTATATAATTTTATTTGTTGACTGTTAATATATTGTTTAAAAGTTTTCTGTGGGAGACATATCACGTTGTATGTAAAGCCATCTAGTGGTTAAGTTCTTACGATCGGTGCGCGCGTAAATAACATCCTGGCGGCCGACCCAACAGAGGGCGCTGATCATTGATCTGTCCTTTTTTCAGCTGTCATATAGAAGTTTTATCTTTCATAGACAATTTATAGGTTGCTACAGGCTATAGACTACGTGTCTTAATTGTTGAACGTAAATTCACCATAAAAACAATCGGTCCTATTCTATTCATGTATTTCCTTTTAATAATTTTATGTGGGTAACTGTATTCGTCTTTTAATGTATCACAATTGTTATCAATTTTAAAAGTCTGCTATATGTATTTTACATAATTCGTTTTTTATCAGATCATGTTTTTTGCGTAAATGATGACTACATCTAAGCAGACAGTAGCGACATCTAGGGAGGATGTAGGCAAACAGATTTCTGGTAGCTGCTGTACTTCAGTAGCCAGTTGCAATAATGAGTGTGTGGACGATGTGGCCTATTCTGCACCTTATTTTAGATCTCTGTGACGATGCTGCGATGATTATATTTATATGTTTTGACGATGCTATTATCACTTTAGGACATGGTGAAAAAAGGTACGTTTTACCGTATTTTCTGTAAATTTCCCTGGTTGTATGATAGTATATTGTGATACGTATTGCTGTATTATATTGAAAGACACACTGCTCGCTAGGTGTATATATTTGTATATTATAGATCTGAGGATGGTCATTACGGACTGAAACCGGTCATCGTCTAAATAATTCATATTGTGATCAAAGACTGGATTAAGAAACATTTGACAGTATTGGATCACTGTTTGTATACGCAACCATGTCGCAGTTGGTGAAACCAGAGTTTTCTGTTTCCCTTTAACTATTCATTCGAAGGTGGTCTATTGGCATCTGAACACAGCTCGCGCAAATCGCGGTACTACTGTCGACGTTATCAGCGGGCTGTCGGCGCGGCTCTCTCTCGGGTCTGATCGGCGCTCGCGTCGCGTCTGTGGCGTGCGTGAGTCAGCCAGAGCGTGAGCCGCCGGCCGCAGAGTGGAGCCCGTGAGGAAGAAGGCCTGCCTGCCTATAGAGCCCGCCCGGCTCTCGGCGGCTCGCTGCTTTGTATTCGGCGCACCACGCCCGCCGCCACCTGCAGCTTCGCCGCGCCCCTTGCGAAACGCCGCGCGCGACACTCACTCCGGAGAGCTCCGGCGGACGGAGGCCGCGAATGTGGTCCCCGAAATCATCCTGCCGCGCCTGCAAACCTCTGATGCCACTTTGCTGTATTTGCGAATTAGATTCGGGTTTTTCAAAATACCGCCTTCTGCAAAGGCGATATTTCCCGTCCTTTGTATGCCTTACACTGTGTCCTGGTGTAGTGAAAAATTGTTTTACTACGTTATCTGTGGAAAATACTTGCTGTAGTTACGTATGCATCACAACATCTCAGCATGATGTGGAGAACAGAACTGCTTGCCACACGAAAACGTAAGTAAATACGAAAATAGCCGCGAAAACATCGCGAAAAACTGAATTACATTCTAGAAGATAGGTTAACTCCCGGCAAAAAACTTTCTCGTCAACATCGTTTGGTTGCAGATGACAAGCTACCGGTAGTAATTAACACAAAAGTGATCCAGAAAAGTCATGCACAACAAATGTAAAGGTATTTAAAAAAGAAATGATCTGTTGTTTGAACTAAAAATGCACACAATTTTATAATCATTTAACAAAAATGTTCACATTGCAGAATAAGTAAAAACGAAAACCCACCGATGATGGCACAGTGGTGCCGGAACATGTTTGGGTACTGAGAAAAACAGTGTTTTGCATAACTGGCGGCCCTCACATCCAAAAATTTTTAACTGCAAACACGGCCAATACAAGGAGCTGTAAATCAAAAAGATGGATCTTACGAAGTAGTTTTTAACACCTTACAACGGTTCCCCTACGACGAACTTCAGTGCTCTGATTTTGTTCCTAGTAGAAATACGCTGGCGTAAAAAAAAAAGAAAAAAAAACGGAACATCTTTTGCGCCACTATGAGGATGCAAATCGGGTTTGCTTTAAATAAACACAGTAACGGTCATGAGCGTTAGTTACCTTCGAAACTGAGCGCGGTGAGTTGATGTTAGTCAAGAGTGCCTTCAAGGCGACAAAGATGCCATTATCAACGCCCCGCTGAGTTTGAATGAGGTCGTGTAACAGGGCTGCGAGAAGCTGGATGTTCCTGCTGCGATACTGCAGAAAGACTTGGCAGAGATGTGGACACTGTAATGATTGCTGGCAGCGGTGGTCACGAGAATGTACGGTCGCAAGAAGACCGGGTTTCGGATGGCCACATGCCTCTACCGAGAGAGAAGACCATCGTGTTAGGCGATTGCTCTGGTGCAAACGTTCGGCATCTGTAGCAGCAATTTGAGCAGCAGTTGGCACCACAGTCCCACAACGATCTGTTACAAATAGATTACTTCAAGGACAGCTCCGAGCCAGACGCCATTCCACTGACCTCACACCACCCCCATTTGCAACGTCGGTGGTGTCAACCGAGAGCTCATCGGAGGGAAGGGTGGAGGTCTGTTGTTTTTCTGGTGAACGCTGGTTCTGTCTCGGTGCCAGTGACGGCCGTGTGTTGGTTAGGAAGAGGCCATTTGAGGCCCTCCACCCAACCTGTCTGCGTGCCAGACACACTGAACCTACACCTGGAGCTGTGACCTGGGGTGCAATTTCGTGTGGCAGCAGGAGCACTTTCCTTGTCATCCCATGCACCCCGACTGCAAATTTGTACGCCAGTCTGGTGCCTCTGCTTGTTGTGAACAGCATTCAGAGGGGTGTTTCCCAACAGCATAACTCTCCCCCACATACCGCTGTTGTAATCTAACGTGCTCTACATAGCGTCTACATGCTGCCGTGGCCTACTCGATAACCGTATCTGTCTCCAGTCGGGCACATATGGCACATCATCGGGTGACAGCTCCAGCGTCATCCATAAACAGCATTAACTGTCCGTGTGTTGGCTGACCAAGTGCAACAGGCGTGGAACTCCGTCCCACAAACTGACATCCGGCACCTGTACAACGCAACACATTCACGTTCTGCATGCTTTCATTCCACAACCTAGCGGTTACGTCCATTGCCAATGTACTAGCGTTTAGTACTTGCAATAACTTTTCTCGCGCTTACATTAACCAGTGATCTTGCAATTTTAATCATTACAGTTCATTTATTTTACCAACCGTTGTGCCGGCCGGAGTGGCCGTGCGGTTCTAGGCGCTACAGTCTGGAGCCGAGCGACCGCTACGGTCGCAGGTTCGAATCCTGCCTCGGGCATGGATGTGTGTGATGTCCTTAGGTTAGTTAGGTTTAAGTAGTTCTAAGTTCTAGGGGACTGATGACCTCAGCAGTTAAGTCGCATAGTGCTCAGAGCCATTTGAACCATTTTTGAACCAAGCATTGTATAGACTTTGTTTTCCCTGCCTTCTGCTTTCTTCTTAGCTCTTCGTTTGTCGTTGGATTAAGAACTGTTCAGTAGATTTTGTCAGCGAATGTAATTGGGAAAGGGGGAGGGCGGAATGGTGTTGATAGCTTATTTAAATTGGGACACACTGAACAGTGCCTTCCGGAGTTCCCTTATATATATGTCTCTTCTTTCCGTACTAGAATCATTTTTATTCATTTTCATTACTGTCATTTTTATATTTTTGTGACCAAGATTACCACCTATATTTAAACTAGTATTAACGATCAGTGCGTAACTTGGAAGACCATTACCTCATAGTTCTGTCATCTCGAATGGCGTGGATCCTGATATTAACAATACCGTAGCTTAGGTGATAATGCAAAAATAATAAAATCCGACGTTCAAAAACAATTTGGTCTGGTAGGTTGTTTGTAGTTAAGTAATTTGTTAGGTCGTTGTGCACTGTGTGTTCTACGGCCTTGGACAGTGCAGAAAGAATGCAGATAAGTTGATAATCAAAGGATGCTGTACCAACGTTCTTTCTAGATGGTTGCTTAGCTAGCCCACGTTTCCAGGCCTCAGGGAAAACAGTTGTGCTTGAGGAGTGTTTGAAAATATGTTACAGTGGGCAGTAGTGAGTCAATAATAATGTCCGTCATTTGGACTGTGGTGCCCTCGTGTCCAGTAGTTGTTGTTCTGGTATGTATTGTGGCTTTTTTGATGGTGTCGCAAGTAACATGTTTCGGGTTTCGGATAGATTTTTTTGTGGCTACTGTCGTTTATCTTCATGAAGTACTCAACGCGTCTGTGGTTCGTTTGCGGTTCAACTGTGGTTGTAGGTAATGTAAAGTACCGGTTCAGTTCATCGACTGGGGCAGTGGGGTCAGGCGCAGCCTTTACTTTGCCTATACCTAGAACACTCAGGTTTTCCGCAGGACAGCTGGTCTATACCTGTTGTCAATTCATGCACGAGCATGCCTGAATTCAGAATTTCTCACAGCTTGACGGTCACTCTTCCGCTGCCGCAATGTGATTTTCAGTTATTGGCGTAGTTTGTGCTCCCCCTATGTACAGCCGTTTCTGAGATTGATGAGCTTTTTTAGTTCATCAGTTAGCCAAGGTGCAGGTTTCCATTTTACTTTTCCGGTCTTTAGGTGAGCATATTTTTCATATAGTTAAGTAAGTTTGTTGGTAAATCGATGAAGTTTTTTGTTTCTGTCGGAGAAGGGAGCAAATGTCGTCCCCCCAACTATTTCTTGCGCCTCAGTTGCAAGATCAGATAAATGCCGGTACATAGCCAGTTGTGGCTTCTTTCTGGGACGTTCTAGGTAGTGTGTCATGAATATTATATCATGGGCAGAAATGCTGCCAGGTGCAGATATTTGGGAGGTGAAGTGAGGTCTGCTTGGTTGGTCACGCTGCGCGCAGGCCACTGTGCCGTTTCCATGGTGCGGTGGGCGATTTTTAGTCAAGGCAGGAAAACCATAGCTGAAATACTCCGTAATCTTTCGACTGCCGCTTTCTAATACAGCTCTCGTCGAGCTGCAGAAATCGACCAATCTAGCAGACTGCTGCGTGGAATACGCCACAAGGTACCCTATACATCCCCTCATCTCTCGACATTCCAACATACACGTGTCAGTATTGTACGATAACTCGCAACAGCAGTTTACATTTTATATGTAAAGTTTTTTTTTTAATTTACCGCTACCAGTCACAAATTTGTGAACTATTGTATTACTTATTTATTTAGCGACATGTTTCGATGGTTAAACCTCATCTTCAGGCTAAATGGCATTACAAAAACAACTTTACAATAAGGTCATACTGATATTACATAGTCTTTTCGTAAATGCTGTGGTCATCCTGTGGAAAAGACTATGTAATATCAGTATGACCTTATTGTAAAGTTGTTTTTGTACTGCCATTTAGCCTGAATATGAGGTTTAACCATCGAAACATGTCGCTAAATAAATAATACAATAGTTCACAAATTTGTGACTGGTAGCGGCAAATTAAAAAAAAAAAATTACATATTTCTTGAGAGTGTCACGGTCGAAAACTAGGCAAAATGGCTTCAAACTAGTTTACATTTTGTCCGTGGACAGACCACACGGCTTGGCCAGATTACCTTCAGTTTTACATGGCAGAGATTATAGTAGACTGTGAAGGATGAGACCACGCTGTACTGTAGACACTTCCTGTGTGGTCAAAAAAATCATCAGGCGAACAGAGACATCATCATTTCCTGCTCTAGCCTAGAAGAAAGCGTAAACTTTGGTGCCGTAAATATGTGTTACACGTGTTGGCACCTTCCCGATCTCCTTGGTGTTGCAACACAGCGGAACCTGCTGTGATAAAAGTTCAGACTTCCTGCGTTTCAGCTGGCATTTCTGCGCGTTTTCAAACTGGGCAGACGAAGGCGGTCTCCATTTCGTCCTAGGCTGTTAGTGTAGCCATGAGACTAGCCAAACTGAGTGTAGCTTTCGGACGTTTCCTACTTTCGTCTACACCTGATACAAACAACTAAAAAATGTGGCTCTCAAAACATTTGTTCAACCCTAAGTTATGCCAGTCGACATAAAAAATTGGACATGTGAAAATAATTTTAAACTGTCCATGTTGCGCGACTGTGTAACGCAATTCATAAAAACACTTTTTCAGGAAAATTTGATGAATTTGTATTTTATGCGTTTCAGTTGCATGAATATACAAGTCAACGCTACAGTGGTTACCGGTTTCGGACTGACTCGCTCATTCTCAAACCACACACTTTCTTGTTAAACGTATCTAGTTACATAGCATGGTGCCAAAAGGAACGAACTGCTTCATACAAGATAGTCGAACTGTGAGCAACAGATACGCCCGTTGATACGACAGCCTGCGTGTCAGTTTGACTGTGTCATTCAGGCTCTCACATCAATGAGCGTATCTGGTACTCACCGTTTTGACTATGTTGCATGAAGCAGATCGTGCCTTTTGGCACCACATTGCGTAATTAGTTACGGTTAATAAGAAGGTGCGTGGTTTGTGAAAGGCCAAGTCAGCTCGTAAGACGTAACCATTGCAGCAGTATATTCATGCAACTGAGACGGACAAAATAAAGATTTGTCAAATTTTCCTCATTATTACGCAGTTGCGCACCAAGCATTCCTAAGCAGCATGCCTCGAATCAGAAACAGTTTTTGAACTTCATTCACGATCATTTCGCAATATTTACTGGCACAACGCGTTCCAGAAAAATGCACCTACATGAGGTGGCTGTTTCTTACTCATCGGTTGTTAAATTACAATCTCACGTGATCTGTGAAAAGATTTTTTTGAGATTACTTCTCGAATGTTGTTCCCCTGCCCCCTAATAAACTAATCTTTATGGACAGAAGCTGTGAAAGTATTAACGTTATAAATATGAAAATAATATAATGTAGCCGTTAACGTGATCAAATAAATGGTATCAGAGTTCATAAGCGTTTTTGAAGTTCATTCCCTGCTTCGTGCTTCTACTCGTTATGTTTATAGTAAAGAATACGATTTTCTCAATCTTGCTGATTCTTCTGTATTTCAGATTTGTGATTTCCTTTGTGAACCGACACAGAAGGTGTACAAATAAAAATATCTTTTTTATTATAATATATAATTTCACACTCTAATTCAGAGAGGTGTCATCCATAACCGTATTAATGACATAGAAAGATGTAATTGGCAAATATAAATGAAATTACTCTTGCGTGTCAAGGTAATGTAGTCTACGTACCTACCTTCAAAACATATTCGGTGGAGGAAGAGCAGTTCTGAGATACAAGAACTTTTGAGTAGTTCTTCTGAAATGTAGTTGTGGGGGCACGACATGTTATCAAACTCATCAAATCAGTTATATAAAAAAATAGCAATTTCGAAGTCTTGGCCGCTCTTGTTAGAAGAATTTCGCCCACGCCTTTCCCGTCCGCGCTCTCCTGAATAAAGATACGAGGGCAGTTCAATAAGTAATGCAACACATTTTTTTTCTCGGCCAATTTTGGTTGAAAAAACCGGAAGTTTCTTGTGGAATATTTTCAAACATTCCCGCTTCGTCTCGTATAGTTTCATTGACTTCCGACAGGTGGCAGCGCTGTACAGAGCTGTTAAAATGGCGTCTGTAACGGATGTGCGGTGCAAACAACGGGCAGTGATAGAGTTTCTTTTGGCGGAAAACCAGGGCGTCTCAGATATTCATAGGCGCTTGCAGAATGTCTACGGTGATCTGGCAGTGGACGAAAGTACGGTGAGTCGTTGGGCAAAGCGTGTGTCATCATCGCCGCAAGGTCAAGCAAGACTGTCTGATCTCCCGCGTGCGGGCCGACCGTGCACAGCTGTGACTCCTGCAATGGCGGAGCGTGCGAACACACTCGTTCGAGATGATCGACGGATCACCATCAAACAACTCAGTGCTCAACTTGACATCTCTGTTGGTAGTGCTGTCACAATTGTTCACCAGTTGGGATATTCAAAGGTTTGTTCCCGCTGGGTCCCTCGTTGTCTAACCGAACACCATAAAGAGCAAAGGAGAACTATCTGTGCGGAATTGCTTGCTCGTCATGTGGCTGAGGGTGACAATTTCTTGTCAAAGATTGTTACACGCGATGAAACATGGGTTCATCACTTCGAACCTGAAACAAAACGGCAATCAATGGAGTAGCGCCACACCCACTCCCCTACCAAGAAAAAGTTTAAAGCCATACCCTCAGCCGGTAAAGTCATGGTTACAGTCTTCTGGGACGCTGAAGGGGTTATTCTGTCCGATGTCCTTCCCCATGGTCAAACGATCAACTCTGAAGTGTATTGTGCTACTCTTCAGAAATTGAAGAAACGACTTCAGCGTGTTCGTAGGCACAAAAATCTGAACGAACTTCTCCTCCTTCATGACAACGCAAGACCTCACACAAGTCTTCGCACCCGAGAGGAGCTCACAAAACTTCAGTGGACTGTTCTTCCTCATGCACCCTACAGCCCCGATCTCGCACCGTCGGATTTCTATATGTTTGGCCCAATGAAGGACGCAATCCGTGGGAGGCACTACGCGGATGATGAAGAAGTTATTGATGCAGTACGACGTTGGCTCCGACATCGACCAGTGGAATGGTACCGTGCAGGCATACAGGCCCTCATTTCAAGGTGGCGTACGGCCGTAGCATTGAATGGAGATTACGTTGAAAAATAGTGTAGTGTAGCTAAAAGATTGGGGAATAACCTGGTGTATTTCAATGCTGAATAAAACAACCCCTGTTTCAGAAAAAAAAAAATGTGTTGCATTACTTATTGAACTGCCCTCGTATTTACTCGATTTCCACTTTAAACCATAGAACCGCTTGGTGCACGTTGCAGAAATGAACTAGCAACGTCACTGTTGTTAATTACAGGGATGCTCCTGTGCTAAAGATTACTCTGTAATGACGAGCAGAAATAACTCTCCCACGACCTCTCTGTTTTCCAGGCATAATGTGTACAGAATGACACACTGTGTACGTATGGAAATTACATTATACAGGTTATTTGATGCGTAAATAAAAAAATAAAAAGTTCCAGCTCATTTGCTGGATAAGCGCTCTATATTATTTTCTTCTTTAGTTTTGCTGCAAACATGCAGAGTGTATCTGAAAATCTGTTACGTCTTCATTGGAAGCAGACGCGAAACCTAATAGAATGCGAGAGCAAAAAAGATCATTCGGCGCCGAGTGTTTCCTCTGAACGCTGGGGGAGTTGCCGTCATTTCAATGGAAATGTAATTTCCCTTTGAAATAGAATTCTCTGTGTAATTTAGTGTACCGAAAGCAACGTCAACGAAGACGTTGTGCAGCAGGGCGCAGAGAAAACTCTACCGGCGTGATGATAAATATCCAGAGATCATAAAGGCAAGTAAGAAGGTGGAAGTGGAGGTAGTGATAACATTCTCAGTACTGAAAACTCTCGCGACAATCAAAAATAATTGCACAATAGTTGAAAACGCAGTCTAGTAGATTGAAATTCGATTCGGAAATTCGACTTTGCGGTGTCATCTGACGAGGGTCGCCGAAAAACTGTCGTTTCCATTTCCTCCCGAGCTACATACGCATCTGGCAGGTCATATAAATTACATTCCTGGAGAAGGTGGATGCAGGAATTCATCGTTGGAAAAGGACTGTACCGTTTTTCTTTGCTACCCTCGTCCAATTTAGTCTCTGATGACATCGTCGACGGGCCTGTAAGCTGTAACTTCCTCCCGTTGTCCCATTTCGTTCGACCACTCGATTGTGATTTTCGTTTAATGATCGCCGACGTTGTCGTTCTGGACAGGAGGAGGAACAACAACAACAATCCCAACGCATGCAGCAGAGGATTTTCCAGTGTCGCCGGCACTGGTACGTCAAAGAAAGGTAACCTGTAGACAAAGGATAAGGTCACGGGAGATGATCATCTGTGCCAGATCTCTTACTGATTCTATGCAGTTATGTAAATAACATTCAAAGGCTTCATGAGGTCCTTACACACGCAAAAGACTGCAAAAACGCATGTGAAGGTAGACAACGCTGTTCTGTCAGTGTGGGGGTTTCATTTGCGAACCATTCCACTTTATTGTTACCGACAGCTACCGTTAGGTTTTGTGACGCTGGGTATAAAGTGCATGCGCCGCTACTTAAAAGTATCGGTATCATTATCAGAAGCCACTTACAAATGTCTCTACTTAGTGAGCTGGCGTAATTGTAAAACATTTGATTGTTGTAGACACTGTCTTCAGGTCCTTGTCCACCCATCCTGATTTATGTTTTACGTGATTTCCCGAATCAGTTCTGGCGAAAACTAGGACGATTTCATCAATAAGCTGGCTACCGTTTCAGTCTCCGAATCACGCACAGTTCTCATGCAGTCGGTTCTTCAAACTTTCTCAGCAGTGTTTCTCGAAATGGATGCCTTCTTCGCTCCAGGGATTCCCACTTGAGTTCCCGAAGCAAATCCATTACACTTGCATGCTGATCGAACCTACCGGTAACAAATATGGCAGCTCGCCTCTGGATTGCTTCGATGTCTTCTTTCAGTCCGACGTGGTGCGGATCCCACACACACGAGCAGTACTCAAGATTAGATTGTGCTAATGTCCTACATGCGATCACCTTTAGAGATGAACCACATTTTCCTTAAACTCTCCCAATGAACCGAAGTCGACCTTTCGCCTTCGCTACCACAGTCCTTACAAACTCGTCCCATTTCATAGCGCTTCCCCCAGATGTTTAAACGACATGGCTGTGTCGAAATAGCTCTGAGCACTATGCGACTTAACTTCTGAGGTCATCAGTCGCCTGACTGTGTCAAGCAGGACACTACCGATGCCGTACCCGAACATTAGGGGCTTATTTTTCCTACTCATCCGCATTACCTTAAATTTTTCTACATTTAGATCTGGCTGCCATTCATCACACCAACTAGAAATTTTGTCTAGAACACCTTGCATCATCCTACAGTCACTGATCTTTCGACCTCTTCCTGTACACCACAGCACTATCAGCGAACAACCGCAGACTGCTGCCTACTCAGTTTGCCAGATCATTTATGTACGTAGAAAGTAGCAACGGTCCTATGAGACTTCCGTCGCGCATCTCTGATGTTACCTCCGTCTCCGATGAACACTCGCCATCGAGGACAACGTACTGGGTTCTATTACAATGTGTACAATTTCGCTTCCGCCGTTTTTCCCCAACATTTGAGGCTTTAATTAAAGAAATTGGTTACACACGTATCATTCAAAGTATTTTCCATTTCTGTCCACTACTTTCTCCCATCTTTCGGGCAGTGTACGAATCCCGCGTCGAAAAAATTGTTCATCTGCTGCAGCGATCCACGAATCGATCCAGTTTGTGACTTCTTCATGAGATCGGAAGTGTTGGTCAGCCAGGCCATGCGCCATTCTTCTAAACAGGTGATAAGACAGAGGGAGCAATGTCTGGAGAATACGGCGAGTGGGGTAGGACATCCCATTTTAACGTTTCCAAGTACTTTTTGACCTCTTTTGCGACGTGGGGTCGAGCGTTGTCGTGCTGCAAAATCACTTTATCGTGCCTCTTGCTGTTTTTGCGGCCGTTTGTCTTTTAATGCTCTTCTCAAACGCATTAACTGCGTTCGATAACTAGCACCTGTGGTTGTTTCACTTGGTTTTAACGCCTCATAGTACACGACGCCGAGCTGGTCCCACCAAATGCAGAGCATGATCTTGGAGCCGTGAATATTCGGTTTGGCCGCGGACGTGGAAGCATGGCCGTGACATCCCCATGATTTTTTGCGTTTAGGGTTATGGTAATGAACACATTTATCGTCCCCGGTCACAATGCGATGCAGAAATCCCTTCCGTTTTTGCCTCTGAAGCAACTGTTCACAAACACACAAACGCCGTTCAACGTCTCTTAGTTTCAGCTCACACGGGACCCAAGTTCCTTCTTTCTGAATCATTCCCTTAGCCTTGAGACGTTTTGAAATGGCTTGCTGTGTCACTCCCTCTGTTCGTGCCAATTCTTCTTGAGTTTGACGCGAGTCTTCACTCAGCAATGTCTCCAATTCTGCATCTTTGAAAAGATTCTCTCTTCCACCACTATGCCGGTCTACGACGTTAAAATCACCGTTCTTGAAGCGTTGAAACCACTCACGACACGTTCTTTCACTAATAGCGTCCTTGAGAGCATTCGATGAGACTCAGTCGCTGTTTCCTTCATATTGAAACAAAACAGTAACACCTTCCGCAAATGACGAGAATTAGGCTCGTAAACTGACATTTTCAATCAAGAACAACTTTATGATGCAGACACAAATCGACTAATGTTTGAATGAGGTTATGTTGACCGAGGTTCAAGCTAACTGCCTGACGCCTGCAATCAGTTTCTTTCGACCGCTACTTTCCGTTGTCGCCACCTATCGGTAAAGCGCGTAAGCAAAGTTGTACACCTTGTAGAAGTCTTCGAACCAGTTACATATCTGGAACCCTATTCTTTATGAACGTACCTCCGTTAATAGCCTGCCTGCAGTGGGGTTCCGAGTCGAACGCTTTTCGGAAATCTAGAAATGTGGAATCTGGCTGTTGCCTTTCATCTGTAGTTAGCAGTATATCATGTGAGAAAAGATCAAGCTGCTTGTCGCAGGAGCTATACCTTCTAAAGCTGCGCTGATTCGAGGACATGAGCTTTTCGGTCTCCAGAAAATTTATTGTATTCGAATTCAGAATATGCTCTAGAATTCTGCAGCAAACCGATGTTAAGGGTATAGGTATGTAATTTTCTGGACCCTTTCTTTCACCCTTCTTATTTATGACTTAGACTACTCTTCATAAAACCGAACTGGGATTCCACCCGGACCTGGCGACTTGTTTATTTTCAACTGAGAGTTGTTTCCTTGCGCCAGTGCTGCTTATTACTATGTCGCCCGTAAGGGAGTCTGTTCGATGGTCAAATGGCGGTACGTTTGTACTATTCTCCTGCGTGAAAGATTCCTTAAACGTGGAATTTAAAACATGCGCTTGTTTCGTTTCTGTATAAAATACACTGATGTGTAATAGACGCTTGACTCTTGTCTTGTCTTCCTTTCCACATTTTCTCAAGAGACTGTGCCGTCGATATCTGGCGAAACTTGCCAGTTGTAAAGATCCGTCGATATTTTTGTTTTGTCCCACGACTGTGTGAGTTCTTCGAGAATGAGATTCTCAGGAAATAACTGTTGAAGCTTACTTCGAAGTGGGTCCGTTGTCGGTGATCACATCGATATTACTCTCGAGCCATATTTAGTGTCTAAAGCGTTTTGCATATGAATTGATAAACAACTCAACGATACGAATATTGCGGTTGACTAATGTATTGGCGGCCGCGGTGGCCGACCTGTTCTAGGCGCTTCAGTCCGGAACCACGCTGCTGCTACGGTCGCAGGTTGGAATCCTGACTCCGGCATGGATGTGTGTGATGTCGTTACGTTTAAGTACTTCTAATTCTAGGGGACTGATGGCCTCAGATGTTAAGTCCCATAGTGCTTAGAGCCATTTGAGCTATTTCGACTAATGTATTCTTTGTTGATAATGAGCATACAAGGGTAGTCGCAGAAATTCCCACGTGTTCTCACTTTAAATTATTCTGACGATCTTTTAAATTTATCTTGTGACATTTCAAAGAAATAGAAGTACATCTCTTTAATGGATGATAGCTAATTTCAACTCCATTCCACTAATTTCCTAATAAGAATTTCCTTCGATGACATAAACAATTCACATACATACACAACTTAGATGACGCTTAGTAACCTAGTTGTTTTCTGTCATACCATTAAGACGTAAAGCAGTAACAGATAACAATTTTTTCAACAAAAATATCATCATAGAGAGTATCTCAAATGAAAATAGCGGTTGATGTCACAATCTTTCAGTGAATTGACGAATATTTCAGCTTCTGGTACTTAGTACTCTTGTCATGTGTATGTGTATGTGCTCAGCTCACTCGCTGCATACTTGAGTTTATTAGATTATGGCCAGTTGCTTGGTCTTCACAGTCTGATTCGTCACAGCAGAACTTCTATTTCTCATTTTTATGTTCCTGGCGCCCAGAGTTTCAGATTCCCACTGATCCAGTGTCAATTCGTGAACCAGTTGAGAATGGTTGTGTTGTTAAGTATACAACTATTCAAATACACGAAAATAGTCGACATAAAAGTTTTCTGGGTTTGGTACCGCGTCATAATGTAAAAACTAGTGCTGCTATAGAAAACCCAACGTTTCGGCCACGATTGCAGCGGCCTTCTTCTGAGTCAATCGTGGCCGAAATGTTGGTTTTTCTATAGCAGCAGTAGTTTTTACATTATGACGCGGTACCAAACCCAGAAAACTTTTATGTCGACTGACTCTGGCCGCGGAAACCCACGCAATTTGCAGTAGCAAAACACTTCTATAATAATTACTCTCAGAAAAACTGACGTTTCTTATTTCGTTTACGTTTTGTTTTACTTATTCACTTGTCGGAAGAGATACAAATGCACCGAGAATTCCGCGTGCTTCGTACATAAAAAATACGTTGCACAGTTCCACTATCCTCACATAAGACATGTACCAAAGCCGTGGTCCCGTCTGTAACAGGTCGAAACTTTGTGCCGAAATTCGAGCGCGAATCCTTGCCTTTGGTGGTGCACTGCCAGCTATACTGCCGGTACACGCTTCAGAGATCGAATGAAAGACCGAAATTGCCACGCCCACCTCACCATTTCGTCAGCTCCCTATAATTCCATCTCTGTTACAGTCGTCATAGAATGCGACATCAAAAGTTATTATTTCAGTTAATTCTCGATGTTTGTTGGACAGAATACACATGTGAATTTGTAAGATAATTTACTGAAATTAGTACCGTTCGGCAGGTACAATCTTTCCCCACCTTTCGGGTAACAAATGGATGCCGCGATAAAAAAAATAGATTAAGGTTCTTTTGAGGTGATCCTCTCATGGAGCCAGTTTTCGAGATCGTTCAAGGATGTGTGTGGTCCAGAAAGCCCATGCTGCATGGAGCGAAACAAGTGGTGCCATTTGGGGTGAGTACGGCAGTGTGTGTGTGTGTGGGGGGGGGGGGGGGGGGGGGGGGAGGTGAGAGAGGGGGGGGAGGAGGGTTGTAAGACATCGCATAGAAGTCACATCAGGGCTTCCTCCACTCGGTTTCCAACGTGTGGTGTGGCGTTGTCTTGAAGCAGATTGACTTTGTCGTATCTCTGTGGATATTCCACGATTCAGATTAACTACGCTTCGTAGCGCTCAGCGTCCACCGTTTGTCCCGGCTGCATGAGCTCATGGCACACTACACGGACCAGGACGCATCTGTCATTCACCTCAGAACCGCTGTATTTGAATCGTCAGAGCTGTTTCCGACAGACCACGTTCTTCATACGCTTCCACTAGCAAACAATGCGTTTCCGCAGCTGATGTCTTGATTTGATTGCAGAAGAGCAGTACTTCCTTCAAATGCTTTTGTTAAGTACTAAACCCGAATCAATTAAGACACTAAGTACATATGTTCTTTTCACTCCACTCGAAAGTCACACACAGATCGGAAAAGCAAATGTTCCTGATGTTAAACAGGCCTAGTGTAGCTCTCGGCTGTGCTGCACTGGTACAACTACTGCCTCTCTTCGTCGACAGCGAGAATTAATTCAAGCTTCGAGTACTATGAACTTTCGGATTGAGTAGCTGTGTCAATCGTTAGTTTTGATGACACCTCTGTCAGCTATCTAGCTCTCTTCATAGTTTAGTTTTGACTGTAATAGTTAACATTTTTAGAGAGCGCACGGCCCTCCTATTGGCTAGCATCCTGCTGGAATGCATCTGTTCACTACACCTCCCTCTCGTGAGGCTGTCTGATGACTACCTGCAAAGAAGCGAATGTTTCGCCGTTGTATCTTCGCACTGTAATAGGTGCATTAAGCTTTTAATCAGTTCCTCGTTCTTTTCCCAGCACAACGATTTTGGCTCTTGCTATGTGGGTAGCTGCTTAGTAGACAATTTTTTTTTTTGTGAATGGTAAATTGGCCTTCAAGTCATGAAACAAGAAATAGGAAAAATTAAAAGATTTCATATTGTCTAAACGCTTAATTATATCGAAGCAACATAAAGCACATGTCATTGTCCGCAAGGAAAATTTTCGCAAAAATGGCCGATAAATATGCTACATGTGAGGCTGAAATGTGTCGAAACAGCATGCTTTCATCTCGGTTGCTCTGCAGATATCGCATTCATCTCTATGCTGTTTTCGTGAGCTATCGGATACCACTATATCAAATACATCATTCAATTTAAAAAAAGACTAGTACTTCCTTAAGAACCTCACAAGTTAAAAACGTTCAGTGTTAACAATATAGCAAAAGTATGACATAATGAAAACCTTAATGCGTTATCTTAAATCGTGTGTGGGTGCCTAGTGGAGGAATGGAGGAGTGCTATTATGTATGTAGCAAATGAGCTCTGTCAGAATGCCCCCTCCCCCCCCCCCCCTCTCTCTCTCTCTCTCTCTCTCTCTCTCTCTCTCTCTCTCTCTCTCTCTCTCTGAGACACACACACACACACACACACACACACACACACACACACAGTAAAATTTATTGATGTTTGACGTGGATGATACAGACACCGTTGACGTGGTACCTCATTGCATGGTGTAGATATTAATTTGAGAGTTTTTGAATGTCTAAAGCGAGGAGTACGTGAAACTATCATGTTCTTGATTGACAAGTGGTATAGTGGAGATCTTGCATAAAAAAGATAAAAATTACCGGTATTCTGGGAACGTGTATTCCCGTAAATATTGGTGCCCTTTCTGTTACCAAGCACTTTATATAAGTTCGTTTGAGCCTCTTCAAACTACACAAGTATTTTAATTATCGCCCGTTATGCGTTTCACGTAGCACACTATCTCGCTGGAATGGGTCACACGCCGTTCTGTAAAGCTGATGCAGAACAGAAGTCTTGCAATCCCACTGTATACAATGCTGTATCATAAAGACCAATGCCTGTCTCCTATTTAAAAGTTTTACTCCCTGTCGCATAACATGATGAAACGCGAGCATTCCTGAAAATTCAGCTGGCCGTTGTGGCCGTGCGGTTCTAGGCGCTTCAGTCTGGAACCGCGTGACCGCTACTGTCGCAGGTTCGAATCCTGCCTCGGGCATGGATGTGTGTTGTGTCCTTAGGTCAGTTAGGTTTAAGTAGTTCTAAGTTCTAGGGGACTGATGGCCTCAGATGTTAAGTCCCATAGTGCTCAGAGCCATTTGAACCTGAAAATTCATTTACGTTATACACTGAAGAGCCAAAGAAACTGGTACACTTGCCTAATACCGTTTAGGGTCCCCGCGAGCACGCAGAAGTGCCGCAGCATGACGTGGAACGGACTCGAGTAATGTCTGAAGTAGCGCTGGAGGGAACTGACACCACGAATCCTGCAGCACGGTCCATAAATCCGTGAGAGTACGAGGCGGAGGAGATCTCTTCTGAACAGCACGTTGCAAGACATCCCAGATATGCTCAGTAATGTTCATGTCTGGGGAGTATGGTGGCCAGCGGAAGTGTTAAAACTCAGAGTGTTCCTGGAGCCACTCTGCAGCAATTCTGGACGTGTGCGGTGTCGCATTGTCCTGCTGGAATTGCCCAAGTACGTCGGATTGCACAAACGTAACGAATGGATGCAGGTGATCAGACAGGATGCTTACGTACGTGTCATCTGTCAGAGTCGTATCTAGACGTATCAGGGGTCCCATATTACTCCAACTGCACACGCCTCACACCATTGGAGCTTCCACCAGCTTGAAGAGTCCCCTGTGGACATGCAGTGTCCATGGACTGATGAGGTTGTCTCCATACCCGTGCACATCCATCCCATCCACTCTATACAATTTGAAACGAGACTCGTCCGACCAGGCAACACGTTTCCAGCCATCAACAGTCCAATGTCGGAGTTGATTGACCCATGAGAGGCGTAAAGCTTTGTATCTTGTAGTCATAAAGGGTACACGAGTGGGCCTTCGGCTCCGAAATCCGATATCGATGATGTTTCGTTGAATGTTCGCACGCTGACACTTGTTGATGGCCCAGGATTGAAATCTGCAGCAATTTGCGGAAGGGTTGCACTTTTGTCATATTGAACGATTCTCTTCAGTCGTCTTGATCCCGCTCTTTAAATATCTTTTTCCGGCCGCAGCGATGTCGGAGATTTCATCTTTTACCGGATTCCTGATATTCACCGTGTACTAGTGAAATGGTCGCACGGAAAAATCTCCACTTCATCTCTACCTCCCATCGCTCGTGCGCCTACTGTAACACCACGTCCCAACTCGGTTAAATCTTGATAACCTGTCACTGTAGCAGCAGTAACCTATCTAACTACGCCAGTCGCTTGTTGTCTTATATAGGCGTTGCCGACCGCAGCACAGTATTCTGCCTGTTTGTATATCTCTGTATTGAATACGCATGCCTATACCAGTTTCTTTGACACTTTAGTTTATTTTAGTATAATATTATCCAATGATATTTCTTAACCGGTAGGGATATTTTCAGTGACACTGCGTGTTTACAAACATTATCATTTAAAATTATCATGAATGGTTCAAATGGCTCTGAGCACTATGGGACTTAACTGCTGAGGTCATCAGTCCACTAGAACTTAGAACTACTTACACCTAACTAACCGAAGGACATCACACACATCCATGCCCGAGGCAGGATTCGAACCTGCGACCGTACCGGTCGTGCGGTTCCAAACTGTAGCGCCTAGAACCGCTTGGCCGGCTAAAATTATCAAATCGTTACTAATGAGTTGAAAATACGCCTCTTTTCCTAATGTTAATGCTATAGTGCCCTACTGTAAGACAGACTTTGCTTGCTTTTGTAACTATCAGTCTCCACTTACGATTCACTGTTCAACTGCGTTCATAGATGTATGTCCCTGCAGGATAAAGCGTTCTGGGCGTAGTAATCTAGGTAGTATAGATTTAGCTGGAAAATGGGGCTATTCATCCAGTGATTCATGTAAAACGGTGTGTCTGTGGCTTTGTTTTTATCTGTAGTTTTATTCCAAGCTTGATAAGACGCTGCATCCACAAACATGTTGACATGATATGAAGTGTAACTGAGATGGTGTTTAAGTTAGAGACGTGAGCACGGCACTTACGTAGAACATTAGCTACTCTTTGTAGTTGTTCAGAGATTTTGCATCTCTGGTGGAGGAAACACTAGGAGAAGAGGGACATTGGTTTGCAGACTGGTGAGGTGGAGTTGCTGAGCAGCATGACAAGTAGACAGTACAGCTAGACCGCGTACTCATCGTTGAAAATGACGCGTCTTCCTTGCATAAGCCGGCGTTACGTCGCTATCGTGTCCTTAATGTTCAGTTTCGAAATGCGACGTGCCTGCCAGTATGGTAGTGTTGCCAACGAACCGCTGTTTTCTCCTTCCATACGAGGCGCTAAGCTACGAATTCTCGTCACGCCTGGGCGCCGTGTTGATAGGATTCCATACGGGTACACGGTGGAAGCGGCCCTCCCCCGCTGTACAGTACTTGAGACGCAATCGTCGTCACAATCATAAGGTGGTGTGTGCATCGGCAGGTTCCTGGCACCGTTGTTGCCTCAGTCGGATCCGCCTCCGGGACAACCGCTTCGTGCATTGGTATCTTCCAGTTTCCACTTCAACCAGTATTTTTATTCTCCTCCTTCCTATTTTCTTCTGTCCTCCCACTGAACCTCTTCTTCCTCGCAGTAATGCCCCGCCCATTCTTTCGTTAACTACACTGGTGTCAAAAATTAAAGCGACAAACGGGAATTTTCCAAACTTCATTTTATTTTGCCATGAAACAGTATAAACAAGTGGTAGTAAAGTAGAAACAATGCAAAGAATTCAGAACGTAAACAACTACCGAGCGAGGTGGCGCAGTGGTTAGCACACTGGACTCGTATTCGGGAGGACGACGGTTCAATCCCGCGTCCGGGCAGCCTGATTTAGGTTTTCCGTGATTTCCCTAAAATCGCTCCAGGCAAATTCTGGGATGGTTCCTTTGAAAGGGCACGGCCGACTTCCTTCACCGTCCTTCCCTAGTCCGATGAGACCGATGACCTCACTGTTTGGTCTCTTCCCCCAAAACAACGCAACAACAAGAACGTAAACAACTGCAACATGCATAACAGTATACAAAAATGTTCTTCGTTTGCTTAACGGATTTGCACATACTGGTTATTATGCTGACGATGATGTGTCACCATGTATGTCAGCAATACATGCCTCACAACGACTGGACATACTGTGAATGATGTCACCAGTCTGATGTTGAGGCAATAACCGCCATACTTCCTGCAGAGCTGCTCGTAATCTTGGAGAGTGGTCAGTGGAGGCTGACGTGATTCAAGCCATTTCCTTAGTGCATCCCACACATACTGTATGGGGTTCAAATCGGAAGAGCGAGCAGGCCACGCCATGCGTGCAGTATCTTCCGTTTCCAAGAGAATATCACCCACCCGTGCTGCCGTGCAGTCTAGGGCGCCTTGCCACGGTTCGCGCGGCTCCCCAAGTCTGAGGTTCGAGTCCTCCCTGGGGCATGGGTGTGTGTGTTGTCCTTAGCGTAAGTTAGTTAAAGTTAGATTATGTAGTGTGTCAGCCTAGAGACCGATGACCTCAGCAGTTTGGTCCCATAGGAACTTACCACAAAATCAGTCAAATCAAACCACCCGTGCTCTATAAGGTGGAGCATTATCGTCCATCAATACGTAGTTTGGGTCCACAGCACCTAGAAACAACCGCAAATGAGGTTCCAAGATCCCGTCACAATACCTGACAGCCGTAAACCTTGCCGATTCATCCGTACAATTTCATAAACAGGGGTTCGAGCGGTAAACATTGAGAGGCACCCACATGCCTTGCTCATACTGTGGCATCAAGCAGTCAGACCTGCAAGATGAGTGGTCTGCCAAGCGAGTGGATTCATTCTTATTTGTCGAGTAACATGAACTCTAGTACTCGCAATTAAGTTACAAGTTATTTTCTAGTATGAATATTACGCAACGGAAACGCATGCCTGACTATTAGTAATTTACACTAATCTGACTGTTCACTACGCACTGGCAATACCACATTTTCTTTATTTATTTAACGGCTTTTATCAACACGTGGCCTTCGCACTGAATATGAATGGCGCACACATTATAAATTCGGGACATCATGACAACATACAATTCGAAGGAAAAGGCCACCAATCTTTTTCTTTTCACTATCTTATTTATTCCCGTAAATTCGATAACCTAAACACACAAATTCTATAACCTACAACCATAACACATGAGAAATTCCGCCCAGTGGGCATGGCTTTACATTGGTGATTCTCTATCTTATGGTCTCGTAATTATTTAATGCTGCAGTGCACTTTCTGGATAGGATGGTGGATTTTCTTTTTTTTTTTCTCCCTCTACATCTCACACTTCGACTCTCACAACCATCATCACGAAACTTTCCTCCAGACCGAGCGGTACAAAAGGAACATGCATAACCAACTACCTCTGAAACTACGTTGCTACTCTCCCATGCAAACCACACATACTTAACTTACATGACATACACCACACTGCAACATGGAATACAACATAAGGAATAGTCACAACATTATAATCACATCACTTTCAGCTTTCCCACTTCAATTAGTATTCATCCCAGTTTTACACGACACTGCCCCACTTCGTAACTTTTCTTTCCTACTACGAACTCTGGACGATATATGCACGTCTTCCTGTGTAATGCAAGCCAAGTGGCGTTGCTGGATAGACGGCTGACTCACCTTGCTTCTCTCTCAGAGTATTATAGTTTGAATCAAGCGTCACACGGAAACATAACACGCAAAGTAATATTAAGAACATATTCATCACACACGCGAGTCCTCAACTGCTACCATGGACGAGTACTTCTCTTTATCCTTTGTCTCATACACAGATTGAGACTCACACAGTACTCACCACGTGGAAGTACTCGTCTCTAATTTCAAGTCCTGCACACGCCATTTCTTAAATATTTCCAACTTATAGTACACACGCTAGTAATTCAGCTTAACTTAAGCACTCCTAAGTATTTCAACTTATTGCTACACGTGGTTTCATTGTGACCGTTGGTCACTTCCGAAGATTACTACGATCCCCTTAATATTACCTGCTTGACATTTAATTCTCCCCACAAAAGTTCCTGAAATAGAGAAATTATTATTCTTAACTGCTCTTGCGTATTTCACATGCATACCATGTCTCCACTCTTTTGCTCTTACGGAGCACGCCTAAGACAGGTCTTACCAACACTAGATCCTGCAGCAGAGTGCTGAAACATGGCTGTTCTTCAGGTCCTCTCGCACCTCTGCCGAAGTGGGGGAGCACCTTGCTACCGTATTGGTCAGCCACATTTCAGGCGCTCAAAGCTCCGGTAAATTTTATCTTTTTGGTTCTACCAAAGGTGACCAAAGGGTCGTCTCAGAGATGATCATATATTCACATTCACTATCTGCGGTTAGCAGACGACCATACATTCATTCATTTCACAGATCTCACCAAACTGGATGTAGGGATTTATTTTGTGGGAGTGCACATGTGATCAATTAAATAAATAGTCATTCTTTCCCACACTGGTATCCGGCTTCGCTGTATTAATTGAAATTGAGTTTTTATTAGAAAAACTATGTTGTTCTGACAAGAATAACGAAGAATGTTGTACCTATTTTCAATGTCGGGTGGTACTGTACCCTTTCAGCATAATCCCTTTCCACTACATTAGGGATGCTCCTCGATGTTCGTCTCTTTCCACGATGTTTCGGTCCCAAAATTGTGTTCCACGTTCCCTCCAGACGAGAAACACACCCCAGGCTAAATCGGGACTCATCTGTGAAAACATTGGCCCACTGTTTGACCGCTCAGGTGGCATGTCGATGACTCGACTCTAGTAGAGATTCCCGTCGTAGGCACATATGCAGCAGCAGATCTCCGACAATAAAGGCCACTCTACCGAAGCCATCTGCACACAGTTTGCCTCCACGTCCTGCGAATGCCACGAGCTCACATGCCAGTTGCCGTGCGGTACAAAGGCGGTACTATCACGCACATACATCACATTATCGTTTTCCGTGGATCCCTTGGAGAGGAGTTTCTGGGATGTGGAAAGAGTCAATTTTTTTTATTTTTTTTTTACTCAGATACATGGATATTGTACAAGTCTAATGCAGACAGTTGTTGTTGTTGTTGTTGTTGTTGTGGTGGTGGTGGTGGTGGTGGTGGTGGTGGTGGTCTTCATTCCTGAGACTGGTTTGATGCAGCTCTCCATGCTAGTGTATAAACCTAGAGACCGATGACCTCAGAGTTATGAGGTATAATTCTTGTGAAGATATTTATACAGCCAAATGACGGTCCTCTATTCTGAAGTCACACGTGGCTGGCCCTGCCCTGGTCTTTGGGATACGGTTTCTGTCTCTCTAAACTGTCGCCACATCCGAGAAACAACAGAACGATTCACACTAATGCTTCTGGCCAAATCAGATTGCGACTGTCCTGCTTCCGTTCTTTCTATAGCTCTCCTCCGCGCAGTGTCTGGTAGGCATTTTCTCTGTCTGTGACTGTGCAAACAGCGAGTGTGGATGTGAGCCACCCGGCAAACATTAACTCGTTTCATAGGTTCCTTGACGTCATCGTTGGCGTGGTCGTCCGTTGACCGGAATGCCATATTCCGTGCAGATCAAGTTCATACGGACACCTAGTTGACAGTTTGTATGATAATATAGTCAGTCAGACACAGAAAGGGAAACTAACGGTTTGTTGCTTTCATTTTTATCACCAGTGTATATTTAGGAGAGTTCTTTCGTTTGTTCACTCTTTGAAACACTTCATTGTTCTTCACTTTACCTACCCATTTTATTTTCACCATTCTCCTGCAAATCAACGTCTCGAATGCTTCAACTTTCTTTCTATCTTTCTCTCTCTTCTGCAGTGACCAGTTCTCACAGCCGTAAAGAATAACATCTCACACGACGCATTTAACTAACCTTTTTATTAACTCTAAACTTCAATTTTCTGCATAATAAACGTTTGTTTTTCTGGAAAGCTTGCTTTGCCATCGCAGTTGATTTTACTTCTTATTCATTTCTTTAGTTACCAGTTAACATGTTCCCTAAATATCTTACTGTCCCACATGTTCAAATTCACCTTCTGTTCTTTTCACTTTCATATCATCTTTGTCATCTGCTCTCATAACCTTAGTTTCTTTGTGTTTATTTTCATTCCGTAAATTTGCAGTAGTCTGGATAATGTTCTTGAAGAAATATTGTTTTATGTGCAAGCAGTACTATGTCATCAAAAAATATGATGCAGCTAATCTTCCGGCCGGCCGGTGTGGCCGAGCGGTTCTAGGCGCTTCAGTCTGGAACCGTGCGACCGCGACGGTCGCAGGTTCGAATCCTGCCTCGGGCATGGATGTGTGTGATGTCCTTAGGTTAGTTAGGTTTAAATAGTTCTAAGTTGTAGGGGACTGATGACCTCAGCAGTTAAGTCGCATAGTGTTCAAAGCCATTTGAGCTAATCTTCCGGTCTTCTATGCTTACCACTTTCTTACATGTTTGTAGCGTCTCCATCAAATAGTCTTCGATATATATGTTTCGTAAACAGAGTTGGTAAAAGACAACCACCCTGCCTTATTCCACTTCCAGTTTCAAACCAATCTGTCGTATCGTAGCTTCAAGAATGCTAGCTGGCTTGAGTATTAGTCTCCTATCTTTAGTTCTAATAAGTCTCCTGTCCTTCCAGTTCACTTTCTTGAATTTTAGAACTTCAGTCATCTTTCCCAATTTGACTCGGTCAAAGGCATTTCTAGATCAATGAATATCAGACTCATTCCTTTTCCCCTTGCTACATACCAATCATTCTCATTTGCCCAGTAGAATCTCTTGTACCTGTCTGTTTTCTGAAACGAAATTACTCTCTTCCGACGTATTCTTCCATTATACGTACCAATATGCTGTTCAATAATCTCCGCATAATTCTGACAGCATAAAATGTTACACTCATTTTTCTCTGTTCTGTGCATTTCTTGATACCCGAGTTTTTGTGGATTGCATCCATCACTCTCTTCGCAGTCTTCTGACAACGTACCACTTTCCTGTATCGCATTTACACAAAGCTGTCATTCCTGCTATGCCCTTTTCATCCTTACGCTGAAGTTATTCTCTAGGAAGACGATCCAGTCCACCAGAATTACCTCTCTTCATTTCGTTTATCGTGTTTTCTAGTTCAGAGGTCAAAACTGAAGCTACTTTTTCTCGTGTCCCGTCATCCATTCTCCTTTGCTGCAGATAAGTGTCCTATATGCTCTTTTCACCTCTTTCTTACTTGTTTTTCCTTCTACTGTTTTCATTTCTCTCCGCCTACAGTTCATTGTCCATTTATTCAAAGCAACTCTCGTCAGTGTCTTATAAACTATTTGTCATTTACCCTCCAGGTCTTCGATGTCATCACATTCTTCTTTCAACCACTGTTCCCTACGTTTTTCCCCCTTCTTAGGTGATTATTCATTCTTTCCTGCGTTGTCTTGACTATTCTCGTCTCGTTTATTTTCATATTTTCTCCTTTATTTCATTTTCATTATCGTCTCTGTTGTTACCCATGGTTTCTTTGCTCTGTATCCATGGAAGCATCCGATTTCTTCTTTGGTGTTTGGGTTACAGCACTTACGAATTTTGTCCAGCTTTCCTCTACGTCTTCCTTTTTTTCGTTTTTCATTTCTACACTCCTGGAAATTGAAATAAGAACACCGTGAATACATTGTCCCAGGAAGGGGAAACTTTATTGACACATTCCTGGGGTCAGATACATCACATGATCACGCTGACAGAACCACAGGCACATAGACACAGGCAACAGAGCATGCACAATGTCGGCACTAGTACAGTGTATATCCACCTTTCGCAGCAATGCAGGCTGCTATTCTCCCATGGAGACGATCGTAGAGATGCTGGATGTAGTCCCGTGGAACGGCTTGCCATGCCATTTCCACCTGGCGCCTCAGTTGGACCAGCGTTCGTGCTGGACGTGCAGACCGCGTGAGACGACGCTTCATCCAGTCCCAAACATGCTCAATGGGGGACAGATCCGGAGATCTTGCTGGCCAGGGTAGTTGACTTACACCTTCTAGAGCACGTTGGGTGGCACGGGATACATGCGGACGTGCATTGTCCTGTTGGAACAGCAAGTTCCCTTGCCGGTCTAGGAATGGTAGAACGATGGGTTCGATGACGGTTTGGATGTACCGTGCACTATTCAGTGTCCCCTCGACGATCACCAGTGGTGTACGGCCAGTGTAGGAGATCGCTCCCCACACCATGATGCCGGGTGTTGGCCCTGTGTGCCTCGGTCGTATGCAGTCCTGATTGTGGCGCTCACCTGCACGGCTCCAAACACGCATACGACCATCATTGGCACCAAGGCAGAAGCGACTCTCATCGCTGAAGACGACACGTCTCCATTCGTCCCTCCATTCACGCCTGTCGCGACACCACTGGAGGCGGGCTGCACGATGTTGGGGCGTGAGCGGAAGACGGCCTAACGGTGTGCGGGACCGTAGCCCAGCTTCGTGGAGACTGTTGCGAATGGTCCTCGCCGATACCCCAGGAGCAACAGTGTCCCTAATTTGCTGGGAAGTGGCGGTGCGGTCCCCTACGGCACTGCGTAGGATCCTACGGTCTTGGCGTGCATCCGTGCGTCGCTGCGGTCCGGTCCCAGGTCGACGGGCACGTGCACCTTCCGCCGACCACTGGCGACAACATCGATGTACTATGGAGACCTCACGCCCCACGTGTTGAGCAATTCGGCGGTACGTCCACCCGGCCTCCCGCATGCCCACTATACGCCCTCGCTCAAAGTCCGTCAACTGCACATACGGTTCACGTCCACGCTGTCGCGGCATGCTACCAGTGTTAAAGACTGCGATGGAGCTCCGTATGCCACGGCAAACTGGTTGGCACTGACGGCGGCGGTGCACAAATGCTGCGCAGCTAGCGCCATTCGACGGCCAACTCCGCGGTTCCTGGTGTGTCCGCTGTGCCGTGCGTGTGATCATTGCTTGTACAGCCCTCTCGCAGTGTCCGGAGCAAGTATGGTGGGTCTGACACACCGGTGTCAATGTGTTCTTTTTCCATTTCCAGGAGTGTAGTTTAAGTAATCGCCTCTCACAGAGTTGTCAGTCCTTCTTATATTCTTTGTGAGTTCTATGTCTTTATTGTGTAGGATTTTTTTAGCTAGTTTCAATGTTATGATCATCTGCATCATGACCAACACGTTATCGCTGTTGATGTGAGCTCGTATTGGTCTGTGCGAATTTCTCACTGGGTTCCTGCATGATCCACCATTGTTTTCTTTACGATGACTGAATCTTCGACTACCTCCCGTACTTCCGGACAAATGTGCTTCGGACATCTACATATAAAGTGCTAGGAGATACACTCTTTTCGTTAGATTTGTCACTATGTAACTTCCATTTGATGATCTACTCGGTGGTAAAGCGTAGGAAAAATTGCAGTGAGCTGAAATGAGTCTACGTCTAAAAGTGCATTCAGAACGTGGAAACGCAGACTTCCGCTGCCAGCTGGTGCACTGTCCCCTTTGCCTTTTGTGAGCGCCGTATGTTCGTCCTCTTGTGGCAGGCTGCGGCCTCATATCTCCTGCCTTGCATGCGGCTCTTCTTGCTGCCCGGACGCGGTATGCAGCCACGCAGGCAGGAAATGCCACTTGACAGTTGGCAGGAAAGCGACCTGCTTTACGTGGTAGCTGTCACAGGCCTCGAAAGTTACCGCCCGAGAGTAGAAAATATCCGGGGAGGGGATTCCAGGAATAGCGAAATGCTCGGATGGCATTATCATTTTGGCGAAAAGACAGACAAATGAGAACCGTTAAATTGACTGAAGCAATTACTTTAAAGCTGACGTACAATAAAACAGAAAGCAAACATCAGTGACAACTTGTGAACTTATACACACAAGGCAAATTAGTGTTAAATGGTGAAGCTGACATCGGCAGAGAAGAGGTAATTAACAGACTGCTACTATTCTTTGGTGTAAGAAACCTGCTGTTGTCAAAAATTGACATAAAATCAAAGATGACGTTTAAAACAGACTGAAAAAAGATATCGCATTGGACTCGGGCCTCTATGATTCCCCTGTTACAGAATATCTTATTCTCTGCCTGATCTTAAGATGTGTTGTTTCTGAAACTATAACACAAAATTCATTCTCTACTGCACCCTTTAATAGTTCTCACCAATCGCTCTCATTGACTGTAATCAGCGCCATATAGCGATTCAGTTTACAAAAAATATGCTGTCATAACAGTTGCAGCGTGGGGGGGGGGGGGGGGGGGGATAGACCGCAGAAATTGCTATTACTCAATACTGCCTTGCGAGAGGTCCGTGGCGGAGAGTTTCCCCGCTTTTCCATAATATTTACCACAAGTGAGAGCTTCGCGGACGCGCCAGTTAGCTGGAGAGGCGCTCCGAGTGAAACCTGATTTCCCGCGTAACCACAAAACCAGCACGCCTAAAGGCCCTGCTTTAAATATATGCAGTCACGTCCGTGTTGCCACAAGAAGTCACAACATTTGCTTCAATCCGTAAAAGCCACAAGTTTCACAGGTTTTTGGTGTGACTGCTCCAGCCGGAGCAGCGTGTTTCTCCGATCAGCTTAGCGCCTTAAAATATCTCTCCTACTGATTCCATCTTCTGAAATCTGATGTACAACAAGGAAGCCTTCATGTAACCGCTGTGAACAGAAAATCGCCCATATGTGCATTTCATTGCCTCTGATGCTGTTCCGTTTTTTATGTCTCTTTCACAAGATTTGTCAGGTAGCTGACAAGAAAACGCTTTAAACGAAGAAACGTGTAACGCCGGAAATGCATATCCTCCTATTTCCATCTATTTTACTATAATTTTTTTCCTTGTTTTGTTACCTCAAGATATGACATTGCTGTGTCTTTATATATTGTAATTGTTTTACTATTTCTATATATATATATATATTTATGCACTTATGTCGATGTATAATTGGTTTGTTTTGTAAATATTATTTGTATTTTTACACTGGGTCTTGCCTAGGGATAACTATGCTATCGAACGAATACATCGATAGGTCGTGTGGAGAACCACAGTGTTTAGGATCTTTGGTAGTGTTAACTCTGTCGCGTGGAGCGCTGGTAGAGGGGAGTCTGGCTGGAGGAGGGCAGTGGAGCAGGTGTGTTGTGTGACGCTCCCGCGAGTTGCCGCGCTTTCGGGGTTGGGCAGCATGTAATTGCGCTCGACTTGCTATGATAGTTTCTGACACGGTGTCGCGGACGGGAAGCGCTAGCTGGCACACACCAAGAGCCCGTTTCGGCTGGAGACCGTGTCGAGAAGAATGCGCGCCAACATCCAGCTTCTGCAACAGCGACGGTCGACAATGAGCGACTGTCGCCACCTCCTCGATCGACGGCTTCAAACCTTCAATCAACCAGCAAGGAAGACTGGAAGCACGTAAAGTTTTAGAACTGTATGGCAGACCTCAGCTTTTAAAATTGTTGCATCACAAAATTACAGTAACTTAGCTTGAACCTTTGTTGCTCATTGTCCCAGTTGCATTACCAAGCAGGGTTCCTTCCTTTTCCGAAATGAACCCGAGTGTCGTTGAAATTCAGACGCCAGCATTAAAGTAATATCATTCCATTTTACTGCTTTAATTTCAAAGTTCAGTTAAGGTATTCATAGCTGGCTACAATATTTAGATTACACAAGCACAAATTAAGAGTGCAAGTTTTGTTAGCATATTTTAGCTTACCTGTGACTGCAGCTCAGCTTGTTACGTACTAAATGTTACTATTTTTAATTGTCCAGAATCATTTAATTCAAGTTCCAAGTTAAATCTCTTATTTCTAAATTGCGTAGATTCAAGTAGCTTTTGAAATGATTGTTGAGGTAGCCCAGGACTAACCGTATTTTACTGAATTTCGACGTGCTTCAGAAACAAAGCTCACTATTAATTTCAGTCACTAAATTAACTTTCAATTTTCCGGTTTTATTAATTCCTTTGCTAAATTAAGTAAGAGTGTAGCGAAATTTATTATTTCTTTCAGTTTTCACACTACACGTATCAACCTTCAGTTGCCACGCTTCTAGTGCTAATTATATGTGTAATAACCTTTCTTTTTCAGTTACTATAGTTATTGTCCTTAGGACTGGCGACCGTAATTTCCCCCAAATCTCAAATATCTAATTAGCGCCAATTAATTGTTAACGTGACGACCGCACATTTACTTTCTTTACTAACTTTACCCCTTTTCAAAATTAATTTCCACCAGTTTCATTTGCATTTTTCCTTTCATTAAGATGTAACCCTTTCCTCCCTCTTTACCGATAGATTAACTTCGGTGACGATTGCTTTTCCCAAATTTCCATTAGGTACACGCGGTTTAATTTTTCGCTGTCATTAAGGTCGATAAGTGAGGGGGAGGTTACAAACGGTTGAAGCGACATAATGCTGCGCTCGTGACAGAGTGTTATGAAGTCTCGTGCCTTTTTCCCCGTTTGACATGAAACAGAAATTGTTCAATCGAAAAATTTTTATTTTTGGCATAACGAAGTTAACAGTAGTCGCTACCAATGCTGTGCAACTGCGCTTCTTCGGGTACTGCCATTGTCAGAACACCGAGTTTTCGAACTCTGTTATACGTACCTCATTATGGTTCAGCACTGCTACAGGGTGTTCTAAAATATCCGCTACAAACGTCTAGGAGATGCAGAGGGGAGTGAGTACACAATATTTTGAATAGGATCCCATATCTGGAAACGTACCGTTTCCGTTCTACGACGGTTTTATTTCATATGTGTAACGCGTCCACGTCTGCTGAGGGGAAAGAGAGGTGTCTCAGAGTTGCTTGTCCTGGTATGCAGTAGTGTGGACAGGATGACGCGTACTACGTCAGACGGTCACCTTGTAAGGTGGCTATAATTTTGCACCTTACAAGCACTCATCTACATACTTTGCTATAATCTACAACCACAATTACCTATCATTTGATAGGTTGTACATCGTATATATGAATATTTAAAGGAGACTGACATTGTCACCTATGCCTTGTAAATAATCGTTAACTCTTATTGCATGAAAGGTGACAGAGTATCTTTATAATAAAAACAGGGTAATGAAAGATTGCCTATACTAATAGAGGTTGGAACGCCAGTGGAGATGAAATAGCACGAGGAACCCAAGCCCTGGGTGGAAAAAGCCCGCACAGGTGTGCTGGTCCTGCTTGACACAGGAAGTAGCAAGACGGACAGTCTGGAACCTGGACGCGGAAACACAATATAGTTGCAGCCGGCCGGTTCTGTAGCGGGACCGGAACGATAACCGGGAACTATGCAAATCTTGGACACAGCTGAGAGGAATGAGGAACCGTCACCTCAGAAATCACGCAGGCTGGGTTTATTTCCAAGGATTTTTACTCACAAGGGAACCTCCCCATCGCACCCCCCTCAGATTTAGTTATAAGTTGGCACAGCGGATATGCCTTGAAAAACTGAACACAGATCAATCGAGAAAACAGGAAGAAGTTGTGTGGAACTATGAAAAAAATAAGCAAAATATACAAACTGGGTAGTCCATGCGCAAGATAGGCAACATCAAGGATGGTGTGAGCTCAGGAGCGCCGTGGTCCCGTGGTTAGCGTGAGCAGCTGCGAAACGAGAGGTCCTTGGTTCAAGTCTTTCCTCGAGTGAAAAGTTTACTTTTTTATTTAGGATCTGTCCGTTCGTTCATTGACGTCCCTTTTCACTGTAATAAGTTTGGTGTCTGTGTTTTGTGACCGCACCGCAAAACCGTGCGATTAGTAGACGAAAGGACGTGCATCTCCAATGGGAACCGAAAACATTTGACCGCAAGGTCATAGGTCAACCGATTCCTCCACAGGAAAACACGTCTCACACATTCTATATGACACTGGTGACGGCATGTGCGTCACATGGCAGGAATATGTTGTCGACCCACCTAACTTGTATACTTGGCGATTGGGTAAAAAGATTCTTCTACCTTGCCCGATTTAGGTTTTCTTGTGGATGTGATAATCACTCCCAAAAAAGTGATGAAAACATAAGAGTTTGTCACATAAACTGCAACAAATGAATGCAACAGTTTTCACAGTCGCACAGTTTTCCCTGTGCTCTGTCAAAACATATGTTTTTAACGTTTTCAAATTTTTCCGTGTGCGTACCATCAAATCCTGTATATGTCCAAGCAAATCTAAACATATCCTGGAATTTTGGAGAGGGAAGTTGATTATGTGTGAGTGCCTGAACTTTGATAATTGTCTGAAAATAAAAAAGAAAAAATGAACACTTCACTCGAGGGAAGACTTGAACCGAGGACCTCTCGTTCCGCAGCTGCTCACGCTAACCACGGGACCACGGCGCTGCTTAGCTCACCCTATCCTTCATGTTGCCTACCTTGCACGTAGACTACTCAGTTTGTATATTTTGCTAATTTTTTTCATAGTTCCACACAACTTCTTCCTGTTTTCTCGATTGATCTGTGTTCAGTTTTTCAGGGCCTATCCACTGTGCCAACTTATAACTAAATCTGAGGGGGGTGCGATGGGGAGGTTCCCTTGTCAGAAGCGTACCATTGTACGAATATAGATATTTTCTCGCAAACTTTCCGCGCTGGACGACAAAAGACTAAAATATGGTTCGTCGGCGTTCGGAAGAATCTGTAGACGGGAGACCATTCCGTGGTTTCATGAAGATGATTCGTCTTCTGAGTTACGAGGGTGGGGAGCCGAGTCTTGCTGACAAGCCAGCAGTGGAGAGACGAGGTCTTCCGTTTTCAGTGCCCGTGTGCGACACTCGCTCAGTATCAGCTTTGTTCTATTCATAATTGTTTTTTAGTATGCTGCGGATGATCTCCGGGTACGTAATTATGTTTAGTGTCTGCTCCGTGAACATCGATTGTTCTTTACTACTTTTCACTGGAGACGAGGTTTATGCATCTCTGTCCGACAAGGATGCTGAACTACTTAGCTTGATAGTTGTTCCCATATTAATTTCACTTGTTAATCTCGTGTAGTCATCACTGCATTCCTCATGTATATTGTCCGTACAGTCAACGACACCACACATTCCACTGACGCGTTTTCCATAAACGCTAATATTTCATGTGCCACTTCTTTCTCAGTCTACCAAAGTCCTTGGGTTCCGCTCTGCCGAAATGTCGGCTTCGGCAACTGTTGTTGTGAATGTACAACAATGTTTGCTTTGTTTTTTGTTGCCATTGTTTAGATTTGTGTCAACATCACTAGCACTGTAGCACTGTTATGAGTTAATCGTTGATTAAGAAGTAGAGTTGGGCAACACAAGTCTTTTTTCCCGATTCGATTCCTACGATTCAATCTCACATTGCGACTCGATTCCTACGATTCGTTCACGATTCATTCTAGTCTGCGATGGCACGATTCTTACAGAATGCAAAAAGTTCTACATTTTACTCACAGATAGCAGGACATGTCTTAAATTGTCAGTGGGGTTAGAATCGAACTGTGTCATGATAAGGTATGCCAGAAATAGTTTATTTATGAGTAAACATGCATATGACGTTACAAGTGTGATTCTCGATTTATACGTGTAATGCCTTAATTGATGAAAGGTCACGTTTGATTTGATTGCATCTATTGCTTTATTTCAGTATACCAGGAAAGAGGAGTCGATTTGTTCGAAAGGTGGTGCAAAATTATGTGGTATGCCAGTTTGGTTGTGTGGCTTGAACGTGTCTAACTACAGACGTCTGTTTTTTAGTAACAAAATCTAGCAGTGAGGCAGACGTGGTTTGGTTCATATCATCCTATGTTTTTCTGTGCTAAGATGTCTTTCCAAGTCCACATCACCCTTGTAATTCATAACGCAGCTGACAGCCCTCCCACACAGCAAATTTAGCTTAACTTTCATTTCTTCTAAATACAAAGCATAGGTATTTTGCTTGCAATTTGTCTGAGAACTTGCCGCTGTCACTACTATTTACGTGAGAAGACGACATACTTCTGAACAGTAGGATTCAATCGTATACAGCGACATTACTTCACTAAAATTTAATATGGATCTGAACACGATAACATTCGAAAACTCGAACTTGAAATTATTAATTAAAAAGCTTTTGTTTAAAGACTGTATTACACGGCAATCCGCCAAGAAAGGTATTGGTTAGAGAGCCTATATTCTCTCTATATAGGCTCTGTAATATTGGTCTAGTGCGACAGCCATTTAGTGGCAGCACTGGTGGAACTAACAGAATTAGCAAACTAGCAGTGAAGTAATGTCGCTGTATACGTTTGTATCCTACACTTTAGAAGTATGTCGTCTTCTCACATAAACGATAGTGGCAGAAGCATCTGGCGGTCGTAATTATTCGGCACGACTCGGCATGATCGGAAGTTGCCTTCGAAGCATAGCGTACTAAGAATCGATGAATCGTTAGAACTTGGAATCGTCACGACTTGGAAACACGCAATGGTTCTTACGATTCTTTTGAACGACAATTCGTCCGTATCACGATTCGATTCTTACGATTCTTTATTCAGAGTCGTTCAAATGAACGACTCGTTCACGAATCGCCACAACTCTACTAACAAGGGAACCTCCCCATCGCACTCCCCTCAGATTTAGTTATAAGTTGGCACAGTGGATAGGCTTCGAAAAACTGAACACAGATCAATCGAGAAAACAGGAAGAAGTTGTGTGGAACTATGAAAAAAATAAGCAAAATATACAAACTGAGTAGTCCATGCGCAAGATCGGCAACATCAAGGAGAATGTGAGCGCAGGACTGCCGTGGTCCCGTGGTTAGCGTGAGCAGCTGCCGAGCGAGAGGTCCTTGGTTCAAGTCTTCCCTCGAGTGAAAACTTTACTTTCTTTATTTTCGCAAAGTTATGATCTGTCCGTTCGTTCATTGACGTCTCTGTTCACTGTAATCAGTTTGGTGTCTGTGTTTTGTGACCGCATCGCAAAACCGAGCGATTAGTAGACGAAAGGACGTCTCTCTCCAATGGGAACCGGAAACATTTGATCGCAAGGTCATAGGTCAACCGATTCCTCCACAGGAAAACACGTCTGATATATTCTATACGACACTGGTGACGGCATGTGCGTCACATGACAGGAATATGTTGTCGACCCACCTAACTTGTACACTTGGCGAATGAGTAAAAAGATTCTTCTACCTTGCCCGATTTACGTTTTCTTGTGGATGTGATAATCACTCCGAAAAAAGTGATGAAAACATAAGAGTTTGTCACATAAACTGCAACAAATGAATGCAACAGTTTCACAGTCGCACAGTTTTCCCTGTGCTCTGGCAAAAAATATGTTTTTAACGTTTTCAAATTTTCCGTGTGTAGATCGTCAAATCCTGCATATGTCCAAGCAAATCTGAACATGTCCTGGAATTTTGGAGAGCGAAGTTGATTATGTGTGATTGACTGATCTTTGATAATTGTCTGAAATAAAAAATTAAACCTTTTACTCGAGGGAAGACTTGAACCAAGGACCTCCCGTTTCGCAGCTGCTCACGCTAACCACGGGACCACGGCACTCCTGAGCTCACGCTCTCCTTGATGTTACCTATCTGACGCATGGACTACTCAGTTTGTATATTTTGCTTATTTTTTTTCATAGTTCCACACAACTTCTTCCTGTTTTCTCGATTGATCAGTGTTCAGTTTTCCGAGGCCTATCCACTGTGCCAACTTACAACTAAATCTGAGGGGGGTGCGATGGGGAGGTTCCCTTGTAAGAAGTGAGGTCCGTAGCTTCATGCTGTGCACACCAGTCCCGCCCCCAGCAGCCATTAGCAGTCAATGTTGCGGCTGCACGGCAGACAGAATGTGGAGCGTCGAATGCCACTGGCCTTTTGGGACCTCGCACTGAAGTGGCTCTTTGTGAGTGCGAAGGAGGAGCGGCAAAACGGCGCTATTTCGGTCTGTTCCAGCAGCTGCGGCAGTCACGTCACGTCACGTCACGGAACTTTTGCATCGCTCTGTTTTCGGCTGCACGTTGTGGTGGCAGTGTATCATACAATGTTGGCCTGTTTCCAAGGTGACGAATAACGAGCTCAATACACACTTATTATGTTGTTATAGTTGGAGTCACGAACGATGGCAGTCGAGTTTACGCTTGTTCTGCGCACCTACGTCACGCATACTCCGACAGCCAAAGAGCGTTCAGCAGTGTTCTGAGCGCTCTGCTCTGAATGCCGTAGCTGAGGCGAGCACCAAACGTGATCGTAGCGAATTGTTTGGCGAGTTTCTATTTCGCTGTTGCTAGTTTTCATCGCTGATGGCGATAAGTGATAAATTCTCCATAAGCAAGTGAGAGGCATAATTTTCAGGATATGCGCTTCGTTCAAGGGGGAAAGCACGTACCGCAACTGTCGCCAGGGATCGGCAACAATGCCATCCCCATCCGTATGCCTCGACATGCGCGAACCGCTATCGTTCGTGGATCGGACTGTAGGCTGTAAAGAACCAAAAGAGAGCAAGAGTCCCTTATACCAGAATAACCCAGAAACTATAACTGAACAACCTCCGAAGATTCGTCGCTGGTATTCGGGCTCATCCGGTAGATTTGAAACCTACAACCGTACTTGCACAGAGTCGAACCCGTGGGTCCACTTTGCGATGGTGGGGGAACACGTTGCGTGAGAATGCCTCCCAAAAGTCGAGAAACGGGTGATTTACTTGACGCCGTTAATCTGTAGCGCTCCAGATCTCGGGAGTGGGAAAATGACAGGCATCTGGCTTCCCAAAGTGGTCGTGGTCCAGAGTAGAGTTAAGGGCAATGATTTTTTTTTTATAGTGCGAAAAGAGTTTATACAAAAAACTGTTCGACAATGAGAACCTGAAGTCGCCCATATTCCCTGGTTTCTGGGAGGCATCCGATACAGTTCCGCAGCGTCGCTTAATGGACAACTTGCGGAATATCAAATGGTTCAAATGGCTCTGAGCACTATGGGACTTAACTTCTGAGGTTATCAGTCCCCTACAACTTAGAACTACTTTAACCTAACTAACCTAAGGACATCACACACATCCATGCCCGAGACAGGATTCTGCGGAATATCGGACCAGTTTTGTGCTACTGAACTGAAGAATTCCTGGCATACAGAACTCGACCAGCAATTCTTAAAGAAGAGAAATCTTCACATGTAAATGTAGATTTGGGTCTACTCCAAGGGAGTGTTACAGGCTTATTACTCACTCAGAATATAAGCGACGTAGTGGATAACGTCCGGAGCTCCATGATTATGTCGTCATAAAATTCAGGCAGGTGCAACGCTGCAGAATTGTAGCCAGATGCAGTAAGACCTGCAGGACATCGACGCTTTGTCCAGGAATGGCGAGTTGGCCCCGAACGTAGACAAATCAACGTACTGGACACAAATATCTGGAAAGATTCGTTACCGAACGATAACACGATTGACGATCGATCACTGGAAATTTCCATGTCATCTGACTGTTTTGTTTTAGTTACGCGCTGAAAGCGTTTCCTTGCCCTCAAGTTATAGTGTCCTTCAATTTAGTTTGTCGACTTTCAAAAATTCCAACTTCGGTAATAATCGCTACTTTTTCTCTAGGCCAATTAGGTTGGGTTGTTTTGGGTAAGGAGACCAGACAGTGAGGTCATCAGTCTCATCGGATTAGGGAAGGACGGGGAAGGAAGCCGGCCGTGCCCTTTGAAAGGAACCGTCCCGGCATTTGCCCGGAGCGATTTAGGGAAATCACGGAAAACCTAAATCAGGATGGCCGGACGCGGGATTGAACCGTCGTCCTCCCGAATGCGAGTCCAGTGTCTAACCACTCTACGCCAATTAGGAAGCACGGTTTATTGGATCACAAGTACCTTTATTCGTTCTAATTTTATTGATCGATTGGCGTGGTGTTGAGTCAAAAGAATCTAAGTATCCCAATACTCTTTTACTATTTCCACATTAAACTTAATCATCATAAACATGAGACAAACATTTCTAGTCCTACTTGGCACCGCCACTTCCTGTTCTATAAAAAGCCGGCCGCGGTGGTCTAGCGGTTCTGGCGCTGCAGTCCGGAACCGCGGGACTGCTACGGTCGCAGGTTCGAATCCTGCCTCGGGCATGGGTGTGTGTGATGTCCTTAGGTTAGTTAGGTTTAAGTAGTTCTAAGTTCTCGGGGACTTATGACCTAAGATGTTGAGTCCCATAGTGCTCAGAGCCATTTGAACCATTTGTTCTATAAAAACAAAAAAATAACCAAACACTTTCCTCTATGAGTTGCCACTAACTAAAACATCTGCCAGTACGATATCACAGATTCCGTTAATCGTAGTCACACACCACGCCTGAGCTGAGAATTAAAATACGGTCCCTATAATATCTCCTCGCGTATTTACGTAGTTTTTGGCCGCATTAACTTTGGCGTACCGTCAGAGTCTGTGGTTCAGGTTCTCGCTGGTAGGTGGCTCTGCTGTCGCCACATCTGGTTCAGGCATCGTACAGTACACGTAACAGAATACTTAGAGCGACCATTAAAATGCAAAATCTTCCTTTTCTTCATTCTTAAAAAAATACATAGCGGTTTGACATTCTGAGCGTTGTGAAATGTACAACACCCACTGAGAGTCTTACAAAGTGGTATCTTAGGTTCGCCGTCAGCAGTGGAGGGTGAATTTTTGACAGTGACAGTCTCTACTATTGCCGAAACGTCAAGGAAAACCATTAGGATGTCGTCGGCGAAAGATCCCAATTAAGAAAGCCAACCGGCAGTACTCCAACAAGTGGGCACAAAAGACTCAACAATTCAGTATTCAACCAATACTTCGCTACCTTCTGGGTGTTCTCGAGAAAAAACGGAGGAGGTTAAAATTAGAAAAATTCGGTTCCGTACGGATCCGACAGGTGTTCTGTCCACTGGCACAGGAAATACGAGGTTCATTCAAGTTCTAAGGCCTCCGATTTTTTTTCTAATTAACTACTCACCCGAAATCGATGAAACTGGCGTTACTTCTCGACGTAATCGCCCTGCAGACGTACACATTTTTCACAACTCTGACGCCATGATTCCATGGCAGTGGCGAAGGCTTCTTTAGGAGTCTGTTTTGACCACTGGAAAATCGCTGAGGCAATAGCAGCACGGCTGGTGAATGTGCGGCCACGGAGGGTGTCTTTCATTGTTGGAAAAAGCCAAAAGTCACTAGGAGCCAGGTCAGGTGAGTAGGGAGCATGAGGAATCACTTCAAAGTTGTTATCACGAAGAAACTGTTGCGTAACGTTAGCTCGATGTGCGGGTGCATTGGCTTGGTGAAACAGCACACGTGCAGCCCTTCCCGGACGTTTTTGTTGCAGTGCAGGAACGAATTTGTTCTTCAAAACATTTTCGTAGGATGCACCTGTTACCGTAGTGCCCTTTGGAACGCAATGGGTAAGGATTACGCCCTCGCTGTCCCAGAACGTGGACACCATCATTTTCTCAGCACTGGCGGTTACCCGAAATTTTTTTGGTGGCGGTGAATCTGTGTGCTTCCATTGAGCTGACTGGCGCTTTGTTTCTGGATTGAAAACTGGCATCCACGTCTCATCCATTGTCACTACCGACGAAAAGAGAGTCCCATTCGTGCTGTCGTTGCGCGTCAACATTGCTCGGCAACATGCCACACGGGCAGCTGTGTGGTCGTCCGTCAGCATTTGCGGCACTCACCTGGATGACACTTTTTGCATTTTCAGGTCGTCGTGCAGGATTGTGTGCACAGAACCCACAGAAATGCCAACTCTGGAGGCGATCTGTTCAACAGTCATTCGGCGATCCCCCAAAACAATTCTCTCCACTTTCTCGATCGTGTCGTCAGACCGGCTTGTGCGAGCCCGAGGTTGTTTCGGTTTGTTGTCACACGATGTTCTGCCTTCATTAAACTGTGGCACCCACGAAAGCACTTTCAACACATCCGAAACTCCATCACCACATGTCTCCTTCAACTGTCGATGAATTTCAATTGGTTTCACACCACGCAAATTCAGAAAACGAATGATTGCGCGCTGTTCAAGTACGGAAAACGTCGCCATTTTAAGTATTTAAAACAGTTCTCATTCTTGCCGCTGGCGGTAAAATTCCATCTGCCGTACGGTGCTGCCATCTCTGGGACGTATTAACAATGAACGCGGCCTCATTTTGAAACAATGCGCATGTTTCTATCTCTTTTCAGTCCGGAGAAAAATAATCGGAGGCCTCAGAACTTGAATGCACCTCATAGGTGAGGTGCCCTCCGCCAGATACCTCACTGTAGTCTGCGAGGTATAGACGGAGATGCGGGGTTGCGCAGGTGGCGTTGTCGGCCGCAGAGCAGCCGCCCGCGTGGCGTCGGCGTCGCCTTCAGCTGTCTGCAGTGCACGCGGCTGGTTGGAGGAGGCTGGTCTAGCTTCCCAGCCCCCTCAGCCCCGCCCCATTCCGTTAACTCGCGCTCGCCTCCGGCCGGCCTCGCTTCAGGTGACGCCAAAGCGACCAGCTGCCGCACCGCTTTGTCACAAAGCAGGCTGCGACGACGGCGACGGCCGTTACGTAATCGCCTCGTTAACGAAACCTTGCGTAACGAGGCTCGCCGGCACCGGCGGCTGACACCGCGATTATGGCCAGGAGGCTCTGCAGTTACGGCGCGCGCAGCCAGTGAAGCGTCCTTCGTACCGGAGCGTCGCGGCAATAAGACAATGAGTCACAGTGAGTGGACATCAGCAATAGCTAGATGATTCAGCTAAAGCATCTGGGATCTGTAGCGGTTTCGTCCTGAGAAGGAAGGGTATTACAGCAGTAAGAGACTGCACCCCCTCCCCCTTCCCGTACCCCCGGCACCAACTGCGTTGGCAGAGGACATTTTAGTGTAGTAACTATAAAACATCAGATTCCACAGGAAGTTTGACACTTACCCTGAAGCACGTCAGCCGTAAACACCTTGACATGTTGGTGTCATTCGGCTGGTGATCCTCGATTATTTCTCTCTCTGTGTGGTAGAAAACACTAGAATATGTATCATGAGATACTTCGTTGCTAACCCAATTTCTAGTTGACTTTATATCCGTTTTCCATTGTTACATATGTTGCTTAATTTGACTGGTTTTCACCACGTGAAGCAGCGAGGAAATTATTTCGTAATAGTCTTGCTGCCTGCAATAGTACTGTTGGGGAACATCCGCAGTTGAGTATCGTAATAGACATGGAAATAGTCGCTCCAGTCGTAGGGCTTTTATTTTTAAACTCACGACCGGCGTCGGGCTAACGAATGCCCATCATTAGTTGCAATAACTGAAAACAAAAGTGCGGTAAAAAATAATCTTTACTTCCACCTGTATGCATGAAATAAAGCAAATGGGGACTACTATTTATCAATACGGGCTAGATATGGCGGAAGTGTTTAAACTCAGAACAGTGTTCCCGGAGCCACTCTGCAGGAATTCTGGACGTGTCGGGAGTCGCGTTGTCCTGCTGGAATTGGCCAAGTCCGTAGGACTGCACAACGGACATGAATGGTTGCAGGCGATCAGACAGGATGTTTACCTACGTGTCACCTTATCTGGACGTAGCAAGTGTCGCGTATCACTCCAACTGCACGCGCCCCACACCATTACAGAGCATCCATCAGCTTGAACAGTTCCCTGCTGACATGCAGGGTCCATGGATTCATGCGGTTGTCTCAATACCCGTACATCAGTCCGCTCGAGACAATTTGAAAGCAAATTATTCCGACGAGGCAACACGTATCCAGTCATCAACAGTAAAGTGTCGGTGTTGACGGGCCCAGGCGAGGCGTAAAGGTTTGTGTCGTGCAATCGTCAAGGGTATTCGGGTGGGTCTTCGGCTCCGAAAGCCCATATCGCTGATGTTTCGTTGAATGGTTTGCACGCTGACACTTGTTGATGGCACAGAATTGAAATCTGCAGCAATTTGCGGAAGAGTTGCACTTCTGTCACGTTGAACGATTCTCTTAAGTCGTCGTCGGCCCCGTTCGTGCAGGATCTTTCTCCGACCGCAGCGGTGTCGAAGATTTGATGTTTCCCCCTTTCCTGATATTCACGGTACACTTGTGAAATGGTCGTACGGGAAAATCCACACTTCATCGCTACCTCGGATGTGCTGCGTCCCATCGCTCGTGTGCCGACTATAACGCCACGTTCAGACTCACTTAAATCTTGATAACCCGCCATTGTAGCAGCAGTAACCGATGTGCCTGTTCACATCTATCTGTATTTGAGTACACAACCCTGTACCTGCTTCTTTGCCGCTTCAGTGTATTATTAAGTGATGTAAGGGACGGGAAAAGCGCGTAAAAAATTATAAGAAGCCAAATTTTAAAAGACTAATGAACACATTAAAATGAGGAAAATACGAATAGGTGAGAAAAACCACTAAATAAAAAGCTAGTAGCTTAAACAGACCTGTCCATAATAAAACGATATACGTAAAATAGGTTCCAGGCATAACGAAACAAATGCGCTGGCTTTTTTATTGTTCAGCATAATCACTTTGTCAATTGAAACATTTAATGCAATAACTTGCAAGCATATTAAAGCCCTAAGTAAAATAGATATCTCCAACTGCGCAAAACAAGCACCAAGATCACCTCCAACATCATTATCGATGTGGATTTTGGTTCACCCAGGCTCTTTTTTAGTTATGAAAATAAGTTTACTAGCTCGGAGCCGAAGCACTTCAAATAAAAGATCATGGTATTTAGCAGTAATGACATAAGACTTTGCAAGATTTGGTCGTTTAGTCAGAAAAGCATCCTGTATAGTACTGATCCTTACATTTCTATGTGTTGTTCGTTCTATAAAACACTATCCATGACTTTTCCCGCAGAAGAAATCTTTTTTCTTTCTTTTTCTATTTCAGTTATTGTTACGCACTGTCAGCATAAGCTTGCGTGGTGACACGCAACTAGTTTGCAAAAATATATTTCACTGAAAACAATAGTCTGCTAATGACCCTGCAGTGGTTGGAATGTACCTTATGCGAACATAAGAATTTGAAGAAAGTAAACCGTGAATGACTGTTACTGATGACGAGTCAACGTCCTCTTACACGGTACTCCCATAGTTACACAACACTCAACATGGGGAAAATAAATATGCTTGGGTGATGGCTGCTGCAAGATATCAGCCCATGTTCCTATTCATGCTTGTCTAATACCTGCCTTCCCTCCTGCTTTCCTTCCTTCCCCTCTATTTTAAATCTCTACTGGCCTTTTTCGGGACAGGAATTAGATCAATAACAGCACTAGTATGAGACATGGCTGGGATCTGCTGTCTCACTGACCACGCTCGTTCCTATTGCTCGAGTCAAGTAATACAAACATACAGTAAGACGAGAAATCGCTGTGGAATATATTGTCTATTGTACTCTGTTTGGTTTAATAGTGATTGGCATGAACTACATTTTAATCCTACCTTTAGATCGGTAGATATTTGAAGTTTAACTGAGCGCACACTTGAGAGTTCGCTGAAATGCGCGGCGGCCGCCTCTGAGCTCTGTAACAACGAGGGCGGCCGAGCGCCCGTTAAAAATGCCAGTCATCCACAGAGAGGCGAAGCGTTGGGAGGGTTCTGGAGTCTTGGCGCAGGGGCACTTCTGGAAAAAGCTAAAAATAACGAGCAGTACTGGAGCAGATACCCCTTGTATTGTATTGTATTGAACTGGGGACCTAGAAACAACGGAGAGGCTTCGTCCCCGCTGTAGCCCTCAGTGGTGCTCAACCCCACAACAAGCTACAGCAGTCCACCCACCCCACCGCCGCCCCACACTGAAGCCAGGGTTATTGTACGGTTTGGCCCCCAGTGGACCCCCACCCCCGGGAACGTCTCACCCCAAATGTTTTCGTGGGGGTAGAGTAATTATGGTGTACGCGTACGTGGAGACAGTGTTTGTGCAGCAATCGCCGACATAGTGTAACTGAGGCGGGATAAGGGAAACCAGCCCACATTCGCCGAGGCAGATTGAAAATCACCTTAAAAACCATCCACAGGCTGGCCGGCACACCGGACCTCGACACTAATCCGCCGGGAGGATTCATGCCGGGGACCGGCACACCTTCCCGGCCGGAAAGTAGTGCGTTAGACCGAACGGCTAACCGGGCGGGCCCAGATACCCCTTAGCAAAAGGTGCATGGACTTGTTACGAACCCTGAAGGGTGATGGAAGCAAAAGTAATTCACCCAGAAAAATACGTTTGTGAGGCCATAGCGCGACTGTAAAATGACTTCAAACCGTGTTACTAGAGAGTTCGTACTGTAGGATCCAGTGTATAAGATTATTGTATTAGGGAGAGTGGCGTGTCTGACATCACAAGCAACTAAGAAATGGTCAAAAGGAGTTGCAGGCCCTTTTTAGAGATACAACGCGCAGGTGTGACTCAGGGCAGACCTGTAGCTGATCAGTGGCGGCCCCACCTCAGTGGCGCGATAAGCTTTCTGATCGTTATGTAGGCAGACTCAGCGTAGGAAGTAACGTTAATTGTCATTTTGAAGTTATATTTTTGACTGTGAGAATACCTACAGCTTTAGACTTCGGCAGCTTAGATGAAAAACGTACATGTCACATTGCTATGACATCCTTTACCTTGCTAATGGTTATCATTATGTTGTGAACTTTCCCAGTGTTGTGTTAAATAGTCGCTGATCTTTGCGTCGCAGTTGTGGGTGTCAGTTTTTGTCGTCCTTGAGAATACTGCGCATAGTTACCAATCGGATCCAGAACTATCCTGGGGTGCCCTTTTCAGAGCGCTTTGTGACAGCAGTATTATTGTGATCTCAGATGGTAGTTGCTATTAAGTTAAATTTAAGTCGGAATTAACTACAGGTATTGTAGTGCATGGTAATTATATGTTTGTTGTTGGTTTATTACAACCGTATACCAAACTAGTCAGAGGACCTTGGACCTCAACAAAATGGCATTCTTTTACCAGGGCAACACGTTATTTATTTTATGCTGTATGACTTTCTTCCTGAGTTACTGGGCTCATGCAAAGAGTAACTATGCCTCACCTGTTGGAGTGCAGCATAAGCACTACTGCAGACCAAATAGGGTCAGGTATCTCGTTATGGTTAGAGGCAGGCATATGGACTAAGAGGACACAGAATTAGATCACTCTGTGACACACTCCTTTTATTACTGCACATATGGGTCCAGACAGTTCATTCTAACTTAATGTAAAAAGTCTGGTCTGAGTCACTTACTGTTGCAAGATGGCGAAGTGTGGAGTATGGTGGTAACAGCCTGTTGGCACTCTGTGCACTAATGAAATCACATTCGAGGCATACATCTATTCGATTTAAGTGTTACAACTGAATCTTCCCTGTGGCGGTGGAGAGGGCAGTAGATGCAGCACTGAGCCTTGGAATGTGCTGACCCATCCCCTTCTCAGCAGATTCTCAAGGCCGCTTCTCTGTCTCAGCTGCTTACATAATACCACGGCGGCGCCCAGGGCAATGACGGCAGGTGTAGCTCGTAGAGTGGTGGCGACCACCAGATCGTTGACTGCTCTCATGCACATCAAAAGGGTGTGCCAGAGTAAAATTCAGCTGCTGTGCACGGGATGTAGATGGTAGTGTGTAGTTACATTATGGCCTCTCTAGAAGCGGCTGGGCATGGACGCTTGTGTCTGCTCAGAGATGCAAGTTGGGGCAGCAGACTTTAGCGCCCTCCTGGATGAGACAGTGGTTTGACAGTATGCCAAACACCATCAGTTTGGCTTACAGCAAGTCGGAGTTAGAAGTCTCGAAGACTTCACATCAGCAGACGAGATGTTCACAGCGACCAAGTTTGGCAGACCAGGTGCACAGCAATCTCAAAGGTGGAAGTCATCTGGCGAATGGTAGGCAGCATTTCACGGGGTGTGCATCGTAGCTGACTAACTGTAACTGAATAGCATATGGGTGGAAGCCTGAGTATTTATTGCTGTCTGTCTGAGGCAAAACGTTGCGTCTTACTGAGGATGACTGCATATGTTCTCGTTTTTTGAACACACCAGCTTTCTTCGCCACACCTCAGTGTCGCAACAGTGGCTTTCAGTGCTTCAATGTGGTGCTTCTCTGCCATGTCAGTGGGCCGACGGGTGTTCTTGTGGAATGTTTACTCGTTCCTGCCGCAGTGTGCTATGCTGTCGGAGAGATGTAACGATCCTTCCTCAGTGACATGGTGTTGCTGAATTAAAGTTACAGACTTATCCAAGAGCAAGGTGAAGCAACATTTACTATTTACAGTATTGGCTCTCTGCCTGTTTCTCATTGTGACTGCCACATAGCACGCTGGCATGGTCCGATTTGACTTAGTGTATGTCAGGAAGAACTTTTAAGAAACTTTTGCATTTGCCCACGACATCTCTCTGCGGCACAATAATACATTGCCATCTTGATTTCTGGCTTAATCCTCTGTTCTAGATTGATGCACTAATTATTCGTGGGTATACAGCCTGAGACATTTCGAAGTTGTGGAGTTCTAAATCAATGCAGTAAACAGTAGTGGGTAAGGGGGCTTGTCGCTACAACTATACTGTTTTCCGAAGATTGAGAGCAACTAGATTTCCCGTAGAACTCTTCAGATTTGATGTTACATTGTGTCACAAAATCACCACCGTAACCATGTATTCCTCGTACGGCAGACATCAGTAAGTGCTCAGACTTTCAAGCAATTAATGCTCTCAGTTTTGTTGTTATACAGCAGCTGATGATGCCAAACCTCGGAATATGAGGATATATCCTTGCATGTCAAATGTTTTGGCATATTTTTTTATTGAGTCAATTCCTTTCTGTGGCTGCTTGTATTGTTATGTATGGTTAGTTAGGCATTACAGCTGGTGAAGCTAGTGTCCAAAACCATTGCTGAGCTGAAAACAGCCATTCAGGTGGTCATCGACAACGACAGTTCAGCGGGTCGTGCAGAATTTCGCTATTTGTCAGCACTACATCATCGCAAACGATGGCAGGCGTATCGAACATGTCATAACCTAAACCCGAATTTCTGTACTGATGTTTACATGTTGAATCAAGTGTGTGCACGCCGTGTGTAACACTTGTATCGATTAGGAGTAGGTTTATTTTAAGTAACTGTGTATCTGCAATTTATGAAGTGTTCATTCTGTGTTGTTTGAACTCCTTGATGTATGGCGAGAAAATTAGAGTTTTGTAATGCATGTATGAGAAAAGCAAAAGGATACGTTGAAATTTTAAATTATTACAATATGAATATGTTTATGAAAGAAGTATGTTTGTTAAAAGCTCGTCCATGCTTAGGGCACTTGTATTTGTAACATGTAAAAGCAGTAGGGAAGTCCCTTCGCAACGGAAGTGGAATGGCGCGATGTAAAAGGTGGGTTTGGCGGTCGAGCTGAACGGCACGCAGTGTGTGGCTAGCCGTAGCACGGTACACCTCGACGGTGTTGAGAGAGGCAATTGGAAGCTGCTTTATAAAGGATTTGCCTCGGATGTGGATCTGGCTGTTATTTGGTATTCGAAGAATAATGGAGTGGCTGTAATGTGTTGAAAATCCGACGCCAAGGAGAGATTTTATTAGAGCATTCGCACATCGAGAGTCGTGAGTGCAGTTAGCCGCCATTTCGCCTGCCACTAATATTCGCCACTGCTTCACAGACTTCATACATTTAGTTACATAATGTATATTGGCATGGGCCAGTTAATTTGTGTGTTGTTTCAATAATAATCACATAAAACGTCGATTCTTGTTCGAAACCATAACCTCAATCCTGATCACGAACCTACGCAGGGTGCTCGCCTAAGTGCTACGAAAACCGAGTATCCTGACTTAAATGAACAATTCTGGCATTCATGTGTTTAAAAGTGATATTTCATCTAAAGTAAAAGGAGTAGCAAAAGTTAAAGTAAGAGTAAAATTTGGATGCTTTGTTTATAGACTACTCAAAGTGAAATTGTTAAGGTAGGAAGCACAAAAATTTAAAGATCAAGAGTAGGAAAGTGGAAACCTTAATTATTTAAAGGCCAAAACCATAAAAGTGAAGTTGGATAGGCTTTTGCTAAAGCATCCTTAATTTATTGTAAAATAGTTTTGTAGGATTACAGCGCAAGATTGTGTAAATACTACTGCCAAGACGACCTGCTTCACAGGTGATTAAAGTACAAGTACATATAAATGTTTAATGGACCGATTTGCAGTAGTACTATTAGAAGTGAAGTTATGCACATTTTCAAAGATATTGTACTTTTGTTACCCATCATGAACGGTTCCTTTTGAAGTTAATTAAGCCCAGTCTTGTGTTTTATTACCTTGCAAAGTAATGTGAGTGACTAGCTTTTAGAGATAGTTTTTACTTTTGTAATAATCAGAGAAGCTTGGCTAGTGAAACTGTACCAGTTTATGGGTCCTCCTATTAAGAAAATAATAAACTGCTACTAAGGAAAACTGCTATATGTTGAGGAGCTTAAACAGAATATTTAAAATGCTACTCATCTCTATTCGTGTTATTCATTTCAGTCAAGACAGAAGCCCCTCATGTCCAAAATTAGTTCTGCTCTTCATGCAGTGATGTTTGTGTTTTGATTAAGTAGTGCTAATGGTTGTGGCTGTCATTAGTATGAGCTGGGTGTAATTTTGTCCCCCATAATTTACTCGTGTGTGTGTGTGTTCATCTATTTTTCAATCACTTATAATTTTACGACTTCTGTTAAATCCCAAGGTTAGGACCCGCTTGGTTTTACTGTCAGCTTTACAAAATTAGAAATTCTCTTCGTACATCCATATTTAAACTGGATGAAGGTGGGACACAGCTGGTATAATTTTTATTAAAATGAAGTTCCTCCAGCTGTACTTAAGATTTTATATTTACTTCTCTACTAGTTTCGACGTTGCGTCAACGCCATCTTCAGGCACGTACACTTTGATGAAATCAATTGTGTGTGGCTCAGTCTGGAAGTCCGCGGTGAGACCAACACGTGCTCCACATGGATCCATGTGAAGCACCTGTTGGACTTCTGGACTGAGCCACACACAACTGATTTCATCAAAGGGCTTGAAGATGGCGTTGACGCAACGTCGAAACTAATAGCGAAGTAAATATAAAATCTTAAGTACAGCTGGAAGAATTTCATTTTAATAAAAATTCGAAATTATAGACAGATACCCTATTCCATTAGACACACGCACGGTCGAACTTTGAAATCCTCTCAGAGGATAACATTAGCGTGTTTCACGGCACGATAGTGTTATACGTGGTTTGTAAGCAATTTACGTTCTTTTTTTTTTCATATAGCTTACTAATTGTCATCGTGTATATCAAAATGGTGTTTCACTTACTGTTTGCGGAAGGATTAGGTAAGTTTGGAAGGGCATTACTGTTACGGTGGGAGTGTTACAAAACGTTGTTCCAGTAGAGTACTTGTCGATATTTTACGAGGTGCGGTTACGTCGTTGACATTTCGGTTTGCTTTAGAATTTCTTTTTTTTTTTTCTCTCTCTCTCTCTGAAGGTGTAGATGGTGTTCGCATGTTCCGAGCGTCGGACGAAGAGCTCGGTGAAAGGTGTAACCTGGCGGCGGAGATAGAAGGAAACTGCTTCGCCCGTTTACGTGGAATGAGCTGGCGGGCTCGTGGGAAGCGGCGGAATATCCCACGGCGGCGAGGTGCAGCCACGGGCGCGGGAAAAATGCGGCGCGGCCCCACGGTGCACTGTGCGAGTGGCAGTCGCCGGAAGGCGGCGCGTTGCGCGTCCCCGCCTAGTCGCAAACTGCCAAGCGACTGGCGGAAAGCGCGGGCGCCAGCCCCGTATCTGACGAGGGTGACACAACGACGCGCACAACTACGGGTGAACATCTTCGCTGCAAAACTCTTGCGCATATTCCACGCTCGAATACATAAGGGACTGTCAAATGAAACAGGAACACCCGCCACACATTCAGGACCAGTTACCACACACATTAAGGGGCTCCGGCACGCCCTATACTTGCAATGTTAAAATAACGCTTATAAATTACATCTTTCCTCACAAAGTATTTGAGGTAGGAAGTTGAACTTTTTACAGATTATTTATTGGAATATGGGCTACGACTTAACACAGGGATTTTACAAAATTTTAGTTCAGTTATTGAAGATGATTTTTTTTCAATTGTAATGAAAATTCACAACTTTTTTTTGCAATTTTTTATTTATATATTCAAAAATATACAGTTTTTTTTGGAAAAAGGCTGTGTTAAATTATGCAGAAGGTACTGTGTAACATTTACTGAAAGTTTGAAACAAATATGTTTGGAAGATCCTTAGAAAACATGTAATTAGTATGAGAAAATAAAAGTTTTGGGAATCGAGCGACAAAGATTGGATTAACTTTTTAGTGCATTCCAGGTCCATAGGATGGATTATCTTCATCCTCTGCAAACTCCTCCTCCAGCTTCCTCTTGTTCCTCCTCCTGTTTACTCTTGCTTGTATTTCTAGACTCTTTACAGCCCTGTCTGCAGCCCGAAGGCGTTCCTTGTCTAAAGCAAGCATCGCTCGTTGTTGTGTTCGTAAATTTTGCTACCATTTTCTTCAGTTGCAGTTACTGCAACACTGTTCCAAAAGGTGGTCATGTATGAACACTTATCACATTTCAGTTGTATTTCACTAGCTAGTCCTTCGTGCTTTATTATGGAGAGTTCCAGACCAACTTCACTACAATGAATACATCTTACATAGTTTCAAAAATTCCTTTGAGAACCGACATATCAAATATTTCATTCACATCCGATTCGCCCATAAAACATTCATAGTTTTCACTCATTGAACCAACCTTCTTCTGTGAAGTGTTTTCTTTCCCACTTTGATCGCTATGGGCAGGTGTACTTGAGAGGTTAGGTTCACTCACTTGGTTATCGTCTTTATTGTTTACAGTAATAACACATACCTTTGGCTTTCCAACATTTCTCCTTTTCTTAAAAGCCTTAAGAGGATTTCTAATAACTTTACTTTTACTCATTATTATACTTCAACAAAACAGAGACTCAAGAAACAGAATTAATTATGAATATTTTCGAGATAACGACAGAGTAAATAAACATGAAACAATCGACAATCACACCAGCGATATATATTGAACCATCACAGGTTAGCCACAACACATACTTTATCTCACATCACTAAAATGTAGCTGATGAACACGGACGTTAATAACAACACCATTTGACAGCAGTTTAACAGCGCCACAGTGGGTCACGCCCAGGTAGAACACATTTCAAAAAAAATTTAAAAATAGTTGTAGTCTTCGGAATTGAATAAATTATATATCTATTAAAAGGTAATAGTCTGCAGATTCAGAAAACGCAAAAAAGTAAAAATTGAACTTTTCATGATTTTGAGCCTTTCCGGAGCCCCTTAAGATATTTATCCCATTGGCAGACGAGTCGATTAGTCCCCGTTTCGCACAACGCAGTCGGGCGCTGACGAATGCACGACCCAGCCTACTGCTGCACTTCGTCTACCGACTGAAACCGACGTCCGCTCAGAACGACTACCTCTTATATCGCGAATGCCGATGACGACGTGTAATGTAGCAGTCTCTGCCGAGCAAGGCATCGCATATTCTCTAGTAGTTGACAGCGGTCACAGGCGCCTAATTAAATCAGTCGAAGACTACCTTACAGCAGATAGAAAATGTTACAAGGTGAAAAGGTGTAAGGTAACGGGGGATAATATGGAGCTCTTCCAAGTAGTTCATAATTTAAAGCACAGCAGCAGAAATACACTACTGGCCATTAAAATTACTACACCACGAAGATGACGTGCTATTGACGCGAAATTTAACCGACAGGAAGATGATGCTGTGATATGCAAATGATTATCTTTTCAGAGCATTCACACAAGGTTCGCGTCGGTGGCGACACCTGCAACGTCCTGACACGAGGAAAGTTTCCAACCGATTTCTCATACACAAACTGCAGTTGACCGGCGTTGCCTGGTGAAACGTTGTTGTGATGCCTCGTGTAAGGAGGAGAAATGCGTACCATCACGTTTCCGACTTTGATAGCGGTCGGATTGTAGCCTATCGCGATTGCGGTTTATCGTATCGCAACATTGCTGCTCGCGTTGGTCGAGATCCAATGACTGTTAGCAGAATATGGAATCGGTGGTTTCAGGAGGGTAATACGGAACGCCGTGCTGGATCCCAACGGCCTCGTATCACTAGCAGTCGAGATGACAGGCATCTTATCCGCATGGCCGTAACGGATCGTGCAGCCACGTCTCGATCCTTGAGTCAACAGATGGGGACGTTTGCAGCTCAACAACCATCTGCACGAACAGTTCGACGACGCTTGCAGCAGCGTGGACTATCAGCTTGGAGACCACGGCTGCGGTTACCCTTGACGCTGCATCACAGACAGGAGCGCCTGCGATGGTGTGCTCAATGACGAACCTGGCTGCACGAATGGCAAAACCGCATTTTTTCGGATGAATCCAGGTTTCGTTTACAGCATCATGATGGTCGCATCCGTGTTTGGCGACATCGCGGTGAACGCACATTGGAAGCGTTTATTCGTCACCGCCATACTGGCGTATCACCATGCGTGATGGTATGGGGTGCCATTGGTTACACGTCTCGGTCACCTCTTGTTCGCATTGACGGCACTTTGAACAGTGGACGTTACATTTCAGATGTGTTACGACTCGTGGCTCTACCCTTCATTCGATCCCTGCGAAACTCTACATTTCAGCAGGACAATGCACGACCGCATGTTGCAGGTCTTGTACGGGTCTTTCTGGATACAGAAAATGTTCGACTGCTGCCCTGGCCAGCACATTCTCCAGATCTTTCACCAACTGAAAACGTCTGGTCAATGGTGGCCGAGCAACTGGCTCGGCACAATACGCCAGTCACTACTCTTGATGAACTGTGGTATCGTGTTGAAGCTGCATGGGCAGCTGTACCTGTACACGCCTTCCAAGCTCTGTTTGACTCAATGCCCAGGCGTATCAAGGCCGTTATTACGGCCAGAGGTGGCTGTTCTGGGTACTGATTTCTCAGGATCTATGCACCCAAATTGCGAGAAAATGTAATCACATGTCAGTTATAGTTTAATATATTTGTCCAATGAATACCCGTTTACCGGCCGAAGTGGCCGTGCGGTTAAAGGCGCTGCAGTCTGGAACCGCAAGACCGCTACGGTCGCAGGTTCGAATCCTGCCTCGGGCATGCATGTTTGTGATGTCCTTAGGTTAGTTAGGTTTAAGTAGTTCTAAGTTCTAGGGGACTAATGACCTCAGCAGTTGAGTCCCATAGTGCTCAGAGCCATGTGAACCATTTTTGAATACCCGTTTATCATCTGCAGTTCTTCTTGGTGTAGCAATTTTAATGGCCAGTAGTGTATGTTGGGCTGGTGTACTTCAATCAAAATATTTCGTAGTAGAATTAAGTTATAAAGATGTTTAGAACAATTACAAAGTAAGTCGTTATTTTGTTATGCACACACCATTCAGTTTCGATCTTTGTAGTGCCAGACACTTGTATGTATCATATTTCGTGCAAAGAAGGCGTTAAATGAAGGGAGAGGGTGAAACTGTACCAAAACATGCAGTTATTCCTAATTATGTAAATCTGATAGCATGTCATAAATTAGTTCTGACTTTAATTTTCTGTGTTTAAGAATAAAATTATGTATTAAATGCAGAGTGAAAATAGTGGACATGAAAATACTTTTTTTGTGTTTTGATGAGCATCGTAGTTCCGTTGCATAGTATTTTTTTTAATTGTAACGAATTATAAAATTATGTGGTGATAAGTGTGTGTAAGATTATATAATGTATTTAGATTTAAGTATTTAAATCTTACAAAAATTGTAAACGAATTGTGGTCATGTTTAAGAATTATTTTGATTAATGTAGTGTCAGGTTACCCGACTCAGGACTGGGGATATGAGCGGGAAAACGAGGTCTTTGGTCGTTGTCCGTTGTGGTCGTAAGTTCAGAGCGGCAAAGCGCTGCGAGTGCAGGCATGGACGCCAGTGTATGTGAATAAACTGTGAAGGAACAGCGTGAAAGTGTGTAGGTGCGAGACAATGAACAGTGTGTACGAATTGCACCGATTATTATTTATCCAGATCGGATTTGTGAACTTTAATGTGCATGGCCACAAAGCTAGAAGTTTTTTTTTTTAAATAAATAAGATTCGATGTGAACTTGTATAGTGTACCTCATTTTGCGCACGGTTGTGGTATGGACAATTGCGTATTCAGTTGACTGCTGTTCAAAGGCAAGCCAATATATGACTCAGTATTAGGGGCGTAAATGCAACCGTTCGCTACCAACCCCCTTTCCAGATGAGCCACGTGAAAAAAGGGTAGTGAACGAGCCCGAGTACAGTTGCAAAGAAACCTTGATGGAATATGTCTAAGATTGTACATAGCGTATAAGAAACAACTAGCTCCTTTTCTAACAGCAGTCTGCTGTAGGTCGTTGGGGGACCTAAGGATTCTTAGTAATGGGGAAAAATGAATCTGCCTTTCAGTAGGGATTGTTGTACAGACGCGTACATCTACAGAACTACATCGGTGAGGTCAATATGTAGTAGAATTTACTAAAATGTATTCTGCTCGCGTATCTGTACATGGAAAATCTCCTGGGTAGGAATTAGCACGGATTCAATAATCAAAGATCTTGGGAAAGCGAGCTCACACTTTTCGTCCATGAGGCCCAGGACGCAGTAGTTACCGCTGGGCAGACTAGTGTACTCTTTGACTTTTGAAGTGGCTCGGTTAAGTTCCGCACTGTCGCCTGCTGTGGAGAGCATGAGTATACGGAGAACAAGACCAGCTTTGAGATAAGCCTGAAGGGTTCCTGGGAAATGGCACGTAATTATCATCGGGGAGATGTCTTCAGACATGAAAGTAACTGCTGGCGTATTTCTAGGGAGTGTTGTAGGAAAATTACTGTTCTGACTTAGTGGGTAACACCGAAAGTTCCATGAGGCTTTTCGCGGCAGATTCTCTTCTGTACAGAGAAGTCCCAACGCCACAAAATTGTAGCGAGATGCAGCAAAACATGCAGAGGACCGACGATCGGTGCAGGGATTAGCGCATGAATAGGCGGAAATGTCGTTGTTTCATAATTATACTATTGTCGAACAACAGCTGAAAGCAGTCACATGCAGTAAGTAGTTGGCAATACACCGAGCGATTTAATGTGCGACAACCGCAAAAGTCAGTCGTTAAGAAGAGCAGTCTTCCGACGGAGGAGGTAACTTGCAAAAGCCTGGTCCGACAGGTACTCGAGTATCGCCCCTCGGCCTGGGACGTTGACGAGGAAGCTCTGATAAATACCCGCAGTGCCCTCCACTACACGCCGTAAGGTTGCCTGCTGGGTCTAGTGTATGTGCAGGCGCGGTAGGGGAGCTTGACAGAAGTCTCTGGGCCTGTATTTTGAGGCTATGCCAGACAGGATGTACTTTCGCAATTGGAAACAGATGCTAAATGAAGTCCGCACTAAGAATGATACTTCTCGATGGGGAATTGGTCATTTAAAGTTGCGGTAGAGGCCAGGTTGTGTTACATGCGCAGACTCTGTCAACCTCAAATCGTATCAGTGACATTGTATAACGCTTGCTGGTTTGTGATGAAAGAAAACATATTCAGAATGAATCTCGGCTGCAGTGAAAGATGATCTGAACATCACCAAAGCGTGTCCGCGATGTAAAACTGTTGCCAAAGGCAATCAGTAAACAGAAACCGAGCTTCACTGCCAACTTGATGAATGGAAGGATTGATACCAGAAAATACTTTGGTCCTGTTCGCATAGCACCGACCAGGTTGTAAAAAGCAGTCGGGTGAATATCCTCATTCACAGAACCTTACACATGGGCAGTATTTGCGTCATGAGCGGGCACATATAGATTGCAAAGTCCACGAAAACCATTGGTGGGAAAGGGAGGCTCTCATCTACATGGAGAACAAGTGTTGCAGTGACATGGATTATCGGTCACACAGCAGAGTACAAAACACAGAATAGCTACACCACATTCAACTATTGTCAGTCGTAAATCGAATATTAAAATCGATTTACAAGAGGACAGACTATTACATAGAAAATCTCGGCAAAATATTGTGGACTGTGATTAATCTCTGAGTGTAGAGTATGTCTGGAAGACGTCATGAACACCATACAAGATAGCGACCCTCTGCCCCTGAACACCTTGCCTTTACTCCGTCAGAGATTCGGGAGGACGCCAGAGTCGCGGAAGACAAATGCCGGTATGGTTCCTTATAAGTTTTCTTCATATAATGGAGGGTATTTCAAAAAGGTTTCTCTGATTTCGCAAGACTATCTTGTAAATGATTGGAGATAGGAACCTGGTGTAAATTTGAACTTAGGCATGGGACTAAAAAGTTTTTATTTTCAAAACAACCATCCGGTTTTAGTATGAAAGCTTTCACGACCGGATGACATATCTTCTGGTAAACCTTTGGGATGTAAGGTCGTGCTGCGCTGGACACCTTCAGAGGGGTGTTTCTCCTCCGGTGAGTCTTGCCGGAGGAGAAACACCCCTCTGAAGATGTCCAGCGCAGCTCTGGACGAAACGTTAGGAGCTAAAGAGTTTCATGGACCACGACCTTACATCCCGGAAGGTTTACCAGAAGATAAACCATCCGGTTTTCCAAAGGTATATCTTTTTACCTGCTTGTACAGGCAACCTTAAGGTGCTTTCTACAATTACGTTCAGGATCAGACTTTTCACTTACTTTTCGCAAAAGTGCAGTGTGCCCTCCACCGGACACACAAGCATCCAGATGATACTCAAACTCGGCCCATACTTTTGCGACTGTGTCCGAAGTGAACTGCGTTCACAGTTGTTGCTGTACGGCGTCGGAGTTCATCCAGAGTTATAGGGAGGGGAGACAGGTGGACGGAGTCTCACAAACTCCTATAAAACAGAAATTTCGCGTACCGTGAGAGTAGGTGACCTTGTAATGCGAGGTATGTACTCCCCTTACGGCTGATGCGTCGTTGAGGAATGCTCTTACATGCAGGTGCCATTGCGTCGATGTTCCATTCTCTTGAGCAACGAAATTTCCGCCATGTATTCGCAGTTGTGTAAAAGATCTGGTCTCCAACAGATCTAGGTACGTGATTCCTGTAACTGTCTTTTTAACAAAAGAGGCCGTGAATCTTTTTGCGGGAAAGAACCCAACACACGCAAAGCTTTGGACAGTCTGTCTCGTGCCCAAGAACAGTATGTGGCTTTTGTATTCCCCACACTATTAAGTTGTGGTGGTACTCTTCTCGTCTTCAATGGAGCATAGTCTGATCACGGAACGCTAAACGTGAAAGGACATTATCTTCCATCTCTGCGCCCAGAACGATTTAATAAAGCTCTACAAGTTGTTGATTATCACAGTCAATTCACTGCTGAATTATTTGTAGAATTACTGCAACCATTCAGTTTTGTGTATCTTTTCTTTATGCCAAGATGCGTTTCAGCTTTTTTTTCCGTCTTCACTTGTCGTAGTACGTTTGCATGTCCGTCAGTGTGAAGTTATTGTTGACTGCATTTTGAACGCTGCGCCTACCTTCTATTCTGTAATTTGTTGCATGTTTTTCTGCCTTTGTACGCTTAGCACAAATACTTTTAGTTTAACTGCAGCACTGATGTAGCGCAGCGTTCGTTATTTGGCCGACTAATCCTGTATTGTTTGAAACACAAATATAGCCGCAAAACACTCGGGCAGACACACGAGGACTGGCTCTCTGTCGGCTGGAACGAGTAAACTTTTTTGTACTTTGTGCAAAACTTTGTTGAGTGCTCTCTGTCTTTAACGAGTACGCTGGGATGCCTGTGGAGTTCACCATACGTAAGCATGCAGATCGTGAAACTACCGGAGCCACTTCCGTATACGTTGTGAGCTGGGCGAGGTGCTACGAGGGTTGTTTTTTAAGTAAGGGCCGTTTTTATTTAAAAAAAGTTACAAATACTTTTGTAAAAAAACTTTTGTTTTCTGATTCTACACACTTTTACCTATTTTTCTACATAGTTGCCTTGTTTAGTTAAGCACTTGTCATACCGTACAACTAAGTTTTTAATTCCCTCTTCAAAGAATTCGGCCGCCTGCTCCGACAGCCAAGAGTTCACGGCCGCTTTCACTTCATCGTCGTCATTGAAACGCTGCCCGCCAAGATGGTGTTTCAGGTACCGGAAAAGGTGAAAATCGCTAGGAGCAAGGTCGGGGCTGTATGGTGCATGGTCCAAAACTTCCCAGCCAAAAGAATCAATGAAATCCCGAGTCTTTTGAGAGGTGTGAGGCCTAGCGTTATCGTGCAGGAGCAAAACTACTTTTGTCAGCATGCCGCGCCTTTTGTTTTGAATTGCTCTGCGGAGCTTCTTTAGAGTTGCACAGTAGGCATCTGGGTTGATTGTCGTTCCTCGTGGCATTAAGTCCACTAGCAAAACACCGCGCCGGTCGCAGAACACAGTTGCCATAATCTTGCGCTTTGACAGCGTCTGTTTGGCTTGTGTGTCGCCATTCCATCGATTGTCGCTTGCTTTCGGGAGTGATATGGGATACCCATGTTTCATCTCCAGCGACAATTTGACTCAACATGTCATCCCCTTCTTCCTCGTAACGAATCAAGAAGTTCAATGAAGTGCCAAATCTCTTCCCTTTGTGGTCCTCTGTGAGGAGTCTGGGTACCCACCGAGAACACAATTTATTAAAGTTTAGGTTTTCAGACACAATTTTGTACAAAACCGATCTTGAAACTTGTGGAAATTCCAAAGAAAGAGTGGAAATTGTGAATCTTCTGTCCTCACGAATCTTTGTTTCGACTGGAGCCACCAAATCATCAGTGATCACAGAGGGCCGGCCTGAGCGTTCTTCGTCTTGGACGTTTTGACGGCCATTTTTAAACTCTCTGACCCATTGACGCACTTTACCTTCACTCATTGCATCCAAGCCATAAACTTCTGTTACCTGACGATGAATTTCTGCAGCTGATAGGCTTCTCGCGGTCAAAAAACGTATCACTGACCGTATCTCACACGCGGCCGGCGATTCAATAATCGTAAACATTGTAAAGTAGCACAGCGATGCGTACACGTCAGCTACAGAGCTGCAACTTGCATCAGTGTGAACGGGAAGGATGCCGGCAAGTGGCGCGGTGGCTTGTTGCGGCGCCCGCGCGAACTACGGGACTATACGCGAGAACGGCCCTTACTTAAACAACCACCCTCGTACTTCGTACTTCCGACGCAGATCACACCTTACTATTGTAATCGAATTGTACCTGTTGAAAAGAACGCAGTACTCCTTCTTGTGCTGTTATCTTCACTTCCAGTCGACGCACATCGGGTAATGAAAGAGCGAGGGAGCTGCCACTTAATGGCAACCGAACGAACTGGCAACTTACAACGGGTGCAAAGGTGAACTTATAATGTCGATGCAGAAATTAAAATTGACCCCAAGATTCAGTGTTCAGTCATGTACGAGATGCGGTCCTCTGAAATCGTATCTTTTTGAAACACTTCGTATTATCCAAATGATGAAACCATTTTAACCACCGCAGGCTATCAGTTTTATACCTTTAATGAACTAGGCATGTTATTTACGTAAATGAATGAAACTGACAGCCTACTGTGGTAAAAATTGTTCTATCACTTAGAAATATATTGAGACCATAGACCCGTCCATGAAGAAATTATAACCCTGTATCAGTCAATGCTTTGGCACTCGTAATAAGTGTTAAATATTTGCGGTATTATTACGGCACTCCACGAGACGAGCGGAGGGACCTCGGTAGGTGCGTGCGCAGCTGTACAGAGTGGCAGGCTGTCGGCCATTAAGCGCGAACGGCGACGGCTGCTCATTTCGCGAACTCACTGCCAGCTCCAGTGTGCTCACCGGGCGTGCAAATTGACGGACGTGAGCCGTGCGCAACTGGGCATCACGTTTGCGGCGTGGCTAATAGCGCCAGACGGGGAAGTGGCTTTTGCGTTACAGGGCTGCATACCTCCCAGGGATCTGCTCTACGGCTAACGGTTGGCCGCGTTTCAAGAGAGTGCTCCGTAAAACATGATTCCACTCGGTTAGATGACTGACTAGTTCGGGCTACCAAGTTATTCATAGCTAGTTCGAAAAGTGGCCATGTTTCGATTGATCTAGTCACAGAAATAAATGAGATCGCAAGCAATGTCACTCGCTTCACGAACACGTAAGGTTAGTACACCCCTTCAACCAAGACTAGGGTTTACGGTCGTCCGTTTCAAGGAGCTTACTATCAAGATTTCAAATATTGGTTTTTTATTGCTAGAATCATCCACCCACCCGTTTGTACATGAAGTTTGAGAAAACACGCACGCTCTCGCTCTCTCCCTCTCCCTCTCCCCCCCTCCCACTCCCCCTCCCCCTCCCTCCATCGCTCCTTCCTTCGCTTCAGAATGTGCCACTTATGTAATAATGCGTTGCAGCACTCGTAGATGACAGTACTGGTTCGTGATCACAAGGTGTTCCTGTGACGTCTTTCCTTTTTGTGCACTTCTTCTTACTTAGTGTTACGCTACGAAATGGGTGTCGGAATATTGCAGACTTGAAGGAAGTTTAGGAAGTTTCCGGAAATTTTTGATGGAAACAAATTGAATAACAAGTGACAGAGGACAGAGCTGAGAAAACGATCATCCCCAACGTTTTCTACATTATACAATTGTTGAGGCTTTCGGGGCTCTTCGGACTACGTTAGTTTAGCGACTTTTTGACGAGTGGCTGTCATTGCCAAATTTCAGAAAAATCCTTAAATCAGACGAAGGTCCTGAGACGAAAGCCAACAGGCAATACGTCCTATTCTACACTGTGTGTTCAACATAGGAGCAAAGAAATTGGAAGCAACTCGAAACGTTGTTGCCCCTCCGAGGATAATCCAGTAGAAGGAATCTAAAAGAAAACAATCGTACAATTCAAGAGGGTGAGCTCCTTGTGAACGATTCATCACACTCAGTTACACCAATGATCTCTGGAACTCTACCCAATTATTAGCAGGTGTGGTGACCAGTTAAACATGTGCAGTTTGGATATCTGAACCTTCAAGTGAAGTCTAAAAAAGTCAGTGAAAACGAGAGAAAGAGGCATTTCGGCGTCTCTGCTTCCTCGTAATCAAAGGATTGCCAAGGATATGGATCATTGTTATTCTGGTTTGTTAATTGTGAATAAAATTAATGATGTACGTCATCATCAAAAAAGAAAGGAATGGCTAATTTAAAAAAAAGAAAGCCTGTAGAAATTTTTCTCTCCTGCCGCAGGTATTACGCGTAAGACAAAGATGTGGTCACTTTCTGTGAAAGGTTTACTGATGAGAACCTAAACATAATCCTTCACATATATTCCCATCTACATAGCTCTAATACCGTCACAAACAAAGTACAACGACCGAGGAAACTGTATATGCGCAGTGTGATGCATATCGTTAAAATGACGAAAGTCATTTACCGACGAGTTTGGTTGTGAGGTAATCGCACATCCTCTGTGTTCGCCTAGTCTTTTGTCATCAGACGCCAAACCGTCTTGCTCTATATCCACTAACCTCAGAGGTCATTCCTTGAACAAGTTTGATGTGTAAAATAAAGTTTGCTTGGTGATTTCACTAATTTTTATCACAGCCAGAAAATATCAGACTGTTGTTTCTCGCTCTCTCTCTCTCTCTCTCTCTCTCTCTCTCTCTCTCTCTTCTCTCTCTCTCTCTCTCTCTCTCTCTCTCTCTCTCTCTCTCTCTGTCTCTCTCTCTTAGCAGTGCGGGCCTGCGTGGTTCGCATTTGCAGACGATGGCACCACTAGTGTGCCGACAGTTTAGATTCAGGATGTGGAAGATCCACACCAGTGCATATTCACTATGCTCTACTAGCAAGAGACTGATAACCTTGCAGTTTAGTCCCTTTAATCTACAAACCGACCAACATCTAGTCGTACTGCGGTTCTAGCTGGACAACGGCTTGTTGGGCACCTTTAAATTTTATGCTTATCCATTACGGATATTTTAGAACCGTGACTGTATATTAATGTAAATAAGTTATGCATAACTGCAACCAGTCACTTTTTCAATAATAACGCTTTATTACATTAACCGGTTTTCGAACCCTTTCAGGTTCATCTTCAGATGATTTTGGGAGGATCCGGGAAGTTACATCATTACTGGTAGTAGCATAATGCTGGGTGCTGGTTTGTGACAGTATAGGCGGCTTTTTTCGTATCTGTCTGCCTCCATTTTGGTGTCCAGAACACTTTCACACGAACTGTATTAGTTCGCACTTTGAAAGTGTGAACTAATATAGTTCGTGTGAAAGTGTTCTGGACACCAAAATGGAGTTCACACTTTGAAAGTGTGAACTAATATAGTTCGTGTGAAAGTGTTCTGGACACTAAAATGGAGGCAGACAGATACGAAAAAAGCCGCCTATACTGTCACAAATCAGCACCCAGCATTATGCTACTACCAGTAATGATGTAACTTCCCGGATCCTCCCGAAATCATCTGAAGATGAACCTGAAAGGGTTCGAAAACCGGTTAATGTAATATAAAGCATTATTACTGAAAAAGTGACTGGTTGCAGTTGTGTATACCTTTAAATTTTGCCTTTCTATGTAACGGCATAGCGTAACCCCTTACAATTTTCTCACTTTCGTCGTGTTTGGTGATAAACATCATTGAATGATTGCGTGAATATTATTATGGAAAGAAGTGAAACTGAGATCGCTAGCTAAGGTTGTTCCTTTCACTGGCATGATCCAAGCTGTCACAGCAGACAACCTATTTCTTGGGCTGATTTCAATCCTGCGACCGTAAGCAAGTTGCGCTTCTGACGAATGGAACGGCCCGCTCTAAAGGCTGCATACAGTAAACTCTGTTTTAACTTAGTGTTAATGCTGCTTCACGTCGTGCTGTTACTGTAGTGTAGGTTAAGGCGGAAAAGAAACCAACGGTCTGTGCTTTCGTTCACTAGCAGTTGTGCCCCCCAGGGGGTCCACAACTCTTTCGTGGATACGTGCGTGGCGAGCACGGGGCCCCGAGCCATTGCAGCCTTCTCTCTCTCCCGGGCTGCATTTCCTTTCCCTTCCCCTCCTTTCCCCTCCATACCCCTTTCCCCTCGCCCTCTCCTCTCCCTCTATTGGTGTCCTTGCTTATGTTGGCCCCCGCTATCCTCCTGGTTCTGTTGGTTTTACACTCCGGCTTTGTTGCGTAATCATCTCCTCCTTTTGGCATTCCTTGGTCCCCCTCTGGGGTTTGACCTCCATTCCAAAATTTCTCTTCCGTAGTGTGAGCCATTTGGGGAAGAGCACCTTACCTAGTGTCTCCGACGTGTGCCCTCCTAGTACATTCCACCTTTTCTTTTACGCCGTTGTCTGATGCTAGGGTGCATAGCCAGCACGGTAGCCAGCCCGTGTGGTGGGGTCGCTATGTACCCTTTTGGTTGAGCCCCCTGAACACACAGGGATCACACTTCTGATACCTGAGCTGTGACCTCCTCATGCATGCCTTGGAGTGGTTGCTCGTCGTCCTGGAGCATCGCAACTCCCGGCAATGGCCGCCGTGCCAGACGGCCCTTGCTGTGGCTGGGTGGCGCCCGTGAGGAGAGCCCCTGATCGGAGTGGGTGGTATCAGGGCGGACGCTATGCAGATGAAACGCATACGGGTCCAAAACTCTGGCCGCTCTTCTGCGGCCGTCTCTCTGCGTGGTACTGATTCCTCAAGTGCTGCTTCTCTTGCCCCTTCGGCCTTCCCTTCCATGGCTACCCCCTGGGAAGAGGGTCAGGCCCGTCGTCTAGGGGCAAAACCTTTCCCCCGTTATCTAGTTTGCACCAGGACTGATGGAGATACTTTCACCAGTGTCAAACCTTTATTCTTTGTGGAACACATTGAAGACAAGTTCGGCGAAGTGGACTCCCTGAGCAAGATGCGGTCGGGTTCGTTGCTGATAAAAACTGTTTCGGCTGCCCAATCTGCGGCCCTTCGTGCCTGTACCCATCTTGGCACAATTCCCGTGTCCATTACCCCTCACCAGTCTCTAAATATGGTACAAGGTGTGATTTTTCACAGAGACCTCATCCTTCAAACTGATGAGGAACTTCGGGACAATCTCGGACGGCGGGGTGTTCACTTTGTTCGGCGTGTTCAGAAAGGTCCTAAAGATAATCGTATTGATACTGGTGCCTTTATCCTGGCCTTTGAAGGGGATACCCTTCCTGAGAAAGTTAAGATTATGGTCTATCGCTGTGATGTGAAGCCGTACATCCCACCTCCTATGCGGTGTTTTAAGTGCTTGCGTTTTGGCCACATGTCTTCTCGCTGTTCCCAGGACCCTCTCTGTGGTGACTGTGGACGTCCACTCCATGAGGGGAGTCCCTGTGTTCCCCCTCCTGTATGTGTAAATTGTCATGGTAGTCATTCTCCACGTTCAGCAGATTGCCCAGTCTATAAGAAAGAAAAAAAGATACAGGAGTATAAGTCCCTTGATCGTTTAAGCTACACAGAGGCCCGTAAGAAATATGCACGATTGCACCCTGTGTCCATGACATCTAGTTACGCCTTGGTTACATCTTCATCCCTTCCTCCCCCTTCCTTACCCCCATCCTGGACCCCTCTCCTTCCCCCCTCCCCTGCGGCTCCCACACCTTCTCCTCTGGGCGCTGCTCCCCCTCCCCAGCCGGAGAAGTGTCCCACTCCTTCGGCGTCTGCCGGTCAAGGGCGCCTCTCCCGGGATGCCCCTTCCCGGCACCTTCCAGGTCAAAGGTCTGCTGCAGCGCGGCGACCGCGAGAGCCGCGGTCTATCGGCCCCCAGGTCGCCCGGTCTCTTTCTGTTCCTGATCTTGCTGCAGCTGGCTCCATTATGCCACACAGCCCTCCTCGATCTCAGCCTGAAAAGAAGAAGAAACATAAGTCCCGGGACAAAGAGCCTCTGGTGTCACCGGAGGTCCCTTCCCCGACTTCACAACCGGATTCTGACCTGTCGTTTATGGATGTCGCCCCCTCCTTGTCGGTGACGGGTGGGGACCCTGCGGTATGACTGGATTTAGCGTGTTCAGCCCTCATTTAAACCATCGTTCTGTGGTTCTCCAATGGAATTGTAATGGCTACTATCGTCACCTTCCGGAATTGAAATCCCTTCTTTCGTCCTACTCAGCAGCTTGTGTGGTTCTACAGGAATCCCATTTTACTGATGCTCACTCACCGACCCTCCGTGGGTTCCGTGTTTTCTGTCGAAATCGGGTCGGACCCTTGCGGGCTTCTGGTGGCGTTTGTACGTTGGTCCGTACAGACATTGCTAGCACGTGGATTCCTCTCCAAACTACATTGGAAGCGGTTGCTGTTAGGGTCCACTTAGACTCTGCAGTCACAGTATGCAATCTTTATCTCCCTCCTGACAGGACTCTTACACCTGCTGCCTTAACCACCCTTCTTCAGCAACTTCCTCCTCCCTTCCTCCTCCTTGGGGATTTTAATGCTCATCATCCTTTGTGGGGCAGTGCCTTTCCATCTAGACGAGGTCTTCTTATAGACCAATTTATTGCAGACCACGACCTGTGCCTTCTTAATGATGGCTCCCCTACTCATTTCAGTGCTGGTCATGGTACCTTTTCTGCCATTGATCTTTCTCTTTCTTCTCCCTCTCTCCTCCCTTCATTACACTGGTCGCCACACGACGACCTTTGTGACAGTGACCATTTCCCGTTGATTATCACGTTCCCTTCCCGCTCCCCGATGGAGAGGTTACCTCGTTGGTCTTTCCACCGCGCCGATTGGCCTCTATATACTGCACAGGTCGAGTTTTCTCCCTCTTTGTCGGGTTGTATTGATGACGTCCTACGTGACGTGTCTGACGCGATTGTTCGCGCTGCTAACCTTGCTGTCCCGCGCTCATCTGGACAATTTCGTCGTCGGCAAGTCCCGTGGTGGAGTACGGCCATTGCCATTGCCATCCGTGATCGCCGTCGAGCTTTGCAACACTTTAAGAGGCACCCATCTGTAGCCAGCCTTTCTACCTTTAAGCGCCTTCGCGCTAAAGCCCGTTATTTAATCAAACAGAGCAAGCGGATATGTTGGGAACGATTCGTTTCTTCCCTTGGTTCCACTGTCCCTCTGTCACGGGTATGGGCTACACTTCGCTCTCTCCAAGGTTGCCATCGGCAGTCCACCGTGCCAGGCCTTCACCTCCCAGATGGCATTTGTACGGACCCATTAGTTCTCGCAGAACATCTTGCGACCCATTTTGCAGTGGCATCAGCATCGGCCTCCTATCCAGCTGCTTTCCTTCATCAAAAACAGCAGGCTGAAGCTGTCACCTTATGTTTCACCACTTGTGAGTCAGAATCTTACAACGAACCTTTCACTGAATGGGAATTTCTTTCTGCTCTATCTTCTTCTCACGATACGGCCCCTGGCCCAGATTCCATTCATAACCAGCTGCTTCAACATCTCAGTGCTCCACAACGGCACCATCTTCTTCGGGTGTTTAACCGTATCTGGCTCCAGGGTGACTTCCCTTCTCAGTGGAGGGATAGCATTGTGGTTCCTGTCCTTAAGCCTGGTCAGAACCCCCTATCTGTTGATAGCTATCGGCCAATTAGTTTGACCAATGTTGGTTGTAAGTTACTTGAACGGCTGGTAGCCCGTCGGCTCACTTGGGTCCTCGAATCTCGGGATCTATTGTCCTCTTACCAGTGTGGCTTTCGAGAGGGACGATCTCCAATCGATCATTTACTTCGCTTGGAATCCGCAGTTCGGCAGGCTTTTTCCCAGCGCCGCCATTTGGTTGCAGTGTTTTTTGACCTTCGCAAGGCCTATGACACGGCCTGGCGCCATCACATCTTACTAACCCTTCATCAGTGGGGTCTTCGGGGCCCACTCCCGATTTTTATCCGCCAGTTCCTGATCCATCGGTCATTCAGAGTTCGAGTTGGTACTGCTTTTAGTTCTCCACGGACCCAGGAGACGGGCATCCCACAGGGTTCTGTCTTGAGTGTCCTTCTTTTCCTCATTGCTATCGATGGACTTGTGGCCTCTGTCGGTCCCTTGGTCGCCCCTGCCCTGTATGTGGATGATTTCTGCATTTGGGTTAGTTCCTCCTCGATGCCATCTGCAGAACGGCAGCTCCAGGTGGCTATACGGCGTGCCTCTGCATGGACCCTCTCACACGGGTTTCAATTCTCTCCTTTAAAATCGCGGGTGGTCCACTTCTGTCGCCGTACTACGGTCCACCCTGATCCAGAGCTCTATCTCGCTGCACAAAGATTGCCTGTGGTTCCACAGTTTCGTTTCCTGGGTCTTCTTTTCGACAACAAGCTCACTTGGCTGCCCCATATCAGACTCCTGAAGGTAGGATGTTTCCGTAAACTCAATGTCCTTCGCTTCCTTGCCCACTCCTCTTGGGGTGCGGACCGTTCCCTCCTCCTCCGTCTTTATCGTGCTCTAGTTCTGTCACGTTTGGATTATGGTTGTCAAGTTTATGGTTCAGCTGCTCCTTCCACACTGCATGTGCTGGATCCAGTCCACCATCGTGGTATCCGTTTGCCCACCGGTGCCTTCCCTACTAGCCCTGTTGATAGTCTCCTGGTTGAAGCTGGGATCCCCCCCCCCCTTTCTGTTCGGCGGTCCCAGCTTCTGGTGTCTTATGCCCTTACTATCCGTTCTTCTCCCACTCATCCTTCCTATTCTATCCTATTCCCAGACCATGGACGTCGCCCGCCCGACTCCCGCCCTCGGGCGGGTTTACCGGTTGGGCTGCGCCTTGCGTCTCTTTACCGTGATTTTCAGCTTCCTTCTTTGTCCTGTCTTCCTCGCTCCCTCCCCTCCACCCCTCCTTGGTTAGTTCCTCGACCTCGAATTCGGATGGATCTCCGCCGCGGTCCGAAAGATTCCGTCCCCCCGGTGGTGTTCCGTACCTTTTTCCGCCAAATTTTATGGGAGTTTAGGGATGCTGTTGTTTTTTACACTGATGGCTCTAAATCTGCTGATCGTGTTGGGTATGCCTTCACGTCGTTTGTTGGAACGGAAAATCATCTGCTGCCACCCTCATGTGGGGTGTTTACTGCGGAATTGATGGCAATTTCCCGGGCCCTTACCTTTATTAAACAATCCCAACACAACCGCGTTTTGTTATGTACGGACTCGATGAGTGGACTTCTCGCTATTGACCGGTGTTTTTCGCGCCATCCCTTGGTCTCTGCCATCCATGACCATCTCGCTGGTCTTCACCGTGCTGCTTGTTCCATTGACTTCCTATGGGTCCCGGGCCATGTGGGTATCCCGGGTAATGAGCTCGCTGATCGTTTGGCTGGGGGAGCGGTTACTTACCCCCCGTTTTCTGTAACCCCTCCTGCAGCGGATTTACGGCTTCACATCAAATCCCACTTTGCACAGTCATGGGCTAATTCTTGCGAGGCTACTCCACTGTCTAATAAACTTCGTGCAATTAAGGTGAATCCCGGCCCATGGCGTTCTTCCTTTCGCCTCTCCCGCAAGGACTCGACCACACTGTGTTGTCTCCGCATTGGCCATACCAGGCTGACCCATGGTTTCCTTTTGCGTGATGAGCCACCCCCGCTCTGTGGTTGTGGAGCCTTCCAGTCAGTGGCCCACATTTTGGTTGAATGCCCCCTTCTTTTGGCTCTGCGTGCTAAGTACAGACTCCCCCACACTTTACCTTTGATGTTGGCTGACGATTCCCGGATGGTCTCTCTGGTTCTAGGTTTCCTCCGGGAGAGTGGTTTTTATTTTCAGTTTTAAGGTTTTTAATCTCTCTCTGGTGCAGGGGCGGGGCGGTGAGTGTTTGGGTGTCTCCCACTGTCAGCAGTGTTCGGAGATTCCTGATTCACCCCCCTGACCGAATTCCTATTTTCTTCCCCTTTTACTCTGTTTTTATCCTTCTTTTTAAGGCTTTGCTAGTATTTCTATTCCCATACGTACTTTCTGCATTATAGCAGTTGTACTTTTTAAGTCACAGGTGGTCTTGCCTAGGCTGCTTCAGCATAGTGTTGGGTTCGTTCTCTTGCCGACTTCCCTCATTTTGTTTTTTACCAATGACATGACTGCCTTTTTACGTTTTTTCCCTTTTTCCGTTTTATTGTTCTGACTTTACTGAGTTGTCCCATTAGCTGAATGGCGCATATTTGAAACAAGGGACTGATGACCTTGCTGTTTGGTCCCTTAACCTTCAACCAACCAACCAACCAACTAGCAGTTGTGAAAATGGCAACGTCAGGAAAGAATGTCTCGATTCATTGCAGACTTGGAGAATGTGAAGAGCGGATGAGTTGTGGTAATAGCTGAGTGGCGGCCTGCCTGCAGACACGGCAGCGTTTAGAGCCAGCAGGTTAAAGGGCTTCAGATTGAGTTGCAACCTCACAGCAGGTGACAGTATACTTCGTCAGCATCAACGAAAACCTTGTGGCTTCGGAGGGAGCATTATGAGCGAAGTTCATAGAAGTGTTAGTCACATCATGACGTTTCAATTGTTTATAAGTTACGAAGGTATCTATAACGAACGCATGGACGGTGTTGCTAAAGTGAAGAGTGTGGGATATGTAGTGTTTTACGACAAGTCGTCCTCTTACTTGGACTCCAGCGATGACCTCGTACGAAGCACCCAAAAGCTAAAACCGCACCCTGTTGAACAGCAGAGCGCGCAGTCACCAGGTGTAACACTTCGGTGCACCTATGGTTACAGTAGGCGCATGTACATCCAGTTCCTCATTACAGCGAGGTTACCGTGCTACGATAGTAGTGGAAGTTTGCGGCGCTCGGAGCTGGTGATGAAAGCTTCGTACGATATATTTTTGATATTAGAATTTCTGATCTTATTTCACCGTCTGATATCTGGCCATCAGCAGACAAGCGCACGTGTCCATGACCTCGTACGAAGCACCCAAAAGCTAAAACCGCACCCTGTTGAACAGCAGAGCGCGCAGTCACCAGGTGTAACACTTCGGTGCACCTATGGTTACAGTAGGCGCATGTACATCCAGTTCCTCATTACAGCGAGGTTACCGTGCTACGATAGTAGTGGAAGTTTGCGGCGCTCGGAGCTGGTGATGAAAGCTTCGTACGATATATTTTTGATATTAGAATTTCTGATCTTATTTCACCGTCTGATATCTGGCCATCAGCAGACAAGCGCACGTGTCCATGACCTCGTACGAAGCACCCAAAAGCTAAAACCGCACCCTGTTGAACAGCAGAGCGCGCAGTCACCAGGTGTAACACTTCGGTGCACCTATGGTTACAGTAGGCGCATGTACATCCAGTTCCTCATTACAGCGAGGTTACCGTGCTACGATAGTAGTGGAAGTTTGCGGCGCTCGGAGCTGGTGATGAAAGCTTCGTACGATATATTTTTGATATTAGAATTTCTGATCTTATTTCACCGTCTGATATCTGGCCATCAGCAGACAAGCGCACGTGTCCATGACCTCGTACGAAGCACCCAAAAGCTAAAACCGCACCCTGTTGAACAGCAGAGCGCGCAGTCACCAGGTGTAACACTTCGGTGCACCTATGGTTACAGTAGGCGCATGTACATCCAGTTCCTCATTACAGCGAGGTTACCGTGCTACGATAGTAGTGGAAGTTTGCGGCGCTCGGAGCTGGTGATGAAAGCTTCGTACGATATATTTTTGATATTAGAATTTCTGATCTTATTTCACCGTCTGATATCTGGCCATCAGCAGACAAGCGCACGTGTCCATGACCTCGTACGAAGCACCCAAAAGCTAAAACCGCACCCTGTTGAACAGCAGAGCGCGCAGTCACCAGGTGTAACACTTCGGTGCACCTATGGTTACAGTAGGCGCATGTACATCCAGTTCCTCATTACAGCGAGGTTACCGTGCTACGATAGTAGTGGAAGTTTGCGGCGCTCGGAGCTGGTGATGAAAGCTTCGTACGATATATTTTTGATATTAGAATTTCTGATCTTATTTCACCGTCTGATATCTGGCCATCAGCAGACAAGCGCACGTGTCCATGACCTCGTACGAAGCACCCAAAAGCTAAAACCGCACCCTGTTGAACAGCAGAGCGCGCAGTCACCAGGTGTAACACTTCGGTGCACCTATGGTTACAGTAGGCGCATGTACATCCAGTTCCTCATTACAGCGAGGTTACCGTGCTACGATAGTAGTGGAAGTTTGCGGCGCTCGGAGCTGGTGATGAAAGCTTCGTACGATATATTTTTGATATTAGAATTTCTGATCTTATTTCACCGTCTGATATCTGGCCATCAGCAGACAAGCGCACGTGTCCATGACCTCGTACGAAGCACCCAAAAGCTAAAACCGCACCCTGTTGAACAGCAGAGCGCGCAGTCACCAGGTGTAACACTTCGGTGCACCTATGGTTACAGTAGGCGCATGTACATCCAGTTCCTCATTACAGCGAGGTTACCGTGCTACGATAGTAGTGGAAGTTTGCGGCGCTCGGAGCTGGTGATGAAAGCTTCGTACGATATATTTTTGATATTAGAATTTCTGATCTTATTTCACCGTCTGATATCTGGCCATCAGCAGACAAGCGCACGTGTCCATGACCTCGTACGAAGCACCCAAAAGCTAAAACCGCACCCTGTTGAACAGCAGAGCGCGCAGTCACCAGGTGTAACACTTCGGTGCACCTATGGTTACAGTAGGCGCATGTACATCCAGTTCCTCATTACAGCGAGGTTACCGTGCTACGATAGTAGTGGAAGTTTGCGGCGCTCGGAGCTGGTGATGAAAGCTTCGTACGATATATTTTTGATATTAGAATTTCTGATCTTATTTCACCGTCTGATATCTGGCCATCAGCAGACAAGCGCACGTGTCCATGACCTCGTACGAAGCACCCAAAAGCTAAAACCGCACCCTGTTGAACAGCAGAGCGCGCAGTCACCAGGTGTAACACTTCGGTGCACCTATGGTTACAGTAGGCGCATGTACATCCAGTTCCTCATTACAGCGAGGTTACCGTGCTACGATAGTAGTGGAAGTTTGCGGCGCTCGGAGCTGGTGATGAAAGCTTCGTACGATATATTTTTGATATTAGAATTTCTGATCTTATTTCACCGTCTGATATCTGGCCATCAGCAGACAAGCGCACGTGTCCATGACCTCGTACGAAGCACCCAAAAGCTAAAACCGCACCCTGTTGAACAGCAGAGCGCGCAGTCACCAGGTGTAACACTTCGGTGCACCTATGGTTACAGTAGGCGCATGTACATCCAGTTCCTCATTACAGCGAGGTTACCGTGCTACGATAGTAGTGGAAGTTTGCGGCGCTCGGAGCTGGTGATGAAAGCTTCGTACGATATATTTTTGATATTAGAATTTCTGATCTTATTTCACCGTCTGATATCTGGCCATCAGCAGACAAGCGCACGTGTCCATGACCTCGTACGAAGCACCCAAAAGCTAAAACCGCACCCTGTTGAACAGCAGAGCGCGCAGTCACCAGGTGTAACACTTCGGTGCACCTATGGTTACAGTAGGCGCATGTACATCCAGTTCCTCATTACAGCGAGGTTACCGTGCTACGATAGTAGTGGAAGTTTGCGGCGCTCGGAGCTGGTGATGAAAGCTTCGTACGATATATTTTTGATATTAGAATTTCTGATCTTATTTCACCGTCTGATATCTGGCCATCAGCAGACAAGCGCACGTGTCCATGACCTCGTACGAAGCACCCAAAAGCTAAAACCGCACCCTGTTGAACAGCAGAGCGCGCAGTCACCAGGTGTAACACTTCGGTGCACCTATGGTTACAGTAGGCGCATGTACATCCAGTTCCTCATTACAGCGAGGTTACCGTGCTACGATAGTAGTGGAAGTTTGCGGCGCTCGGAGCTGGTGATGAAAGCTTCGTACGATATATTTTTGATATTAGAATTTCTGATCTTATTTCACCGTCTGATATCTGGCCATCAGCAGACAAGCGCACGTGTCCATGACCTCGTACGAAGCACCCAAAAGCTAAAACCGCACCCTGTTGAACAGCAGAGCGCGCAGTCACCAGGTGTAACACTTCGGTGCACCTATGGTTACAGTAGGCGCATGTACATCCAGTTCCTCATTACAGCGAGGTTACCGTGCTACGATAGTAGTGGAAGTTTGCGGCGCTCGGAGCTGGTGATGAAAGCTTCGTACGATATATTTTTGATATTAGAATTTCTGATCTTATTTCACCGTCTGATATCTGGCCATCAGCAGACAAGCGCACGTGTCCATGACCTCGTACGAAGCACCCAAAAGCTAAAACCGCACCCTGTTGAACAGCAGAGCGCGCAGTCACCAGGTGTAACACTTCGGTGCACCTATGGTTACAGTAGGCGCATGTACATCCAGTTCCTCATTACAGCGAGGTTACCGTGCTACGATAGTAGTGGAAGTTTGCGGCGCTCGGAGCTGGTGATGAAAGCTTCGTACGATATATTTTTGATATTAGAATTTCTGATCTTATTTCACCGTCTGATATCTGGCCATCAGCAGACAAGCGCACGTGTCCATGACCTCGTACGAAGCACCCAAAAGCTAAAACCGCACCCTGTTGAACAGCAGAGCGCGCAGTCACCAGGTGTAACACTTCGGTGCACCTATGGTTACAGTAGGCGCATGTACATCCAGTTCCTCATTACAGCGAGGTTACCGTGCTACGATAGTAGTGGAAGTTTGCGGCGCTCGGAGCTGGTGATGAAAGCTTCGTACGATATATTTTTGATATTAGAATTTCTGATCTTATTTCACCGTCTGATATCTGGCCATCAGCAGACAAGCGCACGTGTCCATGACCTCGTACGAAGCACCCAAAAGCTAAAACCGCACCCTGTTGAACAGCAGAGCGCGCAGTCACCAGGTGTAACACTTCGGTGCACCTATGGTTACAGTAGGCGCATGTACATCCAGTTCCTCATTACAGCGAGGTTACCGTGCTACGATAGTAGTGGAAGTTTGCGGCGCTCGGAGCTGGTGATGAAAGCTTCGTACGATATATTTTTGATATTAGAATTTCTGATCTTATTTCACCGTCTGATATCTGGCCATCAGCAGACAAGCGCACGTGTCCATGACCTCGTACGAAGCACCCAAAAGCTAAAACCGCACCCTGTTGAACAGCAGAGCGCGCAGTCACCAGGTGTAACACTTCGGTGCACCTATGGTTACAGTAGGCGCATGTACATCCAGTTCCTCATTACAGCGAGGTTACCGTGCTACGATAGTAGTGGAAGTTTGCGGCGCTCGGAGCTGGTGATGAAAGCTTCGTACGATATATTTTTGATATTAGAATTTCTGATCTTATTTCACCGTCTGATATCTGGCCATCAGCAGACAAGCGCACGTGTCCATGACCTCGTACGAAGCACCCAAAAGCTAAAACCGCACCCTGTTGAACAGCAGAGCGCGCAGTCACCAGGTGTAACACTTCGGTGCACCTATGGTTACAGTAGGCGCATGTACATCCAGTTCCTCATTACAGCGAGGTTACCGTGCTACGATAGTAGTGGAAGTTTGCGGCGCTCGGAGCTGGTGATGAAAGCTTCGTACGATATATTTTTGATATTAGAATTTCTGATCTTATTTCACCGTCTGATATCTGGCCATCAGCAGACAAGCGCACGTGTCCATGACCTCGTACGAAGCACCCAAAAGCTAAAACCGCACCCTGTTGAACAGCAGAGCGCGCAGTCACCAGGTGTAACACTTCGATGCACCTATGGTTACAGTAGGCGCATGTACATCCAGTTCCTCATTACAGCGAGGTTACCGTGCTACGATAGTAGTGGAAGTTTGCGGCGCTCGGAGCTGGTGATGAAAGCTTCGTACGATATATTTTTGATATTAGAATTTCTGATCTTATTTCACCGTCTGATATCTGGCCATCAGCAGACAAGCGCACGTGTCCATGACCTCGTACGAAGCACCCAAAAGCTAAAACCGCACCCTGTTGAACAGCAGAGCGCGCAGTCACCAGGTGTAACACTTCGGTGCACCTATGGTTACAGTAGGCGCATGTACATCCAGTTCCTCATTACAGCGAGGTTACCGTGCTACGATAGTAGTGGAAGTTTGCGGCGCTCGGAGCTGGTGATGAAAGCTTCGTACGATATATTTTTGATATTAGAATTTCTGATCTTATTTCACCGTCTGATATCTGGCCATCAGCAGACAAGCGCACGTGTCCAGACAAACAATTCTTCGTCGTATTTTTAACGCATACATCACCCATATCTCTCCTCGACCTTCACGGTCTTGTATGAAAAAGAAGCAGAAATACTCGTCTGCGAGAGAGCTGAATACTTCTCCCCCGCACCATCACGCAGCCGTTTTCTCCAGGTCCTTTCTGGTAGCAGCAACTAAGCTTTGGAATTATATCCCTCACTATGTTATAGAATTAACATCCCCAGCTTCAAAAGGTACCTAAGAGTTACCTACTAAAACAATGTCTGCTTCTGTTCTGTACGCACCCTTCACCCCATTACCATTAAGTCCCCTTCGTAACTACCAGACCTTCATCGTTTTTCAAAGTTGCTGATAGCGGAATTTGTCTGAATTTCTCTCCCATGGAACTCGCTGTGTCATAAGATTTCAGTTTTGCAGTTTGTATCTCCAACTGTTGCTATTATTATTGGCAACAGCAGTTGTAGTAGCGAATCTTCCTTGCCCGCGAAAGGCAAAGCTCCCGGGTTCCAGTCTCGGCCAAGTCCACGGTTTTAATCTGCTGGAAGTTTGAAGTCAATGCTCACTTCGCTGCAGAGTGAAAAGTGGCGCCGATAGTATTATTGCTGTTAATTGTTAGTTAATGCTGTTGTACCAAATGGCATTACATAAATTATATCTTATTTCAGATAAGTTTTTCACTTCTGTTACTGTTGTTTTATTGCTATTTATAATGACATAACTATGACCACCCTCTAAGTTGCTGTCATGTAAAAGTTACTTTGTATGTAAAACCCTGGTACGATGTAACAGCGTGCGTATTCATTGCAGTCTCAAAAATGTCTTTAGCACCAGGTGCTGCACGTTCTAAGTGTTATTTTTCAGTAAGACAATGTCTGGCGACTTGCGCCGAAGAATGTGCAGTTGTAAGGATAGCGACATCTGCCATTGCTTCTTTGTCCCACAGATTCTATGACATGAAGCAACTTGTCCAAAACGGTCCTTCAGCGAACACCGTTGATGCTTACTTGTAAGTGTTACACTTGCCTTTCTCTGCACGAATAAGTCGTGTGACAGTGAAGCAACGACCGATACAGGCTGCTCACAGAATCGTCTTTGCATTACAACTACAGCCATTTGTTACGTTCCACATTTACATCCAGCCTCGTGCGGAAATGCTTTTATATTTATTTTTGTTCTTTTTCATTCTGGACTGTGGCATTAGAAACGTGAACATCTGCGTTGTGTTTGAGTCGTAGAAACTCTGCAGCACTTGATGGAAATAAGACGTGCGAGAAGATAAACATCTCATCTGGTTAAAAAATCTGGTTACTTTATGCAAAGGTTCTTCATACTGTTCTGTCTTTAGCTACCAATTAGTATCGGTTATACCCATAGAGTAAATATCTCTGGAGTGAGCATTGCGTTCTGTGCATGTTGTCAACATTAAACCAGGATTGTCACGTGTTTTCGGGACTTTTGTGTGCTTTCTGAAATTTATAATATGAAGAGTTTTTGTCGTTTTTCGCCGTTTGTTGATAGTGTAATAGCGATGGTGAATTACTGTTGTTTCTACGGATGCAAAGAAAAATATATGAAAGGAGGGATAGTAACTTTTCATGGGTACATACCATGTAGCTCTAATTATAGTTATCATATTAGTAAGAGACACTGTATATGTTTAAAAATTTCTAGACGCATTATAATCAAGGCTTGATTCTGTAGACGTATTTTTCTACGATGTTATGACTATATAATAGACATTACGGCTCGTACAAAAGCTTTCAAACAATCGCTTCCTCTTGTAAATTTGCTCGTGGAACAGGAAAGGGAATGGTTAGCTGTTTCAGCAAATACCATTCTCCATGCATTTATCAGTGACTTTTCGATTATGTATATAGTTACTCAGTCTACTATTTATTTAATAAACTGGGAACAAGTACGTAAAATGCTTTAAATAAATACTTCAAAGTGTCACCAGTAAGAAAAATTGTGCTTTAGGTCGCAAAAACGAGAAAATAAATACGCAGAACTAGCAGAAAAAGGACGAATTAGCAGGGATATAATCGCTAATGTGTGGCAAATTTGGTGTTTTTCGGACACTTGCAAAAGTACTAGCGTACTGTCAAGATGTTTTGCAAGACTATCACTGCAAAAATTTACGTCAGGCTCTGTAATACTATAAAGTGCCGTATCATACCGAAAACTACCAAAATCGAGTGCATCTGAACTGTGACACCTATTGCTAAGAAGCGGGATGTAAAATCACTTGCCCTTAAAAGTTACGTAGCTGGTTTATTCCTGGTATCAAATGGATACTGTTAAAATGTCTGCGCAACCTATATAAATAATCCTCGACACGTACGGAAAGAATCCATCTGTATTAGGGATGTAGTGACATTCTAAATATACAGGGCGCTATACGGAAAAACACACGACGTCCCGAGAACACGTGACCAGGTCGGCAATGTATGTTGACAACACAAAATATGTTCTGCGCATGTGAATGCTCACTCCAGAGATATTATGGTTATACCCAGTGTTACACCCCCAGACGCCGGCCGGAGTGGCCAAGCGGGTCTAGGCGCTACAGTCTGGAACCACGAGACCGCTACGGTCGCAGGTTCGAATCCTGCCTCGGGCGTGGGTGTGTGTGATGTCCTTAGGTTAGTCCCATAGTGCTCAGAACCCTTTGAACCATTTGAACACCCCCCAAGCGATGCTGCCCGTGTAACTGTCGTCTTTTGTTTCGTCTCGGTCCTGCGCGTTCTTACAGACGTCCGCTCCACGCCGCCTTTGTACGGAGCGTATGGAACGACCCGCAAGGCTTGGGCGGCGCACATTTCGTGATAAGCCAGTCGCTATTATAGTTTCTGACGCATTACTGCCGACATTAAGCCGTTTACACAGCTCGCTGGGCATAATCCGCCGTTCCACACGGCCGATGCTATCGAAGAGCTCCCAATCGCGGTGGCGGTTGCAATTAGGCCAGTGCGGTGGACCTGGCTTATTCGTGTCGATTTTGCCGCTGTGGAGACGCAGAACCCATTGCGTCACGGTAAACTGTTCTACTGCAACGCCTCTATAAAAGTTGGTTAGTGGGCGCGGTTTTGTCGTTATGACAGGTGGCTCCGATGCCGCGAAACATGACGCTGTCAGATAGGTTCTCATTTACACTGACACTGTCTACGCCCAACGCGGCTGTTTACAAGCCGTGACACAGCAGAGAAGCAGGTCCAACGATATGAGCGGCTCCCCTGTACCCGTTAGCAAGTAAGAAGTTTTACAGCGACCACATCGACTTTTGACTTCTTACCGTCTCGATAATCCAATAATCTTTTGCGTGTTAAAGATCTATTTTAGCCCGTTCCTGGGAAGGAAAACATGAAATTTTCCGTTTAATTCAATTATATTTTTCATTTAGCCGCAAATGTTCCAGCCCTTCGTGTGTAACCTTCAAGGTTTATTCTTATTTTTTAAATTGTGCTACAAAAAATTTGTGACAACTGTGAAAGTTCCAGTAAATTAGAGTTAAATCTATTTATATATAAATAGAAATCGTAATTTAACAATTCTAAATGGATTACTAAACTGTCATGGAAAATGAGGTAATTATACTGCTATATTTATCGTGCATAACACTAGCTGTATTTTGTACTGATAGTGTCGCGTGAAACATAGTTTTGGAACCTGATGTGCCAACGACAAAGTTTTCTAGTTTTTATTTCATTTAGATTACAGAATCGCTATATTATTTCGGCTTTTTCTTTAAGCGTGTTACAGTTTCTGATGCGAAGTAATGTACATGAAATGCTCAAACATGACAGGGAAAGAAAAGAAATATGCCTTACAGAAGGCGGAATGTACCGTCACATTTTGTTGTTGCCTGTTGGTAGGCCATAATACTCCTGCGCTGGCTTGCAGATGATAGCTGCAGTAGAGGTGAAGCACAACTTCATTTGGACAAAAATGAAGGAGAACGTTAGCAGTGTGATGAACGTACTCGTAAATCAGAAGTTTGAATTACCAACTTAGCTCGAAAATATGTATCACAAAAGGATATTTATCGTTGACTTTCACTAGAGTGACGAGTTGCGCCGCGTTACGGAGTTCATGGTTAACTGGAAGTCATTCTGTATAACTGGCTCGGTCGGTCAGTTCAGAGACAAGGGACGGCGACGTTATAGCGTCTCCAACAGGACCGTGCCGGAGCGATTTCCTGCTTTTCGCGAGCAGAGTTATCCACGGTCCTCCGACGTCGCGTCGTCGCAGTAGTGGTGTTTCAAAGTACTCTGTGGCAGATTCTCTGATGTTCGGAAACCATAACAGAGGGCTAGTCATAAAGGTTGAATTAACACCTCGAGAAACTGAAATAATTTACTCTTTTTTTATATTTGTAGGCAACATCTCTGAACTCCTGGTACACATTGTAATCCCGGCATTACAGTACCCTATGTACGACGTGCATTAAAGTTAAAGCACGTCTACTTGTTTTCCTCAAGGCTGTAAACAGAAACATGCGGTTTGTTTTAAAATACGCGTAAACTCGTTGTGAAGGCGTGACAGAGATGGCAGCACTCAACTGAACACAACTGTAGCGGCAGCGGCGAAAGTGAGGATTGTTTTTTATACCCAAAAAGGCGGCGTTTTCGTTACAAGGACAGCGTGTGATGATTCGTTTTCCCCTTTTGCTTGGTGTGAAACACACTGAAAGTCGTCGTCAGTAGAATGAGACATGTGGTGCTAGGGCCACAGATGTGTTTCACGTCCGTTCGTGGGTGCGACGGTTCAAAGAAAGTAGAACGTCGTGTGACAACAAACGGAAACAATCTCGGCCTCACACTAGTCGGGCTGACGACGTGATCGAGCATGTGGAGAAGTTTGTTTTGGAGGATTTCCGAATGAGTGTGGGAAACTTTGCCTCAAAAGATAGCATTTCTGGGGGATCAGTGCACACACAACCCTGCATGAAGTCCCGAAACGTGTCCGGCGTGTGGGTGCCACGAATGCTGACGTACGAGCACAAGGCTACGCGCATGGCGTGCTGCCGGGCAGTGTGTGTGTGTGTGTGTGTGTGTGTGTGTGTGTGTGTGTGTGTGTATTCCTAAGGGACCAAACTCTTGAGGCCATCGGACCCTAGACTTACACACTGCTTAAACTATAACTTATGCTAAGAACAAAACACACACACACACACACACACACACACACACACACACACACACACACAACTGGACTCGCATTCGGAAGAACGAGAAGGTTCAATCCCGCGTCCGGCCATCCTGATTTAGGTTTTCCGTGATTTCCCTAAATCACTCCAGGCAAATGCCGGGATGGTTCCTCTGAAAGGGCACGGCCGACTTCCTTCCCCATCCTTCCATAATCTGATGAGACCAATGACCACGCTGTCTGGTCTCCTTCCCCAAACCAACCAACCACACACACACACGTGCTCGTACGTCAGCATTGGTGGCACCCACACGCCGGACACGTTTCGGGACTTCATGCAGGGTTGTGTGTGCACTGATCCCCCAGAAATGCTATCTTTTGAGGCAAAGCTTTCCACACTCATTCGGAAATCCTCAAAAACAACCTTCTCCACATGCGCGCGAGGGAGGACTCGAACCTCCGGCTGGAGGGGCCATTCAATCCGTGACATGGCGCCTCAAACCGCGCGGCTGTGATCGTGCGATGATGGCCTGATGACGGCTTTTTCATCGACTGTGACAGTGGATGACACATGGATGCCGTTTATCAATCTTGAAACGAAATGCCAGCAGGCAGCAGCTCAGCGGAAGCACATAGACTGAACGCAACCCAAAAAATTAGGGTTAGCGCTAGTGCTGAAAAAAAAAATGTTGACCATCTTCTGAACGGCGATAGCGCAGTCCATACTGATTGTGTTCCAAAGGGCGCTACCGTGACAGGTGCTCACTACCAAGGTGAACAAACTCCTTCCCGGAAAGGGCTGCACGTGTGCTATTTCAGCAAGTCAACGCACCAGCGCATCGGACTAACATGTCGCTGCAGTTTCTTCGTCAATTTCTTTGAAGTGATTCCTCAAGTTCCCTACTCACCCTACCCGTTTCCTGGCGACTTCCGGCGGCTTCAAGCGATGAAAGACACTCCCGTGGTCGCTCGCACACACTTGCGGTGCTGCTATTGCATCAGCGACGGTCCAGTGGTCAAACCAGACTCTTAAAGAAATGTTGGCAGCTGCAGAACAAAGTGGCGCAGCCCACTGATGAGGTGGAGATGGGTTGTGCCGGTTTGTTTTGGGCCCTCTAGCTTCGTGCTACGGTACTGTGGTAGCGATATTTCAGAGTGTACCAGGTCTGGAGATGTGTACTTGCAAACAAACAAAAAAATAGTATCTTGGACCCCCAAGCTGGTTCTTGTTAATACAAATAAGGAACCACCACAGCTGCTCTAATACACATTTATTATGTCTAGACTGGTTTCATTCGAAAAAAAAAAAACGTCAGGTTACACTACCAACAATCTTCATAAAAACCCGCACAGAATTGTGGCTGTATTATGACTTAAGAAGTCTAGAATCTCACGTAACGTTAAAGGCTCCTGGAAAAGGAGGCTCATTTAAACTCCGTCGACCGCTTGGCAGAATCACAGAATGCCGTGACTGCAGGCAGACTGAGTAGTTTAGTGGCACGATTAACTAGAAACTGAGCTGACATCTCGAATCGCCACGCATCGTCTACCGTTATCAGAGACATCATAAACCTGCACGGTTTAGGACCAGGGTCGGCCGGATTACTGAGTGACATTCTGTGGTGTTCAGCAATGAGTGTTTATATCGGTCGGAGCGACGATAACGTTTCCATAGAAGAAGTGGTGAAAGATCACAAGACACCAATAGACGTCTATCTCCTGGGATCATGGTGCGAGGACCTGTTGGCTATGACAGTAGCACTGTTTTGCTAGTTGGTGAAGAGAGGATGAATGCTATCTAGTATGTCGCAAGGATAGTAAACATTGTTCTCAGTCTCTTCATGACGAGGCTACCAAACGGCTCATTCCAGCAGGTCAATGCAAGACCCCACTGTGCACTTCACACGACAAATGCCTTCAAGAATGGACACGTCCTAGACTGGCCTGCCGATCCCTTGATTTTTCACCAATGGAGTGTGTGTGTGATCTGATGCGAAGGCGTGTACTTTCATACCAGCCTCTGGCTGGCAATCTTCATGTCTTTCACGCATGGCAAGAATTTCCTCAAGATGACATTTGAAGGTTGTTTGCTCCATTTCACAACGATTACTAAAATCTGTTCGTGGCACACCACATACCGATGTTGATGATGAACATCAGTTCAGAATGGAATGGAAGTTGATCATTGAATTCCGCCTACGCGACGAAAATCTCATTAATGTTTGATTACTATCGGACAGTTGCTCCATGGTGTAAGCATTCAATTTCCGTCAATGTACTCGTACTTGTAATTACCAGTCTCCAGGACACGATTAAACACAAAGAATAATAGATCTAGCGCGCCATATTGTTATAATATAACACTCTTGTGAAAATCCCAGCGCCCTGGAGGAATGGTATGTATCAGTGCAAAACCTGAGGATGTGCACGATAGTGCAACTACAATGAGGTGACACAACACTGGGGCTACTTCCTAATATCGTATCGGACCTCTTTTGCCTGGCGTATTCCAGCAACTCGATGTGGCGTAGTCTCTATACGTTGTTTCAAGTACCCTGCAGAAATACTGAGCCGTGCCGCCTCTAAAGCCGTACATGGTAAAGTGTTGCTGGTACGGAATGTTGCGTACAAACTGACCTCTCGATTAGGTCCCATAAATGTTCGGCGGGATTCACGTTGGGGCGGCCAGATCATTTGCTCAAACTTGTCTCAAAACCAGTCGCAAAAAATGGTGGCCCTAAGACATGGTGCATTGTCATCATTAAAAATTCCATCGTCGTTTGGGAACATGAAGTCCCTGAATGGCTGCAAATGGGCTCCAAGTAGCTGAACATAACCATTTAAAGTCAATGATCGGCTCAGTTGGATCAGAAGACCCAGTCCGTTCCATGTGAGCACAGCCCACGCCATTAAGGAGCCACCAGCAGTCTGCACAGTGCCTCGTTGACAACTTGGGTCCATGGTTTCGCGGGGTCTACGCCGCCCTAGAACACTACCATCAGCTCTTACCAGCTGAAATCGGAACGTTTCTGACCAGGCCGCGGTATCCAGCCGTCTAGGGTCCAGCCGATATGGTCACGAGTCCAGAAGAGGCGCTGGAGGCGATGTCGTGCTGTTGGCAAAGGCACTCGCGTCGGTAGTCTGCTGCCATAGCCCATTAACGCCCAATTTCGCCGCAGTGAATGCGTTCATCGCACGTCCCACATTGATTTCTGCGGTTATTTCACTCTGTGTTCCGTGTCTGTTAGCACTGGCACCTCTATCAAAACGTCGCTGCTCTGTCATTAAGGAAAAGCCGTCGGCCAATGCATTGTACGTGGTGAGAGGTAACGCCAGAAATTTAGTATTCTCGACACAGTCTTGACACTGTGAATCTCGGAATGTTGAATTTCCTAACGATTTCCGAAATGGAAAGTCCCTTGGTTCAAATGTTTCAAATGGCTCTGAGCACTATGGGACTCAACTGCTGAGGTCATTAGTCCCCTAGAACTTAGAACTAGTTAAACCTAACTAACCTAAGGACATCACAAACATCCATGTCCGAGGCAGGATTCGAACCTGCGACCGTAGCGGTCTTGCGGTTCCAGACTGCAGCGCCTGTAACCGCACGGCCACTTCGGCCGGCGCCCCTTGCTTCTAGCTGTAACTACCATTCGGCATTCAGAGTCTGCTAATTTCCGTTGTGCTGCCATAATTACATCGGAAAACTTTTCACATGTATCACCTGAGTAAAAAAGACAGTTCCACCAGTGCACTGCCCTTTGATACCGTGTCTACGCGATGCTATCACCATTTATATACGTGCATGTCTCTAACCCATGACTTTGATACCCTCAGTGGATGGAGAGAGATGCCGTTCGCGTAGCCCCAGCTGCTCAGTTTTGTGCCACTGGCCAGGTCGGTGTTTCGACACGCTCAGTCGGTGTAGAGCCGTCAAACGAAGTGGAAACGTGCAAGTAACTGCCGGCATGTCTCGTCAAAGGGGCAATAGCACCATTCGAGTCATTTCGAGCGGTGCAGAATCGCTGGTGTCTGGGAAACGTGTTTGTCGTACCGTGACACCGCGGCTCCCTTCCGTGACTGTGGTGCACGTGTGGAGCCAGTACACAGCAGAGGGTCTAGCTGGTACGGCACCACAGCTCGGGGTGACCGCCTTTATGTCTACACGGACGTAACCGAGTGAGAGCTCCGTGCGCAGTGTCGGCCGGACGCTGGAGCACTGCAGCAGGTGTGGACGCTCCAGCGTCGACGTACGACGCCGTCTCCTGAGGGCTGCGCTGGCGGCACGCATGCCGCTGCAGTCCGGACGAATCAGGTAGACACTCGCATAGAATTACGTAATGGAAGCGTGAGTCGTGGATGTACAACTCAGCAACACGGGCTTGCTGCACAATGTGTCTTCCTTAATCGTAGTGTTACCCCGTGGTTAAGATTGCGAATTCCGTTAAGGGGAGGTTTACTATCTTTTGGTTCAAAAAATCGATTTTTAAATTGCAATTTTGAATCCATAAAAGTGTTTAGAATCCACTCTTGAAACGATTTTTCTAAATACGGAACGGAAATGTTTGTTATTCGCGGTTGAACAAAAAATGCACCTGTCTGAAATCAGCCTTTTTGACGCACCAGTTTTTTTTTCGGGGGACGTCAATTGTACCGGTGCTTAGGAGGAAACACACAAAATTCAAATGCAAGTTTGAACCCGTGTGTTTTTAAGTTAGCCCCCCAAGCATTTGCATTCTGGTGCGAAGACTGTGGAGATTGCGAACAGTTTCAACGAAGGGTATTCAGCAATTCTGAAGACCATGACAACGATGGACGTCACCCTGGGACGCAGTTCGCCAAGCATTCGGATGACCACCGCATTCAAGCGGCCAGAAACCGCTTGTCACCGGCCGTACGAGCGGCCCTCGAGCAGCGCAGGATGGCCCAGATCGAGCAGAACGCCCTCTGAGGAAGAGGAAGGACTAGTTTATGGAGCCGGAATAGCACAATGAACATAAGTTGCATAATATTGCATGTATATGTAGTAAAACTCCAAACGCGGTTTTCTCGAAATGACTTTTTTTTATCGTGCGGTATGGTAACTTCAAATCTACTGGACAGATTGGCATGATTCTTTGTTTCCGACGAAGCTAACTAAATTGTCTAGGAGTTGTATCACTTTTACTCCGATCAATCAACTATAAATATTTTTGTAACTCTTCAGGCTTTCCCGGCGATCTAATGACATCTTGGGTTGTCGGGTGTTCTGTCGGATATCAGCGTCGTACTTGCACGATATTTCGGTCACGTAGCTCGTAACCTTCATCAGGTGCGACCTGAGACTGGCGACGCTGATATCCGGCAGAACACCCGAAAACCCAAGATGTCATAAATATTTTTACTTGGCCGACGAAGTCGAAAAATCGATGAAAAAGCCCTATTTTTTTCAAATGGCCGCCATTTTGTTTCCTAAGGTCCAAATAACTTAAACTAGGTACAACTCCAGAAGAATCTTATATAATTCGCTAACATCAACTCAGTTTTGATTTCAGACGAGCAGGCGGACCTGTGACATACCGCTCATGGAGTTCTACATCGAAATTTTGTTTCGTTCCGACGGCACTTCCGCCTTTGCTCTTCGACATTTCCGGTCGAAAAAATTCCGGTTTGTAGAGAGAAATTCTCAAAGTACATGCTTTTTTCGGGCCAAAGATAGTAAACCTCCCCTTAAGCCATCTGCTGCGACGGTAGTGTAGATGGTTAACAAATGTAGTATATTAGTTTAAGGGTTGTAGGTTATTTTTCATACATTTTCTGTCGCCTTTATAATTAATTTTACTAGTTACATTACGAATCTTTGAAGTGAATATAATATCAGTTGTAGATGAACTTTGGATATTATGAAATACTCGGCCAAAATGGAATATCGTGATTTCTCATCCGTCGAGTGGTGCTCAGTTGCGGGAGACGCATGAATACGTCAAAATGGTCCTGTGATGCTCCGTAGCGAGTCTAGAACGTCTCCAGACATTGTGTGTGTGTGTGTGTGTGTGTGTGTGTGTGTGTGTGTGTGTGTCATGGTGCAGAAAAATTGTTTTCGTGGTTTGACAAAATTGTTGCAGGTAAATTTTCTAAACTGTGCAGTAATTATCGAAAGTGTAGACTAACGATTAAAACTATGCAATTTGTTAAGTAAAAGAATAGTAGGTTGTTCTGTGTTGTTCGATTTTGTGGCATGGATGTAGCTGGTACTGTTTTCGAGCTGTGATGTCCAAGATGGCGTGTCGGGCACTATGGAATACATGGTAAAATTAAGTCGCCCCGCCCCCCCCCCCCCACTTTGACTGTGCACTTGCTGAGAGTGAAGATTGCATTTATGATTTCTGCAGATACTTGATAATGAAATGACTCACCTCTACTACATAAAGAAGTAGTCTTTTTCCAAGTTAATAAACTTAACAGATTTGTTATCGAATCGGATTATTTTTTCTGTTACTTATAATTTATCAAGAGTTTAAATGGAGAGCAGTCTGAGAATTGCATTTCGTATAAAATAAATGTTTATTTCCCAAATTTACATGATTATCAGCACTTTCAGCAAGCAGTTCCACATTTCAAGTCTATTCCGTATAACCTCCAAGCGCAATTTTCTAATTTTTTTTCGGTGGTAAGCTTTTACAACTCTATCAGAAAATTTCAACTATATACCAGCAAGTGTACGTATTTCTCTTAATAAAGTGCGTTTTGTGAGCTAAGAATGAGTTCAGTTTGGAGATACAACCACAAAAGTATGTGGTATTCTATAATACTCGAACTTTCCCTATACAACTTTCTGTAATTCTGTGAAAATACGACCTGCATTGGATTCCAGGTAGTTGGTATCGAAATTGAGGAACGCCGGAACAAAACCCGATATATCGACTTTTGCTGTATTCGCGTGTTTGAGCTGTAGGGAGGAGATACGGGAGTAATAATACATGCTGCCACAAAATAATTTTCAGCACAACGCGACATCAAGTGTTTTATGGTGTGTTTATTCGTTTTATAGCTTGTGGAGCCATTTAGAGAGCACTATTTGTTACTTTCTGTATTAACAGCAAATGCGGATTTATCGGTTTTTGTTCCGGCGCTCCTCAATTGCAAGCATTGCCGCTGCGTTGGCCACCATTGGCCAGACACCATCGCCCTCCCAGAGTGCAGTGCTCACGTGAACGCCGCCACTAGCGTGCTGGGTGGTAGAGTGCACTGCCTGCGGGCGAGTCACCGCCTCAGCCCGTTCTGCAGTCGGGCAGACTGCATTGCTGGGCGGCGCAGCGGACAAGCGGCGGGAGAGATGGTTTTGGGCGCCGTTGCCCACGACATGCGATCTCGCCTCCTGCGGCGGTCCGGACAGCAACCGCTAAACTAAGGAGGTTTCGCAGCCCGAGGCACTGTCGCACCTGCTGGCTACTCCGCTTTCTACATTTCAGCAGGACAATGCCCGGTCACATACGAACCGCTTACTACAGTATTGCAACATGTCCACATTGTCTACTTTTACGTTGGACAAAAAACTGTAAAAAACGAACATTGTTGGATGTGAGTTCCGCCAGTTATGCAAAACACCGTTTTTCTCAGTATCCAAACATGTTTCGGCACCACTGTGCCATCATCAGTGGGTTTTCGTTTTTATTTATTCTGCAATGTGAACATTTTTGTTAAATGATTATAAAATTGTGTGCATTTTTAGTTCAAACAACAGCTCATTTCTTTTAGTAAATACCTTTACATTTGGTGTGCATGAATTTTCTGGATCACTTGTATGTTAATTACTGCAGGTAGCTTGTCGTCTGCAACCAAACGATGTTGTTGAGAAAGTTTTTTGGCTGGGAGTCAACCTATCTACTAGAATGTCATTTAGTTTTTCGCAATGTTTTCGCGCCTATTTTCGTATTTACTTACGTTTTCGTGTGGCAAACACATTCTCCGCATCATGCTGAGATGTTGTGATGCACACGTAACTATAACAAATACACAACGATCTGTTGTTTGAACTAAAAATGCACATAATTTTATAATCACTTAACAAAAATGTTCACATTGCAGAATAAACAAAAACGAAAAGCCAGTGATGATGGTGCAGTGGTGCCGAAACATATTTGGGTACTGACAAAAACGGTGTTTTGCATAACTGGCGGACCTCACATCCAACAATTTTAACTGCAACCACGGCCAATATAAGGAGCTGCAAATCAAAAGATGTATAAAACCAATTTAACACAATCTCTCTCCTGAGTTGTATTATTTCTGCTTGCTTGATGTACTTATAATTGCTTATATAAATTTAAGTCAGGTATGACATAAAGAGAAAGAGGAGGGAGACATTGTTGGTGCTGGACATGTTCCATTTCTGCAGTATACCGGATTTTCACATCAATGTTAAGGTCATGTTACTTTTAAAAAAATGGAAAACGTCTTTTATTACAATTAATCAAATATTCCGGGCTATTATGCCGTGGGGTAAGGGATTTCACTTCAAAACCCGACGTTTCGTCCCCATCTGCGGAGGACATTTTCAACGGGGATCGTAGCTTTGTTGAACGTCCGATTCGCACCCTGGCTCGCTACTGACTACCGCTGAGGACGAGCCAGGATGTGAATCGGACGTTCAACAAAATGTCCTCCGCAGATGGGGACGAAACGTCGGGTTTCGAAGTGAAGACTCTTAGACCATGACATACTATTCAGGAATATTTTGTTAATTGTTACAATTCCGGTCGTGAAAATTTACATTTTGCAAACGTCTTTTATTGTAACGAACATTGCTTGTTGCATATTTCTGTATAATACATGATGTTTTCCATCTTTGTGTTACTCAGCTATCCTCATCTATGCAGTCATTTACCGTCTTGTAAATTCATCAGATGACTAAAACCAACTGAAAACGATGTCTGAATTGGGAATGGACGCTGAATAATCAAAAGTGTGAAGTTATCCACATGAGTACTGAAAGAAATGCTCTAAATTCCGGTTACACTAAACTCGCATAAATATAAACACTAAATTCGACTAAATACTTAGGCATTGCAATTTCGAATAAATTCAGTTGAAGCGATCACATAGATAATGGTGTGGGTGAAGCAAACCAAAAACTGCGATTTATTGGTGGAACACTTAGAAAATGCAACATATCAGCTAAAGAGATTGCGCACACCACGGTTTCAGCCATCTTCTGGAATATTGCAGTGCGATGTGGAGTCCGCATCAGATGTGACTGACGGAGGACAATGAAAAAGTTCAGAGAAGGGCAGCTCGTTTTTTATTAGCGCGAAATAGAGGAGAGTGTGCAACGGACCTCATGCATGAAGTAGGGTGGCGGTCATTGAAACAAAGGCGTGTTCCGTTGCGGCAGAATCTTCCTGCGAAATTTCGAGCACCAACTTTCTCCTCCGAATGCGAAAATATTCTGTTGGCTCCACCGACATAGCGAGAAATGATCATCATGATAAAATAAGAGCAATCAGAGCTCGCACGGAAAGATCTGATTGTTCGTTTTTCCCGCGCGCTGTTCGGGAGTGGAATGGTAGAGAGATAGTATGATTGTGATTCGATGAACCGTCTGCTAAGCACTTACATGTGGATTGCAGAGTAATCATGTAGATGTAGAATTGTGGAGCACTATTAAGCTGGACAAGAGGTTCTTTCATCAGCTTAATTATTGGAAAATACTGTCGTCGAAATGTTTGTCAGGTAAGTATGTCTCTGTTCCTACTGGTATTTGTATTGTCAAGGAGCATTCACTTCCCTACTCTATTTAGCTTGTATGGATCATGTGGTACTTGGGTCTTGTATAGTTTGAACAGTTGTAGGCAGTTGTTTTAGTACACAAATGTTAGATAGCTGGCAAGTGCACTTCATAGTGCTGTAATTATCATATGTAATTTAAATCCGGCTCAACAATTAGGAAGGAGACCCAGTAACCAATCTGTCAGTGGACTCAGATGAAGGCTGAATATTTTAGCCACGGCACAATGTCAGAACTCTTAACTATACACACATGCGTACAAACCTGTGCAATAATTGCCCTTTTGCTGGACTTCAAAAGGCTACTAGCCAGCAACTGTTATGAATTATCACGGTTTTTGCAGATAATTGTAACACCGTTCTGAGATTTCAATAAGAACGATCTTTAAACTGAATACCTCACATCTTTTCTTCACAACTGTATTTTGTTGACGCATTAATTATCCGTTTGTGAAAATCACGTGAGATACTTCAAAACTTTGCCTTCCTGATTATTTATGAAATTGACTACTGCACGAAGTTTGTTAATTGTAGTGAAAGTTTACTGAAATGAGTTGCCAGTTCAATAAAATAGGATACTGTGAAATATCGTAGCACTTGGGATTGGACACTGTCTAGGTAAACGATTAAGGATAAAATGCGGGGGCTCAACACAAAGTTTACAGAACACAACTTATTATTGAAAAAGAGACCACATAACTCGTCCATGCAGTTATACAGTACGCGGCTGATAATTTGAGATGAAGGTGGAGGCCGTGTCGATCTCTTGTGCTATTCAGAAAACGCGGCAAAACCATCCACGGCGTAACAAGCCCAGAAAACTTTCTTCTTAGCGTCGGACTTTCGTAGTAGAGGGCTAACCAAAGATGCCTTGAATAACGAGCCAAATTACGTCTACATCCGAGGCTATATTGTATGACCTTGCAGTTCTTCTTTCCTCGTTCAGTTCACAAGATGCGAATATTCCACCTGTTAGTCACCGAATAACTCGTGCCACAGAGGAACTTTCCAATTCGACCGCCAAGATCCACATTTTCTATTCCCACCAAGCCAGTTTCGTTGCAGAGGGGCTTCCCTCCATATTTTACATGATTGCAAACCTACATGCCCTACGCATGAACTAGTATTACAAATAAACTTTTTAGCAATTCCGTTCTCTTACAGTATATACGTTCTGAAATAACATCCGGAGATTAATTACAGTTACATAAATGATGGTAAATAATTAATAAAACATTTACATAGCTGTTACATCAAAGAGCATGGTTATACAGTAGTGAAATTATGTAAAAATAGACGAAGCAGTTAGATAATTGTTTTACAACGGGCAGTACTGTTCCGCCGGCCTGGAAGTTCACCTGACACGTTACGTGTGTAACGTGTATGGGATGTAACTGGTCGACGGGCTGTTGACTCCGGTCCTCCTGCAACGGCTGTCGGTGATTGGCGGATGCGCCTACGAACCACGTGGCAGTGCGTCCCCCAGCAGGATATCCGGACATTCACTGACTCCGTGTCTCACCCTGCTCCCTAGATGCCCCGACTGCAACACGCGGCTCGTCACACTATACTGCGCTGAATGCTCACGGTGAAAGCCGTGCACAGTTCTGTAATTGTAGTCATTTATGAATTGTTGCGTACCTAATCTTTATAATAAACTTCTTGTAATGACACCTCTACTTTTAGGCGCTGCAATTTTCACGAACAGTAGCAGTGTACTTCCTGCAGTGAACAGGACTCTGGCCCCCACTCCCACCACAGGGCAGGAACTTCTTGCGCTGCTGGTGGCAGGTTCGGAGGTCATTAGCTGCGGCGGCTGTCCGCCTGCCAGCCAGAGCGGACCAGCAGTCGGGCTGTTTACTGTGCCACGCAGGGATGGCGGTTGTCGCCGAAACAACCGGTTTACGACTATATCGTTGTTTTTTTTTCCAAAGCCAGTTTAACCTGACTCTTAAAACGGAAGAAAAATCTGATTTCTGAAATAACCTATTTTCGGTGTTTTATGCCTATTATTTCCTGTAATAAACGTTGAAATCGAACAAAAATTGAAAAAAAAAAGATTCACTAACTTCCAAGACACAAAGAATCAAAATGATAAATTTGCAAATAAGAGAAAAGTTAGTGTGTCCACCATTCGCTGCTTTCCTCGAAAAGTGATAAGTGGTGGACTGCTACAAAAAATCTGTTGATCGTAATTTTTTTAAAACTCTGCTCAAAAGTCATGTTATAATCGGGTATCGTAGCACTATTTGGGCATTACGAATAGTGAGTGCTAAAGGTCGAAAGCTGAAGTTGAGGAACTCTTTATTTTTCGTGTTAATTTGTCCGTTTTCAAGCGCTACTGGCGGATAAAGGCATATCGAGTAGATACACACAAAAGATCAGCTACGGTATATTATTAAACTGTGAATGAGCTGCTAAGTTCTACGTTTTTTCCCTTATCTTACGTCACAAGCTGGTTGTGGTTCCTTTCGTTTGTAATAAAAAATGGTTCAAATGGCTCTGAGCACTTTGGGACTTAATATCTGAGGTCATCAGTCCCCTACAACTTAGAACTACTTAAAAACTAACCTAAGGACATCACACACATCCATGCCCTGGGCAGGATTCAAACCTGCGATCGGAGCAGTCGCGCGGTTCCGGGCAGAAGCGCCTAGAACCGCTCGGCCACCGCGGCCGGCCGTTTGTCATCGTGTAAAGCAAATGGAGAATAGTACTTCATTGATACCACACTTTGTAAAGTACTTCCAGACTGGGGATGGTGTCATTCTGTTATACAACTGATATTTGACGACGACAACAACGAGAAAGTATCATAAAGACCAGACCGCGCAAGTGTTGCACAATGCATGTACACACGTGTACCATCTCACAGGCCACGCCACGTGGTGTCAGATAATTGTTGGCTCAGTAATGCTGCACCCGTTCTTACTCAATGTATTTGTTGTTCGTTTCTGACGACATTGTTATTAAAACAGCGGTGACAACTTTTCACGTGTCCGATAATAACGCAGTATTCAAAGTAACGCAAGTTCTGCGATTAAAAATTACTCATTTTTTAAAAAAAGGTTTATTTAAAAGTAAAAAATTTTAACGCTGCTGCTATGGCTAATTGATATTTCGGTACTTTACGCGGTTATGAGTAAAAAATAACACCAATTATAACTGACAGCAAATACCGAAAAATACCGGCTATTCAGAACTAAACTACTTGTATCGATTTTAACCGATCAGTTTCCCCGTCCCTAGGTAGGACTGTTGATACTTTTAAAAATATCGTGACTGCAATGTACTGATATTTAAAAATGTCATTATCGCCCTTCCATATATCCAGAAAACGTATCGATACATCGACGAAAGAAATATCGAGGTACTGGCCAATAAAAGTATTGGCTGTACACTGTAAATTACTACCAGTTTTAGAGCTCTATATTTAAGTATTGATTTATTATTAGATATTATGTTCATCAACAAGCTGGCAGCCTGTTTATCCCCCTTCGAGCAAGAATTCAAAGGAAAACGATGCACGTTAACGCTTGGAGGTAACCGCTTTACTAGCAGTGGTAACGGCGAGTAAGTGGCACAATGAAAGGTTTTCGATGTGTCCGTCGTTCGGTTTCGTCACACGTGTCAGATTTGTCCGGAACACTTCACATGGACTCCCCCCGATTTTTCGTATCTGCAGACGCCAGCGACCTAGCAGTTGTAGTGTCAGACTTGGCTGACGACGTATTTTCTGTTAATAGCGCCGAGCGCCGATTAGGTCAGCATTTCCCTTTAAGCATCTTCGCCCATTGCAAATACCAGTCCTGTCATTTAGATTTTTGTTCATCATTTTCAGCGACTGTTTCTGAAGAATGCCGGTGTGAAGAAATAGCACTGGTGTGCTATTTCTTCACATCGGAAATCTTTTTATTTGATTCACACAGTCAAGCTCCATTGCGATCGGTCTACTTCTTTGTGCTACCTGTACTACCTTCATATATATATATATATATATATATATATATATATATATATATATATATATATATATATATAGAGAGAGAGAGAGAGAGAGAGAGAGAGAGAGAGAGAGAGGGGGGGGGGGGGGGGGGGGAGTGAGAGTGAGAGTGAAAATGAAATGTCGTGTGGCTAAGACCTTCCGTAGAGAGAGAGAGAGAGAGAGAGAGAGAGAGAGAGAGGACGTGATGAAAGCTCAAAAAGTACTAAGATCCCTTCACACAGTGAAAGTAAAATTATGTTCTACTATACTTTCAAGAGAACAGTTTCAAATATTTACGAAGAGTTGTGAAAGAAATATAATATAAAAGAGAAACAGATTTGAACATGGCTGTTACTTAGCAAACGTATACTACTTACGGCATAGGATTATACAGTCAACAAGTTGCACATAACATTGACATAGGTTTCGAGACCTACTCTGGATGTCTTCATCGGAATGAAATTTTGCTAAATCGTACAATTACATTGCTAAAAAGCAGTGGTCAGAATTTAGAGCAGCTATACTCAATTCAAAGGTGAAAGAGAACGTTCTAGCCTTTGCCACGTCTGGCCATTGCTTTTTAGGAAGGTCAATGTACCTATCGGTTATGTGCAACCGGTTGGCTGTATAATCCTATGGGGAAAAAGATAAAATAACAATATCGGCACTCGATATTGCCATTTGGATATCGATGTATCGGGAAAGGAAGTGTGCCGTTTTTTATGGATACTTTTTGGAAAAATATCGACGAATGGAGTTTCATCAGCGGCCCTAGTCCCTGGCCTCCGCACAGACGAGTTGCTGTGTGGCTGCGGCCGCGAGCGCTGCCGCCTCGGCGGACTTTCACTGAGGGGTCGCGCGGGCGTGGGAGCCGACCCCGCCGCCACCTGCGCGGGGCGCCAGGAAACACCTCGCCGCCGGAACTCCGCTGCCGCTGCCGGCGTCGTCCGTAAACTGAAGAGCAAACAGCCCGGACCCCGCTCTTGTCTACCGAGCCGCGTCACGAGCAGCCTTCCTCTAATGCCTTTTAGGCGTCTCCCCATGCAAGTTCTTGTATGTCGAAAGTGTTTGTTACCGCTAGGGCCTCTGATACGTCTGCATCTCTAAGCGCTGTTCTGCAAGCTTACACCGACCTTTCCTCGGCTCGGCTTTGGAATCTATGGCGATACAGTTCGCAGACATGGTCTGGTAGGGTTTATTTTCCGCGAAATGTGTAAACACAATACGGAATACAGACATTATTAACTAATGTAGGTAACGCGAGAAACGCACACGGCAAAATTTACATAACACAAAGAAAGCTGCATTGCACTGGCTGGCGAGCGATTACTCCTTAGTCATCCTGCAGCGCTCAGCGCTCTTCTGGGAAAGGCCACTCCCCCCCCCCCCCCAACCCTCCCCCTCCCTCCCCCGCCACGAGCGCTGGCCGCTGTCCAGTATGCAGACAGATTTTATACCTTCTGTATCGGAAGTAGGGGAGGGAATAAGGCAGGAAGGAAAAAAAGAAAGATCAAAGTTTAACGGCATGACAAGGAGCGAGGTCGATATAAATGTCGCACAGTCTCGTACTGTGGACGGGTGGGCGAGGGAACCGGCCGTGTCGTTCTCAGAGGAACCATAGCGACGCGATTTAGTGAACGCGAAGACAATCTGAATGTTGATGGCCGGGTGGTGGTGTGAATCGCGCCCCTCCGCAATGTCTGTCCAGTGCATAAACTAGCCCGTCACCGCACTCAGTTCCTTATTAGAATAGCGTGTGCAGTTCTGACGTGGCGTTTAGGAATCGAAGAAAGATTAAAAAGAGTCAGCTGACTGATGCACAAATTTTCTGATTTCGGGCGAGTAATAAAAGTGCTGTCAAACAACTGAATGGTTTCGTATCGTCGCAGTTACAGTTTCGCTGAATATCAATAAGCCATCTTGTCTCATAGTCTCACATTCTCAGATCATAAATTTGATCGTTTTACCTACATGTGTCCTGCCTTTCTACCCCTTCTTACAGCCAGTTTCTACCATCAAGCATTTTGCCCCACATCCTATTCGAACTACCTATCTGATCTTAAGCATTCCTACCGTAGCACCACATTTTAAAAGCTTCTGTTTTGTTCTTGTCTGCACATTTTGTCGTCCATACTTCTACATCGATACTCTGCAAATCACACTTAAGTGGCTGGCACAGGGTTCATCGAACCACCTTAACAATAATTCTCTATTATTCCAATCTCCAACAGCGCGAGGAAAAAACGAACACCTACACCTTTCCGTCATCGTTTTTCTCTGTGTAGGTCAGCGTCAACAAAATGTTTTCGCATTCGGAGGAGAAAGTTGGTGATCGAAATTTCGTGAGAAGATTCCGCCTCAACGAAAATCGCCTTTGTTTTAAATATATCCACCCCAAATCCTGTATCACGTCAATGACACTCTCTCCCCTATTTCGCGGTAATACAAAACGTGCTGCCCTCCTTTGAACTTTCTCGATTCACTCCTTCAATCCTGTCTGGTAAGGATCCCAAACCGCACAGCAGTACTCCAAAAGAGGATGGACAAGCGTAGTGTAGGCTGTCTCTTAGGAGATCTGTTACATTTTCTAACTATCCTGCCAATAAAATGCGGTCTGTGGGTAGCCTTGCGCGCTGGATTTTCTGTATGTCCTTTCCAACTTAAGTTGTCCGTAAAGTTAATTCCTAGGTATTTAGTTGAATTTAAGGCCTTGATTGGCTTATTTATAGTGTAACCGTAGTTTAACAGATTCCTTTTAGCAATCATTGGATGACCTCATTCTTTTCGGTATTTAGGGTGAATCGCTAATTTTTGTACTATGGAGGCATCTTTTCTAAGTCGTTTTGCAATTTGTTTTGATCATGTTATGACTTTACTAGTCGATAAAAGACAGCATCATCTTCAAACAAGACGGCTCCTGAGATTGTCTCCCAAATCGTTTATATAGATAAGGAACAGCAGAGGGCCTATAACACTACCTTGGGGAACGCCAGAAATCACTTCACACCCTTATAAGACTACACTCCAACAGATATTTCCAGAATTTGTGTTCCACGTTAATGTCTCTTCCAGAGCGATTTTCGCAGTCTAGCCAATACGTGCGTATGCGTATCACTTAACAGCAGCGAGTGGACATAAGAAACTCCAATAATCGCAGTGTTTCGGATATCTAAGCTCGCTTTACAGATACTGAGTCTATGAGATGAGCAGCAGTATCGCGTTACTTTTGTTAGTAAAAACATAGTAGCTGAACGAACACAGTTTGCCATCGGTTGAGCGATGACGGTGTATTAACTGCACCACGTCCCTCCGCCTCGCCGCATGGAATGCGGATCGCATCATTTCGATGCTCGACATTGATCTGAATGCCGCAGTGCCACCACGGCTGGCGCGCTGCCCCCGCACTGACTGAGTCTCTGCACCTTGTGGCGATTCCAGTATCAGTCGGTCTTGTGTAAGCTTCAGGAGTAGTTGATCCTTCCACCGTTCGACCTGCTTGAAACAGAGGGCTCCTAGTTGTAATTACCGCCTTAGAGGACCGCGCGTGCTCCCCCCCCCCCTCCCCCCAAAAACAAAACACACACACCAGGGGCTTAATTACAAAATTGTAATCTCCTACACATTAGCGATTTTTTTGTTAATTGTGAACAGGCCCTGACTAATTCCGGTTTATGGGAAGAAGTCCAGTGTAATACCTTACTACTCTAACCACACGTCAGGAAAAATTTACAAAAGTCAACAGATAATTCACTTTCTCAGAATAAATCAAATGTAACTTGTAAATTAACTCGAGGTTTAATAAGGGGAGTTGTCATAACGTGACAAACTTTAAGTCGACGTCTACCATTTTGGTAGGGCCCAACACGAGTGGGTCAACGTCACCGCCCGTTATCTGGGATTTAATTATTTTATTTGCAACTAATATGGAGGGAAATTTTGGGTTGTGAAATATTTTTACATTCAAATGAAAAGCAACGGCGGCAACGTAAAAAAAACTGGGGCCTGTTTCATTAAATGACTTACTTAATTCTGAACTTTTACGAAAGTTAATACAATTTCTTCTGAAAGTAGCGACGTCTCACAGTTTTGGCTTGGAGAGCAAATCTCTTGGTAAAATTTGTTACTGACCGTAGATCTAAATATGCGTCCTTGCGGAAATTAGTATTAAATTGATTATCGGACTCCGTAATATTAAAATGATTTCAGGCTCTGTCGTATTTCACAAACAAAAGACTACGACGCATGAAATAGCGCACGCAGACTATAATAACCAAAAGAAATGCTTCCGTATTTAAAAAAAAAAACGCACAAAATTACGAATCTGCAAGGGAAGAACAGGTTTGTAAATCAAACATTGTTATATTTTAACAGCATATTTTAAAGAAATAAAAGTCAACTAACACTATTTCACACATTAAATATTTGATGCGTAATATTTAAAACAAAAGATCCTCTACATGAAACGCGCGATATTCAAATGCACTCACTCAATATCTGATTACTAGTAATTAACTAACAGTCCAGGAAAGATCTCCTATGACCATTTCATCAAATCCGCAGAATTAATTGCGTAACATCAATCAAGCTAACAATGGCAAGAGACTAAAGAACAAAAAGAAATGAACAAAAGAGAGCGGTGCCCTTGTTCCACGGCTATTTATGCTAATTACACATTATGCTCTTTGTGTGATCACCGATGTATTATCCAGAGGTGTCTAGCATAGTTGCATTACTTTGGGTAAATTTTGTTTAAAAATTTGTGACGTTATAGTGGAAATACTCTGATAAAAAAACGGCCAGCTTGCATCATTTACAGGTGTACTAGTCGTTCTGATAATAATGTAAGGGAATCACATTTCTTTCGTAAGCGGACTCTTTCCAGCGATATTTTCTTGTATATACATGAATTTCAGTTGCGCTCCTACTTTTATTCCAGCGGTTTTATATCTATAATTTGACTTTTCATTCCTTATCAGTAGATCTCGAAGAGCGCTCCGGTTGAAGCTGTAGAAAGATTGGAAACCGTCCACAAAATACATTCTCAGCACTTTCGGGAAGAAGGCACAGACGGAACATCTGTTTCGTCTTTCCCGCTTTAAGGAATATGCTGGATTACGAAAGCAGCCTTTCCACATCACATACTTCGGTTCTCGGTTATTTGAAACCTGCTACAAAAACAAAGTTACTTTTACGAGAGAAAAAAACGTATCGTATCACTGGAGCAGACGTGTCTTTAAGACTAGATAAATCTCGGAAAACGCTTGCCCGACGGAGTGTTATTCACGAAAGCACCGTAATATTTGCTATTTAAAACTGCTGTTGAGTGGACACGACAGAAGTAAAGAACAAGAAGCAATTACAAACAATGGTCTGCTAACGTTTAGGGCTAGTAACATGGTGGCACAGGCTTCAAAGCAACGTACAACGTTAATTCTGTAGCGCCACCGCCCCATATTCCCATATTATACCTCCATGTAGGCCAAATTAATCAGTTATCCTGGATACATTCGTTAGAGCCGCACTAAAAAAAAACCCGAAATCACCTACACAAGGAATTAACAACACTTCTATATTTTCACGTTTGCCATATAACTGCCCCGCCAAATCCCTCACTACTTTGAAATTCGCAATCTAAATTCAACTAAAGAAAATCTCGGCGCTGTACGATTATTGCGGGAATAATGACGTAACAGGACTGACTTTTTATTTTTGTGTTATATATTAATTTTCAGCGGAAACATCTGTTTGTTTAAAACACTCGTAAGAAATGGGAATAAACAGATACGACGACGTTACATTTAGAGTTTCGACATACTAATCAATACATGCGTCGCAATCAGCCATAATTTTTCGTACAGCAGACTGAAGTTGCAGGGAAAGGAACACGTCTCAATAAAAGCATAACTAGGAAGATCTTAGGCGTTTCTGCTTTTGTACTGTATGTAAGCCTCAATAATTACACTACAGTTTGTCTTATCCGAAATGTCGGTTATATGTTTTTGTATAATTTAGGGGTTTAATAATCTAGTATTAACAGACGAAGCTCAATGATGTGCTTTTAATCGCTTTTGATAACTTCGAGTAGTATGCTCGTTGTGGAAGTGCTCCTACAAGTAGAACGTGCTATTTGTTCAAAAATGGCTCCGAGCACTATGGGACTTAACTTCTGAGGTCATCAGTCCCCTAGAACTTAGAACTGCTGAAACCTAACTAACCTAAGGACATCACACACATCCATGCCAAAGGCAGGATTCGAACCTGCGACCGTAGCGGTCGCGCGGTTCCAGACTGATGCGCCAAGAACCGCTTGGCCAGTCCGGCCGGCGTGCTATTTGCCGTTGATAACAAGTGTGTTCGTTCATTTGAGTGTTCTTAGTAAAATTAAAGTCTGCTTTAAACGTGTATACAGGGTGTTACAAAAAGGTACGGCCAAACTTTCAGGAAACATTCCTCACACACAAATAAAGAAAAGATGTTATGTGGACATGTGTCCGAAAACGCTTAATTTCCATGTTAGAGCTCACTTTAGTTTCGTCTATATGTACTGTACTTCCTCGATTCACCGCCAGTTGGCCCAGTTGAAGGAAGGTGTTGACTTCGGTGCTTGTGTTGACATGCGACTCATTGCTCTACAGTACTAGCATCAAGCACTTCAGTACGTAGCATCAACAGGTTAGTGTTCATCACGAACGTGGTTTTGCAGTCAGTGCAATGTTTACAAATGCGGAGTTGGGAGATGCCCATTTGATGTGTGGATTAGCACGGGGCAATAGCCGTGGCGCGGTACGTTTGTATCGAGACAGATTTCCAGAACTAAGGTGTCCCGACAGGAAGACGTTCGAAGCAATTGATCGGCGTCCTAGGGAACACGGAACATTCCAGCCTATGACTCGCGACTGGGGAAGACCTAGAACGACGAGGACACCTGCAATGGACGAGGCAATTCTTCGTGCAGTTGACGATAACCCTGATGTCAGCGTCAGAGAAGTTGCTGCTGTACAAGGTAACGTTGACCACGTCACTATATGGAGAGTGCTACGGGAGAACCAGTTGTTTCCGTACCATGTACAGCGTATGCAGGCACTATCAGCAGCTGATTGGCCTCCGCAGGTACTTCTGCGAATGGTTCATCCAACAATGTCAATTCTCATTTCAGTGCAAATGTTCTCTTTACGGATGAGGCTTCATTCCAGCGTGATCAAATTGTAAATTTTCGCAATCAACATGTGTGGGCTGACGAGAATCCGCACGCAATTGTGCAATCACGTCATCAACACAGATTTCCTGTGAACGTTTGGGCAGGCATTGTTGGTGATGTCTTGATTGGGCCCCATGTTCTTCCACCTACGCTCAATGGAGCAAGTTATCATGATTTCATACGGGATACTCTACCTGTGCTGCTAGAACATGTGCCTTTACAAGTACGACACAACATGTGGTTCATGCACGATGGAGCTCCTGCACATTTCAGTCGAAGTGTTCGTACGCTTCTCAACAACAGATTCGTTGACCGATGGATTGGTAGAGGCGGACAAATTCCATGGCCTCCACGCTCTCCTGACCTCAACCCTCTTGACTTTCATTTATGGGGGCATTTGAAAGCTCTTGTCTACGCAACACCGGTACCAAATGTAGAGACTCTTCGTGCTCTTATTGTGGACGGCTGTGATACAATACGCCATTCTCCAGGGCTGCATCAGGGATTCCATGCGACGGAGGGTGGATGCATGTATCCTCGCTAACGGAAGACATTTTGAACATTTCCTGTAACAAAGTGTTTGAAGTCACCCTTGTACGTTCTGTTGCTGTGTGTTTCCATTCCATGATTAATGTGATTTGAAGAGAAGTAATAAAATGAGCTATAACATGGAAACTAAGCTTTTCCGGACACATCACCACATAACTTATTTTCTTTCTTTGTGAGTGAGGAATGTTTCCTGAAAGTTTGGCCGTCCCTTTTTGTAACACCCTGTGTATGTAACTTGATGCTCATCTCAAACGCGATTCTACGTTGAAGGTGTTAAAATCAGGTTGGACGCCAATATCTGCTCAACTGCAGAAATTCTATAAACAATCTCGCAAGGTACAACGCCATTTCGTTTCAGAAAATCGTGATTGTACCATACACAAACTTTTAGACGCCACCATCTTACCTCGGCAAACGTCAGGCTTCAGTAGAAGCTACGTCTTTGACATTCTAGTAATGTATGTCCACCGTGTGTGTTAGACTGCGGGATTTCTGTGAACGGCGGACGTCGACAATCCACTTCTGCGTCAGTAGCATCATCGAGCGGCCCTCGGTTATTCGCCGGCAGTGGCCAGGTGCTCACTCCCCTGGTCGTGGCTGACAGCTGTGCCCTCCAGTATCCCACCACACCGTGACGTAGTTGAGAACGTTAATACAAGGAAATTATCCCTGATGGTCCGTGCCAGTATACTGGGCTGCCCATTTGCCACGTACATCATTTAGCCGACCCCTTCAGTGAATGTTACGTGAAGCGCAATAGCGTGTCGGCATTAGCCGGATCTTTGCAACTTCGGACACTTGAGGCAGTGAGCCGCTTAGTTCGTAAGTGGAGATGTGGTCGGAGGGGGACGGGTGGGGGATTGGGGGGGGGGGGGGTGACGACATGTCTCGGCTACCGTTGCTTCTAAACTGATACCAGCTACTAAGTGCTTGTTGCTATTCACGTGACATACTTGAACATTTGATGGAAGTGGCTGTCATCGTATTAACTATCTACACAACTAAGGCAGGCAACTAACGTTGCGCTCCGTAAACTAATTCCTGCGAACCGAACTCAGTTGTAAAAGAGAAGTTTAATTAAAACTTCAAAAAATCTATGTCGTTATACCTTTCTTTCCCCCTTTTTTTCTTTCTTTGCAGGAAGTTTTGGGGGCTACTGCTACTGTTTGCTAACGGAAGTAAAATTTGCGTCATCGGTATTGTAAATGATATACGCAATGCAAATATTATGAAACTCGCCATACATTCTTGAAATCACAGAACCAAATAAAAGTGCACTTCTAGATTTGCGCCTGCACTTAAAGACTGTCGCAAACCAGGAGAGACTTAACACTCTTTTTTTCCATCCTTTGTGATAGATAAGTGAAAAATTGTTGCAGCAGACATATGTTTTGCTTATGTCAGTGCCAAATCGAGTAAAAATCTTCGAAACGAGAGCACACAAGCCTAGAACTACTTCAAACCACAAAACTAAACGTATTGCGTCGCAGGCGCGGGAGGTATGCGATGTGTTGCGCCTTAGTTCATTGTCCGAGTACCCAGTGCTGTCAAGTTTGCCGTCACGATAACGTCGAAAATTTGTGCTGTGAATACCATTTATTTGTATAGCTGTCTGGAAGGGTGGTTCTAAAATTCGTAAGTCAAGTGACCGCCCCTTCAATCTCACAACTCTTACGAGATATACGTATAGTGTAAATAGGTAAAACTGCAACAAGTCACTTTTTTGTAATAGTTACTTATTCATGAATAATGAATAAGTAATTGTTTCAGAAAAGTGAGTGGTTGCATTTTTATGTATTTACGGTGAATAAACGGTCACGGGTTCTAAAGCATCCATAACGGTTAAGTTTACTCTCTCGAGATATTTGTACAAATCGTTAAACCGCGAGGATCCTATAAAATATCAATAATATGTCTCTATATAAAGATCATTCGATGTTAATGGAGGTACCGCCATGCTGTTCATTAGAACTGTTTCTCAGAAGGCTGGAAAGCCCTTTCAGGAACTGAACTCTACGTCACACAATTACCCTCCATCGTCGTATGGCTCGCGAAGCGGCATTTGTGGCAGACTGCAGAGGGAATTTGTGTCTCCAACGTTTACCTCACAAGAACAAAATAGTGAAGATTATCGCCCATAAAGGGCGTTACTGAAAGGAGGTAACTGAAAGATTTTTACTGCACAGGAATAAGCCATCAGCACTATGCAAAGAAGCTAAGGAAAGGATCGACCACATCTTCAGCTGTTGCAAGAAGATCGCTCAGATGGCTGCAAGAAGAGGCAAAAAGCTGTGGCATAAACAGTCCACTGGATATTGTGCCGCAGTTATCATCTTTCCAGTGGTTCTTAGCACACTGGAAGCGGAACCGAAATATCTTTGTGGGTACTAAGAAACCAATGGCATTGATAAAACACCCATCTGCCGACTACAGAAAGGTACTTTACTAGGATGTGCACAAATCATCCGCTGGTACACCACGCAGTCGTAGATACTAGGCAAGTATCCGACTGGTGATGAAATACGAAATTTGGCATAATGATCTCATATGCTGCGTGAACTGTCAATAATAACAATAATTAACAATAATAATCATCTGTTAGCACAAGCACTGACGCATTATATGTTATACTTCACTGACAAATGAGTGTCAGGATAACAACACACTTACACCACTAATAATCATGGTTTCTGCACGTAGCTCCTGAATTTATTATGCTAACGACGAAATCCGCCTTGGAAATTGCACATGGTTCGGTGGGGAGAATGCCACATTGATTCGGCCAGGCTTCCCGTAGGTGCGTACTTGATCGTGGTGTCGCCGTTCCACAAAGTTTTTCAACGTCAGCACGTTGACTGCCTGAGATGCAGAGGGTCTCTTTTTAGAACGCAGCTGATGGAAGGTCGCGGATCAGTCTCTTATGTATCCCGATTGCGAAATATTTTTGGTGTGCTGTGAACACGATTTTTATTCCAGTAATGGACCTGCCTGGAGCTTCATAACTCTGTGGGCCGTGCGCAGGTGGCGCCAGCGCGGAGTAATAATGCTTCCCGCGTATGCGTGACATAAACACACCATTACGTAAAGCTGCGTTAGGCTTGCAGTCTACAGCAATCGAAGCGAACGCCGTGCAGGGACAGAGCCGCAGGAAGTGAGTTACAACGGCGAGCGACAACTGTCTGAAAATACTGCTAAAGAGGGAAGTCGTATTCAATTTCTTGACAGTCGCTCTCCTAAGTATCGCCCTAGGGAAGATTGGAACCATACATTGTCCAAATAATGTCGTGTCCTACAGAAGGAAAGTGAAACTTCCTGACAGATTAAAACTGTGTGCCAAACCGAGACTCGAACTCGGGACCTTTGCCTTTCGCGGGCAAGTGCTCTACCAACTGAGCTACCCAAGCACGACTCACGACCCGTCCTTACAGCTTCAATTCTGCCAGTACCTCGTCTCCTACCTTCCAAACAGAAGCTCTTCTGCGAACCTTGCAGAACTAGCACTCCTGGAAGAAAGGAAAGTGTTTTTGGATGATTTAAGGAGTTGCAGAAAAACTTGGTCTGAAATTTCGACTTGGTGTAATTAATGGAAATTCTCTCCAAATGTGAATAACTGCAACTGTCTGCAAGAAAGAGAGCGAGCTTGATTGCCAGCTTACTGGTGAACATGCTGAGTATGTCACATCATACTGTTTAAGAATTTAGGCGTAACACTCGTCCTAAGAAGCGATGTGAAATGGAACGATAATGCAAAATCTTATTAGAAAAGGTAAAAGGGAGACGTACGTTTGTTGCAAGGAATTTAGGAAACTACATTGCGCGCGTAAAATAAGTCGCACACACGACGCTAGTGCGACCAATTCTAGAGTACTGTTACAGTGTTTGGAGTCCTTCTCAAGTAGGCGTGCCAACGGAAACAGATCGAACCCATAAACGCGCTGCCTGGACCTTAACAGGTCAGAGAAGCCCAGTAGTCCTCGATGAAGTTAAACTGGAACCTTAGGAAGAAACCCTTCGCAGTCTTCGCGAAACACTATAGGGTAAATTTAGAGAACCAGAGATGGAAGTCTGCCACTATGGTATATCTTGCATAGAGATATTGAGAACAAGATACGACAGATTACTGCGCGTACACGAGCATCTTATGAGTCATTATTCAGTCGCTCAATACGCGAATCGAATGGGAAAGAAAAATCCACAAGATTGGTTTACTACTTACTGTACCCTCCGCGACGCACAGTAGCTTGCGGAGTATATACGAGAAATAGATGTTTTTGTATTTACGCATTGCACACGAGTACGTAATACAAGGAATGTACTTCCTGGCTCCCTGTACGGCTCACGAAACACAGCACTGTTCGCATCTGCGTGGCTTTCCGCCCTAGTACGGACTAACGCCACTTCGAAACAAGTCCGGGGACTGTTTGACAAGACACAAACTGAAGCATTCCGCTCAACTGTTCCGCTGTAATACCCAATGGAAAGGAAGGGGAACTTAGAGGACTCATCTGCATTTGAAACGAAAAAAAGGATGAAAATAAAGACAGTAGACAAATGAAGAAACTCATAGTTGTTGCTGCTGTTGTTGTTGTTGTTGTTGTGGTCTTCAGTCCTGAGACTGGTTTGATGCAGCTCTCCGTGCTACTCTATCCTGTGCAAGCTTTTTCATCTCCCAGTACCTACTGCAACCTACAGCCTTCTGAATCTGCTTAGTGTATTCATCTCTTGGTCTCACTGTACGATTTTTACCCTCCACGCTGCCCTCCAATACTAAATTGGTGATCCCTTGATGCCTCAAAACATGTCCTACCAACCGATCCCTTCTTCTGGTCAAGTTGTGTCACAAATTTCTCTTCTCCCCAATCCTATTCAATACTTCCTCATTAGTTATGTGATCTACGCATCTAATCTTCAGCATTCTTCTGTAGCACCACATTTGGAAAGCTTCTATTCTCTTCTTGTCCAAACTATTTATCGTCCATGTTTCACTTCCATACATGGCTACACTCCATACGAATACTTTCAGAAATGACTTCCTGACACTTAAATCAATACTGGATTCATAGGGCTTGCTGAAAACTAGTCACCGAATTTTTATGTGAAGACCCTAAAAATCTTTGTAAAATAAAACAAACTTTATTAACATTCTGTATCTTTATTCTTCATATCTACTTATTTATTTCTCATCGTAGTCATCTTACCGACGAACTCATTTCTACCAACGAGACACCAGTTTGTTGATACTGTCACTCGAGAATGTTTGACTTCGTTGACGGAACCACAACCTTATCCGTGCTTGCATCGCTTCATCACTGTCAAAGTGAAGTCCTTGTCGGTGTTCTTTAAGTTTTAATCACAGGTGAAAATCGGTTGGTGCCAAGTCGGGACAGTATGGAGAATGATCCAAGGCGTCGGACTGTTGCACTTGTCGCAGCGCTCGTGTGTGGTCTGGAATTATCGTGCTGAAGCAGAGGGTGCTCCACGTGTGTATGAACTCGTCGAATTCGTGATTTCAGTTTCCTAAGGATCTCTCACGCAGTGACATCACGTGACATGCTACAATTCGAAGGATTCTACCAACAGAGGATTGCAAGTTGTGTCAGCGAAGAGGGAAAGTGGACAGAGTAATAAGCTTGACGTATAGTACATCAACCGATACTGAGAACAGAATAAAAAAGTCTGAGGCATTATTTTCAGTACGCCCTCGTAGTGGTAACGATTTGACTTTAAAGTTATGAAGCTGTATGGGTAATGAACAAACGAAGAGTGCAAAGCCACATCTTTCCTTTGCTGCCTGTCTTTCACAGCTTCAGAAAATTTTCAGCTGAGGTGGGCAACCAGGTGAAATTATGCGAGTTTGTTAACTGGAAGGGAAGGATGGCAGGAAACAAGTTCATGGCTGGCATTCCGTTCAGAAAAAGGTGAAAAGAGATGAGCAGAAGCTAGAATTAGATGAGGATGGAGTGGGTTATCGATCGTGCGCTTTTCTAAGAAACTATCTTGCTGTTAGCCGTAAGTGGATACTGAAAAAAACGTAAGAAGTATCTCTGGACGTTTTGAACCTCGCTCCTCCCGGATACAAGAACAGTGCCGTACTACACCAGTTCGTCACCTTACCGGGTAGGAAAGATGGAGTTTTACGTGTTGTCAACTTAAACGCCATCAGAAATGAACTACCTTGGATTGGATGGTGACGAAATACAGTACCAGTTATGTTACAGGTGAAGGAACTAGTACTCAGTACACCTTAAACAGATGTGGTGCGACATTGCAAAACAATTCGATTTTTAACTGTTTATTTTATTAGATTGATTCTTTAAGAATAACGTTGCAATGTTTCATTATTGAATTCTGGCTAGAATGTCTCTTTAGGAGTCTGCGCCTGCCACACACCCGCTTTCTATGCTGTGATCCACACCTTTTTCGTTCATACAATGGAAACGAACTATAGATGAGTCTAGAAGGCTGTGAGAAAGATTTATTTTTTCTTTTTCCTTCGTTTACAACGTTTCTTAAAAGATAATATATGCTACAAACTTACTTCAGTTTTATTTTTGCATATACACTCCTGGAAATTGAAATAAGAACACCGTGAATTCATTGTCCCAGGAAGGGGAAACTTTATTGACACATTTCTGGGGTCAGATACATCACGTGATCACACTGACAGAACCACAGGCACATAGACACAGGCAACAGAGCATGCACAATGTCGGCACTAGTACAGTGTATATCCACCTTTCGCAGCAATGCAGGCTGCTATTCTCCCATGGAGACGATCGTAGAGATGCTGGATGTAGTCCTGTGGAACGGCTTGCCATGCCATTTCCACCTGGCGCCTCAGTTGGACCAGCGTTCGTGCTGGACGTGCAGACCGCGTGAGACGACGCTTCATCCAGTCCCAAACATGCTCAATGGGGGACAGATCCGGAGATCTTGCTGGCCAGGGTAGTTGACTTACACCTTCTAGAGCACGTTGGGTGGCACGGTATACATGCGGACGTGCATTGTCCTGTTGGAACAGCAAGTTCCCTTGCCGGTCTAGGAATGGTAGAACGATGAGTTCGATGACGGTTTGGATGTACCGTGCACTATTCAGTGTCCCCTCGACGTTCACCAGTGGTGTACGGCCAGTGTAGGAGATCGCTCCCCACACCATGATGCCGGGTGTTGGCCCTGTGTGCCTCGGTCGTATGCAGTCCTGATTGTGGCGCTCACCTGCACGGCGTCAAACACGCATACGACCATCATTGGCACCAAGGCAGAAGCGACTCTCATCGCTGAAGACGACACGTCTCCATTCGTCCCTCCATTCACGCCTGTCGCGACACCACTGGAGGCGGGCTGCACGATGTTGGGGCGTGAGCGGAAGACGGCCTAACGGTGTGCGGGACCGTAGCCCAGCTTCATGGAGACGGTTGCGAATGGTCCTCGCCGATACCCCAGGACCAACAGTGTCCCTAATTTGCTGGGAAGTGGCGGTGCGGTCCCCTACGACACTGCGTAGGATCCTACGGTCTTGGCGTGCATCCGTGCGTCGCTGCGGTCCGGTCCCAGGTCGACGGGCACGTGCACCTTCCGCCGACCACTGGCGACAACATCGATGTACTGTGGAGACCTCACGCCCCACGTGTTGAGCAATTCGGCGGTACGTCCACCCGGCCTCCCGCATGCCCACTATACGCCCTCGCTCAAAGTCCGTCAACTGCACATACGGTTCACGTCCACGCTGTCGCGGCATGCTACCAGTGTTTAAGACTGCGATGGAGCTCCGTATGCCACGGCAAACTGGCTGACACTGACGGCGGCGGTGCACAAATGCTGCGCAGCTAGCGCCATTCGACGGCCAACACCGCGGTTCCTGGTGTGTCCGCTGTGCCGTGCGTGTGATCATTGTTTGTACAGCCCTCTCGCAGTGTCCGGAGCAAGTATGGTGGGTCTGACACACCGGTGTCAATGTGTTCTTTTTTCCATTTCCAGGAGTGTATGAATCTGCTTTGCTCGAAATGGGTCGTAACTGCGGATAAGCTATCAGGGATAATTTGCATGTAGAAACAATGCAGCTAGCCGTGTTGGCAATATTCTCGCACAACCTTTTCACCGATGATAACCGCCAACATTCCCTTTTTGACGTATCGTGGTGCAAATCTCTTCCGGTAAAAGCAAGTGTAAAGCTATATCCCCACAAATATGATTCTCACTTGCTGTTTTAGATGTTATAAAACCAAATTTCATGTATCTAGCGAATCCTGAACTGCTGAAAAAGTGTGTACACGGGAAAACGCAGAATACAAATGAGTAGAATCACCTTACGGGGGTGCGTTATCCAAAAACACTATTTGTGCCCTCAGTCGTTGCGAAGATAGCTGCATACGATGCCTGCCTAGTGTCCTATAGTGGAAATGTAGGTAGGATCAAGTTCGTACAGTGACTAGGCTTCCATCCAGGTGCTTGGACACTGAAGATACTTGAAGCATCTGTGAAGCATGACTGGCGAAAGCTCAGGCAGCAGAAGAAAAAATGCAAAAGTTGGCTAGGCAAAGGAGGCAGGGGAAGAGAGTACTCCAGGAAGGCGAGGAAGAGAATAAAGATTTTGGTTATGGACAGCATTAGTCACTAAAGGCACAGCAATATTGTCAAAAATTGAAGTGAAAACTTTAAATGCGAATTCCCGTAAACTGACTTTTTTTTAGCTATAAAGTAACTTTTCTCAGTAACTATAAAAATTAATATCCTTAAATTTGGCATAGTTCTTAAGAATTAGTTACTGAATAACCCTGTACAGCATTTTTCCGTTGTCTTTTCTCTGTGAAAAGTTCTGCTTTAAAAATTTGAGAAAAAATAGAGCATTTCCGGGTAATACAGAACAGAAAAATTAATTTCAAAACAACTATGACCTTTAACAAAAATGCGTTCCACACATTTTATTAGCGCCGCGTGGGTAGCGTGGTCTAGGCGTCTTGCACGGTTCGCGCGGCTACTACCACCGTTGGAGGTTCGAGTCCTCACTCAGGTGTGTGTGTGTGTGTGTGTGTGTGTGTGTGTGTGTTGTCCTTAGCGTAAGTTGGCTGAAGATAAAGTAGTGTGTAAGCTTAGGGACCGATGACCTCAGCAGTTTGGTCCCGTAAGATCTTACCACAAATTTCCAATTTCCATTTCATTAGTCTCTTACGTGAAGTTCCAGTTTTATTCCTTGATTATTTTGCGTGGCCGGCACTTGGATGGGTGACCCTCCGGGCCGCCATGCACTGTTGCCATTTTTCGGGGTGCACTCAGCCCCGTGATGCCAATTGAGGAGCTACTCGACCGAATAGTAGCGGCTCCGGTCAGAGAAAACCATCACGACGACTGGGAGACCGGTGTGCTGACCACATGCCCCTCCTATCCACATCCTCAGCTGAGGATGACACGGCGGTCGGATGGTCCCAATGGGCCAGTTGTGGCCTGACGAGGGAATGCTTTTTATAAAATGTATGTCGATGCGCATTTTCAGACAAAAATTGGACAGAGTAGCAAGCATTATGTTGTACATAATAATTTTAGTATTTTAGCTGTAAGATTTTTGGTGACAACTATGTGTAAGTACAAGAATGCGTTTTGCCCTACGTCTGTCCTTAAGTGATTGAGGAAGATTTGAATCAGGGTGACTGATCGTAGTCCTGTCGCTTCACAACACTAGACGTCAACATCATCCCTGTAACTGCTGTACGTCCCTCCCCCTCCCGCTAAATCGCAAGTGAAGGATCCACACGGACAGTGGCGCGATGCTGCAGCAGCACGGACTTTGAACTCTGCGACAAGAGGCACGCAATGGTGCGCCCAACGGCGACTCTGCATCGAGGAGTTGCAGCTCGTCGTCTTTTGCAACAGTCCGGGTTCTGCCTGTACTATAAGTCCCCCCTGCTTCCCGGGATTTGCGAAATTACAAGTTAACAATGACGGTGAATTATGAATTTTGACCCGCGTCGGGATAAGGCATCCGAATCCCAAGTAAATAATGATTATTCCGCGGGAAACAGGAGACGTTATAACTTGATCGTTATTGAATGAGTAATTTCATTCAATAACGATCGGTAAATGAAATAATGGAAATAATTTGGAAATAAATTTTGCCAGTGGATATTTTGCCGAAAGAAATGATTAAATTGTAAAAGCGATTAAAAAATCGGTCGCCATCTCAACTGATGAGCGACAATACTGTTAAGTACATGAATAATTGTGTCGAAAATAAAGTTTACCTGTTTGTAGCGCAGCAGGTGGAACGGGAACTTCTACGTAAGTGCTGTGTCAGGCTCAGTAATCATATAAAATAATGTCATAACAATCTAACTACACTTAAACATTAATGGTTAACTTTCAATAAGTATTTTGAAGCCGGCCACGGTGGCCGTGCGGTTCTAGGCGCTTCAGTTCGGAACCGCGTGACTGCTACGGTCGCAGGTTCGAATCGTGCCTCGGGTATGGATGTTTGTGATGTCCTTAGGTTAGTTAGGTTTAACTAGTTCTATGTTCTCGGGAACTGATGACCTCAGATGTCAAATCCCATAGTGCCCAGAGCCAAGTATTTTGATACTTATTTTGTTCATAATTTGTCAGCTAAGTACAATGCTGACGACACAGATAATTATCTATCGAGGTTTTGAATAATGGACTGCCATTCTGTCTTTAAAATTACGTACTTTGGACAGTTTAATCTACTGATGATGAAATATATTGCCAATAATTGATTAACTATTTTTTGAATGATGATAATCCATTAATTGGGTGATTGTCGGGTGGAATAAGCTTCATAGTTTCATGAAATATCCTTTTACTAACTTCAGCTGAATATGTATTGAAATAAATCTTAATAATCAAATTTATTACTTCAGTCAATTATTAAGTTACTACGGTTGGCGTAAGCTTGTTAAGTGCAACAATTAACTACGATAACCAATCGCTCAAAACAGTCTGAAATTTACTCTTCACCGTCTATGCAAATAATTTGATAATTAACATATTTTCTCTTGATAATGGCATTACACACTCGGTTCAATAAGGTAAGGATCTGAAGGAGCCTACTTGGTGTTATTGTCGGGGGGAATGTAACTTCAACACCTCGATTATAAAGTGCTTGTTATTAATTGTTCAACTTCAGAGAAAAGTACAGTCACTGGCAAGCCTTCTACAATTTTATCCTACGAAAATTACGTAGATCTTACTTCCGTCGTTGTCGGTGGATCGACGGAAGTCCACGGCAGCGACACAATGTGGCAGCGGGCTTTTACTGTTGCGACTTGGGCCCACAGAGCGCTTCACATAACTTGCCGGCCATGCTTCTAGATCTACCGACCATTACTTTCCCGCCATACCCAGATCGACACACTAGCCGTTAGATGTAACACAGCTAGGACTAGCAGCACTCGACTGCACGTCTTACTCCGAGCACGGCGTCACTGCTACAACTACCCGCCGGCCGGAGTGGCCGAGCGGTTCTAGGCGCTAGTCTGGAGCCGAGCGACCGCTACGGTCGCGGGTTCGAATCCTGCCTCCAGCATGGATGTGTGTGATGTCCTTAGGTCAGTTAGGTTCAATTAGTTCTAAGTTCTAGGCGACTGATGACCTCAGAAGTTAAGTCGCATAGTGCTCAGAGCCATTTCCACTACCACCCGCTGGCGCGCTCCCGCGCCCAGCGGGCCGACAAAACAATCTCTCTGACTTCAACGTTAACTAAATATGCCGTGACTTGCCAGTGTCAAATATTACATAATTTAAACATAGTATTTACAATACATATTTGCACTAGACAATACATCGTATACAAACAGTTTCATGTGTTAAGTAAGCGAAAAATTTCATAGCAAGGACTGCGTTGTAGCGTCACAGTATCACTGCGCTGGACATATCCGAGGATACCGGACTTTGCAATACTACATTCGTCATCGTCATACGGAGCTAGACCTTGGCGTGACGGTATGGGGTGTCGGTGGGTCACACGGCAATCACCTCTGGTTCGCACAGCCAGTAATTTTGACAGCAGCCGCTACATTTCTGACCTGCCAAGGCTGCTGGCCTTCCCCTGTCTTCAGTGTTTCCGTGACGTTCTTTTTCAGCAAGATAACGCTAAACCGCTTATTACGATGTCCTGATCCGCTTAGATACAATGTGTATTTGACTGTTGCCTCCACGTTTCTCACCCACTAAAAACCTGTGGTCACGCTTAGCCTAGAGACTGACCTGCCACTGTGCCTCATCAGCTCTAGGACAGAGCGGAAAAGGCGTGGAATAACGTATCCGTATCTGTTACCCAGTCCTAAGTTTTTCAGTGCAGGTGGCAGCTTTGCGTATTAGATTTCATACCCTGTTACTCCCTAATTACCTACACATTTAATCATATATTCTTCCTGGCATACTGTAGGCACAAAGTAAGTGAATTTCATTTCCTTCGTATTCTTCCCGATGTTGCTGTTTGTATCGCCAGCAATATAGATGACAATATCAAACCGGTTACCAAAGCAAAGCGCTACTTTCTCCATGCTCCTAACAGCAATAGTAGTTTTACCCACAGTGCAGGTTCGCGTGACCCGTCTGTTGTAATCGCAGGTCTGAGTTGCGTATCAGCTAGATATAGCTCGTTGGGTCCCATGCGACGCAACCACTCCTATGAAGCGAATTCTACTTACCGCAGCACACGTGTGGGACTAGGACTCACACGTTTCACATTTCCTTGCCCACATTTTTCGCGCGACTCTCCTTCCTTTGTGTGGCATTCTCACGATAATCACGGTTTTTCAGTCGCCTAAAAGCACAGCTGCGTCATTAACTGATAATACAGGTGGAGATAAAAATTTCTTGCACGTAGTGGAAAACAAAGGTAAACGAGCAGAGATGGGGCCCGTCCCAAGTGCTTGTCTCGCGAACCTCACGCCTGAAATAATACGACTACGAAGAGTGCGTTTTCAAGGATTTTCCTCGCATGCAGTTACGTATGCAGAAACATTACGTCATGGTCTTATGTACTCGCCGAAGATTTCACCTCCGTCTTCTTTTGTTTGTGAGCGACTCTAGAATATTCGAATGAACACGACGACTGAGTAAGTCTTCAAGGCCTTCCTAGCATGTTATTACTCGTACGTAAACGTTACATCATCAGCATCGGTGACTTGTCGAGACATCCTTGCTATCTTCCGTATTACACTCCTTCTGGGTGCACGGCCGTGTCATCTTATAAAATACTGACGTGATAAAATGGCATACGACGTCGTAGTAGCCTTCCTCAGGGTGTGCTCGTAAACAAGTTTTGACGGGTACTGTGTGCTGCAGTATATTGCGTTTCTTACGCTCTCACAAGATCCTCTCCAGCCAGATTCGCCCACAACCTAAGGAAGGCCTTAGCTACACACCCGAAACATGCGACATTTTAGTATATAATAAGGTTGCCAGAGACAGCAAAGGACTTGGAAGAGCAGTTGAATGGAATGGACAGTTTCTTGAAAGGAGGATATAAGATGAACATCAACAAAAGCAAAACGAGGATAATGGAATGTAGTTTAATTAAGTCGGGTGATGTTGACGGAATTAGATTAGGAAATGAGACACTTACAGTAGTACAGGAGTTTTGCTATTTGGGGAGAAAAATAACTGATTATGGTCGAAGTAGAGAGGATATAAAATGTAGACTGGCAATGGCAAGGAAAGCGTTTCTGAAGAAGAGAAATTTGTTAACATCGAGTATAGATTTAAGTGTCAGGAAATCATTTCTGAAAGTATTTGTATGGAGTGTAGCCATGTATGGAAGTGAAACATGGACGATAAATAGTTTGGACAAGAAGAGAATAGAAGCTTTCGAAATGTGGTGCTACAGAAGAATGCTGAAGATTAGATGGATAGATCACATAACTAATGAGGAAGTATTGAATAGGATTGGGGAGGAGTTTGTGGCACAACTTGACCAGAAGAAGGGATGGGTTGGTAGGACATGTTCTGAGGCATCAAGGGATCACCAATTTAGTATTGGAGGGCAGCGTGGAGGGTAAAAATCGTAGAGGGAGACCAAGAGATGAATACACTAAGCAGATTCAGAAGGATGTAGGTTGCAGTAGGTACTGGGAGATGAAAAAGCTTGCACAGGATAGAGTAGCATGGAGAGCTGCATCAAACCAGTCTCAGGACTGAAGACCACAACAACCACAACAACAACAACAACAACAACAAGGCTGCAGCGGTCCCAGAAGGTCTTTGACGCCGGCACGGAACTTTATGTATTTATGTTCGTTTGCAGTCGGTCAGAAGCATTCCACTACTGCTGTTCATTCCGAAAAAATTCCTTTGTTCAATTAAACCGTGCCCGCATATTCTGCCTCGTGGCTCACATTTCCTCGGTTTTGCGGTGCTCCGATAACGTGTTAGGTTGGCACGACGGAAACACGCTTGCAGACTTTTTGCTCTCGGACGGAGTGCCAATTAAATTAGATTGCGTCAATATTATAATTAGGCTACGTAGATATAATTAGGCTATGTAATTACGTGAGGTGTTGTAACTGGCACGCCTGCCATATCTTTCTTTTGTCTTGTTACAAAACCAGTTTAATTTTCTGGGCGGTTCCACGTTGCCTAGGACTGAAGTGTTACTTTATCGTAAAGGAGCAAAAGGGTAGCATTCACAGCACAATTTGATGGACTGACCAAATTCCGCATTGCAGCCCAACAACTAATACTGCCCCACTGCTAGTGCAGAACACCGTCTTCAAACTGTTTTTCTGCTCTTCGCAATTTCCTCCGACCAGTAGCGCGATACCTGATACGTCGTCAATTTTGCGAACCTCGTAGCAATTACTTCTGAGGTATATATACGTAGTAAAGGGCACATATTTAAAATTGTATATTTTACTTAAAACGTAAATATATTTCTTTTTCCTTCGTCGGAAATCTACGCTTTCTTTTTCGCTGTCCTCAAAGTGCTGTTTGTGGTTCTGAATCTTGCTCAGTGTCGTCTTCCTCGGGTTACTGCTTCTCCGCTACCTTTTAACTCGGGCGCCAGAGTTCCAGGAGGCATCATTGATTTCACAAATTCAATAGTACAATGCGCTCCTTCCTCTATGTATAAGACCAAGTGAACAGAGTAATAAATTTGAGATGGCGGCCTCAAATTTGTAGTGAATCAAGTCATTTGCTTTATTGGCTCGTTCATTTGTAGGTGACACTACAGCCCTTTCCTGAAAAAAATTAAATGTCAAGTAAGACATGTTGGGAACACCCAGATTTTTTCAATTATTTCCGAGATATTTGCTACCGAAACAAACACATTATTAAGGTTTTATCCGTTAGTTGCTTGAAATTGGCCATTTGTTATTTTGAGCAACATTATTAGAATAATGTATGTTATCTTCTCTGGAAGACAGAACTCCCATATTAGTTTTAAGTTCCAGCTTCATTATATGCGTCCGTAGGTATGATATTTCAAAGACAACTCCACTGCAGATGTACGCCTTCTTTGTCGCTATCCTCAAAGCGCTGTTTGTGGTTCTGAATACAGCTCAATGTCGTCTTCCTCAGATTACTGCTTCTCCACCATTTAACTATCTGATCCCTAAACCAAATAGTGGCAAGAAGACTGTCGTCAAGAAAAGCAATAGAAGATCCAGGTCGGTACTTGTACAATCTGCTTTACGCTTTCGTACTAGCTGAATCAAACCGTTACAAATCTGGGAACACGAAGTTTGAGTTTTGTGTGAACGGCTAAGAGGTTCGCAATATAGCGCAGTACTAAAGAATAGGCCACAAAACTTTTTTGCACGCACTTTCCTTTGCAGGTAGCACTTTACTCCACTCAAGAAGTTTCCAAATAAATCGAAATTGTTCGTTTGTTTGTCGAACAAGTAGTCTTGCACTTTCGTTCCCCTCCATGCCGCTACTTATTACCGCGTTGGCCGGCCGTTGTGGCCGAGCGGTTCTGGGCGCTTCAGTCCGGAACGGTCGCAGGTTCGATTCCTGCCTCGGGCATGGTTGTGCGTGCTGTCCTTAGGTTAGTTAGGTTTAAGTAGTTCTAAGTCTAGGGGACTGATGACCTTAGAGCCATTTTATTACCGCATTAAGTATTTAAACTAATCAGTGTGATCGTGTGTAGGGGCCTGCTACTACGATTCCTGCGCATTATTTTCCATTTGCACGTACCTGTGATGTAGGACTATCACGAAAAATTGGATTATGGAAGGCGAATGGAAGACTCGGATTTGTTGGAAGGGTTCTGGGAAAATGCATAGCCTCTCAAAAGGAAACTGCATGCACGGCGTTACTGCTCCAATGTTTTTGGTTCTTATGAAATAAGCGTGACAGTAAATATGTAACAGATTCAGAGGCGTGCTGCAAATGTGGTAACAGATCGATCTAGCCGATACGAAAGTGTAACAGACATGCTCGGGAAACTTAAATGGGAAGAAAGATGTTGTTTACCGCGTAACCCTTTTCGGTTAATGCAGAGAACTTAATCGAAGAAGTCTGTGGAACCACTATATTGCCACCAGCGCCCATCGCGCGCAGAGATAGTGAGAGTAAGGTGAGAGACATTAGAGAGGCGGGCAGAGCCATTCAGACAGTAGGGGTCAGAAACGGAGTGAGAACGAGACCAATGCTGCGGCTTGCATACTTGACAGATCAAGGCGCCGCTGTTACGTCACTGCTAACGGGCTTCCTCCGTTGCCGCTGCAGTTCCGCGAGTGTAGTGACGAGGCGCTCGGAGAACTGGGGCGCTGCGGTCGCTTCATATCATGGAGGTAAAAATAAGAGTTGTCATGACGTCACAAACTTGAAGCCGACCCAAGTGAAGATCCGCCATGCTAGCTACCCCAAAACATTCGCTTCTGGTGGTTTGATCCGTGTAGTCGTGAAGTGTTTTGATAAAAAAAATGCCAGCTTGCGTCGCTTACGGGCGTGCTAATCGTTCTGATTGTAGTCTAGAGTTTAAACAAACCACATTTTATTCGCAAGTGGAGTTATTTAAGCGCTATTTTCTTATATATACTTGAAATTCTGATGCACTGTAAAGTTTTACAGTATGGTTTTATTTCTGTGATTTGACTTTAGGGGTCAACAGAAACCTTCGATCTTACTCGTCGGCTTTGACCCGTGACGTAAGCGTGTTGTGGTGTGTGACGTCATTACGGCGCGGAGTTTGTTTTGCGATTGTGGCGTGTTTGTAGATGTCTTGTTTTTGTTTGTGGTGCTCTCTGGTGGTGTGTTCATGGTTTTCGTTTGTTTTAATTTAATGCTCATTGCTGTACGTCGGGTGAGTTTGTTATTGAGTGTATTTGGTTGTGGTTTTTTGTTCAGGAATGGATATGAAAGACACCGTTAGAAGTTATCAAGTTCTTACAACTATTCGGTTTAATCGCCGAAGTTGTTGATCGGACGCTTCTGTATTTCCCGCGTGCGTGCGTGCGTGTGTGCATTTGTGTGTGATTGTGGTGGCCAATCTAGTTTGTGGGGCTGGAACTTTTTTGAGGTAAGTTCCTTTTTTTTGTTTTTGATGTATGTTTTGTGTCAACAGAAACATCCGATCTCACGCGTCGACTTTGACCCGTGACGTTAGGGACCTACACATTGATCTGTAGCGTAGCCCTGAATACGAGGTTAGGTTGGGAGGTTTTTTTTTTGGCGGGGGGGGGGGGGGTCAGGGGGGGGGCGCAGACCCCCCCTGCCTGGCCTCGAGTACCACTTGTTTATTATTATCTTTGTTCGATCGTAATTTATGTGATTGGGAGCTGTTGTAGATGTATGTAGGTGTAAGGGAAGTGTTGGTTTTTTAGGTTGGTGTTGGGGGATGTGATCGGTAGGTTCTGTTGAGCTATATAGGTCAAGGGAAGTGTCCGATTCTGGATAGGAATGTGTTTTTTGGTATTTGGTCAGTTTTGTGATGTTGATTTATTTCGTTGTTTTGCATGGTTTTGTATGGCGGTCGGTGGCTACATTTGTGTATATTTAGTTTGTCCCCACCCAAAAACACCCAATTTCCCACGCTTGTCCCGTTAGAGTCATTAGGCTTTTTGTGAAACTTGTGTATTTCAGTGTTTATAATACGTATGCGATGTTTTTATATCCGCCATATTGGATAATACGTATGCGATGTTTTTATATCCGCCATATTGGAATTGTCGTTTATAGTCGTTTCCGCTACATTTGTGACGTCATGGGTCAAAGCCGACGGGTAAGATCGGACGCTTCTGTATTTCCGACTTTAGATTTCCTATCAGTCCAATGCGAAGAGCTCTCTGGAGGTGAGCGATACACTTGGTTTTCATTGTTTGGTTATTCCCAAGTAGCTGAAAAGTCCTGGCAAGAAATATCCTGGAAATGGGGAGTAATGTTTTAAAATGCAATAATTTAATATAAAAGTAATGTAACTACATGTAGTTAATTAAATCTTCAGTAAAATATGTGGAACACCTCTTACAGTGGTTTAATTATAAGTACTTAAAGGGTTACATATTTGTTAAAGCAAAGTTTCCTATCTATGTCCAGGCTATTTAGTTCATTACATTAAACACTGTGTTGTGTAAACTGCAGTGGGTCTGACGATCTTAAATTCAGTTCGTTTCCTTCGTAATTTAACGGCCGACCGGAGTGGCCGAGCGGTTAAAGGCGCTACAGTCTGGAACCGCACGACCGCTACGGTCGCAGGTTCGAATCCTGCCTCGGGCATGGATGTGTGTGATGTCCTTAGGTTAGTTAGGTTTAAGTAGTTCTAAGTTCTAGGGGACTTATGACCACAGCAGTTGAGTCCCATAGTGCTCAGAGCCATTGGAACCATTTTAACGAATTTTTCACTTTGTTGACATGACAGCTAGCTTGTTTATATCATCCCTGCAGACACCAAAGAAAATAAGGTAAGTTTCTCACAAACTTGAACATTTAAAATTTGCATTTGACTTGAAAATGCAACGAATACAAATCAGTGCCTCTAAACTATCAATCATTGCTTTTAGATTTCTGGCTTTATCAATTATCAACACAAACACAATGAAAGTAAATAGAAATGGGTTACGAAAGCACGCTTTTCATAGCACATACTTTTCTTCTCGGTTATTCGAAGTGTATAAACAAATAGGCATTACAGTACTGAGGCCAGAAGCGTCATATTTTCGTTTCGTATTACTGTATCGAATACGCATTTAAGACCAAAAAAATGTTTTGCGTTCCTTATGCTGTGTTGTTCACTAAAACAGTGTAACATTTACTGTATAAAAGAAATATCGAGTGCACACGACAGAAATAACGAACAAGAAGCAATTGTAAACACTCGTCGGCTATTGTTTCGGGGGATCCAAGATGGCGGCAGGCCCAGCCCACTGGCTTCAAAACAACGTACAGCGTAAGTCTGTAGCGCCTTCGCCCCTTATTCTACGTCCATGCCTCATACTCGTCGACTCGCTCCCTCTTAACCTTCGGCACACGGGACGAGGCAGCTGGCGCTGACGGGATATCCAACGTCACGGGACACGGCGCCGCCGCGCCGCCGCGCCGGCACACGGCACGAGCTGCTTGACGCGATTTCCCGCTCTCAGCGCCCTCCCTTGGCGGTTGTCGGATTTATTTGGCTCGCAAACCACAGAGTTCGTTCACAAAAATGGATGCGCGTAGAATCCTACCTTAGCTCTATTAAAACGTACATTTCCGTTCCTCGCCGTATGCTAGTCATGTTCTCTCTGTGGTATACATAAATAAAACGTGTAATAAGACCAAAATGCCAAGATACATGTCCACTCAGGGAAGACATCGGCTTATGGAAGTTCACCAAATCACACTCACGTCTGGCAGAGAGCACACTCATATTTTCGTAACATCAAATATTAGAGAAATTATTTCTATCAATTTCATATTAAACTCCCAGTTTCTTCTGTGAAACACGAAGGTGAAAAAAATAAAATCTAGATGCAGCGTGACGCGAATTCGTGTTCAATCCATATTAGGTTCTCTGACACAGTTCGCCTAGGATGCTGCCTTTTATGTGTTTTGATCCAAAATTTTGTTGTTGATTTTTAATTATATAATAAATCATGAGAAGAACGACATGTTTTCAAGAACCTTGAATGGGTCGTTCCTTTAAAACGACTTACACGCATTATACACGAGCTATAATACGAAAATAAGAGGATTGGAGCCTTAATATTGGCAACTATTTATTTACAGCTCGTACAAAATAGATATGTGTTTCAAAGTTTTACTGACCTTCAAAGTAGTCTCCAGCATTGCGTATAACCCGTTGCCAGCGATGTGGAAGTCGTAGGATACTCTTAGTAGTGCCAGTTGTGTTGACAGTTCGAGCGGCGCGGTCTGTTGCCCGACGAATTTGTAGCAGTTCCGAGGCGAATGCCGTGAAGTGTTTCCTTAAGTTTAGAAAACGAGTTGAACTCACGAGGGCTTAAGTCAGGGGAGTGCAGTAGGTGGTATAGCACTTAGCAGCCGAATCATTCAAACAAATCCGTATCAGCTTGCACTGTACGTGCTTGAGCATTGTCCTGCAAAATAATGGTCAGGTCGTGCAGAAAGTGTCATCACTTCTGCCTCTAAGCTGGTCATAGGTTGTGTTCCAAAAATGAATAGCATATCTGGAGTGCCTTGCAACGTGCTGTTCAGTAGAGATCTACACCCCCTCGTGCTTTTACGGATTTATGGACAGCCTTGCAGGATTCATTTTGGCAATTTCCTCCACCACTACTTCAGACATTACTCGAGTCTATGCCATGCCATTTCGTGTTACGGCCCTTCTGCCTGCTCGCGGGGGCCCCTACACGATATTGGGCAGGTGTACCAGTTTCTTTGGCTCTTTACTGTATTTTAATACCTTCCGTTTCATGGAGTGCACGCAGAGGAATATGATTTACAAGCGTACACAAATCACATAGTTTAGCAATTATTATGGAACCACATTCAGTTGTATTGCCACAATTTCTTGTAGAAGCATTTTTGCAGACCGACCCAGAGTGACAATTGTGTCTCGAGTCGCTTGATGGAGTCGACCTAACGTCCAGCCGGTCTCTAGACGTGCTTACACGGTGTCCACTTCCTGGCAAAATAAACCGATTGCTGTATAACTAGTTTTCCCGTTCCAAAACTCTTTCTTAGAGTCATAACTTCCGAGAATGAGAAAATAACAACAACTCAAACTACAGAAAAGTTTATTAGCCAAACAACGCTCTAAAACGAAAGATACAGAAAGGAAAACATAATAGCATCGCAAAGCGTATCTTCGAACAGGGTTACCAACTGGAAAAGCAGTTGTATATCTTTCTCGAACGGAAGTCTAATTACAATATTGGACTGAAACGTGTGTGTGGCTGCACTGCAAGAGATCTTTAAGTTGGTTTCTAAACAACTTCCCAATGTCTATTTCAGTTCTTGTAACTACTATTTCGTTGAAAAAAAATGTATAAACCTCTCTTTAGGATCAAAAATTAAAAAAAAAGATTTTGTGGAGTAGATTAACAAACAAGGGACAGTAATGTGTGTGTGTGTGTGTGTGTTTTTTTTCCTCCTCCAGTTAGAGCTTTGGTGATTTGTCGGAATAAGTTCAAATGGTTCAAATGGCTCTGAGCACTATGGGACTCAACTGCTGTGGTCATAAGTCCCCTAGAACTTAGAACTACTTAAACCTAACTAACCTAAGGACATCACACACATCCATGCCCGAGGCAGGATTCGAACCTGCGACCGTAGCGGTCGTGCGGTTCCAGACTGTAGCGCCTTTAACCACTCGGCCACTCCGGCCGGCTCGGAATAAGTTTATAAAAGAAATTCCTCTGGAGGTCGGAACGAGTTGTGTGCCTGCTATCGTGTTGGCCATAGACGTTTCAACTTCGTCATGAAATGAGCTGCAATACACGTCTTGTGACCGCGAAGGCTGAAAATCTCACCGTGCTGAAGATGCTGCTTCGTCATGTAAGGTTCGCTTTGCCCTCTCGTGTTGTCTCACTGTAGCTGTAGAGGCCACGCACCTGGGCGTACAACTCTACCCTCGCTTGGTTTCCGGCTATTTTTGATTCAGAATGTGTGTCCTGTTAATAAAAATATGACAGCGTTAGAAGGCTAAGAAATTATGGCCGTTACACTGTTTCTTCAACAAATTCTGCTGTGGAACGAATCCCGATGAAGTACTACATCTATACTCCGCATTCTACTAAACGGTGTGTGGCGGAAGGTACATCGCCTTTCCAGTTCCGTTCGCGAATAGTGCGCGGCAAAAAAGGCTACCAGTTAGCCAAAGTTGTTGCATGTTGGCGCCTGCGTATCTAAGTTGGAATCGTGCCTCGTGCGTGAACAACACAGCGACACACCCTGTTCGTGTCCGAGTGCACGCCGCTTATCACCACACGTACACAAAAATGCACTTCTGCACATAAATGTATGACATGGCCACAATGAAAAGCCACAGTGATATAATATAGATACTTTCTGCGGTCGGCATCCCTTCGGTCTTGACGGCCTGGAGCATCCGCTCGATACATCTTCTACATGAATGAAAGGCGGAACTTGCAAATTATAACTTAGATATCGGAAATAAAAGTTTACATTGACACCAGTTGTAAACTGCCGCATAGCAACAGCAGTGTACGCAGTAACTCGCAAAAGTATGAAACGAGGCTTAGCATCGTCTGGATCTTTGTCGAGTGTATGGCGGAGGGCACATCGAGCAGTTGTGAAACGTGAAAGAGAATTGCTCCTAAATGTACAAAATACCTCGAAGTAGTGAGAAATGGGTGCTTGGAAAAAAAAACAAAAAAAAGAAACACTTCGTACTCTTATGTGTAACGTCCCCCAAGTTTGTATCTTCTTTCATGTGGAAGAACTAGTCTCTTCACATCTGATGAATCTTTCGGAAACGTCGCGTAGAATTGCTATGCAGACAATCTTTGAGACCTGGTATTATAAGTATCAGCACGAGCCTTAAATTTATCCATCCTCAAAGTGGCCAACACTTTCACACCGGCAGCTAATGAATTTTCTCCTCAGACGAGAGACGTAAATTATATCCGGGGTGCCTCTGCGTACCTCTTTTCGATGTGCATCGGTACTAAACAATATAACAGCTTCGTGCAGAAGCAGACTCGCTGCTCTCGCTAGCTTACGGACAAGAATCAAGTTCTTCCCACTCACTCTGTTTTGCGACAGTATTCCTGAACAGCTTCGAAGTCTCGTCTACGAGCCTGGAGAACCGCCATGAGTTTGTCAGCAAGTACTTTGACACTGGAGTCCGCTTGTGAAGCACAGTGGCCATCGGATCCGAGCAGGCGCTTGACTGCCGGCAACACACTTGCCAAACTTTAGGAGGCTCACCATTCGGCGCACCGCCTCGCGCATGGATCTAAGTCTCAGACGTCATAGTAATTGTTATAATAATTAACGTTTATATTTTTATTTGGCATTTCAATAATGCCTTTCAATCTTTCTCAATGGTGCCGCCAATTAGTCTCTAACAAATCCGTGGGAGGATGATTTTGTGTGGCTCCATAAATTAAATGGAGTAACGCAATTTGTGGCCGCCACAGAGCTAATCAAATTGTGTTATGTCAAGCAGAGCGTGAAAACACCACACAGGCGGGCAGTTAATGAGCAGGCCATACAGCGTGGCTAAATTAAACTCTCTCACGTCAGGCGGTCACTAATTTTATTAGTTCGTTATTATTCAGTGCCTATTGAATAGTTACGCTGTCGAAGTGTGGGTTGTGACTGTATTTCCAAAACAGTTGCTCTTTTTGTGGGAGGCTATTTTCGTTCTATAAATGGTGAGACTACTAATTTTCCGAAATGCGTTACTGTGTCAACCTCTGGAGTTGAATAACCGTCCAGCCACGCCGATTTTCCTCAAGTTGTGTCCAATGTTTGAGCGGTTCTTTGAACAGCCACAGCGTTGTCTTTGCCGTTGTCCTCCAGCTAAATAGACGCTCCACGTCTATTATCGCAGTCGGTGCACAGTGTCTGTATACATCTACTAGCTGACAACCCAGACATTGCCCAGGTATTAATTTTGACAATTTTCTGTTACAAACAAAGAAATGAATATTGTTAGCATGTATTATCGGAAATTTCGTTTTCATGTATTCGTGACGACAACTTTGAAATTATGACACAATTTCCGTACGCTGGGCGCAGCAGCTTCGCTTGTCTGCAGTGCGTATGGCAACACCTGCTCATAGTTGTATAGAGGACCATTGTTTCCGTCTACGGCCATTTACTCTTCGCAGTTCAAAGCTGTCAAAAGCGCTGCCGCGTGTCAGGGATTTCTTTAAGTTGACTCGACTGTAGGAGTGTCTTAGCAGTAAATGATAAATGTATTAAAACTTCATATTCACCCATCGCAGTGTTTATGACGTCATATCTCCTGAACTGTGATACGTAGCTAGTTCTTACCCCCCCCCCCCCCCCCCCCCCCACCACCATGCGAGTTAACGAGAATTTCGCTCTCATTTAAATATATGGCCGAAAGAGTCAGCCTTCAGGAATTGTGAAATGAACCCTGTCTTCCAGGACCTTGTGCCTCAAAGAGCGCAGATTCGCCACGAGACGGAAAAATTCACAGGCCTCTCTTACGCTGAATGTGGCCCAAGCACTGTATTGTGCGAGTGGGACAGACGAGAACCTACGTCATAAAGAAATCCCGTAGAAGCCGTTTGTGGTCAGGGAGACGTAGCAGTGTTAAATATGGCAGACCTAAGATTGGCCATAAAGGGAAACATTTATGAAAACTATTTAATTCTGTAGTAATTCAGGGAATGAAGCCACAGTAATTTTAGTCTACCATTCTTCATTAATTTCCATGATGATTCTAATAAAACTTGAATATTGATCATATCTATTTACTGTTAAAGTGAAATTAACAAGTTTTGTGAGGAAGACGTGAATGCTGAAATGTGAACGCTTTAGTCGATCGTAGCGATCGACATTTCATGTAGAAGCGCATCATGAAAATGACAAATGTTGTAAATATCAACTCTGTAACTCTGTAACTTCATTTGTTTAAAAGATATAGTAAATTTAAATTATCAGTATTTTCAGTTAAACATCAGATCATCATTTTCTCCACAGAAAACACATTGAACGATGACAGCATGACACCTTATTGAATCATTAGGTAACAGAGTATTTGTTTTAAAGTTTAGTGCATAATAGTTACTTTTGTTCTTTATTTATTTATCAGAAAGGCTACTGGCCGTGACATTTTCTGAACTACTAGGTTCCACAAACTGGTGGAAACATAATTATATCAAATTTTTTTTTCTTTTTTCGCCGTCCTGCCAGAAGTCTTTTAAACTGTAACAACTAAGTTAAATTCTGAAATAAAAAGAGATTTTAAAGGATGTTAAAAGTGCGATACACAGGTAACGTGCAAAATTAAATTCGCATAGAGCTCCTTTTACGGGGAGGAGGAACAGATTAGCCGTAACATGTGCCTATAGAATACAGACCTACGTTCTTCAAGGGATATAGAGCGGAAATATTGCTGCCGAAGATCGTCAAGGAGATACATGGTGATAGGTTCACAAGAAAGGAAAATAAGGAGAACTTCGTCTAACTGTTTTACATACAGATAACGAAGTACACTGCGCAACAGAATTAAAGGATCACTTTTTCTAAACTCCACATTTGTCTTTCATTGCGACGCAGACATTGGAAATTTGGCTCAAAGTTGCCTACACTCTTCCTCTGTAATGTTGGGGAAGCCTCGAGGTCTACGACGCTTCAAACAACGTGTCGACACACAAGGAAAAAAGGCCAGACCTCGGGTTAATGACTCGCATTGGCACCCAAATCACACCACAGTTCTGCTCAGCGCCACCTTGGACGTGCCGCTCGACGTGAATGCCGTCACAGCCCCTCTCAGCCACATTTCATCCCTTCTCTTGACGCCTTTCCGATGGAGGTCTGAACGGCGTCTTCCAGCGTTGAAATCGCGCGGTTTTCCTACGAACAACCGAGGAAGTATTTCAGACACACCGCCGGTCAGAATCGACGCAAAAATGCGTCAGGCTGTGGTATAAATGACGCCAATCAAACCACCCCTTTCTTTGGGGCGTTGAATCGCGCACATTTCGCTGTTCAAAGCGACAGTTCTCAGTGCGATGAGCGACAGAAAGGCGCTCTTGACAGTCTTTGACGCTGCTGACACCCCGGGACGTTTCAACATCTCTTCAAGGACATTGCACGACTGCAGTACTATTATTTGTGATCGCGCCCCTTTGGAGCACAACGCGACCGCAGTTTTTGCTCTCGCGTACAGGTCGGTACCACTACGGATCGTCAAAAATCATTGGACGAAGTTTCAGCGTGATCTGAAGGAGCAAATGGTGCTAAAGCTTTTTCCACCCTCCGTTTCACTCCTCACGGAAGCGTGTGACATTGACACATGCGTGAACACAGCAGCCGAGGGCCTCTCTGAGACCCCCAGTTCAGCAACACTCTTCGTTGCACCTGCCCACCTTTAATGTGGTGTAGTAAGGTATTCTGCCTTACGGCAGGTCGTGTCAGGGTTTCAGCCTCTTCCACTTTTGTCTGTCCATAGCCTCCTTTGATATTGTCCAGAATTTGATATCTTCTTTGTCCTCTTCCCCTTTTTCCCTCCACCATTCCTTCTATTCCTTCCTTCAGTAAACAGTCCCTCCTCAAACAATGTCCAATCCAGTTCCGTTTTCTCTTTCTGATGACTTTCAGCATGTTTCTTTCTTCTCTCTCTTAATATTCGGTCTACCCATTTCACTTTTTCCATCCTTCTCCGTATCCACATCTCTAGTGCCTCCAATCTTCTTTCACCTTCCTCCCTCAATGTCCAGGTCTCCGCACCATATACTGGAACGCTCCAGATGTAACATTTGGCTAGTCTTTTCCTCAGATCTTTGTTTAGTGGTCCGCAAAGTAATTTCTGTTTCCTCTTGAATCCTTTTGCCATTGCAATTATTTTCTTAATTTCTGTTGAGCAATACATATCATCCATTATTACACTTCAGAAGTAACTGAAGCTATTCACTTACTGTATTTCCTGTCCCCCGATTTTCATATGGCCGTCCTCCCATTTCGTCCAGTTACCATGCTTTTCGTTTTCTTCTTGTTAATCTTCATTCCATATTCTTCTAATTTTGTGTTTAGATCATTTAACTTTTGTCCCATCTCTCTTGCACTCTCTGCCATCACAACCATGTCGTCTGCAAGTCTTATGCACCCCACTCTCCGATTTTCATTGAGCATTTAAAAAATGTGCCTCTGCAGAGAACGCCCCTCTGATGTCAGTTGCCTGCAGGTTTTCTCTATAAAGTCACATTTTTAAAATTGTCAAGGAAAGAGAAGAGGCCCAGCTACGAGTATTGTTAAAGTGGGGTTCTTGGAGAGGCGTTCTGCCATTGTGTTTCAGATGATGTTCAAATTTAGCCCAATCGTTCTGGACGATCCTAAGTGTCTCCAACCTGTACACGAGGGCAAAAATTTCAGTCTTGCGACAATTCAGAGGGGTGCGATCACGTTCATTAAGGATGCAGCTCTACACGGATATCAACAGCGTACTCATCATGCAGATGTTGACTGAATGGCGATACATGATCATCCTAAATGTATAAATAAACATGCTACTTCATGTTAACGGTCACCTCAGGGAGTGGGACCAAGCAATGATAAGAGACGCACCTCAAAACACCAGACACCCTGCTCCTGCTTACACCTGAGCTAGCACAGATGCGGGATGAAATGCTTCGTTTCGCCTTCGGTGCAGTCGGCGACGTGCGTCATTGGACTCCAGGCACAAACTTAATCCCTCAGACCACTTAACATTTCGCCAGAAAGCTTCTGTCCACGTTCGAACATTTGTAGCCCATCGAAGACGCCCAGCTTTTTGTGTATGTGTCAACAATGGTCTCATGCGAGGTGACCGACTCTATATATTCATCACATACATTTCCCGTCGCAATTTTCTCTCGCTAACAAGTTCATTCACTGCCTGCAGAATTTCCCGTCGATGTTTGGAAGCGATTTTGATTCACAACGGTGAAAAGCGTCTCCGGTTCCTCGCAGTCGGGATGTTTTTCGACCACAGTTCTGGCGTTCGTGTTTCGTGGCCACGTGTGTTCCACCATTGCTTAGGCCGGTATTCACTATCAAATTTCTTTGTCAAAGATTTGATCAAAGATGTGATCAAATATTCGTCAAATATATTCGACAAAGATCTTTGACGTGGCGCTAAAAAGGGGTATTACACTGTCATATTTTTCGTCGAAGTTCAAACTGGCTGACAACAACAACTTATTAACCGAAGCAGCTGCATGTATCACAATTGCACTGTGTGCACATGCGGAAGAGAAGTGGGGGGAAAAAAGGAAACGTACCTGGGTGAAGCCGTGGGTTTTACGACGACACGATAAAAGCATTCAACAAAACTTGTTACGTGAGCTTATAGTGGAGGACGTCAACTCGTACATTAGTTACTTAAGAATGGATGAGCATACATTTCTGTATTTGCTCAGTGAAGTGTATGTTCATATCACAAAGCACAATACTCATTTAAGAACTGCTATATCTACAGAAGACAGGCTCACTGTAACACTCCGATTCCTTGCTATAGGAGAAAGTTGGGTTAGGTTAGGTCAGGTCTCCAATCTTCTTAATTTGTTTTTGTATTCAGGGTACCTCACGTTGTAAAGCGCCTTATCAGCTTCATACATCTCTATTACTTTTGTAGTTGTCGGTACACATGAATTGTATTTACGGCAATGTTTATAAAAACACTACAGATGACAGAACGCTGAAGCCATGCTAGCGCTCCATGTGCTAACATGTCACATGGCAGTGAATAGAAGACAACCGACTTCTTTGATGAAATCTACAGCGAGGCCCTAGATTTGATCAAATATTTGACGACATTTGACTAAGTTCCCTATTACACCGCCAAATTTCTTTGACAAAGATGTTGGACAAAGAAATTTGATATTGTAATACCGGCCTTATACACTGTTGGGCAGTCCGTCGCGAAGCACCAACGTGTCCAACTACTTCACGCACCGTATGGCCACGGGCACGGCCAAACACGATCGCCCCGTTTGGCCAGCCTGTCACGCTCTTACTGTTATCAGCACTTGCGTGCGGTGTCCACTTGAAATATAAATGTGTAATCGCTAGTTCCTTATGCTCAAGCAGAGCCAGTGCGCGCACGGTTGAGTACGTGGCTCGATCACTGCGCCATCTGCAACGGCTTAACGAGTCATGTGTGCCTGGGCAGTGGGGTGACAAATTTTTTGGCCGCTGGGCTTACGTCGTGTGGCAGCACTGGTGGATCCCCTTGTTCTGCCCACGTTGTCACGTTTCCACAATCATTGTGATGTTCGTAAGGCGCCTATTCGCTTCTGACTCCTCGGTATGGGTTGATTATCCGCCACTTCATTGGTAACGTCAGGTAAATGAGGTAGGACCTGCCTGAGAAAAGGGAAGAAAGAAAACAGAAGCAAACGAGGAAGAAAAATCAATGTCTTTAACCGTTATACCTGAATACCTGACCGTAGGAATTAATATCACGATTGTAGGCAAGTGCACGCTTGACTTCGGTCTTCCACGTGCGCAAAGCATTTGCGTAAACGGCAGGAGCGCGCTGCACGCAGGCCGTGGAACCCGGAAGAAAACAGTGGCCTTCAGAGTCTCCACACAGTAAAGGCCTTCCGCACAGAGCGGCGACAGTAATGAAACGCAAAATTTTGTGCTATAGCTTCCCGGAATACCTCCACCTCGTCCCCTCCACCAGGCGATCTTAGGCACCATGCACCACAGATTGTCGTCGTAACACTCAAGTGCAGAAAGTCGCGTCAGTCACTGTTCACAGTTGGAACGTTGATGTCTCAAATGTACTTTTTTTTCATCAGTAGTGGATATGGCTGACCGAATTTCTGCGTTCTGTGCGTAGATATCTAAATACTGGATAAAATGAAACCCCTGTTGATCACAAATGTGAACGTGAGGTTTTCTGCTATAGACCACGTACCATTACAATATTTGGATCTGGCAGCTCTCCGACGGATGCTTTTCTCGATGTTCGTCTCGTTCAGCAGTCCGATTTTCGCCTAGTGAGTTGCGAGAGTCAAAGAGAAAATACTGGCCGCAATCCACCCCACCCTAGGCTCTGTATCGACACCATAAATTCGCTCTTTTAGCGTAACTCAACGGTGTGGATTAAGTTGAGCGGCGAGTTATTGGTAGGGTTAACACGTTACGTCATCCAGTGTGAGAGATTAATCGGAAGAATCGGAAGGAAATGTAATTCATCAACGTAATACGTACCGTACAAAACCTTTGTACGACGTGTTATCGAATGTTGTTCGCCACTCTGAGATGAGATGCTTTCAGATAGAATTAATAAAACTGATGTAGACCATTGAAAGAAGGGTTCCATACTTCGTTGCGACTTCGTTAATTAGTGCGATAGCACCAGGGAGGTGCCCAATAAACTCCATTTTAGACGCTACAGAGGCACTTTGCATCACGGAGAGTTGTACTGTTACAGTTCCGATATCGGACGTTCCACTCAGCTAAGCAACGTATTACTTCCTGTTACATGCGTATCGCAAAATGACGGTGACTGGAAAATGGGGGACATTGGAATTCGTACGGGAAAGGGGACGGGCAAGATAGCGGTACCCAAAATACTCTCCGCCACACACCGTAAGATTGCATGTGGAATATAGATACAGACATGGATGTAGCTGTGAATACTATGGATGTAACTACAGTCTCTCTATGTATGACTAAACGGAACTGAATTGCTGTGAGAGAGGAGTGGCGTTGAAATCCAGTACCAGGTACCCAGGTTAAAGTTTCCATAGTTTCACTAAATGACTTCAGGCTGTACTTTGAAAGACATTTTCGTCGTCGGAACATTAAATTCCAACCTTCCTCCAATAAATATGTGGAAACGAACTGATTTAGCCATGTTTTTGTCAGTTAGAAACCATGCGTGCATGGAATGGCCTAAGGATCAACCATTGTCCACATGGAAGACTTTTTTGGTGAAATACCATTGGAGTCGTTATGGCCCTTTCTTTTACAATCCAGTTTAAACATTTCTTGAAAAGAGAGACAGCATTGGTCGTATATTTTTATTATCACAAAATCGATTTTCTGTCACTGAGTGACCATCTTCAGTGCTGTATTATATAACTTAAATTAGTAAGCACTGGTGTCAATAAGCTTACGGCAATCACATAGACTATGTGATTGCCGTAAGCTTATTGACACCAGTGCTTACTAATTTAAGTTATATAATACAGCACTGAAGATGGTCACTCAGTGACAGAAAATCGATTTTGCGATAATAAAAATATACGACCAATGCTGTCTCTCTTTTCAAGTATACCTATTATCTGGTCGTAGTGCACAGGACACTATGGAGTCGCCAATCAGTTAAACATTTCTGTTTCTAGAACTGCTGAAAATAGTTTTGGAGATATATAGGCACCTACTTGTACACCCTTCTCAATGGTAAATTCGTTGGTTGCTGCAACTACATTCACAAACGGTTTGGAGGTGTTGTAAAGACTTTCATATAGGCTTGTTCTATTTCTTGTCCTGTTAAAACCTCAAACACAGCCAGGTGACTCGTCGAATTGAATGCAGTTTCAAAATCTATGAAGGCAACTCTAATAGGTAGATGGTACTCATTTTTTCTGCTAATTATTTCGCATAGAGTGAGGGTACAATCTGTTGTACTGAATCCAGCGCGGGACTTCTGAGGGGAGTGTATTTCTCGGATTTTAGAAACTAAAGCAACCAACTCGTCTAAGGTATCTTCACAGATTTTACTGTACAGGTTACTATAAAACCTTTCCCTGTATTCGAGTATTTCGTTTTTATCTGTAATTCGGCCTTGGTCTTTGTCTAACGCTATTAGCTGATTCCTTCCTGTCATAAGCTTCCGATTGGGCATATTTGAACTTCAGACTTGCTTTAGCGTATCTTCTTCATATTTCTTGATGTGTGTTTTTTTTCTCTCCTGCTCTTTGTCAGAGACTTGAACAGTTCTGTATATTATATCTTATTTTTGTCTATTTCTACTTTCATTTTTCTTCTCATGTGCATCAAACTTATCGTTTGTCAGCTTCTTTGGTTGGTTTTGAGATTTGCACAAGCCACCCACTTATTCAGCTTTTGTGATTAGTACCTTTGCTACTTCTCCTGTTTCACATACCTTTCGTGGTCTCTTAATTCCTTCTTGAAAGTCCTCTTTCTATGTATAAATATTTTTGAAATTTAAAATTTTTCATTTTCATATCGGTAGTTTGTCTTCTTTTGGATTCAGTTCAGATCTTGCTCTTATTGACTGATGATCACTATCTGTACTGAAGTTGTTCCGCACAGCACAGAAATATTTACGGGAATGGACTCACTATGCTTTTACAACAAAACTTTTTTTTCTTTGCCCAAATATATTTAAACGCTTACGTGGCGCTGTCAGTGAGCAGTTATTCTTTTGTATGATTCTAGAACAGCTTCTACATCCAACCCAGTCAGTAAGTAAGTTACCATATAAAGTAGGTATTGCTCAAAATGGTTCAAATGGCTCTGAGGCCATCAGTCCCCTAGACTTAGAACTAGTTAAACCTAACTAAGCTAAGAATGAGATTTTCACTCTGCAGCGGAGTGTGCGCTGATATGAAACTTCCTGGCAGGTTAAAACTGTGTGCCCGACCGAGACTCGAACTCGGGACCTTTGCCTTTCGCGGGCAAGTGCTCTACCATCTGAGCTACCGAAGCACGACTCACGCCCGGTACTCACAGCTTTACTTCTGCCAGTACCTCGTCTCCTACCTTCCAAACTTTACAGAAGCTCTCCTGCGAACCGGGCGTGAGTCGTGCTTCGGTAGCTCAGATGGTAGAGCACTTGCCCGCGAAAGGCAAAGGTCCCGAGTTCGAGTCTCGGTCGGGCACACAGTTTTAATCTGCCAGGAAGTTTCATATCAGCGCACACTCCGCTGCAGAGTGAAAATCTCATTCTGGAAACCTCCCCCAGGCTGTGGCTAAGCCATGTCTCCGCAGTATCCTTTCTTTCAGGAGTGCTAGTTCTGCAGGTTCGCAGGAGAGCTTCTGTAAAGTTTGGAAGGTAGGAGACGAGGTACTGGCAGAAGTAAAGCTGTGAGTACCGGGCGTGAGTCGTGCTTCGGTAGCTCAGATGGTAGAGCACTTGCCCGCGAAAGGCAAAGGTCCCGAGTTCGAGTCTCGGTCGGGCACACAGTTTTAATCTGCCAGGAAGTTTCATATCAGCGCACACTCCGCTGCAGAGTGAAAATCTCATTCTGGAAACCTCCCCCAGGCTGTGGCTAAGCCATGTCTCCGCAGTATCCTTTCTTTCAGGAGTGCTAGTTCTGCAGGTTCGCAGGAGAGCTTCTGTAAAGTTTGGAAGGTAGGAGACGAGGTACTGGCAGAAGTAAAGCTGTGAGTACCGGGCGTGAGTCGTGCTTCGGTAGCTCAGATGGTAGAGCACTTGCCCGCGAAAGGCAAAGGTCCCGAGTTCGAGTCTCGGTCGGGCACACAGTTTTAATCTGCCAGGAAGTTTCATATCAGCGCACACTCCGCTGCAGAGTGAAAATCTCATTCTGGAAACCTCCCCCAGGCTGTGGCTAAGCCATGTCTCCGCAGTATCCTTTCTTTCAGGAGTGCTAGTTCTGCAGGTTCGCAGGAGAGCTTCTGTAAAGTTTGGAAGGTAGGAGACGAGGTACTGGCAGAAGTAAAGCTGTGAGTACCGGGCGTGAGTCGTGCTTCGGTAGCTCAGATGGTAGAGCACTTGCCCGCGAAAGGCAAAGGTCCCGAGTTCGAGTCTCGGTCGGGCACACAGTTTTAATCTGCCAGGAAGTTTCATATCAGCGCACACTCCGCTGCAGAGTGAAAATCTCATTCTGGAAACCTCCCCCAGGCTGTGGCTAAGCCATGTCTCCGCAGTATCCTTTCTTTCAGGAGTGCTAGTTCTGCAGGTTCGCAGGAGAGCTTCTGTAAAGTTTGGAAGGTAGGAGACGAGGTACTGGCAGAAGTAAAGCTGTGAGTACCGGGCGTGAGTCGTGCTTCGGTAGCTCAGATGGTAGAGCACTTGCCCGCGAAAGGCAAAGGTCCCGAGTTCGAGTCTCGGTCGGGCACACAGTTTTAATCTGCCAGGAAGTTTCATATCAGCGCACACTCCGCTGCAGAGTGAAAATCTCATTCTGGAAACCTCCCCCAGGCTGTGGCTAAGCCATGTCTCCGCAGTATCCTTTCTTTCAGGAGTGCTAGTTCTGCAGGTTCGCAGGAGAGCTTCTGTAAAGTTTGGAAGGTAGGAGACGAGGTACTGGCAGAAGTAAAGCTGTGAGTACCGGGCGTGAGTCGTGCTTCGGTAGCTCAGATGGTAGAGCACTTGCCCGCGAAAGGCAAAGGTCCCGAGTTCGAGTCTCGGTCGGGCACACAGTTTTAATCTGCCAGGAAGTTTCATATCAGCGCACACTCCGCTGCAGAGTGAAAATCTCATTCTGGAAACCTCCCCCAGGCTGTGGCTAAGCCATGTCTCCGCAGTATCCTTTCTTTCAGGAGTGCTAGTTCTGCAGGTTCGCAGGAGAGCTTCTGTAAAGTTTGGAAGGTAGGAGACGAGGTACTGGCAGAAGTAAAGCTGTGAGTACCGGGCGTGAGTCGTGCTTCGGTAGCTCAGATGGTAGAGCACTTGCCCGCGAAAGGCAAAGGTCCCGAGTTCGAGTCTCGGTCGGGCACACAGTTTTAATCTGCCAGGAAGTTTCTAACTAAGCTAAGGACATCATATCCACCCACACCCAGGATTCGAAGCTGCAATCGTAGCAGCAGCGCGGTTACGCACTGAAGCGCCTAGATCCGCTCGGCCACAACGGCCGGCGTAGGTATTGCTTTAATTAATATTAGTACTTCACACAAGTAACTTCCCATACATCAGCGGAGCAAATATTGAGACTGCTGAAATAACTCGGCCTACAGGAGTGAGGTCGGCCTCCTTCGTGAGACGCGAGTGTGAACAGAGATTTCGCCGCGCGCTTGTTTGCGGGGGAAACGCCGCAATTAGGAGGCGGACTGCCGGACCAGAAGAGGCGCGCGCCGCTGTGTGGGTGTGGGTGTGGGAGCAGTGTTTGCGCTGCCGCCCGCTGGGAGCGCTGCCTGCTAATTGCGGGAACCGCGCACTTAAGAATTGTTGACACTGGTAGCTCTCACTCCTTTCAGCGCCAATTAAACATGTCTCAGAGCGACGGGCAGTCCCGCACACGCACTTACAAGTGTGCGTTGCGTTAACAGCGCGCATGAGGGTACTCTGGTACGCACCGCGGTTATTCGTGTCCTTGTCGTTAGTGGACAGCGGTACAACGTTTGATTGCATCGCTTTCGGGCATTTACGCTAGTCTGTGCTAGGTGTGTTGTCCATTCCATTCGACAGGAGCAAGCCTCCCTCACTCTTAGCGAGAAAGGCTATGTTCGCATACTGTGCTAATGGCATCTACTCCATGGAGCACTTTCACTTCTGTAACTTCTTTCTTTACTGCTTGCTCCATATGAAACGCAAAGAAGTGTGACAATAAGCAGCAACCTTCCCTTGCACTCTGCTGAACAACGAATTTCTTGACTTGTTGTTTTCGGTTTATAGTTATTTTTATAGTTTAGACAAGACGAGAATAGAAACTTTCTAAATGTGGTGCTACAGAAGAATGCTGAAATTAGATGGGTAAATCACATAACTAATGAGGAGGTATTGAATAGAATTGGAGAGAAGAGAAATTTGTGGCACAACTTGACTAGAAGAAGGGATCTGTTGCTAGGGAATATTCTGAGGCATCAAGGGATCACCAATTTACTATTGGAGGGAAGTGTGGAGGGTAAAAATCGTAGAGGGAGACCAAGAGATGAATACACTAAACAGATTCAGGAGGATGTAGGTTGCAGTAGGTACTGGGAGATGAAGCGGCTTGCACAGGATAGAGTAGCGTGGAGAGCTGCATCAAACCATTCTCTGGACTGAAGACCACAAAAACAAATAGTTATTGTAGATTTTTCGACAATTCTGACATCCCTTTTCTGTGCTACGTTTAAGGTTTCGTGTTCCAAATTACATTGTCAGAGACTCCCGCTACGTCTTCAAGGTGTTTTGTGACTCTCTCTTCAGTTTCCAAGCGCATGGTAATTATTGCTATTCTGATGCATTTTACGTGTTCCAATAACAAACTGATTTTAGTCTAACATCTCTTCAATTTTTCTGTTTATTCTGGTGCAGATTATAGTAGGGAGACGTCAAACTCATCATGCAGTACTTATCGAATCGTACTTGATTCGATAGTATGATGACAGTTCTCTCCTTGAGATCCTATGAAATGTCTTCTAGTGTAAAAAATATACGAAGCAGATCACACAGCTTTGCAGTTCCTTTTCCTTCTACTCTCACCTGTTCGGGTAGCCGCGCACGTTAACACAAGCGCTTCCCTGACGGGGAGATATGCTGGAACCGAATCTAATCGGCCCGGCGGATTAGCAAAGAGGGGTCGGTGTAGCGGCCAGTAAGGATGTGATTTTTAGGCGGTTTCCCACCTCCCACTAGATGAATACCGGGCTGGTTCCCATGTTTTGCCTCGTATACACTACGCCAACAATTAGTACACTTTCTCACACTTACACACGGAATTTACTCTATATGCTTCTGTCCGTTGTGGGGGGGGGGGGGGGGCTCGGGAGGGAGGGACGGGTTTTGAATAAGAGCTTGGTGACCTTCGCTGTTTGGTCTCCTTAAACAGTTGCTCGGCTCCAATATCAGCCCTCTGCTCGCCACTGCACTAAGAGGGGTATTCATCAAATTTTAACTGTCATGTCGATCCCAATATAATACAGGCTGTATCAAAAACAATCATCCGATTTGGCACCTCTATTTTTCTGAAACTAATAAACGTATACAGTGGATTTTCTTTTTTGATGAACGGGAAACTCAAAACTTATTTTTTTCATACCTTTTCATAAGTGTTCATTATATGCACCCCCCCCCCCCCTCCCCTCCTTCCCCCCCCCCCCCCCCATGAGACGCAAGGCATATGTCAATGCGGTATTCAAACAAATTGTTCTCACATTGCAGCGAATATGTCTTGAGTTAAAGCTTCCACAGCTGCTGTTATTCTATGTCTCGGTCCATTCATTGTTGTTGGCAACGGAGGCACATAAACAGTCTTTTAGAACCCCCCCCCCCCCCCCCCCCACAAGAAATAATCATATTTACTCAAGTCCGGTGACCATGGAGGCCTGTAATGTAAGCGTGAATCATTTGGTCCAATGCGACCGATCCATCGTTCAAATGGCTCTGAGCACTATGCGACTTAACTTCTGAGGTCATCAGTCGCCTAGAACTTAGAACTAATTAAACCTAACTAAGGACATCACACACATCCATACCCGAGGGAGGATTCGAACCTGCGACCGTAGCGGTCGCTCGCGCCTAGAACCGCACGGCCACTGCGGCTGGCGTTCAGTAATCCTTTGATTTAAAAATTGCCGCACTTCCAGATGCCTGTGCAGCGGTGTCCTATCCTGTTGGTAAATGAAGTCGTTGGAATCAGTCTCCAACTGTGGGAAAAGTAAGCTTTCAAGCATTTCGAGGTATGTGCTTTCTGTAACAGTGTTTTCGGCAAAGAAAACTGGACCGTACACCATTTCCCGTTAAACTGCACAATGTTGGAGAGTCCCTTTCATGTTGTACAACTTTATGTGGTTGTTCTGTTGGAAGAAAACTATCATTCTCCATCTTGCCAAGAACGAAATTACAGCACACCACACGTTGTAGTTTGTCACCTTCACGAAGAGCTTGGAGTAGCTGAATTTTGTATGGTTTCATGTGTAAACGTCGACGCACCACACGCCAGACGGACATCGGTGGCATTTTGAGCTGCACGGCGAACGGATTTGGATGCGTTCGAAGCCTGTGTCAGACACTCGGGGACGGCCCGGCGATTTGCCTTTCCACAAACAACCCGTTTCTCGGAATTGTTCATGCCATCGTCCAATGTTGTGTGCTGTAGGTGGATCCACACCGTACCTAGCACGCACTGAACAGTTACCACTGCGCGAAACGTAGAACAAATAGTTTTGGAGATATATAGTCACCTACTCGTACATCCTTCTCAATGGTAAATTCATTGGTTGCTGCAACTACATCCACAAACGGTTTGGAGGTGTTGTAAAGACTTTCGTATAGGCTTGTTCTATTTCGTGTCCTGTTAAAGCCTCAAACACAACCGGGTGACTCATCGAATCGAATGTGGTTTCAAACTCTGAAGGCAACGCTAATACGTAGATGGTACTCATTTGTTCCATTTATGCTAAGAATATCTCTCTCTCTCTCTTTCTCTCTCTCTCTCTCTCTCTCTCTCTCTCTCTCTCTCTCTCTCTCTCTCTCACACACACACACACACACACACACACACACACACACACACACACACACGGGGCAGGACTCGAACCTCCGGTGGAAGGGGCCGCGCAATCCGTGACACAGCGCCTCAGACCGCGGAGCCATTCCGCGCGTCTGAGAATTTAATTACAGGAAACACAGCATCAGCTTAATAACATGTATAATGGGGCGATCAAAACGTTTTCGTATGAGGCCGTTGCTGAAGCGTATAGACAACGTAGCGTGACTCTGATGCCGGTATATAAGCGCCGACATTGTAATTCTGTCAGAGACAGCAAAGGACTTGGAAGAGCAGTTGAACGGAATGGACAGTGTCCTGAAAGGAGGATATAAGATAAGATCAACAAAAACAAAACGAGGATAATGGAATGTAGTCGAATTAAATCGGGTGATGCTGAGGGAATTAGATTAGGAAATGAGACACTTAAAGTAGTAAAGGAGTTTTGCTATTTGGGGAGCAAAATAACTGATGATGGTCGAAGTAGAGAGGATATAAAATGTAGACTGGCAATGGCAAGGCAAGCGTTTCTGAAGAAGAGAAATTTGTTAACATCGGGTATAGATTTCAGTGTCAGGAAGTCGTTTCTGAAAGTATTTGTATGGAGTGTAGCCATGTATGGAAGTGAAACACGGACGATAAATAGTTTGGACAAAAAGAGAATAGAAGCTTTCGAAATGTGGTGCTACAGAATAATGCTGAAGATTAGATTGGTAGATCACATAACTAATGTGCAGGTACTGAATAGAATTGGGGGGAAGATAAGTTTGTGGCACAACTTGACAAGAAGAAGGGATCAGTTGGTAGGACATGTTCTGAAGCATCAAGGGATTACAAATTTAGCATTGGCGGGCAGAATGGAGGGTAAAAATCGTAGAGGGAGACCAAGAGATGAATACACTAAGCAGATTCAAAAGGATGTAGACTGCAGTAGTTACTGGGAGATGAAGAAGCTTGCACAGGATAGAGTAGCATGGAGAGCTGCATCAAACTTGCCTCTGGACTGAAGACCACAACGACAACAACATGTAAGCAAGGTATTAGTGTGGCATTCGTGTCTCTCCGACGGATGTGCAGTAAATGCGGAAACGTGAATATGGCGACATTATTGCCAAATGTGTCCAAACAGGACCGACATCCTGTTACTCCTTTGGTATCTGCCGAAGGACAGACACCGGTAGACTTCCACCGGGGAATATAGCGTGTGTACGAGTATGGAGCAACGTATCTGTCGAAACCACTGTTGTGGGAAGTTGCGCCAAGTTCCGTGTCGGTTGCGATTTGACACAAGACACCTGTCGATGTGGGACGTAACGCAGAAGTTACGCCAACTCAAGTGGGACCATCCGCCCTACTCTCTTAATCCTTCCGCATATGATTATCGCGCTCTCGGTCGCTTAAAAAAGTCCTTCAAGGGTTGACGATTCCTGTCGGCCGAGGATGTCCGGTAGGCAGTTACGCACTTCTTTTCGCAGCGTGGCACTATGTTTTACCAAATGGGTTTCTTCAAACCTGGTGCTCGATGGGACGGTTGTCTCAAAGCACGCGTCGATTTTGGTTGATTGGCAAACCTATCCTGTACAGTACAGCGTTCGAACGTAAAATTTTTGATCGCCCCTTACATGTTTCGTATCGTTGCAGCTTGTAACGTACCCTCTCTCTGTTATTGTTTTTTTTATTGTAGTTGTAGAGATATGAAATTATTGTAGCGGTTTGCTTAGTCAGCCGTACTTCGGAATTTTTTTTACATTAAATGGAGCCTGAAACTTGCGTAATAAATACTTCGCGTAAAGTGCGATTTGCGGCATAAACAAAAATTAATTGCGGAGATGCAATCCACAGAATATTAACAGAAAAGCTTTAGAGCAATGCGCACGACTGACTAGACACATTCAGAGGGTACGTACTTTCGCGTACGAGTGGTTGCGGTTTGACGAGAAAGATGTATGTTAATTTTTTTTGTGTAAAATAATTACGTTGTAACACACTCGGAGATTGCGAACGTACAATCATGGTAGAGACACGTACTTTCTATCATTCCCCGTGGCCTGGGTAAAAGAATTGCAATTATTTAAATTTAAGAATATTTCTTTTTCAATCGGACTCCCTATTTTTATACGAAAACGAAGATTGCAGGTTCTGAATGTCTCGGCAAAAACACATCGAAATTAATCTTAGCGGCCACCAAAGGAAAGTAGTGAGCACAATCACGTGAGCAGCGCCGTCGTAAAGATCGTCGCCTTCTCGAATTAACAGAATAATTTGTACTCCATTGGTATGGGATTTAGGCTTGATCTTGACAGAAATTATAAAACACATTTTTTCATCATTTAACACACACACGTACATGAAACTATATAGTACGTCTTTACGCCAGCACATCAGAACAAAAAAGGTAGTTCATACTAGAAGTAATAAAAGAATCTCGAAATTAGTCCTTTGTCTCTCAATGACAAAAAGTTTTTTTAGAGTATTCCTCTGGTATGACAGTCGAACAAATTTTCTTCTTGTATCTTTGAGATTAAATTACAACATTTTTTAGTTCCTTTTCAAGCTGTCTGAGAACACACAATACAATACTTTTATGTTCCTTACTTCTTCACAGTAAAAGTCGTAAAGAATCGACTAGCGGTCACATGCAATAATATTTGTCAATAATTTTACCGATATCGGGTATTTTGTTCACAATCAGCGGTTTAGCCGAATTTTGGAATTCATGCTACAGCAGGTTTCACTCATTCTCTTAATTATAAAATAAAATTGGCACAAAATTCCCTTGTCAGAAGTGACAATGCCAATTTAAAATTGACAACGAACGCAGTGACAGTCTTCTCAAGGTCTCAAATCCACATTTATATGAAACTCTTCCGTTAATAACAGAAATCACTAATTTGGAAATTCTGTATTTGATATTATCAAAATCGCCACTACGTCCCAACTCCATACAAAAGGCAATCAGCGCAAGCCACACAAATTCCTAATTTTTTAGATGTTCCATTAATTCTGGCAACTGCAAGAACTACGTTACTTGTTTTAAAGTCATGCTGACAGTTTCGTAATTCATAAAGCTAACAATTCATCTGAAGCGAAGCGCAATGACGAACCAACGCTGGAGAGCGGAAAGATGGACATCTTGCATAAAATGAAAACATTCATCCCTGTCCAGAAGCGAGAAACGAGACCTAGAACGAAATTACAGGTTTCAAGAATGCACATCTCTTCAGCAACTTAAACTCAATATTGTTAAAACGAGATACGTAACAAGTAAGGATATACGAGTTACGACAATAATGTAATGAGACTGATTTTCTTTGCAACATGTGGCAACCCTGCAGGCTTGCGTAGACACAATATCTTTGACCTTGTTCTATAAGCTGCTTGTAGTCAAAGTGGCACATCGATGCAACTGCTCAATCGTGAGTTGTGCTGTAGTAAGTTAACACGTGTTTGTCTGTCTCGTCATGGAAATGGAACCGCATAATATTGCGGAACGATATGCCATTTCTTTTTGCGTTAAATTGGGTGATACCGCGACGACAACTTACGGTAAGCTTCAGTAGGCTTTTGGAGACGAAGTTATGTGAAGACTCAAAGTTTTTCGTTGGCATAAAATGTTTAGTGAAGGCAGAACGAATGTTGAAGATGAAGACGCAGTGGACGACCAACAGCCTCACGGACGGATGTCAGCTTCGCCAGGGTATGTGAACTCGTACGATATGATTGAAGATTATCCATGAAAATGATTGCAGAAGAACTGAACATCAATCGAGAAACGGTTCGTGTAATAATAACTGAAGATCTTGGTATGAGAAAGATTTGTGCAAAAAATTCTGCATTACGATAATGCGGCAGGCGCATACTGCTCTGTCAGTACAGCAATTTTTAACCTCAAAACAAATTTCAGTGCTACCACAGCCACCTTATTCACCAGATACCGCTCTGTGCGACTTTTTTGTATTTCCAAGAGTCAAAACGGCGGTCAGGGGACACCATTTTCAAACAACACACGATGTCCAAAAAGCTGTGACGAGGTTCTTGGAGGTTATTACAGAAGATAACTCTCAGAAATCAATGGCAATCAATGACAGAAGCGCTGGAAAAAGTGTTTGCAATCAGAAGGGAACTACTTTGAAGGAGACAACACTAAGCTTGACTAAAACGGTAAGAAATATTTTTTTTTTTCACATCAGTCTCATTACTTTATTGTCGCACCTCGTATATGAATCTGGGTTCCAATAGTAATACGTTTGTAATTCCTCAATATAAATTTTAAACTATCATTTCTAACATCAAATTGTCACAGTCTCTCTTATTGAAATGTATTTCGTCGACCAACGTCAGAGACGCAGCTTCAAGGTGTGCAGAAGACATTGGAAGTAACTGATAACGCCACGATTGCCACATCGACAGTTAAAACACTGCGCTGTGGAGAAGACTGTGGAATGTTCTTTGCAAGTTTATAGACAGGCATTAACAAGATCCAAGGAGCGATGGTAATGGAAACAATGAACACACCACAACAAAACAGCCAACTCGTTTGGACAGAGTGAGTGATTATTTAAAATTATTTACGCTAACAGCAGACCAACAAACGAATTGAATATTCCCTCTTATTTTCTTCTCCGTAGAATGACCAAATCACACGCTAAGACTACAGTAGTAGTTTAATTACCTGTGAGTAATTTTCCTAAATGTTTTTGTATTGCCTTTGTAGCCTGAATAGTACGCTTATATCTCGAAACATGGTGCTTCATGAAATAATTTACGCAAGTTCAAAATGGTTCAAATGGCTCTGAGCACTATGGGACTTAACTGCTGAGGTCATCAGTCCCCTAGAACTTAGAACTACTTAAACTTAACTAACCTAAGGACATCACACACATCCATGCCCGAGGCAGGATTCGAACCTGCGATCGTAGCGGTCTCGCGGTTCCAGACTGCAGCGCCAGAACCGCGCGGCCGCTTCGGCCGGCACTACACTGCAGAGCTGTTGCTGCTGCGCAAACACCGCCATCTGTATAATTAACGTCCTGACAGCCTCCATGTCCACTGCGGGGAGGTCCGCTTGCGTTCTCTCACCGCACTCACTCATTTAGCTGCCCTCGGCATGGCCTAATGATGGGCGGGCGTTGACCCCTGTGGCTTGGACGCTTCGCAGTATCACTAGATGAGTTTCCGGAGATTTGTTCCTCGAGAACCCCCCCCCCCCCCTCCTCTAAATACTGTCAGCGTTTGAAGCTATAGTAACTTAGAGAAACATTCCGTGGCTTCCATTTCCTCCAGAACCAGATGGCAAATGGCAAGCAATTCTGATAGCTGAAAACTCGAATGTGCTTTACCTCGGGCTTGCTTTCTACATCACAAGAGATTATTGGTACGGGAGACTCTTTGCAGTGCTTCTGAAGCAATTGTAAGAGTACAAAATATGCTGATTGACAAAAGAAGAAAATCCATATGCCTAATAGGCTTTAAATGTCGGTGAATTCACTGTAAAACAAGCTCAGTGGCTGAGGTACGACGATTTGCTACGCGCCGTAAATGGTTTTATGCTAGATACTTAATTTTCACGAAACCCTAACGTTCCAGGTTGAAGTGAAAACTTACAAAATTTATTCGCAACTGTGATCTATTTCTGACCTTAGCTGCCTTAAACTATCAAGATATTACGTAATTATGCCGGGCGGAGAGTCGAACCCCGAACTTAGGTATCCGGTCTGGCACAAATCTTCATCAGTCTCTATTAGGTAATATCTTCATACCTGATGCAACAGATGTCAGAGTGCGCAATTGCGAATCTGTCTCCCCCCCCCCCCTCTCTCTCTCTCTCTCTCTCTCTCTCTCTCTCTCCCCCCTCCCCCCTCTCCCCCCTCTCCCCCCTCCCCCCTCTCCCCCCTCCCTCCCTCCCTCCCTCCCTCCCTCCCTCCTACTGACGGCATTTGCCAAATTTTAATTCCAACTTTCTGCCTCGATGCCTTTCGTGTCGCCACATTCGTACGTTAATTTAAGGTGGGAAAGCCGCGTGTCACACTTGTCTGTGAACTTTCGTGCCGTATTTTCACCATTTGTGTGTAATAATTTCTGTGGTGGATACCGGAAACCAGTGTAGCTGTCACTTAAACTAGCGTAGAAAACCGCCTAAAAGCCACACTGGGACCGCCCGGTGTAGCAGACAGATAGCTGTCGAACCGCAGCGCGGATCGGTCTCGGGTCTGCCTTTACCCCATGTCTCGCAAGGTGGCGCCTCAGCGTTTCAGCTACATATAGTTCGAAAGCGTTTTTACTGTCACCCTCATATAGCCATTAACTCTAACAAAATAATCAGTGCTAATGTGTTCTGTAACATGTATTCGTAACATACATTTTGTCGTGTTCCTGCTGACACTCTTGACATGCTTTCTCTCTTGATATGCATCAAGGGCAAACAGTTTCGCCTTCAGAAGTTTCGAGACCACTTACGTAACGGACTTCTCAGGTTTGTTTCGCGAGAAAGCACATTTCGACATGAATCTTCTCTTGCATTATTTATGTCGAATGTTTTGTAAAATATTTTCGTCTTGCAGATAATTTTACTTTACTGGAGGGGGCGTTTAATACGTAATGCAGGATTTTTTTTTTCTCTCGACCAATTCCGCTTGAGAAAATGTATTTGTCGTGCAACATCATGGAATATTTTCGCTTGAGTCCCTGTAGTTTCATGAAGCTCCGATAGGTGGCCGTGCAATAAATAGCTTTCAAAGCGGCGTCTGTAACATAGGTGCGTTCCAATCAGACAGCTGACATTGAGTTCCTTTTGGCAGGAAACTAGAGCATCACAGATATTCATAGGCACTGGCAGAACGTCTAGAGACAGCTGGCAGTCAACAAAAGCACGGTGAGTCGTTGAGCGAGGCGTCTTGTCATCATCGCAACAGGGGCTTGCAAGCCTGTACGATATCACGCGTGACAGCCAGCCGCACACAGCTCTAACTCATGCAATGTTGGAACGTGCGGACGCACTCTTTCGAAGAGATCAGTGGATTACAAACAAACACCTCGCTGCTCAACTGGATGTCTCTGTCGGTAGTGCTGACGTGCTCGTCCACCAGTTGGGATACACAGTGATACGTGCCCACTGGATTCCTCGCCGCCTAAGAGAAGACCATAAAGAGCAGCAAAGGACCATCTGTGCTGAACTGAATTCTTGTATGTGGATGAAGGAAGTTTACTGATACGACCTCAACCAGTAGAGTGGTATCATGCAGATATGTGGGCCCTCCCAGTAAGGTGACGGCAGGCGGTAGCATTGGACAGAGATTGCGTTGAAAAATGGCGTTTTGTAGCCAAAAGAACGGCGAATAATGTGGTGTACTGGAATCCTCAATAAAACCTACCTGCTTTCAGAAAAAAGTGTTATACAGGGTGATTCAAAAAGAATACCACAACTTCAGGAATTTAAAACTCTGCAACCACAAAAGGCAGAGCTAAGCACTATCTGTCGGCGAATTATGGGAGCTATAAAGTTTCATTTAGTTGTACATTTGTTCGCTTGAAGCGCTGTTGACTAGGCGTCAGCGTCAGTTGATGCTAAGATGGCGACCGCTCAACAGAAAGCTTTTTGTGTTATTGAGTACGGCAGAAGTGAATCGACGACAGTTGTTCAGCGTGCATTTCGAACGAAGTATGGTGTTAAACCTCCTGATAGGTGGTGTATTAAACGTTGGTATAAACAGTTTACAGAGAATGGGTGTCTGTGCAAATTTAAAAGTTCTGGACGGCCGAGAACGAGTGATGAAAATGTAGCACGCATCCAGCAAGCATTTGTTCGCAACCCAGGAAAATCGACTCGCAGAGCTAGCAGAGAGCTGCAAATTCCACAGTCAACTGTATGGAGAGTCCTACGAAAAAGGTTAGTTATGAAACCCTATCGTCTGAAATTGGTTCAAGGCAGGCAGCCCGTGACAGAGCACTTCATCACTGGCCTCCAAGAAGCCCTGATCTTACCCTCTGCGATTTTTTCTTATGGGGGTATGTTAAGGATATGGTGTTTCGGTCACCTCTCCCAGCCACCATTGATGATTAGAAACGAGAAATAACAGCAGCTATCCAAACTGTTACGCCTGATATGCTACAGAGAGTGTGGAACGAGTTGGAGTATCGGGTTGATATTGCTCGAGTGTCTGGAGGGGGCCATATTGAACATATCTGAACTTGTTTTTGAGTGAGAAAAACCTTTTTAAATACTCTTTGTAATGATGTATAACAGAAGGTTATATTATGTTTCTTTCACTAAATACACATTTTTAAAGTTGTGGTATTCTTTTTGAATCACCCTGTATTACTTACTGAACGCCTCTCATAGAAGAGTTCTCAGAGAGACGAATTAGTTACGAAATTTATTTAAAAGAATTCAGAGTCAAAATAGTTGGCACTCGTTTCGACGAAAAATTGTGTGTATTGTATGTACTGTTCATTTCACAATTATCATTTCAGCTTGGTCTCAGACCTCAGCTGTAGTTGGAGGCACGAACGATTGCGGTCGAGTTTACGCTTCTTCTTCGCACCTACGTCACGCATTCTCGGACAGCCAGTGAGCGTCCAGCATGTTCTGAGCGCTCTGCTGTGAATGCAGCAGCCAATGCGAGCATTAGACGCGACCGTAGCGAGTTGTTTAGTGAATTTCGATCCCATTTGTTGCGAGTTGTCATCGCTGATTGTGGTGGTAAGCGATAAATTCTGCGTAAGCGAGCCAGAGACATAATTTGCGGGATATACGCTAAGCGGAAAGCACGCCCATGCGCACACCGCAGCTGTCGCTTGGAATGGTCGACAATGCAATCCGCGTCCGTGCCTCGGCATGCGCGAACCGCCATCGTTCGTGGATCGGACTGTAGTAAGTTTTGAGTTTTGTACAATAAATAAATTTCTACATAAAATAACAACACGCTGTTCCAGAATATTTCCTTTTAAAATTATTCGTAGTGAATCACAGTTTGTTCGCTTTCTCATTATAAATAATTTGTGTCACCAATCGATCAGTATAAATGCAACGATTTCATGAGCTGCAGCTTTTCTTTTTCATCATATTACAACAACCAGATATTGTTTAATATTTTTATTTCCACAGTGACACTCACGATAGAACTTCACAGTACGACTTTCGTCTTCTCGCGGTCGCGGGTCGCCGCATGCATGATGAGCAGATGAGCTGCCTGGCACTGCAAAGTGAAATTGAGAAGACAATAGCGCGCTGTCACGATTCTCATTAACTCCACATGCAATAAACACATTTGCACGAATACATTCAAACCATAAGTGGGTTCCGCCACTGCCTTCAGCCAGGCGATTGGTTTGATGCAGCTATCGGCGCTCTTCTGTCCCGTGCAAGCCTTTCATCTTCGCATAACTACTGTAACCTACACCCTACATCCTACATCCTGCATACTGTATTTATGCCTTGGTCTCCACCAACAACTTTTACCGCATAAACTTCCCGTTATTAGCAAGTTGACCATTCCTAGGTGCCACAGGAAGCCTCCATCCAACTGATCCCTACTTTTAATCAAGCTGTGCCACAACTCCCCCCCCCCCCCCCCCCCCCTAATTCTGTTCACTGCCACCTCATTACGTATCCGGTATACCCATCTAATCCTCAGCATTCTCCTGACGCACTAAATTTCTCAAGGTTCCATTCTCATTTGGCTGAGCTAATGATTATTCACTTCAGATGCGTGCAACGCTACACTCAAGACAGATACCTTCAGCAAAGACTTCCGAACATTAAATTTGCACTTGACATTAAGAAATTTATCTTCTTCGGGGAAGCTTTTCTTGCTATTGCCAGGCTGCATTTTATATCCTGTCTACATAGCCAAATATCAAAACTCATCTAGTACTTTTAGTGTGTTATTTCATAATCTTATTCCCTCAGCATCGCCTGATTTACTTCGAGTAAATTCCATTACACTTGTTTAACTTTTGTTCGGGTTCATCTTATGGCCTCTTACCAAGACGCTATCTATTCCGCTCAACTACCACTCCACATCCTCTGCTGTCTTTCACAGAATTAGCAAACGCCGCGTGGGATTAGCCGAGCGGTCTAAGGCGCTGCAGTCCTGGACTGAGCGGCTGGTCCAGGCGGAGGTTCGAGTCCTCCCTCGGGCATGGGTGTGTGTGTTTGTCCTTAGGATAATTTAGGTTAAGTAGTGTGTAAGCTTAGGGACTGATGACCTTAGCAGTTAAGTCCCATAAGATTTCACACACAATTAGCAAACCTCAGCGTTGTTATTTCTTCTCCATGAACTCCAGTCCTTTTTCAGAATTTCTTCTTGGTAATCTTCACCGCTTATTCAATGTAAAGATCGAATGTCGGAGACAGGCGACAGACCAGTGTCGCTCACTTCCCAGCTACCGCCGCCCTTTCGTGCACACTCGGGTGACAAGTCATGGGATTCTCCTAATATCGTGTCGGACCTCCATTTGCCCCGTACAGTGCACCGACTGGACTTGTCATGGACTCAATAAATCGTTGTAAGTCCACTGCAGAAATATTGATCCATGCTGCGTCTTGGGGTCCCTAATTGCTAAAGTGTTACCAGTGCAGGATTTTGTGCACGAATTGACCTCACGATTGTGTCCCATAAATGTTCAATGGGATTCATGTACGGTGATCTGGGTGCCCAAATCGTTGCTCCAGTTGTCCAGAATGTTCTTCAAACTACTGGCGAACAATTGTGGCCCATTGACTTGACATCGTTGTTTGGTAACAAGAAGTCCATAAATAGCTGCAAATGGACCCCAAGTAGCCGAACGTAATCATTTCCAGTCAATGAACGTCTCAGATGGAATAGTGGACCAAGTCCATTACTGTAAACACAGCCCACATCATTTTGGAGCCACCACAAGCCTGCACAGTGCCTTGTTGCCAAGTTGGGTCCATGGCTTCGTGGGGTCTACGCCACACTCGAAGCCTACCGTCACCTCTTACCAACTGAGGTCGGGATTCATCTGACCATGCCACGGTCTTCCAGTCGTGTAGGGCCTAACCGGTATGGTCACGAGCGAAGGAGAGGCGCTACAGTCGATGTCGTGCTGTGACCAAAGGCAATCGCGTCGATCGTCTGCTGTCATCGGCCATTAACACCAAATTTCGCCGTACTGCCCTAACGGATACGTTCGTCGTACGTACCATATTGATTTCTGAGCTTATTGCACGCAGTGTTGCTTGTCTGTTAGCACTGACAACTCTAAGCAAACGCCGCTGCTCTCGGTCGTTAAGTGAAGCCTGTCGGCCACTACATTGTTCGTGATGAGAGGTAATGCCTGAGTTTGGTACTCCCGGCACACTCTTGAGACAACAATGTCTCGTGGATCTAGTCCCAATTACCATTCCGCGTTCAAAGTCTGTTAAATCCCGCCGTCCGGCCATAATCAGGTCGGAAACCTGTTCACTTGAATCATTGGAATACATATGGCCGCTCCGCCAATGCACTGCCCTTGTATACCATGGGTGTGCGACGCTGTGGCAATCTGTATATGTGCATATCGCTATCCCAGGCATTTGTCACGTCAGTGTATTTGAACTGCACCCTGGGTTGTGTAGAAGTTGTAGATAACATGTCGCTCCCTGTATTTTTCCTCCTGCTACTTCAAAAACTTCAAGTTTGCAGTCGACACTGTCAAAAGCTTACACTAAATCTGCCAATGCTATAAACATAGCTTTTACTTTGTTCAGTCTGAGACAAGTCTTTGTGTCGTTACTGCAGCGCGTGTTTCGACATTTCTCCGAAATCCAAACCGATTTTCACCGAGGTTGCTTCTACCAGTTTTTTCATTCTTGTGTGACTTAAGGTCCAACGACGCAGTGGGAAACAGCGGTAGAAGCCAGGAAGGCAGGTGTACATGACAGGAAAAACGGAGGATTAGAACAGGACTCCGTGGAGACACGAAAGGGAAAAAAGTTCGTATCAGTAGTTTGCAATTATGACTTTTTGAAGTGATGGTTCTGTAATATTCCCGCCCATCAGCAGGTGGCGTCTTTGAAATTGGAATTATTAAATTCTTCGTGAAAGGTGGCGGTATTTCGTCTGTCTTATATATCTTTCTCACCAGGTGGAAACAATGGACCTTGTTCCAACATAGGTATTACATCACTAAATCAAAATCTTCTCGCAGTATCCTAACTCCCATCTCATCTTCATGCAAGTGCTCTGTCATTTCTATAAACTGCCTTCACTGCCGTTACCCTTGTGTAGCTGTTCGATGTATTCGTTTCATTTTTGAGCATTTTTTTCCCATCTATCCTTCCTTCCTTTCTTTTTTCTTTGTTTACTCGGCACTGACTTGTCATCTGGGCTGGAAATATAATACAGGTGTTCCTTTTTTCTCTAAAGGACTTTCTAATTTTCCTATACGTGCCATCTGTATGTTTTTCATACTCATGCATCCTTCTACAGTTTTCCATTTATCCTCAAGCCATTTCTGCTTCGCGATTTTACACTCCAGTCAGCCTTTTTTTACGTCTGTTCTCTTCTGTTTGCTTCATTTGCTACTTCATAATATTTTCTGCTTTCGTCACTTCAGTTCAGCTTGTACTGTGCCCTGTATTTTTGCCTATTTGATTCGATCCTGCCGTCACTGTTTCACTTCTTTAAGCTATCCATTCATCTTCTATTCTGTTCGTCTGCCCTGCGTCAGTGTTTGATTCTCCCTCCGCATGAATATACAGAAACGTAATTGTCGTAAATACACTGAAGTACACACCGGAAGCAGGCAGTACTACCACGGACAGTGCACTTTGTGAATACAGAATTCGTGCGTCGGCGTGATGACTGATGGTGCGTTTCGCAAAAGCGAACGGTGTGCGGCGTGTCATCGATTCGAGGTGAGGGGCCTCGGGAGACGCTGATCAAAGCTTCCGGCCCGCCTCCCACTCACCCAGGCGACCCGCCTGCCTACACCTTCTATTAGCTGGCGTTAATTACTTTCTTCTGTGCCTAAAAGTCAAAAAGAAACTCGCGTGCAGCTGCTGTTGACTGAACTTGGTGTAGCCGGAGATCAGCGGGCACCATCTGTTATAAGAAACAGCTGCCTCCCTCGTGTTACGTTAGGTATACTGTAAATCTCTCCTCCAAAGCGGTCGATTTTGTTGTCAGCCTGCGAATGGGTAGTAGTTCAGATTATGAACCTCCGACAGTGACCCAAGTTGTGAAGTGTCACCGAGCAGGTAAATTAAAGTCCCGATATGAAGAATGAATGAAAATGAGACTAAAGCTACAGGTGAACTGCGGTCGGACTTCAAGAAAATGATTCAAGCCTCAGCCAGAAACATTGCCAGAAATAGAACGAAAGAAGAAGAAATGGTTCAACGACGCATGCGAAACAGCGGTTGAAGCCAGGAATGCAGGCGTACATGACAGGTTTCTGTGTTACTGTTCCCCCGCTACGTTGTGTCGGTGATTATCGGCAGGAGTGGCTGTTTTAACTGTTGGCGGTGAACACATTCCAGTCCGGACGTCAGAATCTACCGTTGGAGAGCTACACTGCTTTGAGTATTGACTTTGGAGCAGTGAGACATTTAACGGTGCCTCGCGGGTCAAAACGAGTCTGGCGACATCTATTTAGACTGATTGCGTAGTAGAGCAGAGAATTTGTCTGGGTCCGCCAGAAAACGTTCCCCCATTAATATATGGAGCAGTGCATCGCGTGATAATCACACACCTGACATCACCAAGAGTGCGTGGATTCGAGCCATCGTTGCGAGAGCGTGAGTTTGCGCCGCACCACGGAGCTTTGATGTGCGGAAGGAGGGAGCGTTTTTTTCTTAGTCAGGGCCTGAAAGAAGGGTCGGGGGCAAAGAGGGTAGGGGGCGCCTTCCGAGGCCTGGCCTCAATGTCCCGTTCCCGCCCTCCCAGCGCCAAGCAAAGGAAAGGTGTTCGATAGGATCTAGGGAACTTCTATGCATATGCTTCCCATGTATTTATTTAGTTCCATATATATATTCCTACTACCGCCACCAGAAGCTTCCGTCTTCGCGTAATGAATGTAAGGGGGACTGCGTCTAAACCGTTTGCTGTGAGGATCAGTCTTGAGCCGTGAATCATTTTTAAGTGTGCCTTCTAGTACTCGGAACTCACCGATGGGCAGGAGGATCCTGGAATAATGCTCCTAAATAGATCAAAAAAATGGTTCAAATGGCTCGGAGCACTATGCGACTTAACTTCTGAGGTCATCAGTCGCCTAGAACTTAGAACTAATTAAACCTAACTAACCTAAGGACATCACACACATCCATGCCCGAGGCAGGATTCGAACCTGCGACCGTAGCGGTCACGCGGTTCCAGACTGAAGCGCCTTTAACCGCACGGCCACACCGGCCGGCCTAAATAGATCGATAGTCGCGTGCGGTACAGTGCATGGTTGCGGAACGCCTCATGAGTCGTTGTCAGGTGGACCCACAAGTCTAGAGCGTTTTCGGGAGCTGCTTGCAAAATGTAATACAGGACCATGCCCTTCAGCCAGTTGGTGGCGTTCGCTCTTGTAGTGGGAAAGTAAGTGGCATCTGGGTGTAAGAGTTCGTCCGGCGTGACAGACTGCCTGTCGTGGCAACAGGAGCGCCAGCATACGTTGTACAAGATCCCAGCGTATGCCTGTCACAGCACATGTTGGGCGGTGCGCGTCCGGATCGACGACGGCACAGTGCGGGCACAAATGGTCGGCAGAGAGGGATGGAATGGGGGCGCTGGCGTGTGGCTGATTTGCCGTTCACTGCCATATACCACGGGGACGAGCGTACGTGGGCAGGTATGGGGTGTGGACTGCTCACCACACTCTGGTCCAGCGGATGGTTGGGTGTTGTTGTTCGACGTTGTTACGGGGTTGTCGTGCCTGATAGATGCGGTAGTACTCTCTCGTGCTCGGCGTCCTCGTCGCCGGTAGATCCTCGGGCATGTAACTCAGTTCGGCCAGAAAATCGCGGATGCGGACAAGAGACGGGGCTATGTGGCCCACGGCGACCGGTGGACAAAGATCTCGCTGCGTGACGATCTGTAGCAGCGTCCCCGTCAAACCGTTGTTGGTCGCGGTCCATGCGAGCAGCATTGTCCGTAGGTACAATGACCGCGCGCGGTTGTGGACGTCAGTCAACCCCAGGCCCCCCTGCCAGTGGAGGCCTCGTTAAAGTAGTGTAGCGAACTTCGGATATATGACCTGCAGTCACAAATTGTCCGTACGTCGCTTGGAAAGTGCGGGCCGTGGCGGCTTTTAGCGGTAAAATGTGCGCGAAATAATTTTGGACGCTAGGTAAGTGTTGACGTAACGCGTTCGGAGAGTCATATCCACATTGCGGTATCTGCTATCATTGAGGAGCGCCCGTGTCCTTTGTAGCAGTCGGAGATATGTGGCTGTAGGAGTTCAGCGACCTGTACTGGTGAACTGCACTCCCAGTGCTTTCAGTGAGGGAACCTTTTGGAAGGGGATCGATGTTGGCTGTAGAAGGTCCAAATGGTTCAAATGGCTCTGAGCACTATGAGACTTAACTTCTGAGGTCATCAGTCCCCTAGACTTAGAACTACTTAAGCCTAACTAACCTAAGGACGTCACACACATCCATGCCCGAGGCAGGATTCGAACCTGCGACCGTAGCAGTCGCGCGGTTCCGGACTGAAGCGCCTAGAACCGCTCGGCCACCGCGGCCGGCGCTGTAGAAGGCCTCGCCAGACATTCATGTATGTCGTCTTGCGCGTGTTGACGACACTGGCAGATACCGCACCGTAGCGGCACTACCACTGAAGCGTCGCTTGGATTTCGCCGCTCGACCGCACCAAGAGCACCACGTCGTCTGCGAAGGCGGCTGACGGGAAGGTCACGTCTCGAATGCTGATGCCTTCAAGTCGCTGGCGAAGACCGTGCAGTGCAGGTTCGAGGGCCGCCGCGAATCAGACTCCTGATAAAGGACATCCCTGTCGCATCGACCGTCCAAGAGTGATGCGTTCAGTCTGGTGTCCTTTGATCGTAATCCGGGAGCGCGCCCCGTTGATTAAGCGTGAGATCACCGCTGCTGACGCCTGCGAGAGGCCCATGCGTTCGAGTACGGCGCGAAGGAAACTGTGGTCGATATGATCGACGGCGTGATCGAAATCGACGGCGACGAGAGCGCCTCAGCGGCAGCAGGCCGCCGCCAGCGCTGCGACGTCACGGTAGGCGCCAAGTGCCCTGTGGATGCTGTTGTCTCCACGTAAACATGTCTGGTCACGATGGATCATGTGTCCGATGGTGGTCTGAAGACGAGTGCGTCTGAACACGTGCAAGCAGGTGAGATGGTTAGGGAGGGAGTGCAGCCGCTGCGGCATGCGGCGCGCAGTGGGCAGCCCACGCCCCCGGCGCATCCTCGCCGCAGAGCGGCCGTCGCCGTACTGGCAGCACGGCGCAGCACACGCCTCCTCTGCAAGGTCCGCCGGCCGCCATCACGCCCCGGAGACCTTTCGGCGAAGCGAGGTCGCTTCTGCCTGCAACGCAGTCCGCTACTCTGCAGGTCTCGTAGAAACGGCGGCGCTGCGCGGCGCATCTCGCCACCAACTGTCGCATTTGCACACGAAGAGCGTAGCGTTCCAAAGCAAAGGATTGGAAAAGGGCAGAGGTCATCCCCGTTTCCAAGAAGGGACGTCGAACAGATGTGCAGAACTATAGACCTATATCTCTAACGTCGATCAGTTGTACAATGCCGGCCGCGGTGGCCGTGCGGTTCTAGGCGCTGCAGTCCGGAACCGCGGGACTGCTGCGGTCGCAGGTTCGAATCCTGCCTCGGGCATGGATGTGTGTGATGTCCTTAGGTTAGTTAGGTTTAAGTAGTTCTAACTTCTAGGGGTCTGATGACCTCAGATGTTAAGTCCCATAGTGCTCAGAGCCATTTGAACCATTTTTTTTTTAGTTGTAGAATTTTGGAACACGTATTATGTTCGAGTATAATGACTTTTCTGGAGACTAGAAATCTACTCTGTAGGAATCAGCATGGGTTTCGCAAAAGACGGTCGTGTGAAACTCAGCTCGCGCTATTCGTCCGCGAGACTCAGAGGGCCATAGACACGGGTTCACAGGTAGATGCCGTCTTTCTTGACTTCCGCAAGGCGTTCGATACAGTTCCCCACAGTCGTTTAATGAACAAAGTAAGAGCATGTGGACTATCAGACCAATTGTGTGATTGGATTGAAGAGTTCCTAGATAACCGAACGCAGCATGTCGTTCTCAATGGAGAGAAGTCTTCCGAAGTAAGAGTGATTTCAGGTGTGCCGCAGGGGAGTGTCATAGGACCGTTGCTATTCACAATATACATAAATGACCTTGTGGATGATATCGGAAGTTCACTGAGGCTTTTTGCAAGTGATGCTGTGGTGTATCGAGAGGTTGTAACAATGGAAAATTGTACTGAAATGCAGGAGGATCTGCAGCGAATTGACGCATGGTGCAGGGAATGGCAATTGAATCTCAATGTAGACAAGTGTAATGTGCTGCGAATACGTAGAAAGATAGTTCCCTTATCATTTAGCTCCAAAATAGCAGGTCAGCAACTGGAAACAGTGAATTCCATAAATTATCTGGGAGAAGGCATTAGAAGGGATTTAAAGTGGAATGATCATATAAAGTTGATCATCGGTAAAGCAGATGGCAGACTGAGATTCATTGGAAGAATCCTAAGGAAATGCAATCCGAAAACAAAGGAAGTAGGTTACAGTACACTTGTTCGCCCACTGCTTGAATACTGCTCAGCAGTGTGGGATCTGTACCAGATAGGGTTGATAGAAGAGATAGAGAGGATCCAACGGAGAGCAGCGCACTTTGTTACGGGATCATTTAGTAATCGCGAAAGTGTTACGGAGATGATAGATAAACTCCAGTGAAAGACTCTGCAGGAGAGGCGCTCAATACCTCGGCACGGGCTTTTGTTAAAGTTTCGAGAACATACCTTCACCAAAGATGTCACCTGGCCGTTTTCAAACACCGCCGTACCGGTAGCTGCATCCCAAAGAAAGGTCCACACATCCGAGCACGTTGGCGAAGAGTAAATAGGCTCGCAGGCGTATTCCACAGGCTGCTCTCCATACTTAAAGGATTTGAAGCTCACAAGGGGAGGCCACAACGTTTGGGACGCGGATTTACTGCAATCTTCGTACACTCGTAGTACTCCATTAGGACAACAAAATGTGCAAGCAGTAGCGCGTACTTCTCAAGCGTTACTGAGAAAATCGCAAGATAATTTCGGTCGTCAAATATATGCCTGTGCGTTGCCATTTTTACATGAAGCGGCGCCAGCCGAGTGGTTAGCTCAGCATGTTCGGTCAGAGGCTTAGCTGCCCTCTGTAAAAAATAAATAAATAAAATAAAATAAAAAAATAAATAAATAAAAATCTGAGTTCACCGATCAACAACGAACTAAGGCGGGTGTCTTACCACGTCCGCCCCGAGCAGATACAACGAACGAAGGAAGGGAACAAAATGAGATTTTTAAAAAAGTGGTTAGCGTTCAAGCTCCGTAATTGCTAGATCACTGGATCGAGTCCCGTTCGTCAGTTCTTTTTTTTATTTTCAACACAGTCATTTTCTTTACTACTTATATTGCAATTGATATAATGGGAAAAATACGTGTAATCGCATGTACTTTTATTAGATTTACAATGTTATGTGGCAGTCTACAAATTTTTATTATCGCAAGTAATATAATGTTCATAACTGTCGACTAGTAAACGACCAAAAGCATAAAGTGATACCGAAAATGTATGCTTGTCCGTGTCTTCAAAATTGTTCGTATTTAATCGAAAGAGAACGAGAAATTGCTTCTCGTGAAGACGTTATTAAAATACACTCGATACTGCATGACCAATTATCAACGCCGATATTTAATGAAATACTGCGATATGCATGTTTGCTTCCAGATTATCGGCTGAAAGAGAGGTTTTTGAAAATGTTAACGAGGTTTGTTTTTCCACGGAAAACCTCGAAGGACCTTGCGTATGCGGAAACATAGCATTTATTCAATGCACCTGGTGCCGTTTAACTTTGTTTTCCACGTTTTTAGGAAAACATCATCCTGCAACTTGTACTCGTAATTTCGATAGCGACGATTAATTGTGTATCTTTCGAAAGCCGTCTCTGCCGGTCAAAACTTGGAGGTAACAAGTCGTTCCGGGCTCCTTTCTGGTATAAGGGATTTCTCAAATAACGGACAAGCATATATTTTCACTATCACTTTATGCGTTTGATCGTTTACTAGTCGATAGTTATGAATCTTATATTATTTGTGATAGTAAAAATTTGTAATCTGCCAAGTAACATTGTAAATTTATTAAAAGTTCATCCGATTACACGTATTTTTCCCATTATATCAATAGTAATATAAATAGTAAAGAAAATGGCTGTGTGGAGAATAAAAAAAAGAACTGACGAACGGGACTTGATCCAGCGATTACGGAGCTTTGAACGCTAACCACTCGGCTGGCGCCGCTTCATGTAAAAATGGCAACGCACAGGCATATATTTGATGACCGAAATTATCTTGCGATTTTCCCAATAACGCTGGAGAAGTACGCGCTACTGCTTACACATTTTGTTGTCCCCATGGGGCACTACGAGTGTACGAAGTTTGCAGTACGTCCGCGTTCCAAACGTCGTCGCCTCCCCTTGTCAGTGCCCGGACATCAATTTTCCAAACAGAACACGATGCAGTTCTCAAGAAATTTGATCTGCAGTAGGATTTTGGAACATGTACTGTGTTCGAACATTATCAGTTCTGGAAGAATATGATTTATTGACAAATAGCCAACACGAATTCAGAAAATATTGTTCTTGCGAAACACAACTAGTTCTATTCTCACGAAGTAATGAGTGCTACTGACGGGGAATTTCAAATTGATTCCATATTTTTAAATTTGCAGAAGGCTTTTGATACCGTACCTCCCAAGCGAATTCTAATCAAATTCCGTGCTTATGGACTATCTTCTCAGTTGTGGGACTGTATTCGTGATTTCGTGTCCGAAAGGTCACATTTCGTAGTAATTGACGAAAAGTCATCGAATAAAACACAACTAATATCTGGCATTCGACCTTCGATATTTATGATCTACAATCTGAACAGCCCTCTTGCATTGTTTGCAGATGATGCTGTCATTTACCGTCTTATAATCAGACGATCAAAAATTGCAAAAATAAAGAAAATAGTGAAGTCATCCACGTGGGTCATCCACGTGGGTCTTCCACGTGGGGAATCCGCTAAATTTCAGTTGCACGATAAATCACACAAATCTAAAGGCAGTAAATTCAACTAAACATGTAGGGATTACAGTTACGAATAGGCTGGTTTAATTGGGGGAGGGGACCAAACAGTGAGGTCACCAGTCACATCGGATTAGTGAAGGATGGGGAAGGAAGTCGACAGTGCCCTTTTCAAAGGAATCATTCCGGCATTCACCTGAAGAGAATTAGGGAAATTACTGAAAACCTAAATCAAGGTGGCCGGACGCGGGTTTTGAACCGTCCTTCTCCCGAATGCGAGTCCAATGTGCTGACCACAGTGCCACATTGCCCAGTAGATACGAATGACTTAAGTTGAAATGATCACATAGATAATATTGTGGGTGAAGCAAATCAAATTATACACAGATGAAAGCCACACTTAAATACTTTTCTACATAGTTACCATTTAAATTAAGGCACTTATCGTAGCGATGGACGAGCTTGGAAATTCCTTCGTCGTAAAATTCGGCCGCCAGCGCCTTCAACCACGTGGTTACCTCTTTTGGGACAGAAAAGGTGTGTTTTCTGTGGATTTCCTGGAAAGAGGCACTACAATAAACTCTCAAAGGTATTGCCAAACTCTGCACAACCTCAGAAGAGCAATACAAAACAAGCGCAGGGGAAAGTTGGGCTCAAAGATCTTGCTGATTCACGACAACGCTCGGGCCCACACGGCAAATGCCACTCGTGAAGTTCTCGAATCTTTTAAGTGGGAGTCGTTTCCTCATCCGCCGTACAGTCCCGACCTGGCTCCGAGCGACTTCCACTTATTCCCAGCGATGAAGAAGTGGTTGGCTATGCAGCGTATTGATGACGACGCACAGCTTCAAGAAGAGGTAACCACGTGGTTGAAGGCGCAGGCGGCCGAATTTTACGACGAAGGAATTTCCAAGCTCGTCCATCGCTGCGATAAGTGCCTTAATTTAAATGGCAACTATATAGAAAAGTATTTAAGTGTGGCTTTCATCTGTATATAATAAAAAAAATTTCCAATACTGTATTTATTTTTAATTCCAAAACGTAATGTACTTTGTGGATAGCCATTGTACTATCGCGAAAAAGGGGAGAGAGCGCCACAGCTATGATACGCGAATTGGGGTGACACTCATTGAAACAAAGGCGTCTTTTGTTGCGGCACGATCTTCTCATGAAATTTCAATCACCGTCTTTGTCTTCTTTTGTTGGCGCCCATCTACATAGGGAGGAATGATCACCATAATAAAATAAGAGAAATCAGAGTTCGGAAGGAAGGATTTAAATGTTAGTTTTCCCCGCGCGCTGTTCGAGAGTGGAACGGTAGAGCTTGAAGGTGCTTCGATGAACCCTTCGCCAGGCACGTAATTGTGAATTGCAGAATAATCATGTTGATGTAAGTGTAGATGTACATGAAAACGCGAAAAAATTGCCTTTGAAGATTACAACATTTCCGAGCGCTGGTATGTGTAAAGTACTGTTGTATTGTTAACATAATCGTCGGTAGGTTGGGCTCTGTCTACAAATGATTTACTCCCGACAGCTGCACGACGCCACTGAATAAAACTGATTGGTCATGTATACTGCCAGTACCATGGAATGGTTGACACTGCCATACACCAAACAGTGGGTTGCTCCAAAATTACCGGGTTGTGGAAATTATCAGCGAGTTAGCTATCAACGACTGTCAACAAAGTAAACAGTAAGAAATAATGCACATGGACGTCAAAGCGTTTCCAACGTGTAACAGTAAGACCATACGGCAATACATATAATTTTTTTTTACATTTATGGTATATGAAGTTCAGAAGTCAAATATCAATTTCCTAAAGCATTTCGATACAACTCTCCAAAATAATCGAGTAAATCGACTTCAAAGTTGTTCGACCATCTTTAATGCGCTAAAGCAGGGTTGTGTTTTCCCGACAAGCAGTGTCGCTGTGTGGTCGATTGCTCACCTGAAGTGTGGGGAGAGGGGAGGACTTGAGTTCAATTCCTAGTGGAATCGAATTTTTAAACAAAGGTACATGTCGTGAAGCTTAAAATACATAAAACCGGAAAAATTTAATTTGTAACAATTTTTGTAAATGGCGTGTACAGGTTCAGCTGCCCATGCAGCTTCAACACGATACCACTGTTCATCAAGAGTAGTGACTGGCGTATTGTGAGGAGCCAGTTGCTCGGCCACCATTGACCAGACGTTTTCAGTTGGTGAGAGATCTGGAGAATGTGCTGGCCAGGGCAGCAGTCGAACATTTTCTGTGTCGAGAAAGGCACTTACAGGACCTGCAACATGCGGTCGTGCATTATCCTGCTGAAATGTAGGGTTTCGCAGGGATCGAATTAAGGGTAGAGCCACGGGTCCTAACACATCTGAAATGTGACGTCCACTGTTGAAAGTGCCGTCAATGCGAACAAGAGGTGACCGAGACGTGTAACCAATGGCACCCCATACCATCACGTCGGGTGATACGCCAGTATGGCGATGACGAATACACGCTTCCAATGTGCGTTCACTGCGATGTCGCCAAACACGGATGCGACCATCATGATGCTGTAAACAGAACCTGGATTCATCCGAAAAAATGGCGTTTTGCCATTCGTGCACCCAGGTTCGTCGTTGAATACACCGTCGCAGGCGCTCCTGTCTGTGATGCAGCGTCAAGGTAACCGCAGCCATGGTCTCCGAGCTGATAGTTCATACTGCTGCAAACCTCGTCGAACTGTTCGTGCAGATGGTTGTTGTCTTGAAAACGTCCGCATCTGTTGACTCAGGAGTCGAGACGTGGCTGCACGATCCATTACAGCCATGAGGATAAGATGCCTGTCATCTCGAGTGCTAGTGATACGAGGCCGTTGGGATCCAGCACGGCGTTCCGTATTACCCTCCTGAACACACCGATTCCATATTCTGCTAACAGTCATTGGATCTCGACCAACGCGAGCAGCAATGTCGCGATACGATAAACCGCAACCGCGATAGGCTACGATCCGACCTTTATCGAAGTCGGAAACGTGATGGTACGCATTTGTCCTCCTTACACGAGGCTTCACAACAACGTTTGACCAGGCAACGCCGGTCAACTGCTGTTTGTGTATGAGATATCGGTTGGAAACTTTCCTCATGTCAGCACGTTGTAGGTGTCGCCACCGGCGCCAACCTTGTGTGAATGCTCTGAAACGCTAAACATTTGCATATCACATCATCTTCTTCCTGTCGGTTAAATTTCGCACCTGTTGCACGTCATCTTCGTGGTGTAGCAATTTTAATGGCCAGTAGTGTAGGATGACATGCATCTTGCATAAAAAATGACAAATGTATTAATTAGCATATATTAGACGCATTATATACGCAAATGTCGCAGGTATTCGGACTGAATGAATGAAAGAAAAAAGAGAGAGAGGGGGGGGGGGATGAGGCAATATTCTAGCTGTCGTGAAGTGTAGGGAGCAAAGCTGTTATGGCCGTGTTAATTAGTACGTGGCAGGTTTGGTTGATACCTAAGACGCCTAATGCCGGAGAAGAGTAATGAATTCAGTGGGCGGGATGGAACGTGGGGTCATATGCGGTGGGTGAAACCCGAAGGACGCGAGCAAAGCATGTGGGCGCTCTCCGTGGTACAGCCCTGCCGAGCAGCGAAAAATCACACTGGACTCAACGCCGTCCCTGAACTTTGCTATTGAAGAATTGACAGGAAAAGTGCGGGGCGTCTCTTAACGGTAGTACTGCTGACCAGAAGGCTTAGTGGACGAAACGGAGTAAGTGCACACGGAATACCTGCCTTTAGCATACATGATTACTGCCCATCAGACAACCGAGAGCCATAAGACAGTATGTGAAATAATTAAAATAGCACTATATAGAGCTTCTGCAGACTATTTGACTATTACAGGTACAAAAGAAAGGCGCAAGTAAAAGACAATCAAACAAGCAAATAACGCTAGTAGACGTAGGTACGGCAACCAATGGTTTGCCTGATACGACGTTTTAGGCTGTGTAAATGAACGCCTCATAAGAGCCCTCGAGGGACCAAACTGCAGATATGTACTTGAGGACAAATACATTACACCACATATGGCTACAGTTCACATGAAGGCAGGTTTCAGGAAGTCCCCTCATAAATGCCCGTAACAGCTAAAAAAATCCCACACGTGCACGAAATCCATTGACAACCAACCACTATGCGTTCCAGCTATTTAAATGAATCCAGTTCAAGATTTCCCGGCGAATATGTTTAAATAGTCTTCACGGATTTGCCGCCGGAAGACGTTGTGAAAATTCATCGGAAGTCCTGTGTCTCCTGTGGTGGCCAATTATTTCGTGGAGTATTTTGAAGAAAAAGCACTACAGTGAGCCAGTCTCAAACCATCTTGTATATTGCGGTAAGTGAACGATACATTTGTGGTGTGGCCACATGGACTTGATACTGTACCTACGTTCCTTCAGCACATAAATTCGCTCCATCCGAATATAAACTTCGCAATGGAAGTGGAAAAAGAATGGTACTTTACCTTTTCTTGATGTTTGGTACAAAGGAAAGCAGATGGAACCTTGGAACACAGCGTGTACCGCAAGCCAACGCATACAGATATATACCTGCAGGCCACAAGCTGCCATCATCTTGCACAGTGCGGTAGTGCATTACGTACGTTAGTTCATAGAGCACATGTGGTATCTGATCCTGAGAGCCTGTCGAGTGAGATGCAACTTTTGAATACAGTGTTCCGACAGTGAGACAGATGCCCAATGCATTCAGGCCCAAGTGAGTTCAATCCATGGAGCAGAATGAAGATGCTAACAGTAAGACACAAACCACTTTAGCCTTCCTGCCGTATTTATGTACCATGTCGTCAAGAATCGGAAGAGTCATCGGAAGATACGACATTCAGTGTGTTTTTCGACCATCTGCAAAACTGTAGAAGCTGTTGGATGATATTGGCCTGGGGAAACGTAGTGTGTGTAACATTCCATGTTAGTAATGGGGCGGCATATATAGGCCAGACATGTCGCACAGTACAAGAACACTGCGATGAACATCAGCGTCATACACGCTAACGCCAACCGGAGAAGTCGGCAATTGCAGAACACTTTCTGAATATCGGACGTTGCATGATTTATGAAAAGACGGAGATTTTATCCCTGGCATCATCTTTCTGAGAGTGCGTCATTAACCCATTAAGTACCAGTGTCCTATTTTGAGGACAGAGCACATATTTATTTATAAATACACAATAAATTATTAATTTGCAACTATTACTGTTCTACGCCATTTGTTGTTGCTTTTTATAACAAATTTATGCTTACAGGAAATTAAAAGCAATAAATCCTACCATTAATTGATTATTGAATACTAAGGCACACTTTTCGTTATTACAGGTATTTACTTTATCGACAATTTAGTAATATTTGAAATATGTGGCAAAGATCTTTTTGCGATTATTTATAGTCAACAATGTGTCTTTTAAACTACTTGCATTGTTAGCTCAATTGGAGCTATATTCATTGTTTTCCATTGTTATAAAATTTGGTGTACTCGAAATAGGACACTGGGACTTGGTGTTATCATTTCAGTTATTTGTATTGCTGCACGTTCGAATATGAAACTCTGCTACTGCTGATGTATTTTCTTTTTAGAACGTGGTAATTTTACCAGATTTTGTTGCTGAGGCAAGTAACGACCCCTCTTTTATGTATATTACAGGATATGAAGTTATTTTGAAATTTACAGTGTATTATGTAAGTATATTTATGAATATGTTACCCTTTAGTAAATAATACTGTTCCAGATGGACAGTTTATCCGAGGCAAGCCTATTAGATTTGGCTATAAGTTGTGGTCTCTTTGTGGAGGAAGTGGCTACTGTTTCAAATTTGATTTATACTGTGGAAAGGATCCAGAAGATACTGCAAGGGATGACCTACTATTGGGATCAAGAGTAGTCCTAAACATGTTGGACTGCATTGAAAAACCCGAGAATCATTGTGTGTACTTCGACAGTTTCTTCATTAGTAGAGATCTTCTGATTCATCTGAGAAATTTGGGTTTTTGAGCAGCTGGGACTGTCAGAGAGAATCAAGTTTGTGACTGTCCAGTACTGAGCAGCAACGAACTGAAAATGACAGTTCGAGGAAACTACAACCAGTTCGAGAGGAATGGTGAAGTCTTATTTGTTCGATGGCACGACAACAGATGCGTTACAATTGGTACAAATTTTGACCAAGTTGAACCTTTGGGAGCAGCAACGCGGTACAGTAGACAAGTAATAACACGCAAGTGCAACAACCTGCCGTTTTGAAGTCGTATAACGCGTAATGTGAGGTGTTGACCACCATTACTGGTTAGTTGGAAAATATGCGACGGTAATTAGAGGGAAAAAATGGTACTGGGTGCTATTACACGTTTGCTGGAAATGGCCCTCGTAAATGCCTGACTCTTCTACAGACTAGTACATGGGAAAAATGCACAGGATTTACTGGATTTCAGACGTGCTGTTACAGTTACATACCTGAAATTGGACACTGGAAGACCGAATATTGGACGTCCAATGGAATACCCATCAAGTCAGTTGAGAGTGATACCAGACATCAGGTTTGATGGAATTGGTCATATGATTGACAAAAGAAGCACGCAAAGATGATGTGTAAGAGCTAAATGCAACGGAAAACTAAAAACATATTGAGTTAAATGCCGTGTAACGCTGTGTTTGAAGTGTTTTGTACCATTTCACAAGAAATAAATAGTTCAGACTTGAATACAGTTTAGTATAGTATACAATACTGTTAGATCCCAGTGTCCTATTTTGAGGACGACCATTATATCTGCATGTATAAATATTCTTTGGCTATTTTTGTACTTATTGTGGTTCATACACTATGTACATTATAATTAAGGAATAAAAAATTCAATTTAAAAAAAAATTAATTTGGGACTTAATGGGTTAAAGAAGCAATACATACATATCCGTACAGCTGATAATCTCATCAACGAGTATTTCAACTGAGCGCAGCCTGGAAACCTGCATCGGCTGCTGCCATTAAATCACGACGAGAAAGTAAAGATTTTTCGATAACAGACCCGTCATAACATTGTTCTAGTACGGTTGTGTAGTGAGTAACGTCTGGCCGCACTGTTAGTAAACATAGCGTACAGCACACGTGCAGGAGGGCCGCTCTGCGAACTGACTATGGCGCCATCTCTCTGCACCTTTCCCGGTGGGTGTGAACCCTTCACCAGCTTGGCTTCGTAAAGCAGCCCATGTCAACCTTGGCCTTCATTTGCTTCCTAAGGACACTACTCCGGCCTCGGTCTATCGCCTTCAGTTTCACGACCTTCGCTGGGAACTCCGCGATAGTACCTGTGTATACACTGGTGGCTCTCGAACTGACCGCAGGGTCGGGTGTCCCTTCGTCATTGGCACCCGTGTCTTTCGATATCGGCATCCGGCACGCTGCTCCGTATTTACAGCCGATCTCTTCGGCCTGTATCAGGCCACGGAGTACATACTGCGACACAGCCTTTTCGATTATGTCCTCTGGACTCACTCGGCGCCCTTCAAAGCCCATGTGCGCTGTACACCGCCCATCCCTTAGTGCAGCGGGTCCAGGAAAACGGTCCCTTGTACACTCTTGGTGGAGCCAGTGTGATGTTTCTGTGGGTTGTTGGTCACGTCGGTCTGCCAGGAAACGAGGCTGCCGATGCTGCTGCCAAGGATGCAGTCCTCGTACGTCAGCCCCCTAGTTCCTATTATTCCCTCCAATGATCTCTGTGTCGGCGCCTGTCAGGAGGTGGTGTCCCTAGGCATCGCCAATGGTCCTCCCTTCTCGCGAATAAGCTCCGGCTTATTAAGCCTCTCCCAGCGCCTTGGGCGACCTCCTCTCGGCTGTCCCGCCGGGAGAAGGTCATTTTAACGAGGCTGCATATCGGGCACAGCCTTTTTAGCCATCGTCATTTGATAAGTGGCGCTACACCACAACCTTGTACAAATTGCGCCCAAGTATTAATTGTCCGCCACTTCCTGACCGGCTGCCCATTTTTAACCCTTTACCTTTCCGCGTGGGTTTGCCGTCTGAGTTACCGCCCGTTTTAGCAAATGACGCGCGGGCTGGCGACAGCGTTTTACTTTTTACCCGCCAAATCCATACGGCGAAGGCCATTTAATTTTTAGTTTTGGACCTGCGTTTCTGTATGATATTTTTTTAAATTTTTTATATTTTTTTAAAGCCCGTTTTCGACGTGTCTATTTTTAGCCGTCTTCTATTGTGTCAATTGGGACTGATGTATAGTCGTTTTCTTTTCTTTTTTTTTTAACTCCTCTCTATCTTGTTCTGTAGACTCCTCTCTATCTTGTTCTGTAGTTTTGATTTGGGCGCGTATGACCTCAGTTGTTTTTTGCGCCCTAAAGCTGAACGAAACCAAACCAAACCTCCCTGGTACCTCTGGCCAACCACACTCAGTTCACTCCCCCCCCCCTCCTCCTCCTCCTCCGCCTCCCCCTCCCCCTTCTACTCTGTAGGTAGCGATGTTCCTAACTTGTACATTAACAAACTCCAACTTCGATAGCAACAGCGCCCACTACCCATCCTATTAAGGCTAGCAGCTACAGTGTTCTACGTAGCTTGGCCTCGCCTCTCGTGAATGGGGACCGCTGTTCTAGCACTCTAACCTATGTAAACGCACTGCCGTTGCTGTTTTCGAGGTCATGTGTCAAGCTTGCTGCGCCTGCTAAGGCGTGCCTGTTTGCGTCCGTCTTCTAAGGTGACGCTTTACAGCAGCGAGTCCACTTTGTCTGGAGTTACCAATTAATTCTCTGCGTGAAGCTTCTGTCGTGGGACTCTCGCCTAGAGCGTCTGCAGTGTCAGGGCTCTACCGTTACACTGTTTGCCTCTTGTAAACCTAAACGCTGGTAAATTTGCCTTCTCTCTGCAGTGTGTCTCTGGCTTCCTATCTCGGAGTGCCCTCGCTGCCTTGCAACAGCCTTGAACGTAACAGTGTGCAAGCCAACAAGTCATCAGTATAACATGACATGGCTTGGACAGATTTTTGAATTGTTTTTATTTTGTTAACATTCGTAATTGAAATTTTCCCATGAGCGTAATGAAAGAAAACATTCCTTTGTAAACGTTACGCAGAAACTACGTCTACAATTCCATTTAAACTTGTCCCGTGCAACCACATTAATGTCGCAGAAAGCCAGAGAAACAAAACGTTCTGATTGTTGGTTTCACGCTGATGAACTGAGAAAATTTTGATATAAAATTTACACGAACGTTAATTTTATATCTTTTATGTGCAAGAACCAGGTGTGTTTGATATTCGAAGACTATTTTAAGGAGAAAAAAATTGTATGTGGCTTGCTGGATTTTGTAGGAAAATTTGGGAATGTTTCCCGGCTTGGTAGACCACGATGTCATACATCGAACTGTTCGTTTCGACTTTCCCTACACCACCAGGGTACGTTGGAAAGAGTTCTCCTGTACAATCTGTATACATTACGAAGTTTTGTTAAAAGCGCGCGTGTATGTGTGTGTGTGTGTGTGTGTGTGTGTGTGTGTGTGTGTGTCACAACGGGTTCTGCACGAAATCTACAGCAGCGTCTACCTGCAGTCTTTGTCAGTGGTGAATTAGTTTTCAGTTTCCTGCGACTCAGGTGAACACCACTTAAAACATAGAGACACTGAATTAGTCGCATCGTCGGCGCCATTACGAATTTATAAAGAATAGCTCCTGTCTGCTGTTTTGCTTTGGTATAAATGTCGGAACCGCATTGTGTTGTGCGGTATTTGTAAGTTCTCGTTCCCGAGGTCAAATTATTTTTTGTCGTTTTCGGAAAGAGCGGTGATAGTTTTTTGCATCCGGCCCTCTGACAGCGAATGAATACGAATGGCTTCTCCTCGGGATACATTGCGACTCGGTCACAGAATATTAATGCAAGAAACTTGTAACGGAAATTAGAGCTCTAAAAGCTTTTCCGGATAGAACGCCCTCCGCCTGAATGAATACGCGAGAGACTCGCAGGCTCATGGGAAAAGATATGTACTGTTCCGGTTATCCAGGGCAATGCGCGACACGTGGCTAGCGAGAGCGGAGTAACGTCGTGCGTGTCGGCAAGGAAGCGCGCTACAGTTGGGTTAGCAGACGAACGGACAACGAACGGCGTGTTCTCGACGCAGCAGATATATCTCCTCGCATTCCCACGTGTCTACACTCTCTCTCTCTCTCTCACTCACTCACTCACACACACACACACACACACACACACACACACACACACACACACACGCACACACACACACACACAGGCGACTGATTTTAGAAACTGTGATATCCACTCGTGTTTCATAATTAAGAGTGCTTCAGCATAAATTTGTTTTTGGATGGGATTCGCGTTGAGCAAGCAGAACTTTCTTGTTTTAACCAACCATGTTCCGCTGTAGTTCCAGCATCAGTGATTTTTTAATCTTATTTCTATTGAATAAAAGGAAAATCTCTCTTCAACTAACCGTACACACATAAATTAGAGTTTTTAAGAAAGTATTTACGAATTTGATAAAAGATAACGTGTATGTGTATATACAGGGTGTTACAAAAAGGTACGGCCAAACTTTCAGGAAACATTCCTCACACACAAAGAAAGAAAATATGTCATGTGGATATGTGTCCGAAAACGCTTACTTTCCATATTAGAGCTCATTTTATTACTTCTCTTCACATCACATTAATCATGGAATGGAAACACACAGCAACAGAACGTACCAGCGTGACTTCAAACATTGTGTTACAGGAAATGTTCAAAATGTCCTCCGTTAGCGAGGATACATACATCCACCCTCCGTCGCATGGAATCCCTGATGCAGCCCTGGAGAATGGGGTATTGTATCACAGCCGTCCACAATACGAGCACGAAGAATCTCGACATTTGGTACCAGGGTTCCGTAGACAAGAGCTTTCAAATGCCCCCATAAATGAAAGTCAAGAGGGTTGAGGTCAGGAGAGCGTGGAGGCCATGGAATTGGTCCGCCTCTACCAGTCCATCGGTCACCGAATCTGTTGTTGAGAAGCGTACCAACACTTCGACTGAAATGTGCAGGAGCTCCATCGTGCATGAACCACATGTTGTGTCGTACTTGTAAAGGCACATGTTCTACCAGCACAGGTAGAGTATCCCGTATGAAATCATGGCGGTGAATCGAGGAAGTACAGTATATACTGACGAAACTAAAATGAGCTCTAACATGGAAATTAAGCGTTTCCGGACACATGTCCACATAACATCTTTTCTTTATTTGTGTGTGAGGAATGTTTCCTGAAAGTTTGGCCTTACCTTTTTGTAACACCCTGTATACAGTACATACATATTTTCCTGTTACTCAATAGGAGGTAAATTAAAAAAAACTGCAGTTGCTCAATGCCAATCGTATTTATTTGTAAACAAACATGGGCAAAAGAGTATTCGTCATACTCTATATAGTAAGGTTGTCGTTTGGAGGATAGTAAACGATGCAGATCACAGTTCGTACAAGAATCGATAGTGACGACGTTGTAGGAAAAGTACCGGCATTCTTAGTCCGTAACAGAATCGATAGTTATGATTTTGTAGAAAACATACAAGCATTCTTGAATTTACCGGATCAAAAAGTCAGTATAAATTTGAAAACTTAATAAACCACGGAATAGTGTAGATAGAGAGATAAAAATTGACACACATGCTTGGAATGACATGGGGTTTTATTAGAACAAAAGAAAAAACAAAGTTCACAAAATGTCCGACAGATGGCGCTGGACAGCAAAACGTCAGTGACTGCGCATAACAATCGTGTATAAAAGGAAATGTAATGAGACAGAGAATCAGATGCGCCAGCAGTCGCAGCATGTTGACGTTACATGAAAAGGCGCTTTTAGTGAAGCTGTATTATCAGAATGGGGAATGTGCTAGTTCAGCGTTACGATCCTATCGCCATAGGAAGGTGATCCGAATGGGTAAAGGTCCGTTGACAAATGCAGCTGTGGCGAGAATGATTTCGAAGTTCGAAGCCACGGGTTGTTTAGACGATAGACCCCGTAGTGGCCGACCGAGCACAAGGCGTAATGCTGCTGAGGCAGTTCAGGAAGAAATGGAGACTGTAGCGGGTTCGTCTATGCACGGGGAAGTCAGCGCTCGTGCAGTCGCACGTCGCACCGGCATTCCATACACTACTGTTTGGTTGGCACTTAGGCGTACCCTCCGATGCTATCCGTACAAAATCCATCGGCATCATCAACTGTTACCTGGCGATTTAGTGAAGCGGAGGGCATTTGCGGTGTGGGCGTTTCAAAAGATGGCGGAAGATGACGATTGGTTGAGTAACGTGTTGTGGACCGACGAAGCCCATTTCACTCTCAGAGGGTCTTTCAACGCCCGCAACTGCAGAATTTGGGCTACCGAAAATCCTATAACTGTCGTGGAAACTCCATTGCACGACGAGAGAGTCACGGTTGGGTTGGATTTACCACGTCTACCTTTATCGGGCCTTTTTTCTTCGAGGAAATGCGTGATTCTGGTTTTGTAACTGCTACCGTGACGAAAGAGAAGTACGCCGATATGTTACAGAATCGCATCATCCCCAGCCTGGCTGATAAACACCTGCTGGAACGTACGGTGTTTATGCAGGATGGCGCTCCACCCCATATTGCTAGATGCGTGAAAGATCTCTTGCGCGCGTCGTTTGGTGATGATCGTGTGCTCAGCCGCCACTTTCGTCATGTTTGGCCTCCCAGGTCCCCAGACCCCAATCCGTGCGATTATTGGCTTTGGGGTTACCTGAAGTCGCAAGTGCATCGTGATCGACCGACATCTCTACTGATGCTGAAAGACAACATCCGACGCCAATGCCTCACCATAACTCCGGACATGCTTTACAGTGCTGTTCACAACATTATTCCTCGACTACAGCTATTTTTGAGGAATGATGGTGGACATATTGAGCATTTTCTGTAAAGAACATCATCTTTGCTTTGTCTTACTTTATGCCAATTATTGCTATTCTGATCAGATGAAGCGCCATCTGTCGGACATTTTTTGAACTTTTGTACTGATTTGATTCTAATAAAACCCCATGTCATTCCAAGCATGTGTGTCAATTTGTACCTCTCTATCTACATTATTCCGTGATTTATTCAGTTTTCAAATTTATACTGACTTTTTGATCACCCGGTCTAATGGAACTAAGACGAACGTCAAAAAAAGTAGAACAAGGCTAATGTGATGCAGTCGAATTAAATCAGACGGTGCTGAGAGAATTAAATTAGACAATGAGATTCTAAAAGCAGTAGATCAGTTTTCCTATTTGGGCAGCAAAATAACTGGTGATGGCCGAAGCAGAGAGGAGATAAAATGTGGACTGGCAATGGCAAGAGAAGCAGTACTGAAAAAAGAAATTTGTCGTCATCTGCTATAAATTTAACTCCTAGGAAGACCTTTCTCAGTCTGTTTGTCTGGAGTGTAGCCTTGTACGGTAGTGAAACGTGGACGATGAGCAATTCAGGCAAGAAGAGAATAGAAGATTTTGAAATGTGCCGCTACAGAAAAATGTGAAGATTAGATATGTAGATCGTACAATTAATGAAACTGTAACTTCAAATCAAATGGCTCTGAGCACTATGGGACTTACCATCTGAGGTCATCAGTCCCCTAGACTTAGAATTACTTAATTAACCTAAGGACATCACACGCATCCATGCGCGAGGCAGGATTCGAACCTGCGACCGTAGCAGCAGCGTGGTTTCGGACTGAAACGCCTAGAACCGCTCGATCAGAGCGGCCGGCGAAACTGTAACTGGGCAGGAAAGAAAGTCGTGGGAGAAGTTGACTAAATGAAGAGACCGGTTGAAAGGAAACACCCATAATCATCAAGAAATTGTCTTTCGGGTGATAGTAGGTAGGGGGGGGGGGGTGAGGAATAGAGGGAACCGAATGGCCGAGGTTGCTGTGTTTGTGCCGAGATAGAGAGACATGGTCGGGATGGAGTAGTATGGAGCGCTGTATCAGATCAGTCGTGGAATTGATGACAACAAAAATAACAATCGATAATAACCAGAATGATATTTTCACTCTGCAGCGGAGTGTGCGCTGATATGAAACTTCCTGGCAGATTAAAACTGTGTGCCCGACCGAGACTCGAACTCGGGACCTTTGCCTTTCGCGGGCAAGTGCTCTACCATCTGAGCTACCGAAGCACGACTCACGCCCGGTACTCACAGCTTTACTTCTGCCAGTATCTCGTCTCCTACCTTCCAAACTTTACAGAAGCTCTCCTGCGAACCTCAGATGGTAGAGCACTTGCCCGCGAAAGGCAAAGGTCCCGAGTTCGAGTCTCGGTCGGGCACACAGTTTTAATCTGCCAGGAAGTTTCAATCGATAATAACCTCCATCTTGGATTTTTCACCATTCACTGCCAATTTTTGTAACATTAGTAGTGTTAAGGTAGCCGATAGCACTGGGTATATGGTCTTAATTTCTCTCTTAAATTCACGCGGTGCTCATTTGAAGTAGTCTGAAGCCCCTTGTCTCAACAATGCTGATAACTCAAGTATCACATCGGGGTGTATTAGGCATTACAGTTTTTGTAAGTTCATTGTATCTTCTGCCACATTTTCACCTTCATCTTACTGGTTACGTGTTAGTCTATCCCGTGAGACGTAGGCATCACTTTTTCTTTCTTCCAGCAAACTATACAGTCCGCGAAGGTCTGGGGTTTGAGTCCCGTTCCGGGGCCTGACACACACACACGCACACGCACACGCACACGCACACGCTCACGCACACGCACACGCACACACACACACACACACACACACACACACACACACACACACACACATTTTCAGTCTACCAGGAAGCTTAAAACAGTCTTCGAGTCAACGATTGCTACTGTGTCAATCACGTACCAGCAAGTAAAATCGTTTAAGTCCACGGTGCCAACGTATACGAAAAGAAAATGAAAACAAATTTCGCGTTTGTTTAGACATCTTTAAATAATTACGTAGTGCAAACGAGGTGTTTTTTTTTTTTTTTTTTTTTAAATGAGTAGTTTTTACACATTTCCTATAGGCTGCTACATTACCGCAAATGGTTGTTTGAAGCAGCTAACGTGGCTCATCTGCATATCACAGCGTTCATGCATCTAGGGATCTGTAGATGACACAAGTCAGCTGGTGCAGACAGACCCGTGAAATCACCTACCCAATAGTTTTGTTACAGCATATATGTACTCTACAGCTCGGCGCATAATTAAAAATAAAATTTCCGATCATTAATGCCGGAATTTCCGTGCATAGTGGACTCATCCAAAAGCAGGTCAAATGCTGAAGGAAAAGAAGACAATAAGATTTACGTTAAGAGGCCGCAGTGGTACTGTTATTAATGAGTTCGGCGCGGACTGCAAATATTTTTATTTTTTATACTTCACAGTTTCGGCTGCTGCTAATAGTCGGATCATCAGGACGTCCAACATCTAATAAAATGTATCCCGTCACAGTACAGTAACCTAGGCTCTGTACTATTACGACATAGTTTGCATCAGATTTGGTCTTCTTCGTTTTTCAGCCTCCTTTTTTCCGCAGTCGCAGTTATACAAAATACGTAGATCACAAAAGACAGTATTTAAACTGTGTAACTTGTAATTTGCATCAAATATTTGATGTCACCATGATCTAATGATGCCCTAAGTCATGTGTGAAATATAGAATAAAAGTATTTGTGATTATGACTTAATTCGTTTGGACAAGGGAACCGCACGTTCGTTTACCAAGTAATTATACTGAAATATCGTACATATTTCTTTGTCTTTAATTTTTATTAATTACTAGCGAATCTCGCAATGCTTCGCAATTGCTAAATTTGTGTAGGAATTGGATGTGTCAATTTCATATATATATATATATATATATATATATATATATATATATATGTATATATATATATATATATATATATATATATATAGGTGGCGCTATGGTTAGCACACTGGACTCGCATTCGGGAGGACGACGGTTGAATCCCGCGTCCGGCCATCCTGATTTAGGTTTTCCGTGATTTCCCTAGATCACTCCAGGCAAATGCCGGGATGGTTCCTTTGAAAGGGCACGGCCGACTTCCTTCCAATCCTTCCCTAATCCGAGCTTGTGCTCCGTCTCTAATGACCTCGTTGTCGACGGGACGTTAAACAGTAATATCCTCTCTCTCTCTCTCTCTCGCTCTCTCCCCTCCCCTCCCCTCCCCTCCCCTCCCCCTCTCCTTCCGCTCACTATCTCCATTTTCTGCCCCCCCCCTTTCTCTGTCCACGTATTCCTCCCCCTCTGTCATAGCAAATTCAGATTCCGTAGTAGTAAGTCATGCCATTCCTGCTTCGAACGAGTACGAATAGTGTCGTCTATACTGTTCTGCGACGTAGATTTTATAAGAGGGGGCGCATCTAGTACCGTAAAAGTACGCACTAACTAAAGAATTATACTCCATTTATCTTCCTTTAGTTTCCTAAGGAACCTGGGCGATATGAAACGGTACATTAAAGGTCAACTCATTTACGGTTCTCTTTTAACGTACCGATGTTTACTGAAGAATGTCATTCCCTTTTAAGAAGAAAAAAAGGGCTAGTATGGTGAACATCAGAAGACTCATCTTCTTCAGAAAGACGTTTTGTATCTACTCAAAGACGTGAAGTTTTGCTCAGTAATTTCCAGTCAAATAACTGAATGCATAGAATGCAGTACGTACATTATTTAACGTACCAAATTGGCCACCACAGCTGTACATGAATGGAAAATCACACAACCGCAAGAATCTTCAATATGTTCGCTTTTGAAACGAAAATAATTGCATTTACAAAAATATACGTGTATTAGAAAGTGAAGTGTGAGAATGTGCGAATCATCAGACTCCATACAAAATTGTTACGTGTCAGAGTACCTATCATAATAAGAACAGATAAAACCAGAAATATATGCTCCTCAAGAACGAAATGTGAGTTTATATTATCTTCCTTTCGGTAGAGCAAGATGCAATTATACACATATTCGAAAGAATTTCTTCACGAATGAGTTACAGCGTATGTAACTGAATCTGAGAGATTCGCCCTTTCTTACATTTATTTCACGTTTGTCCATATCTCTTGATAATTTACTAAGGCTCAGAACGCAAAAATCTAATAAGTAGTTCGTTAATGAAGCTGAAAAGAAAGTAAAAAAAACAAACTTACAGCTGGCTTTCTCGCTGCTAGGGGCGCTAGTGTCGTTCCAACTGTCAGATGATGACAATTTCCACAGAAGTGAGAATCGCGACTGAGTATGTCAGACTATGGTAGTATTCTTAACCGTAAGTTGATATGTAATAAGCCATAATTACGACACTTACGTTTTCTATGAAGAAGGGAAGAAAACAGCATACTGTTGGTTGTACAGTTTTGCTCGAAAATTATATACTAGAAGAATATGTATGGGAGAAACAATTTTTCCAACTGCTTAAGTTCCCTGCGGTCATAGTTAAAAGTGATTGGAAGAAAGAAAAAAAAACGACACAATCACAGCAGAGCAGAGCAGAGAAAATCACAGCATTTCCTGGAGCTTATTTATTTATTTATTGATTTATTTAACCTGGCAAGATTAGGGCCATCAGGCCCTCTCTTACATCTAACCAGGCATTCTACTTATTTTACATTCATATGTTTTAGTAGGCATGTTAAACTACATCTAGTACAAAAAGTGAAATAAACAATTTGAAAGGTACACCTGGAAAAATACATACATATAGAGTTTCAGTAAAAAACTGACAAAACTCTACCATCTGGTGAGCAAGATGTATGAAACAGGCGAAATACCCTCAGACTTCAAGAAGAATATAATAATTCCAATCCCAAAGAAAGCAGGTGTTGACAGATGTGAAAATTACCGAACTATCAGTTTAATAAGTCACAGCTGCAAAATACTAACACGAATTCTTTACAAACGAATGGAAAAACTAGTAGAAGCCAACATCGGGGAAGATCAGTTTGGATTCCGTAGAAACACTGGAACACGTGAGGCAATACTGACCTTACGACTTATCTTAGAAGAAAGATTAAGGAAAGGCAAACCTACGTTTCTAGCATTTGTAGACTTAGAGAAAGCTTTTGACAATGTTGACTGGAATACTCTCTTTCAAATTCTAAAGGTGGCAGGGGTAAAATACAGGGAACGAAAGGCTATTTACAATTTGTACAGAAACCAGATGGCAGTTACAAGAGTCGAGGGGTATGAAAGGGAAGCAGTGGTTGGGAAGGGAGTAAGACAGGGTTGTAGCCTCTCCCCGATGTTGCTCAATCTGTATATTGAGCAAGCAGTAAAGGAAACGAAAGAAAAATTCGGAGTAGGTATTAAAATTCATGGAGAAGAAATAAAAACTTTGAGGTTCGCCGATGACATTGTAATTCTGTCAGAGACAGCAAAGGACTTGGAAGAGCAGTTGAACGGAATGGACAGTGTCTTGAAAGGAGGATATAAGATTAACATTAACAGAAGCAAAACGAGTATAATGGAATGTAGTCTAATTAAGTCGGGTGATGCTGAGGGAATTAGATTAGGAAATGAGGCACTTAAAGTAGTAAACGAGTTTTGCTATTTGGGGAGCAAAATAACTGATGATGGTCGAAGTAGAGAGGATATAAAATGTAGGCTGGCAATGGCAAGGAAAGCGTTTCTGAAGAAGAGAAATTTGTTAACATCCAGTATTGATTTAAGTGTCAGGAAGTTATTTCTGAAAGTATTCGTATGGAGTGTAGCCATGTATGGAAGTGAAACATGGACGATAAATAGTTTGGACAAGAAGAGAATAGAAGCTTTTGAAATGTGGTGCTACAGAAGAATGCTGAAGATTAGATGAGTAGATCACATAACTAATGAGGAAGTGTTGAATAGGATTGGGGAGAAGAGAAATTTGTGGCACAACTTGACCAGAAGAAGGGATCGGTTGGTAGGACATGTTCTGAGGCATCAAGGTATCACCAATTTAGTATTGGAGGGCAACGTGGAGGGTAAATATCGTAGAGGGAGACCAAGAGATGAATACACTAAGCAGATTCAGAAGGATGTAGGTTGCAGTAGGTACTGGGAGATGAAGAAGCTTGCACAGGATAGAGTAGCATGGAGAGCTGCATCAAACCAGTCTCAGGACTGAAGACCAGAACAACAACAACAAAAAATATAAAGCCTGTGTCTAGATCAAGGTTTATTAGTGCGTAATATATACATTTATAAGGTATATGGTTTTTAAAAAACGTATAGACTATGTCCATCCCAACGTTTATTAGAGTAACGCGTAAAAATTATAAGTTAATCCGTCAATAATTTTTCGAGATTTTTTGATAACAACGTTTCCCATTTGTATTTTAAATATGTACTGTATTTATACAAGTTAAGATGGCGCTCTAGGAGTCATATAAAAGGAGACTCGTATTCGAGTGGAACGTTGTTTCAAAATTTCAAAGCAACCAGTGAAGAACTTTCAGAGATATGAGATTCTGAAGAAACTAACATTTACGTTTTTATTTATATAATTTTTTTCTTGTGAGTATAAATTATATGGTGTTATAATTTCAGACCAACAGAAACCGCACCGTTAAATTAGTTCTTCTAAGTAGGACATTGGAATGACTGAAATGGTTTTGAAAGAAGCAGAAGCTTACTTCTGAATTACAGACTTTTCAGCTGTTCATCTCCTTCACCATGCAATTTCTGTCTCTTTCCAAAAGCCACGGAGTTGCCTTTGTCTGGGTATGAGGTATTATCATGAAATTTTAAACATCACCCTGAAAAAAGTAAAGCTACCCATTCATATACCTGCAAACAGACAAAAAAGTATATACGTAACTTTTTTTCCAGTACATAATTAAAATTATAAATACTTGACATTGTCGGCTGGAGAGCCGTGAATTAATTCAATGTTAAAGAACGTTTCTGAACTGAAGTTTTTTTGTTGCCTTCATCGCATATATGTACAGTGGATTACTAGTTTCGACAGGACTGAGTTGCCATCTTCACATCCACAAAGTACAGGTTGTGGGTCGGAAGACATTTCGTAACATGTACTCTGTAGATTTGATGGTGACAACTTAGTCTTGTCAAAACTATTAATCCAATGTACATACACGCAGTTAAGGGAATGATGACATATTAGAAGCTTTCTTAATTATGTCTATCCCGCGTACAAAATGTCCTGAACAATCTTCCCAGGAAGGCAAACAGTGGCGTCTTCAACAGATCGTATACACGTTCTTTGGCATCAACTTTTACCGTTCCTTGTTTCCTATTGGTAGTAACATGCTTTGTTTTAATGAACACTTTTGCGAGCGGAATACATCCGTAGTCTTTGCGAAAGTACCCAGAGTAAGTGATTTTTCTTCCTGTCTCTTTTAGCTGACGATTACTGTTTATTCCCCTAAGTCTGCATGGATCATCCACAGAACGGGTGGACCATACGTCGCAAAAGCGATTACAGTGAACAGGTGGTGCAAATATGAAACAGCAGAAAACCAGAGCAAGAATCGTTCCTAGATCTGGAAGCTTGTCCTTCGTCGCTCTAGTTGAGTCCACAACTAGAGCGTAGCATCGGTCTGCCTCCCAGCCACTGAGTTACGCCACTCAAGCCAATTAGAGTCCTAAAGATTTCGTGCCCCTGACGTACGCCCTACGCTGGAAAACAGGATGCACATTTCAAGAATCCAGTTCTCTCTGTAGCTTCGTCTTAGCGTTTTCAGCTGATAATGCTTCATTGTAGTTTATATCGCCTCCAGCACCACGGATCAGTATATAGATATCACTCCATGGTGGTCACTAGATTCCTTTAAGAGTTGGCGACTGATGATCAATAAGTGAGCCGTTTTTCATTTCCTTTTATCAGCTAACTTTAGGATATCTCCGAGTCGCAAATGTGTTAAAATATTGCTATCTGGATGTAGTCCGTGAGAAGAAAGATTACCAACGAGACGATATCATAACTATGATGACCCGATGTTTGATTTATTTCAGTTCCTTTTTATGGCTGTGGCCGATCTTCTAAAGACGCTAAAATAACTCTGTCCAAAGAGAATATTAAAATGCAGAATGACTTCGGTTTTTCCGTTAGTCTTTCGAAAATTACGGAAGCCATACTCCTAACACACAAAACTGTAGTCGTGCCGATAATTCATCAAACACCAGGGCTATAAATTGGCACTTATTAAGGCCACTTAAGTATCGAATAGAAGAAACACTTTAGGAACAGATTATTTTACCATTTATAGTCAGTGAAGTTACAGCATGTCGGAAAATTTTATGGTCAGAACTAACCACTTTTCTGAGGATCCAAAAGTGAATGGTCTGATACCATTTAGTTTCCCCCCTCCTTTGGCCTACGCACCCCGTTTCCAGAAAACCTAGTTTTTCACGCATCTCACCCTTTATGAAGTAATACCTCTTGAACCATGTGTCGTGGAACAATATTGTGGAGGTACATACAGTAGTATAAGTGGATAGATACCCTCTGTAAAATCTGTTGCGAATGGAGTTAGTAGTAAAGAAGTAGTAAATTAATATGAGAGTTCTTACCCTGAAGTTTTACTGCATGAAAAGTGAAAATATAGTAAGCGTGGGTGGTTTGTCAGAGAAAAAAAAATTCATTAGGTTTGAAATAATGTGTGAAGTTTGTTTGGAAATCGCTGGTGCTCTTTTCTTCAAATACTGGATGAATATGGTAGTCTGTGTAATTTTCGCGTAGTGTGTTGAAGCTTTATCGAGACTACACACAAAGTTTCTCACTGTAGTACTGTCCTTCGTTTGCTGAACCTTTATCATAAAATTATGCCTCGTAATGAGTAGATTCTGACAGCATATCTGAATTTTTAAATTCATCAATAATTGCACGAAACCTTGTAAATGAAATTTATGTTGCCCCTGGAAACTGTTAGTTAAGAGACGTGCAATTAGGATTGTACACCGTTTCAACCGTTCATTCATATATGTGAGGAACCATGGTCTGAAATGAGCATTTAGTTCTTTATTGACGTGATAAACGTTCGCTTGTGTGACCTGTGCAACGTGAACAACGCAGTCCGCAGTACCGCGCTGGATAATTGGTTGGCAGAACTGGTCTCTGGGTTCAAAATCATTCGAATGCGTAGCTTTTACGTGCTGTCAACAAGGGTGTAATTGCTCCTTCAGTACTGCCCACACCGTATTTTTCGAAGTGTGCGTCTCGCGGGCAAGTTGACGGGTGCTTATCGGGGAACCTTCTCCCACACGGCCCAACACAGTTACCTCGTGTACAAGAAGTTCCGTCTCTGGAACCACCGCCAACTCTTCCAGTTAGGAAGACGCCTAATCCGATACTCAAAACGTTGTTCGTATTTCCAGGTGCAACATCCCGCAGCGCCCTCCAATAAAACATGGCTAAGTTTTTGTAAGTATTATTTCCCCATCTACGACGACAAATCATTACCTGCAACTGTCAGTTTGAGAGGACGCCAGTTGATGTTGTAAGAGTGAGGAAAAAAAAGAGACGAAGTTTAACATGTCATGAACATCGATTTCAGATGGTACAACGTATCGGCTGTGGTTTTATCAAAGGAAACGTCCTTACTTTTTTTTTTAATAATGAATGGTGTTGGTGGTTGAAGACTGTGATAGTGGTTTAACTTACTTGACGAAATATTGATGGAATGTGTTAAGCCACTTGAAAACAGACTAAGGGCTGAAATGAATATTCCTATAAATTAAGAAAGTGGCTGGTTTTATTTCTTCGAACAACCCCTGTACATTTAAGTGAAGAAAGAAAGGAAGGATATATAATAATAATAATAATCGATAATAATTAAATAAATAAATAATTAAAAGGAAATCTACTAAATGAAAACTAAAATAAACCTAAATATTTCTCTCTCACACGCGCGCGCGCACACACACACACACACACACACACACACACACACACACACACTTTCTTAGTCTCGATAATGAAATTTTTTTGTCAGAAAAGTACACGGTATTATCAACTACGTTAAATAATCACTCCTTAGTTAATTCTACTCTTTTTTACCTTTTTTATTGTTTGAAGTGAAGGTCGGTAATCTCGTGGCGTACTGAAAAACGTTTAGTTTGGGTTTCTACAATCTCGGGGAAATTACTGTCTTGTCGTCCCGCGAGAAGATTCAGAATAGATTAGTTTAATTTCGTGGGTATAGCGTAGACAATGTAACAAAAAATGTAGTAAAGCAAAATCTGTAACATTTATAAATTGGGGATTGATGATCGTTACTATGAAATGAAAGCATAAATTCCAAATTAAACAATTATTGAAACTTCCTGGCAGATTAAAACTGTGTGCCCGACCGAGACTCGAACTCGGGACCTTTGCCTTTCGCGGGCAAGTGCTCTACCATCTGAGCTTTCAGGAGTGCTAGTTCTGCAAGGTTCGCAGGAGAGCTTCTGTAAAGTTTGGAAGGTAGGAGACGAGATACTGGCAGAAGTAAAGCTGTGAGTACCGGGCGTGAGTCGTGCTTCGGTAGCTCAGTTGGTAGAGCACTTGCCCGCGAAAGGCAAAGGTCCCGAGTTCGAGTCTCGGTCGGGCACACTGTTTTAATCTGCCAGAAATTTTCATATCAGCGCACACTCCGCTGCAGAGTGGAAATCTCATTCTGTAAACAATTATTATTTAACGAAAGAAGCCTTTTATACAGACATCTGACGTCTCGTGCATTAATCTTAACAGTTTTGAACATAAAAAAGAGTTTTTGCAGTATTCCAGCGAAATACGTAGAAATTACAATAATCTTAGCCCTACTCTGGAGCGAAAGAAAAAAGTATTCATAGTAAAGTCATATCCGTAATCGCAGTTGGGGATAATAATGGCACAATTAAACAAATTCCTAACAGGAATACAATTTCAGTTCATTTGAACAAAATGGCAGAAAGTAAGTGTCTCATAGCGTAAGACGCTGTCGGAAAGGCGCGCGATTAAAGAAGAGAAAGAGAAGACGAGCGCGCATTCTTATGTAGAACAAAATACAGATGATAATGCTACGCCGCTCTCATTATCCTGGGCGTACATATTCGCTGACTTGCTGCGCAGTTCATTGACGCAGTGGTTAAATTGTATCTTTAACTCTCGATACTTCGATGGGAAAGGAAAATAGTATGTTATTACGTTGCGGGCAGGGCACAATATTACAGAGATTGGGTTTAACGTCCCGTCGACAAGCTCGAATTATGTCAAGGATGGGGAAGGAAATCGGCCATGTCTTTTGTGTGGAGCTATTTAAGGAAATCGTGGAAAACCTAAGTCTGGATGGCCGGACGCAGGTTTGAACAGTCGTCCTCCCGAATACGAGTCCAGTGCGCCAACCACTGCGCCACCTCGCTCGGTTTCACCTGAAGAGAAATAGCGTAAAAACTAAATATGGCTGGGCGGACGCGGATTTGATGCCCGCACCCTCTGCTCAACGAATACAAGTTCATTGTCTTAACCATTGCTTCACTTCGCCCGTTCCTTCCGCTCTTTCGTGTATTGGTGTGGGCGCGGAAAACACACTGCTTGCTCGCTTCCCTCCTGCGCTGCTTGATGGCGCTACTTGTGCTATACCAGAATACCATGTCTGTTTTGTAGCTAATCAGTCGCGTTCTAAGTTCCACCAGGAATTGTTTATCTGGAACTTCATTCTCGTTTGTTATTTATATGCAAAAAAAAATGGCTCTGAGCACTATGGGGCTTAACATCTATGCTCATCAGTCCCCTAGAACTTAGAACTACTTAAACCTAACTAACCTAAGGACAGCACACAACACCCAGTCATCACGAGGCAGAGAAAATCCCTGACCCCGCCGGGAATCGAACCCGGGAACCCGGCGCGGAAAGCGAGAACGCTACCGCACGACCACGAGCTGCGGACATTTATATGCATAAAGGAAAAAAAGCTTCTTCATTAATTACAACGTAACTACGGACACTGGCCACACAAACAACGTGTTTAGAGTACTGAAGATAAAGGTATCGATCTTCTGGATTTTGCCACCATTTCGTAAAGAGCTGTAACGTATTACTTAGACTGTCGTTCGTTGGTTCAGAATATTGGATGTTAAAATGCGTCTTAACGGGAGGGTAAATGGACTTCGTTGTTTCACTAGTGGTTATGAAAAAGGCAATCCATTTATTGCGATTTACTGACTTTACGTGCTGAGAGAGGCCTGTTCTGTACGCAGATGTTCAGTCTGAGAAAATACCGCCAAAATAACAGCAGAGAACGTCTGATGTTTATTATGTACATATTTCTTTTCGGCGGAGGACAGCACCCGATTTGCTGTGCTTTCACCTTCCGGTTCCTATTCGTATTTCTATTTGTTCATTTTCTTTTTCGTTTTTCGTTTCTATCAGTGGTCTGGGGCTAGGCCGTCGTTCGATTTAAATTATGATCTCGGCACGGCGGACAGCGGGCTGTTTCTCCAGTGGGAGGGGGGAGAGGAGGGGAGTGGAAGGGAACCTGCTGGCTGTGTGTGTGTGTGGGGGGGGGGGGGGGGGAGGGGGGAAGGAAGCAGCTGGCCGACGTGTGGAAGTGGAGCCGCTTAGCAGCAGGACTGCAGAAGCCAGTAGCGACACCGCCTCTAATGGCAACTCGTCTGCTCGACTTCGGCGGCATTGTCGTTCCCATAGACATAGCCGAAAACAGTTCCATCGACGGCGCAAGTACAGAAGATACAAAAACAGATCGGCAATAGCATTTCTGAGAAACAGGGGGTTGTAACGCTAAATATAATTTAAGTGTTAGCAAGTGCTTTCTGAGACGATTTTCGTCGAGCGTGGGCTTGCACCGAAGTGAAACATGGGTGATAAACAGTTCAGACAAGAAGACAATAGAAGCTTTAGGAATTTGAAGTTTCCCACACTGAAGAACTGGAAGGAGCGATCTATATTTAACGTGAAAAAGCTCTTTATAGTCACGGTCGCATTAATTAGTATTTATTATTGGCGACCGGTTTCGGTAGTTGAAACAGATATCTTCTGACCTTCAAAAACGAGTTTAACACTCGTGCAATGCCGGCATTATGATGGAGAATATACAGCAGATTATAGATAGGTTTGTGAAAAGCAAGAGTGTGTGCGGAGAAAAACCAGCTTGTGCAGGCTGACATCTTCACGCACGTAGCGCTCTACTGAAGGTTGTTGGCTCTTACAGTGCGTCAGGTCTCAGCGGAATGCTCGCTGTGTGAACAGGCCAATTTCCACAAGCTGCTTTTTCTCTGTATATGATTTTACTTTTGACAAACCTAAAAGCTGCCAGTGGGCATTGATGTATACCAACGGGGCAAGTTCAAAATTTGTGTCTTACAGAGATTCGAACCCGCGTCCCCTGCTTACTAGACTGATGCTCTGACTATTACGCCGTCTACACACAGTGGTCACCACAAGCGATGAGGCTACCCTAGCATACCTCCAGCCAGAACCAAATCCTCAGCTTACACCCCACTCTACTAATTCGGTGCCCCCGTTCATCCGCCTCAACACTCGCGGCATCCGCCTATGCCCGTGAGAGTTCCAGCTTGGTGTGCACCTGCGCTGAGGGCATCATTGGCAGTAATCAAATGGTTCAACTGGCTCTGAGCACTATGGGACTCAACTTCTGAGGTGATCGGTCCCCTAGAACTTAGAACTACTTAAACCTAACTAACCTAAGGACATCACACACATCCATGCCCGAGGCAGGATTCGAACCTGCGACCGTAGCAGCAGCGCGGTTCCGGACTGAAGCGCCTAGAACCGCTCGGCCACCCCGGCCGGCGGCCGTCATCGTCGTAACCATATATAATTCGAGGGTTGGAACTTAAATAGTGCCAACTGTTTCTTCACAACCGATTCAAAAGAGTTATATGTTTGCACCTGTTACTGTTCTTCCAAGTATTCACCAGCGCTGTAGAGCCTGTTCTGTTGATGTTGCGAACGGAGCGGTCTAAAGTTATGGTGATTCTCGTGTACGACTCTGATGGTGTTACCCCTACGCCTTACGTTCCTCCACGGCAAACAGTCAATGCACAGTATTACTGTTCGTTTTTGGAGCATCGCCTGCGACCAGCTTTGCGAAAGAAGCGGCTACACTTTCTGCGCAACCCACCCATCATTTTGCACGACAGCGCGCGGGCGCATACAGCGCAAGCTGTGGCTGCTCTTTTCGGTCGACGGGACTGGGAAGTACTGTACCATCCACCATACTCCCCGGACGTAAGTCCTTGTGACTTTAATTTGATTCCGAAGATGAAGGAACCACTTCCTGGCATCCGCTTCAGAATTGTTCCAGAGATTCGACAGACAGTAGACCGCTCCGTTCGTACCATCAACAGAACAGGCTCTGCTAACGGTATACTATGCCTTCCACATCGCTGGCAACGGGTTCTACACAACGCTGGTGACTACTTTGAAGGTCAGTAACAGGTGCAAACATATAACTCGTTTTTATCGTTTGTCAATAAATAGTAGCCATTATTTAAGTTCCAACCCTCGTATAATGTACTGTGTATTCTTCACCATGATGGCGACATGGCACGAGTGAAAAACTCACAGTGGAACATACTTTCTAACCAAAATTTTCTGAAGGTCAGGAGGCAGTTTCAGCTATCGAAATGGGTCTTCAATGATAAAAATTAATGCGACCTTGGAAATAAGAAGTTTTTTCAGGCTTTAGAAGTGTGGCGCTATAGGAGCTTGCCATAGATTAGGTGGATAGATCGGCTACTAATGAGGTGGTACCAGATCTAAATGGCGATAAAGGAAATTGATTAAAATGAGGCTTCGGTCGATAGGACTCATCTTGAAGCATCAAGTAACCGTCAGTTTGGTGCTGCAAGGAAGTGTGTGCCGGAGGGGGATGGGGGGGGGGGTAAAAATTGTGTAGTGCGTGACCAAAGCGTGAATACAATAAACAGGTTCGAATGGGTTGCGAATGCAATAGTTATGTGAAGATGAAGAAGCTCGGACGGTATACTCCTGCGTGCAGAGCTGAATGATATCATTGTTTTAACCTAAGACCACAACAACAACAATCTAAAGAAGAACAGCGCCAACACCATCATCTTGTAGAAAAGATTCCGAGATCTCATACTTTTCCTCCATCCTCTCAAATAATTTGAAGGGTTTTTCTTTTCCCGAGCCACTTTGTGTGAATATTGGTCTGATATCCTCAACAATTCTTGTCAGAAGCGAGCTAGAACATCCTTCAGTATTAGCCCCCCCCCCCCGTCAGAAACCTATACAACAGCGCAAGGTAAACGAATAATTTAACGGAAAAAGTAACTATAGCTCACATAGGCGCCGGAAGCGGTAGTTGTACATAAGTAGTATGTTACAGTGGGGCTATCAGTAGGTTGGTTGGTTCTGTAACAGCGTGGTAACGGTGGAGAGGGCGGAAGTAGGCGGGCAGCCCGCTGTCGATCGCACGTGGTGGGCACGTGGGCCGGCTGTTGACGGCGTTCCTCTTTCTTTTGCAGATCCTGAATCCGATTCACCTGGAGCCGTCGCACGTGTTGCGCAAGCGCAGCATCGACCAGCCGCTGCGCATCGTCCTCCACTACGACGACAGCGTCTTCAGGTGAGTGCAGGGTGTCGCTCTGAGAATGGGGCTGCGGTTAACCAGTAGACACCAATAGACTTCATAGGGCGAGGCTTGCGCCACAGAAGACTTGTAGTTGTGTATCTACACTTCTCTCTCTCTCTCTCTCTCTCTCTCTCTCTCTCTCTCTCTCTCTCTCACACACACACACACACACACACACACACACACACACTGCAAAATTGTGGAATAGCGTTAACAGAGAATGGACTTGCCTACGCTGTATTTGCTTGAGACAGCGTACGTGATGGGAGAAAGTGCGGCCAATCTTTGAACATAGTCGACAGCGAGTCAATAACTTCTATCAGAGAACGAACGTAACTTAGAAAGTGGAAATAAAAGATCACATCGAAATGCGTCCTGAAGCTGTGGTGAGTTTCAACAAAAACAATGTCTTTGGTAGTAGTAGACGAGCAGCTCAACACTGATGAGTTCTTAAGCACAGTGGGAAAATGTCGTGTGTGTTGTGTGGCAAAAATTTCATAGTGATACTGCAAGTGTGTGAACTCATTAAGCTAAGTCTGTGGTCACCGCATTCTAACTTGGAACAACTGGACTCCAGACAGCCCTGCAACCCTCCCTTCTCAAGCTGAAAACATTTCTGGGCCTCACTTTCCAAGGGGATATGCAGAGACTCCGCCTTCCTGCTGGACACAGGAACACACTTCCAGTGTATCTTTATTCCAGTGCCACTGGAATGATCAATTTTGAAGAAACTTAGCACTACGGTAGGACACAGTTGAGGTCCGCAAATCAGTCGCACACTAATACTCCCACAAATAAATACACCACGTCAACAATTAGTCATCTCCAGGAGAAGAACACTGACACCACCTCTGCAGTGTCAATTCAGCGAGAGATAGAGTGAGTCCAAAACCTTCTTTAGGTATGTCATATCTAGCTGAAGCTACTTAATGATGGTTAGAACTCGTGGAGCTGCTAAGTAGCAGGTATGTTTACTATTAAGTTGCACCTGCAGTTCGAGTCCCTGACACTGTCAGAGGGGTTTAAATCGGGCGATTTAGGGAGCCAGTAGAGGTGCAATAGTAGCGTACCTCACTGTTCAATCCTTGTGGCTGTTGCGAACTGGGAAGACGGAAGAGTGCACAGCATATTAAAGGCGTGCTGGGTAATTCATAAATACCTCTGGGCTTTCAGTAGATGACAGTGTGAAAACTAAAAAGCATAAAAAATATATCGGTGGATTGAGCATCTTCCAGAGTTATGAACCCACATTACAGGTGCTCAGTATGGGCGCTGTTAATAATGCAGCAAACGTCAGTACTTGCGTGCGATTCACGGAAGTCGCTGCTGCTGCTGGTGCTGCCGCCGCCCCGGAAGGCGCAACGGCAGCAGCCCGCTTCACAAATCTGTTTGTTGGGTTGCCTACTTGCAGGCAGGACCATACGGAGCGAGTCTACATCTACACTCATACTCCGCAAGCCACCGCAGGTGCGTGACGGAGAGTACCCTTTACCACAACTATTCGTTTCCTTTCGTGTTCCGCTCGCAGATAGAGCGAGGGAAAAACGACTATCTATGTGGCTCCGCATGAGCCCCAATTTCTCGTCTCCGTACACGCAATTTATGTCGGCGGCAGTAGGGTGTTCTGCAGTCAGGTTCAAACGCCGGTTCTGTAAATTTCGTCAATAGTGTTCTTCGAAACGAATGTCTTCTTCCCTCCAGGGATTACCACTTGAGCTCCCGAAGCATACGTGTAACACTTGCAGTCATGGCCTCTGCGGCTGTTCCCGGCGGAGGTTCGAGTCCTCCCTTGGCCATGGGCGTGTGTGTTTGTCCTTAGGATAATTTAGGTTATGTAGTGTGTAAGCTTAGGGACTGATGACCTTGGCAGTTAAGTCCCATAAGATTTCACACACATTTGAACATTTTGTAACGCTTGGATGCTGATAGAAACTACCGGCAATAAATGTAGCAGCTCGCCTCCGAATTGCTTCGATGTCTAATTTCAATCCGACCTGGTGCGGAACTCAAACACTTGAGCAATACTCAAGAATGGGTCGCACTAGCATCCTATATGCGATGTCCTTCACAGGTAAGCCTCACTTTCCTAAAATTCTACCAATAAACCGAAGTCGACCTTTCGCCTTCCCTACCACAATTCTCACATGCGCGTGTTACTATTATTTTTTCCCGCTGTGACGAAGCCAGGCGCAGAGATCGCTATAGGAGAGAGATAAGTTGAGTGACGGTTGACCGTGTTGAAGTGCAGCATAGTGCGATAAAATGTGTCAACAGTAATCGGACTTCGAACAACGAACAATTTAGACCGCAGGTTCTGAGAGGAAGGATGCAAATAAGCATTTGGTTGCACGCCGATGGCGCCTAATTGTCACATCACGAACGTTTGCTTCCCAGCGTAATTAAGGAGCTGAAAGATGTAAGAAGTTTGTACAGACAGTTAACTGATATGGCTTTCTTACGTGAGGAGGAGTGGGAAGTAAGTAGGATTCTTCTGAACTTTCCTCTGCTTCATATAAGAGAAGAACGACATTAATACTCCAATACATTGAGATCAACGACATACATATATGTCTGCATAGTAATAGTTAAATGATAAAAATTAATTAATTGCGATTCGTTGGACAGTCCGCATTAATAGTCCAACAAATCGGACAACTTCATTCACACCCTGCTCACGGGCTCTTCCAAACACAGGAGCTTCTCTCTACCATTCTGTCAGGTTTCCAAGTCGGGTCTCTCAACTGCTTCGGTTCCACACTACCATCTTGGACGTGTACATCACTGTGCTGTCATCACTTCATTCAGCGGTGGAGGAGCACTTTGCCGGCTGGTACCACTACTGCGTCAATTACAGCACTCCGAAACAACTTTAGTAGTCGCTTCTTTCAAGAGGGATGGCTAATGCTCTGTCCGGCGACCTGAGTTTCTTAGAATGGCGACCACTCTCGCATCTTTCCTGACGAGCTTCAACTATCGGTGTCTGTAAGCTTCTTTGCGATAAGGTCTGCAGCTCCGATGAATGTCTCGAATGATTTCGTGATGCCTTCAACTACTATTCTCTTTAATTGAATGTAAACCGAGCGAGGTGGCGCAGTGGTTAGACACTGGACTCACATTCGTGAGGACGACGGTTCAATCCCGCGTCCGGCCATCCTGATTTAGGTTTTCCGTGATTTCCCTAAATCGCTCCAGGCAAATGCCGGGATGGTTCCTTTCAAAGGGCACGGCCGACTTCCTTCCCCGTCCTTCCCTAATCCGATGACCTCGCTGTCTGGTCTCCTTCCCCAAACAACCAACCAACCAACCAACCAATTGCATGTAATTGTCACAGAACATATTAGAATCAGTTTTTCACTATTTTAGCAGCATGTACATACAGTCATTGGACGTACATGGCATAATATATAATTAAATAATCGTACGTAAAATACTTGAAAATGGACTAAGGCCGAAATTGTACACTTATATATCAAATAAAGAGAATGGCACCTGAAGGTATCAAGAAATCATTCAAAAAATTATCGGTATCTGTTTTTAGAGTCCTTACAGTTTTAATGCTCAGTTGCAGAATTGGTACAAGGACGACAAACTAATTGTAGCTGTTGATAAAACCACATACGTACTCCTGAAGGGAATACTCTCTCTGGCCAGAAATCCTTCACTGAAGCTTGACGAAGTCCCTGTAAAACGCAGCGCTGTTTGTAGATATTTAGGCATTCTTCCGCACGAGAAAAGTTTCTAGAACACGTAGAATCTGTTTCTCAGAAAGCGGCTATACTTATGCATGAGATTGCCCGTGCTGGCACAGCCGACTATAAATTACCGTTGCATGTGGTGCGGTCATTTCACGAAGCTGCCTTCAACGTCACAGTGCGCTTCGCAGCCAGCGTGTGGGCGCATCGCTTTCGACCAGGCAGCCACAAAACAATACTGCGACGAATTCAGCGGAACGCACGTCACAGGCTCACCGGTGCCTTTCGCACTAAACCTGTAGAGGGTTTACTGGCAATCCTCAGGATACATCCGATGGGTATCGTGGTACGTTACAGGGCAGCGCCGTATTGGTTGTGTCTGAGCAATATGATCACAGGAACGGGATTGATAGACGACATTTACGAGCTTGGAAGTTGGATGAATGGCGGTCTGACTGGGACACTGGGAGCATTGCGGGGCGTGTTCACTGCATGTTCCCAGGCACGAGGTATGGTGCACCTACTAACAAGTAATGTCCTTATCCCAAACATCTGCATCGACTGAGATTTAGTAACACACTAATCTGTGAATGTCGACAGGAAGGTTTCGCTGCTCACGGCGTCTTCAGTTAGAAAGACATTGCAGCTTATTAGACTTGCGATCGACAAACAGTTGTAAGTGACCGAAACATGTGGATTACAATTAATATGACTGCACAGCGAACGTATAAAAAGCAACTGCCAAATATTGCCTTTAGTATCAAGTAATCGTTCTGAGTATCGAGACGTCGTCACCACACCACAGGAAGAGATTCTTCCGTTAGAGATAATGATAGCCACATACAGGGTGACAATCATTTAAATATACAAAAATAAACGTAAATTTGTTACAAACTACGGCGTCATTCGGTTTTAGGTTACGACATGTTCGATATGTCTGCCATCATTGGCGACATGTGGCGCAGACGAATAGCGATATTCTGCATGACCCGCTGAAGTTTTCGAACATTAATGCTGTCGATGACATGCTGAATTGCTGTTTTCAGCTCAGCAATGGTTTTGGGGTTACTTCTGTACACCATGTCTTTCATAAAGCCCTACAAAAAGGAGTCGCATGTGTTCAGATTCGGAGTATATGGCGGCCATTCGAGGCCCATGCCAGTGGGTACCCCAGAGCCAGAATGCGGTCCCCAAAGTGCTCCTCCAGGACATCAAACACTCTCCTGCTTTGATGAGGTCGAGCTCCGTCTTGCAAGAACTACATCGTGTCGAAATCAGGGTCACTTTGGTTAATGGGGATGTAATCATCTTCCAAACCCTTCACGTACCGTTCGGTAGTCACCGTGCCATCAAGGGATATCACAGCGATTATTCTGTGACTGGACAGTGCACACCACACAGTCACCCGTTGAGGGTGAAGGGACTTCTCGATCGCGAAATTCGGATTCTCGATCTCCCAAGTGCGCCAATTTTGCTTATTGACGGACCCATCCAAATGAAAGTGGGCTTCGTCGCTAAACCAAACACTACAGCGCATACTAATTCCCATCATGTCCTGCGGCCAACCGTCTAGTTTGAACGTCCTAACGCAAACCGTTCAGAAGTTATGAAAATTTTATTTCGTCTAGTTCAATAATTGTCGCCCTGTATAATAAAAATCGAGTGTTAACAGTGGTATGTGGAATAAAAAAATTGATTGAATATGGCTCTGAGGACGAACTGTCACTGTGACCACATGTATTCGTATGCAGTACCACTGAAAGGAGTGAATATTGCAGAGATTTCGCTATCCCTAGTTATCAAATGCAGATGACGCATGGTAAATAAACTGGAGTCCTAGTCCCGAAACACAGCCGACCATGATTTTAGGGAAGTTTCCATTGATTATGACGCTAATGCTGGAGAAGGGAACGAGATATGAAAAGTGCCCAAAGATGTTCCCACTGGTCGTGTAAGCCTGCTTTGAGAGATCTTTATACTTGCTTTTATTGCAAAACACACGCTGGATCTGCTATCCAGTGAGTGCTGCAGTACGCGAACGCTCTTCCCAAGTGTTGAATAGACTCGGGAGGTGTGGTGATCAGAGACACCTGAAGATAGGCGCATGGTTCAGGTTCGCATCGTTGTTGTCACCCTGATGCAACCGGCAATGAGCCCGGTGGGGAGAGAGAAAAGTTCTGTTTCCTAACTACATGTCAGGAAGTTCGGCCGTCCTTTCTTACCCGTCATGAAACGGTAGTTCCTGACCTCTTCGACTAACGTTTGTGTATTACGAACATTCCAATTAAAAGTCCCGACGTTTCACAGCTAGAGTAAGTTGCGCCTCTTCCTTCCCCGAAACCCCTGCCACTTAATGTTGGGGAACCCGCCAAGCATAAGAGTTATCTCCTGCGATTGCAGCTCACTAATACTGCGGGTGTTCTTTTATTGTGAGGAAGGAACTGTACAAGCAGATGAAAGATGGGGATGGGTGTCCCGGTGAGTGGTATCTGTGACAGCTGTAACCACAGCGTTACTGTCTGTACCAAAGCCGTCCACAACCCGGACATCGATTTGAACACCGATGTAGGAGAGCGAGCTGGTATTGCCCTACTTGTTCTATCCTAAATACTATTTCTTTTTCTTTTGTTTTCGTCTTTTCATTCCTAGTGGATAAACCATGAATGCTTGAAATAGCTAAATTCTTATCCGTGCTGTATTTCACTAAACTTAGTTATTCAGTGTATAGTTTTTAGGTCACCGGTGGTAACGGCGTAAACCGTGTGGCAAAACCTTTTATTTTAAGAAGTAATCAAGAATTAACGTACACCACAAGCCGCTCAAAACTGGACTCCACCAATTTTTTTTTAGGATTTACTCATCTTGTTTAAAAGCCGTCATTCCCGTTTTCTGAAGAACGTCGTATCTTTTTTGAAAATCATGCGAGTCAAAAGTTATTCCTATTCAAATACTTCGTATGCCAGAATGTTCGAATCGTAAAATGTAATCCTGTCAAAATTCCACTTTTTTGTAGGCCCAATTTTTCTACTTTCGAAAGTGTATAAATTTCGTAGAATAACATGATTACTTGTGAAGTATTCCCATTACAAAATCAGGATTTTCGGAAAATTCTTGCCCAGCTTTGGAAATCTCAGTGCGCATTAAAACTTTTTTTCAGGAACCAATACCTACCATTTTTTCATTTTTACGTTATACAGCTTACAGTTAAACCAAATTACTTCTTTGTCTAGTGCGTAACTGTACTACCTATTTTTCCTGTCTTGCGATTACTGAAAATCTAGTCATTGCGTATTTTGCCTTTTTATAATGTGTCTACTGCGCACGTCTTCATATAGAAGTCGCTCGTCGTTCAGTACGCGAACGTGTATGCCACTCAATCGCCTGACATTCGAGGAGCGAAGTTACTGCGTTAATCTGCCCAGAGTTCCTTAAAAAATTTCCGTTCCAGTCAGAATATGAGTTCGCTATGTTTATTTACAATGAATATTGCAGACAAAAGTACGTATGTTACTCAACCACTTGGTTATTTGTAAATAGCCACTTGTCAAATGTTGTTAGGCCACTTAGAGCCCATGTGAGTTTTGACCTGTGAGATTATATCTGTCGAAGTTACTACTTAGAAGCTGGCCATGAAGGAAATGAAAATTAAACTCGACAGTGTTGTGGCGAACTATTTAAAGACTGTTTAAAGCACCTAATAACCACTAGTAGGGTAGAGGAAGACGAGTAAGAGCTAAGAGACTTAGGAGGTGTCATAACAGGTCGGTAAGGTTTTAACTACAGTACTTTACCAGTCAGTGGTTCTATTGGAGGCGGTGTGCTGTTTCCTTCACTAACCAGCCAGGGGCGTCAGTTTAAACTGGACGCTGAACCACGGTAGCGCTTGCGTTTTTCGATATACAAATAATTGTGAAACGTCCCCTTAGAACAATTATACAAGACTGTGCTTAAACTGACACACAATATTTTTTAGCGCAACGCAATCTGACTTTCAAAAATCCCTACAAAGGAATGGCCCTGACTAACATTAACCTATACCTTTCACAAATCACGTACCTCACAAAAATCTTCGTTACTCGAACTACTGCAATACAGTGAGCGCCACTACTGCCAGCTAAATAAAAGATTCAAACTACTGAAGTCACTAACTACTGATAGGCGTAGTTAGCAAATGAAAGATTTTGATAGAGAACAAACAATGTATTTACCTTAATATTCATAATTGACATCCAGTCTTACAAATTTCAAAACTCCGCCATTTCTCTCCCCACATCCACCACTGCTGGCGGCTCACCTCCAACTGCGCAACGCTACGCGCTGTTAACATCCAGCTGCCGCTGCCCAACACTACAATGGCGAGTATTCCAACAATGCCAACCAGCCACAGACTGCACACAGCACAGCCAGTGATTTTCATACAGAGCGCTACGTGGCGTTACCAATAAGAAAACCTAAACAGCCTACTTACAATTGCTAGAGGTGTAGGAAAACCTACAGGCGACTGAGTACTGGACCTTTGTAGTTGCTCGTGTAACCACCACGCCACAAATTAGAGTTCATGAGTTATCGTATTATACTACTCACTTTTTACAATATAAAGTTATCGGACGTATGTGTTTGGTGCTAGTGCAGATGGGGAAATATTATCGGGTAAAAGTAATTGCAGTACATTTGAAAATAAAATCTAAAAATTAATAAAGGTTTTCTTTGTTCTAAAAACTAAAGTAAAACCATGATTTACTGGTTAGGTACGCTATTGTAACAGTTTAAAATCAAGGGAAAGAAACCGTAGTTTCACTTTGTTTTCATCGATCAGAGCTTTCTTGACATAGCGATTTCCATTATGAATAAAATGGCTTCAGTTTATTCCACCTTTGTTGGGTATGAAGACTAAGACAGATTTGGAATTTTATTCGAAAGCTGTGTGAAGTCAATTTTTGTATATCAGCTATAAATGCTTGCAGTTTTCTCAAAGGAAATTTAGTTAAAAACGTAAGTTTAACAAAACAATTGTCTACAAATTGTTGTATTTATTTACAAAAAGCCGTCATACTGAGTATGAGAAGTAGGGCATTTTAAATTTGGCATTTTATCCGTGAAGCAGGAACTGATGCTTCCTTTCTGGAGTTGTCCTCGCACGGAACAGTGAATGAATGTTAAAGAAGCTGCAGCCGTGTATTTCTGTGTAAAGGTGTGCAAGTATGCTGTAAAATTCACATTTTGTTGTAATCTTTGTGAAATAAGTTTCTTCGTGTAGAATTTTTATGGGACTGGTGGCAGTGGGTGGATGCCGGAGTCGGTTTGTGACCATAAAACTCTAAAAACTCGTATTTTATTTCGGTGTTTTACCACGGGCTGTCCAGCGTCGGGCTTATCATTGCTTCCGTTGTTGGATGTTAGGTGGCATAATTCTTTTACAGCGCTGTACAGATTTCTTGGGTACAGTTAAATGTCGTTTCCCCTGAAAACCGTCCGGAATGCCGATTACACTGCATAATGTAGACGGAATCCAAACGACGTCCTAAGGATCATCCGCCATTTTGACTGGCGTTCTTTGGGTAGTTTTCCCCAGTTTTGTTGGAAAATGCCCGGCTAAATCCACGTCTTCACCCTGTAGAGATACTGTTAGCCTATAAACAGGCATAGAACACTTGTTCCATTTGGATCACTAACATTTCTGACGTAAGGAAGTGCATCCGATCAAGAATAAACAAAGTCCGTCCCTCCAGAGAACAGAGGTCTTTGTATCTGTCTAGGACTTGTACTCTGGACACGAGTTATTTCTACGTCACCCTTCTCTGTTACAGCCTAGACTATTTACTAGGTGATAACTGCACAGGAACTCTGAAGATAAATGATGGACTTCGTTATGTATTATATTTATGTCAGAATGAAAAGTTACTTGGTAGTAGACAAACCCTTTTCCAACATATACATGCTGAGAGCCTTTGTGTGTGGAAAATTCAGGTCTGTAGGCGATCATTCTCGTTTCTGATACTTTTTAGACATGCGATGAACTCTACTGCTGTCTAAATCACAATGCTTTCCGACGGCTAACGTTACTACGAGCGGTAGTCACAATGTTATAATTATAACCCAGAAAAAAATCCAGCTGGGGACCATGAAACTTGGTCACGGTGTCGGTCCTTCTCTGCATGTTCACCCCTCAATGCGACGACTTGGGAGAAACCTTATTTGTAGACGTCTGAGTTTCGACTGTTCAGAAAATGTTCGACCTCAAAAATCAGTTTGGCGTTATCCTGGAAGTGCCTGTCATGGAAATTGGACACACACCCATGCCCGAGGGAGGACTCGAACCTCCGACGGGGGGAGCCGCCCGGACCGTGACAAGACGACTAAGACCGCGCGGCTACCCCGTGCGGCTGCAATGATTTCTTCATCCGAGGAAAGAGGAAGAAGCAGGTGAGCGCCAAGCGAGGAGGGTTTGGGGGTGGGGGGAGGGGTGTGACACAATTCCATAGCCCCAACAAAGAGCATGTGTGGCAGTGAGCTGAGGACAATAAGCTGAGGTGAGGTGTCGGCGTGCAGCAAAAACACCACCTCGAACAACTTCCCGCGACGCTTCTATATATATATATATATAAACGGAGACCCTCCCCACTCGCATTAGCATGTTGCTTCTGCGAAAGGGTTAGTATGCTAAAGGAGTTACATGATGTGTGCCTGTGACGATGTCCGTACCGTGGGTGCGATAACCCACTAATATGGTCCCACCGAGGAGATAGTAATACAAAAAGCGGTTGAAGGGTAGCAAATTTAAGTGCAGAAAGCAGCAGTCAGGGCGGGTGGTAGGGCTGCCGGCATATTTCTTCCAAGAGCGACAGCTCTTGCGTGAGTGTTGGCAAATGTTAGTGCAGAGGTGTTGCCATTGTAGTTGGTCTCCTGGTCCTGTTGTAGCGCCAGTGCACCTATAACATGCCAAAGTCGTCATCAGAGAGGTCACTTTGATTTTAAATCAGCCGCTCGTGGTGTAGGAGTCTGAGGAGTGGCGGGGGGGGGGGGGGGGGGGAGGCTGTTTGTGTTTCGCGTGTTCGGCTTCCTTGTTTGTACCGGTTAGTTGCCCGTATCGCCGCAGCTGGTGATGCCAGTCAGGTTTGCTGTAAAAGTTTACCGATAAGTGGTCCATTTTCCCTAAGGACAGCCTACGGTAACCTCGCCAGGTAGTATACTTCTGTTACCGTTTGCCCCCTTGCGAACGTTAATCTGATAGCACCTCATCCTGGCAGGTCCAAAAGACACTCTTCGCCTTTTTCGCCGGTAGTGGAGACACACGTTTCCACTGCTTGCTTTGCTCCTTTGGTTGGGGGTTCGTAGTGGTACACCTAGAACTCGTCAGTGGTGGTAAGACGTTTGAAGAAGTCATCTGGATTAGACTGACGCGGCTGCAACATTTTCAGTGCTGTGGCGGTCCATCGGTCTTTTAGAACAGGTGTGAGCAGCCGTGGAACTCAGTGGGCGATAAACTTTCTGAACATCAAGATGGTGAGCAAATTGTTGAAACCTGATCAGTGCTTCATTTGCGCTTTCCCCACTATCGCGTCGATTGCGATGCTGCGGTCTTTGAGCACTGGGGACTTCATCGGTCTTGTGACATGTCTTCACAGACAGATAGTCTGCCGCTTCGTCCATCGTCATTTAAACTTGTTTGACGACACTGGTACCGTTGCACCACCTAATCACTGTATCATGTAATGGTGTATTGTTGCCGTATTCTCACACCAACTCAGCATCGTCCTGTTGCGGCGTTGTCCGCCTTCAAATGCTGAAAACGAAATATCGCACGATACTGCTTTACGTCAATGAGCTGGGCTCCACTAGCGGCCTGCTGAATTACTGTGGCTTGCGAATTTCAGTGTGCACGACGACAGCATACATGTAACTACAAGCAAAAAAGCAAAAATAAATAAATACGTAGCTTGATGAAGGTTTCTCGGGTCTCCAGCCGGGTGGTAGCGTTAATATTTCGCGACGTTTCGGGAAGTGTCATACTACCCATCTTCTGGCGAAGATAATGTTAATTCGCTGTAGTAATGAGCTAATTCAGATAATAACATTAAGATCCAGACATCATCATCATCAGTTATCTGCTATATTAGCAGGTCCTTTGCCTCTCCATTTTCTGCGATCCATTGCTTCCTTCTTAAGGCTGCTGTATGTTGTACCGTCCATCATGTCATCCAGTATCTGGAATCTCTTCCTTCCTCGCTTCCTTTTCCCTTCTACATAACCTTCTAAAACTGTTTTTATCAGTCCGTCATTCTTTCTTAATATATGCCCAATCTAATTTCTTTTTCTTCTCTTTATTACATCTAGTAACTGTCTTTTCTCTCCCACTCTTCTCAGTACCTCTTCATTTTTTACTCTGTCCATCCAACTTATTCTTTCCATCTTCCGCCATGTCCAGATCTCAAAAGCCTCCAGCCTTTCTCTGTCTTTTTTCCTCATAGTCCATGTTTCAGCGCCATATAGAAGAACACTCCATACAAGACATTTTATGAGTCTCTTTCTGAGTTCTCTGTCCAGACCGCTGCAGAAGATTCTCCTTTTCTTATAAAACGCCTCTTTTGCCATTGCTATCCTTGTTTTAATTTCTGTCGTGCACTTCCAGTGGGTGTCTATCCTGCTTCCAAGATACTTAAAATTTTGCACCTGTTCAGGTGTTTCTCCATTCAGCACAATTTTTATTTCCTTATTTCCTCCTATTGCCAATACTTTCGTTTCATTTGTGTTAATTTTCATTTCATATTTTTTTCCGTTAGTTGCAATGGTGTCCACCAAATCCTGTAATTCTTTTTCCCTTTTCCCCAGACATACCCGCATGTAAACGTTAACCTTTTACAAAATTTAGTATTAAAATTTTGTTCTTCTGGCGAAGATGTGTAGTATGACACTTCCCGAAACGTCGCGAGATATCAAAGCTACCATTCGCCTGGAGACCCGAGAAACCTTCATCAATAGTTTACGCCGGGAAAGCCTACAGTCACAAATACGTAGCTTTACTTATGTATTGAGGTGATAATTAAAACTCTGCATTACCCTTCGTATTCGGCGGCAGTGCCAGAGCGCTAAGCATTAAGGCTCTAACAACAGTTCCGCAGGTTACCCTCATAAGAAACGTCGCCGGCTCTGCGTAAATTTGCTTTCGTGTTTTTTCTTTCAACCTGCTGCTTCTAAATGTTTCATAACTGCACTCGACATGTCGCAGTCTTCATAAGAGAACTTCGTACAATGAGGACCAGCATGCGGCAAAAGCTTGCTTTCCGTAGGCCCTCTCGGTTCCAAATTCTGTACCCTCAACTGTACAAAATGTACAGCGTGAAACCAAACTTGTCGGCTTTCCAAATTTTTGAGGCTGTCACATAGTTTTAAAAAGATTCCAGCTGAAAGTTACAAAAGAGCCCGTATAGACTGGACAATAGATAAAAGATTAACGAAATTGTACTCGCTGAGATGAGTACGCCCGTGAATTAACCGGGTTACGACAAGAACGGAACGGAGAACTTTGTCACTAGTCGCGCTCGCTTTAACTGGATTCACGCAGAGACAGGCGTGAATACAACACGGAGAGATTGTGTTTACATTCATAACTGCAGCGATGAATGAAAACCGAGTTTGTTGACATTCACAATTAGTTCCCCTGTGTTTGGACTTCAGCGCCATACATAATTACGAAAGCTCACGCCGTCCGGCGTTCGCATTCTGCCTCAGCGAGAGACTACAAAATACCCAGCTGTGGCACGAAAACTCCTTCCTTTCAAAAACAGTAGAGATGTACTGCTTCGAATCATCTAGAGTTAAAGAAATAAATTATTTTTCTTTCCCTTTCATTTGTTAGAAGTCTGACAAGGACGGAACCGTGATTTTTAAAGCTGTTTCCGATAAACGAATCACTGTTTCTGTAATCTGCAGTATATACTATCCCAAATTAATCTTAAAAATAAATGTGATGGTTTTGCTACAGTTCCCACGTTGTGAAACGAAGGTTTCCCATCTACCACTTGTCACACGTGGAATATATTTGATGGCGTGTCGCATCGGCACTGATCTAATGAGGAATTGATACAGCCCATGCTGCTTGTTAATTTCAGCAGATGAAGCAATAATTGAATTGAGGAAGGTATTTCCATTAAATTTGGAATCAGGAGGAGGTGCTGTCTGCAGATGAGCAACAATACTCTAGTAATGAGCTAATCCAGATCATAACATTAAGACCCACACATAACCGCATGTAAACGTTACCTTTTACAAAATTTAGTATTAAAATTTTGCTCTGTTGGTTCACGTGTGGATAAAGCAATAACAGATTCGTTGCATTTTTAAATCTTCTCATTCAAGCACTATTACAGTGGTTAGAGTTGCTGCTGTTAGTTTCGCCTGGAGTTGCTGGTCTGTTACACTCACGAGATGTCGCAGAAGAAGAACCACAAGTGAACAGTTTTGCTATAACATTCTTGTGTGTCTGAGTATGTAATGAACATACGGCTGAAGATCTTGGTCGACTGTCATGTCTGCCGTAGCATCTACCTAAGCTCGCAATGACTTTGTTCATGTCATTATCGAACATTGCTACTTTTTCGTAGCGCGACTGCTACGGTCGCAGGTTCGAGTCCTGCCTCGGGCGTGGATGTGTGTGATGTTCTTAGGTTAGTTAGGTTTAAGTAGTTCTAAGTTCTAGGGAACTGATGACTTCAGATGTTAAGTCCCATAGTGCGGTTCCAAACTGTAGCGCCTAGAACCGCTCGACACTCCGGCCGGCCAGCCTCACTAATCCTTTCACGTGCTGCATGCCTGCGTATTTAGCATATTTAGCTTCTTAGTGTACAGAGCAATGAATATCGTCTGTCGATCGTTGTAATTTTTTGCTCTTTCGTTGTCAGCTACATCTTTAAATTCCTTCCGCGAGGTATTGCAATATCATTTCATAGGAAATTCGCAGTATCCATCACTTATGCGACGGTATGATAGATACTGAGAACTCTCATAGGTCTGGCATTCCCATTCATTTTTAAGGCTTGTAACGATAGATCACTAGACTGCCTCTTTTTGTTCAGACATCCGCTGAACTTGTGAACGTCCTTCACAGAACGGACAAATATCGAAGGGTAAACAGTGCTGACATCAGAATTCTGCTGAGCTGAATAGAACTCTGCCGACCATAAAATGCCAAGCCTCAGTACTAAATGAAATGTTGCGCTGCACCGAGTACTCAGCTGCCGCACTGCGGTGAAGTTGATTGGTACGTTTCACCCGCTGTTACAAATGGCTCCCAGCATTTTCTATGGGATTAACATCGCGCGATTTAACGGACCTTTCGATGTGCGATAGTGTGTCGGAGTGTTTGCCAAATCAGGAACGTTTGCGTGCAGCCGTTCGAACACGACTGTTGGCTTGAAAGACGGAGTGGCCACAGCATTCTCATCGCGGAGACATGTAGAAGAAAGGGCAACACTTGGTCATTGATAATGTTCGAATAAATATGCTAGTTCATATTCACGGTGACCGGAATGTGTGGGCGCAATGTGTAGTATGAACAACACCCCCACAAAACATCACAGAACCGCCTCCAGTGAACTACAACTACCGTTCACTGTGGGTTAATGCCCCATAGGGCTATCGGTGCACCCGACGCCGTACGTAAAGTAAAAAGAGGCGAAATCGCGACTTGTCGAAGCACGCTACTGGTTTCCAGTTAGTCATTGTCCAGTTTGTGTGTTTTTGGCCCATTGAAGAGTTGCAGGTTTGTGTGCCGCTTCGAGCAATGGTTTTCTGCGGGGGTAGCCGATTCTTAAGGCAGTTCGTTTCTAAATGTTGGCGGGACAGTGAGCTGCAGACTACCCACCCGGTCCCGGCGTTCCTCCTGCCGGTTACTCCGGCAGGACGAAGTGGCCCTGACCCGCCTTCGCTCTGGGCACCGTGCCCTAGCGCGTGACATTTTAGTCCGGTGAGAGGGCTTCCAGGTCAGTGATTACCGCGGCGTAGGCGTCACCGACATGTACAAGGGACACTCCCCATGCTATCTCTCTCAGATTTAGTGGTGAGATGGCTCAGTGGATTGCCCGTCAAGAAATGAACGCTGATCAAGCGTGCAGACGGGAAGAAGGTGTACTGAACTGTGAAAAAAGAAGCAAAATAGAGACAGTGAACAGTCCAAGCTCAAGACTTGCAACATCGAGCGAAACTGAATAGCCACGGCGTCGTGGTTATGTGGTCACGGTGCTGGACTGCGAAGGGCGAGATCCGTGTTCAAATCTTCCTCGTGCCACACATTTTTTTCCACAAAGTTATGAACTGTCCGTCCGGTCATTGACGTGTTTGTACGCTGTATTCAAATGTGTGTGTGCCCGCATCTCGTGGTCGTGCGGTAGCGTTCTTGCTTCCCACGCCCGGGTTCCCGGGTTCGATTCCCGGCGGGGTCAGGGATTTTCTCTGCCTCGTGATGGCTGGGTGTTGTGTGCTGTCCTTAGGTTAGTTAGGTTTAAGTAGTTCTAAGTTCTAGGGGACTTATGACCACAGCAGTTGAGTCCCATAGTGCTCAGAGCCATTTGAACCATTTTTTCAAATGTGTGTGTGTGTGTGTGTGTGTGTGTGTGTGTGTGTGTGTGTGTGATGGTGTAGTGTAACTCCCGTTTGCAACAGCGAGGTGGAAGGAAGGGACCTCTATACGTACGAACCTCCAATTAGTTCTACAGAAGTACCACAGTTATGACTCCTGCGTTCCATATTGGAAGTCTTGACTCTTGAATTCCTTTGTAGTAACGTAGTTCACACCCATTTATTTGTTGTTTTCATTTCTATGAGAAGTCGATGCAGCGTCTCGCCTGCTTATTCATCACATTTACTTGCGACATGACTCACATTCTACAAGGGTGAGTCAAATGAAAACCTTAAATTTGTAATAAGAAATCGAAATTTCGCGCCGTTATCCTGTAAGTTGGTAAGCGTGCTACAAACAGCGTGCAGAATGGCCTGTAGGTGGCAGCATAGTGCAGATGCACACATACCGTCGCAGTATCAGTATGAAGATGGCCGCCCCACTTGCGACTTGTACCAGGGAAGAACAGCGTTCTGTTATTCGGTTTTTGCGTAGTGAAGATGTGAAATCTTTTGAAATTCATCGACGAATGAAGGTTCAATACGGTGATACATGTTTGTCACAGCAGCAACTCTACGAATGGAGCAGGAAGTTCGCAAATGGTGTGACTTCAGTGGAAGATGCTCCTCGTCCAGGTCAGGCACAACGAGTTGTGACTCCACAGAACATTGCAGCAGTTGAAGCCATAGTGAAGGAAAGTCGCCGAGTGACACTGAACGACACTGCGGCATGTTTACAGATTAGTCATGGGTCAGCACACCACATTGTGCATGATGTGCTCCAGTTTCACAGTGTCTGCAAGATGGGTGCCACGGCAACTCACTTCTGAAATGAGCGCGCGACGTGTTCATGCTTGTGAAGAACTTCTTCGGCGCTTTGAACGAGAAGGCGATGGCTTCCTTGCAAGAATCGTTACTGGGGACGAAACCTGGGTCACTTCCACGAACCGGAAACGAAGAGAGCGAGCAAGGAATGGTGCCATTCCTCATCACCAAAACCAACGATGTTTCGAACAGAACCATCAGCAGGGAAGGTTATGCTGACTCCCTTTCGGGACGAAAAAAGCGTCATTTTGGAGCAATACATGCCTAGAGGGACCACTGTCACCAGTGCATCATACATAGATCTCCTAAAAGTCATCTGCGGCGTGCAATCAAATCAAAGCGACGTGGATTGCTGTCAGAAGGTGTTCTTTTGCAACATGACAATGCAAGGGCCCACACTGCCCGTACAACAGTTGCAACAATCACAGACCTGCATTTTGAGTGTCTTCCTCATCCACCATACTCAACAGACCTTGCCCCAAGTGATTTCCATATGTCTGGACCACTCAAAGACGCAATGGGAGGAAAGAAGTTCCATTCTGATGAAGAGGTATGCCACGCGGTGCATGAGTGGTTGCGCGGACTACCAAAAGAATTTTCTAACAAATTGTAAATAGCCTTTCGCTCCCTGCATTTTACCCCTGCCACCTTTAGAATTTGAAAGAGAGTATTCCAGTCAACATTGTCAAATGCTTTCTCTAAGTCTACAAATGCTAGAAACGTAGGTTTGCCTTTTCTTAATCTTTCTTCTAAGATAAGTCGTAGGGTCAGTATTGCCTCACGTGTTCCAATATTTCTACGGAATCCAAACTGTTCTTCCCCAAGGTTGGCTTCTACTACTTTTTCATTCGTCTGTAAAGAATTCGCGTTAGTATTTTGCAGCTGTGGCTTATTAAACTGATAGTTCGGTAATTTTCACATCTGTCAACACCTGCTTTCGTTGGGATTGGAATTATTATATTCTTCTTGAAGTCTGAGGGTATTTCGCCTGTCTCATACATCTTGCTCACCAGATGGTAGAGTTTCGTCAGGACTGGCTCTCCCGAGGCCGTCAGTAGTTCTAATGGAATGTTGTCTACTCCCGGGACCTTGTTTCGACTCAGGTCTTTCAGTGCTCTGTCAAACTCTTCACGCAGTATTGTATCTCCCATTTCGTCTTCATCTACATTCTCTTCCATTTCCAGAATATTGTGCTCAAGTACGTCGCCCTTGTATAGACCCTCTATATACTCCTTCCACCTTTCTGCTTTCCCTTCTTTGCTTAGAACTGGGTTTCCATCTGAGCTCTTGATATTCATACAAGTGGTTCTCTTTTCTCCAGAGGTCTCTTTAATTTTCCTGTAGGCAGTATCTATCTTACCCCTAGTGAGATAACCCTCTACATCCTTACATTTGTCCTCTAGCCATCCCTGCGTAGCCATTTTGCACTTCCTGTCGATCTCATTTTTGAGTCGTTTGTATTCCTTTTTGCCTGCTTCATTTACTGCATTTTTATATTTTCTCCTTTCATCAATTAAATTCAATATTTCTTCTGTTACCCAAGGATTTCTACAAGCCCTCGTCTTTTTACATACTTGATCCTCTGCTCCCTTCACTACTTCATCCCTCAGAGCTACGCATTCTTCTTCTACTGTATTTCTTTCCCCCATTTGTGACAATTGTTCCCTTATGCTCTCCCTGAAACTTTGTACAACCTCTGGTTTAATCAGTTTGTCCAGATCCCATCTCCTTAAATTCCCACCTTTTTACAGTTTCTTCGGTTTTAATCTACAGCTCATAACCAATAGATTGCGGTCAGAGTCCACATCTGCCCCTGGAAATGTCTTACAATTTAATACCTGGTTCCTAAATCTCTGTTTTACCATTATATAATCTATCTGATACCTCCTAGTATTTCCAGGATTCTTCCATGTGTACAACCATCTTTTATGATTCTTGAACCAAGTGTTAGCTATGATTAAGTGCAAAATTCTACCAGACGGCTTCCTCTTTCATTTCTTTCCCCCAATCCATATTCACCTACTATGTTTCCTCTCTCCCTTTTCCTACTCTCGAATTCCAGTCACCCATGACTATTAAATTTTCATCTCCCTTCTCTACCTGAATAAATTCTTGTACCTCATCATACATTTCATCAATTTCTTCGTCATCTGCAGAGCTAGTTGGCATATAAACTTGTACTACTGTAGTAGGTGTGGGCTTCGTATCTATCTTGGCCACAATAATGCGTTCACTATGCTGTTTGTAGTAGCTTACCCGCACTCCTATCTTTTTATTCATTATTAAACCTACTCCGGCATTACCCCTATTTGGTTTTGTATTTATAACGCTGTATTCACCTGACCAAAAGTCTTGGTCCTCCTGCCACCGAACTTCACTAATTCCCACTATATCTAACTTTAACCTATCCATTTCCCTTTTTAAATTTTCTAACCTACCTGCCCGATTAAGGGATCTGACATTCCACGCTCCAATCCGTAGAACGGCAGTTTTCTTTCTCCTGATAACGACATCCTCTTGAGTAGTCCCCGCCCGGAGATGCGAATGGGGGACTATTTTACCTCCGGAATATTTTACCCAAGAGGACGCCATCATCATTTAATCATACAGTAAAGCTGCATGCCCTCGGAAAAATTATGGCCGTAGTTTCCCCTAGCTTTCAGCCGTTCGCAGTACCAGCACAGCAAGGCCGTTTTGGTTAATGTTACCAGGCCAGATCAGTCAATCATCCAGACTGTTGCCCTTGCAACTACTGAAAAGGCTGCTGCCCCTCTTCAGGAACCACACGTTTGTCTGGCCTCTCAACAGATACCCCTCCGTTGTGGTTGCACCTACGGTACGGCCATCTGTATCGCTGAGGCACGCAAGCCTCCCCACCAACGGCAAGGTCCATGGTTCATGGGGGGTAAGTACCTTACTTTGGCTAATAAAAAATAGGGACAAAGATTTTCTGATTTACCCTCGTAGATCTGGCAACCTGATTTTCGTTTGTTTTTGTGCGTGTGTTTTATGACGTTTTTTATGTTTTTATTTGCAGTTAACATTTTAACAATTTTATATCCTTTATCCACACGCATCTCATAAAATTTTATTACGGGTGTTAAGACCTTGCTGCTGTGCGTCTGTACCACTACCACCACCACCACCACCACCACCACCACCACCACCACCAAATTCATCATTTACCATCGAAAAATTTGCTCCCAACGTGTCTGAGACGGTCCAGAATTCGTCGACAGCAGCGATTTCTCTCGGGTTTTAAAGCGGTTGTGATCGACAGGGTGTGACAGTCCTGTTCGGCCCCTGTAGGTTCGGATCTATTTAGCAACCCTGTTCTTACGCCGTGTTACATGGCTGAGAGTGGTACACTGTGCCTTGAAGACGCACTGGACTGTCCGCGTTGACACACCGACAAATCGGGCAACTTCGTCCACAGTGCGGTCTTGCGCACGTCCAGACACGACAGCTCCTTCTGCGACTCTCTGACGTCTCCATGTAGACCCAGGTTAAAGTCGCAGTTTCCGTGCAACCGACTGGAACACGAGCACAACTTCCCTCCCATGACTTCGGACAGCGTTGGAGGGTCCAAGACCACCTAGAACCATTTCTACATCACCTATAGTGCTCCAAATCGACTGGTGTTCTGTTTGAATGGCGTGACTAATACTGTCTCCAGTGAAATTACTTCTGTCCTCGGCAATACACGAACGAGCTGAAGTTTTTTCCCAGCGCATCTCGGCGTGACGTTCGTGCTGTTCCTTCGCCTCATTTTCGCTGAGAAATACAGCGCATTCTTCACGGGGTGAGAGGCGCTCCCGAGGGATGGGAGTGACGTCCAGTCCGTCTTCTCGCTGAAATCAGGGCCTTCTAGTTTTGGATCGTGACGCAGTGCCGTTACAACCTCCTCCTCGGTGATCTTAAACAGTTTGTGATTTGCGTGACTCGTAAACTACGGTAGGTTTCTCCAAAACGTGTTCCACGAGAAGTGAGTAAGTTCAAAATGGCTCTGAGCACTATGGGACTTAACTTCTGAGGTCATCAGTCCCCTAGAACTTAGAACTACTTAAACCTAACTAACCTAAGGACATCACACACATCCATGCCCGAGGCAGGATTCGAACCTGCGACCGTAGCGGTCGCGCGGTTCGAGACTGTAGCGCGTAGAACCGCTCGGCCACTCCGGCCGGCAAGTGAGTAAGTGCTCCGCGAAAAACTATTAATAAAATAGCGTTTTTTTTGCATTTTAACAATACCAATCGTTTCTTAAAATTTTATTACGACTTCCGTGTTATTAGTTAGGATTTGAAACCGATGTAATCACTGAATAAAACAAGTTTCTTTCATTTTTTAAAATTTATTAACCTTCTTAATAAACAAGGTATTCCATCAAAGTACCCGGATTTTCAAAGTGTTCCATCAGAGGAGAAGTTTGGCAAACCCTAAACTAGAGGGTTCCGATTGAATTTTCATTGGGATTTTTGCTTGTAAAAAGACTGAAAATTAACTCAAGAAACTGTCAGTAATTACCACGGTAACGGCGTAAGTATCTGTAGGCAAAGTTGCCCTGTAAACATCCTGATAGTGATCTTATTCGTACCTTGTTTCCTCAAAATGTGATGTTGCAAAGTGTTAAGCCTCCTGAAAGTTTGGTGCACGTATGCACACATCGGCCGAAGTGACAATTTTCACGGGGGAACAAACTGACAGATCCTGCGCTGCAATGGCGGTATCGCGATGTTTGAAACGTCCTGCGTGAATCGCTCTGCGAAGCGCTATCTGAACGTCCTCGAAACGTTAACGGTAACCACAGCCCCAGTTCGCCGGTGTGAATAGTTATTTTTTTCTCCTCCAGTCAGCTTGTTTGTTGACATAGCCTGTCACAAGCAATTTAGCGATACCGTGTGAATACCGCGCTACTTCTGAGACCGACAGCATGAATGCGGCCTTCAATATCGCTGCGAGCTGCGCTAGTAGCCCGTCTGAGTGTTTTCCCGTATTCTGTTGTAAATAGTTTTTAATTACGCGCAGTCCCCAATAATCTGAGAAAATTGGCAGTCTGTGATGACCCCGATCTGTAGTCGGTGAGCGTTACTGCCGATAGTTTGATTCCTCACACAATACACTTCGCAACATGTTCGAGTTTGAGTGAACCGCTCGAACTTGCATAGTCATTTATTCGTGCATGGCATGTAAAATAAGTTTTTTTGTAACAGTCCGCATATGTAGACAAGCTGATTGGCGCAGACAGCGCTACAAAACGAATCTGTGAGACTGACTTTGGTAGTCTATCAACAGTCACCTCGCTTAATAGGACAGTAACAGTCTCAACATTAAGTTAACGTCTTTTTATTAATAATCACTAGTATGTTAAAGTTGCCTTTTCTTGCAATAGCCTTAAAACTAATTTTCTTTTTGAGATCAGTCTCACCATTATTTTGCGTCAACAATCCATTAATATTTGCTATGCAGTGTGCTATTTCACGGTCGATATTCAGGGATTATAAAAACAAAATTACGAGTATTTTTGACATATTACTGAGATATGACTTTATTTCGCCATTTCTTAAGTTCCCTTCGACACTGAGGAACACGTGACTTTTTAGTTGAATAAATAGATGTAGGACACGGTACTATTTCTGAGGATATATGAGCAAAGTGTGGATCTCGCTAGTTGGGACCTAAAAGTGGGAAGAATTTAATAACAAAATAGTAACACGGCGTTGGCCCCGAAACTTCGTTTCACGTAATCGCCGTACATTGCCATCCATGTTAATCCTTATTGAAACCCTTCTTCTGTGAGTACGCCTTAAGATCCGTAGGATATAAGGATATATGCGGAGATTAATGAGAGACTAAGTAAGAATCTCATCTTGTTTACAACGAGAATACGCGAGATCAGTCAGAGATGGCGAACTATATTTGAGAGCTGGAACCTTGATACGAGAAAATTCTCCGTCATAATTGTGCAACTTACATGCTTCGATGACGTTATTCAGTAAGATAATTGAAATATTCTGACACCGTTCTTTACACTTAACTACAAAATGTAAGTATTTATGACAATTTTCCAAGATTTCGCGTACTATATGCTCGCCGTCGCTGTTTCTATATTGTACCGCTTTAGCACCCCTGCATCTTCCTCTCTTTTCACTCATATTCTGTTCGCCTTTGTATCTAAAAGGCCTACTTGAAACTGATTCTGTAACAATTTTCCAGAAGTGCAACATGTAGAGCCAAAACAAATTTATCGGAGAAAATCTGTAATTTTCTTCATTTTCCGCAATTAGAGGCGAGTACCACGAGTCAGGAACTTTTCCGCCGCAGTTGACCGCGCGAGTTGGCGGCGTGGGGGCTGAGATAAGCGACGTGGCCCCATTTGCCGCAGCCCACAATGCACGCGTGTCACGAAGTGCTCTCTATGGCGGAAACATTTTTTTCCCTGAAGTTCTTCGTTTGTTACCGTGATGCCTGACGTTTCGATATTTCTCAGCCTTTAACAATCCGCAACCATGTTGTAAAATGATGACACGAAAACTTTGGTAAGTAAATGCTGACGTTGACGGCCGCCAGTTGTTTGTTGTACTTCCTGTTGCAGACGACATCTTTCTCGAGAAATAAGTTTGCGAGATGCCTCTCGAAATGCCGCAGACCACTTCGAAGTCACATACACTCCTGGAAATGGAAAAAAAGAACACATTGACACCGGTGTGTCAGACCCACCATACTTGCTCCGGACACTGCGAGAGGGCTGTACAAGCAATGATCACACGCACGGCACAGCGGACACACCAGGAACCGCGGTGTTGGCCGTCGAATGGCGCTAGCTGCGCAGCATTTGTGCACCGCCGCCGTCAGTGTCAGCCAGTTTGCCGTGGCATACGGAGCTCCATCGCAGTCTTTAACACTGGTAGCATGCCGCGACAGCGTGGACGTGAACCGTATGTGCAGTTGACGGACTTTGAGCGAGGGCGTATAGTGGGCATGCGGGGGGCCGGGTGGACGTACCGCCGAATTGCTCAACACGTGGGGCGTGAGGTCTCCACAGTACATCGATGTTGTCGCCAGTGGTCGGCGGAAGGTGCACGTGCCCGTCGACCTGGGACCGCACCGCAGCGACGCACGGATGCACGCCAAGACCGTAGGATCCTACGCAGTGCCGTAGGGGACCGCACCGCCACTTCCCAGCAAATTAGGGACACTGTTGCTCCTGGGGTATCGGCGAGGACCATTCGCAACCGTCTCCATTCCAAACCGTCATCGAACCCATCGTTCTACCATTCCTAGACCGGCAAGGGAACTTGCTGTTCCAACAGGACAATGCACGTCCGCATGTATCCCGTGCCACCCAACGTGCTCTACAAGGTGTAAGTCAACTACCCTGGCCAGCAAGATCTCCGGATCTGTCCCCCATTGAGCATGTTTGGGACTGGATGAAGCGTCGTCTCACGCGGTCTGCACGTCCAGCACGAACGCTGGTCCAACTGAGGCGCCAGGTGGAAATGGCACGGCAAGCCGTTCCACAGGACTACATCCAGCATCTCTACGATCGTCTCCATGGGAGAATAGCAGCCTGAATTGCTGCGAAAGGTGGGTATACACTGTACTAGTGCCGACATTGTGCATGCTCTGTTGCCTGTGTCTATGTGCCTGTGGTTCTGTCAGTGTGATCATGTGATGTATCTGACCCCAGGAATGTGTCAATAAAGTTTCCCCTTCCTGGGACAATGAATTCACGGTGTTCTTATTTCAATTTCCAGGAGTGTAGTATGAATCCCGAGAACCCTTTCCACAGTAAGGACGTGCCGTGAAAACCTTCATTTACAATTCTACGTCATCTGTTGAAAGTTATCGGCAATTTATTTCTTAGGAATTTTGAACACGCAGCCCAGTCACTTGAATCGGAAAACCCTCTAGCAGTGTGTTATAGCAATACTTAAAGTTCGACTCAGTGGTGTACAGACCAAGAACAGTGATATTTGGTGTGGTTTTCTTTTTACATAAAGGAAAAATGGGACAGGAAGCGGGTAAGACGCGAGCTCTTCAGTGAGTGCTCCGTACAAACTTAACTGCGTACGTAAATAGCTGATCTATAGGTTTTGTTGAGTGGGTTTGCGACTATCGGAATATGTGTCATAAATGACCATACCTTTTGATTGTGTTGACTTAGAAGCTTGTACTTTTTATACTGCCAAGGGCCCACAGATCTTTGTATTTGATATAAATTTCAACTTGACACTTAAATCCGTTCCTGAGAGAAAGGGGTCGTAACAGACGGACCAGAGAATGATCGTATAATGGTTCAGATTTTAACGATCGAGGAACGCCGGCCGGAGTGGCCGTGCGGTTCTAGGCGCTTGAGTCCTGAACCGCGCGACCGCTACGGTCGCAGGTTCGAATCCTGCCTCGGGCATGGAAGTGTTGATGTCCTTAGGTTAGTTAGGTTTAAGTAGTTGTAAGTTCTAGGGGACTGATGACCTCAGATGCTAAGTCCCATAGCGCTCAGTGCCATTTGAATTTTTTTTTATTTTTTTTTTTTATCGAGGAACAGAACCCTGTATGTAGTCAAGATTATGTTGCGATTCACAACGAAAAGGCATCGTAAGTTTCACTGTCGCAAATACGCTATTACAATTTACGTACAACTAATATCTGACGTGGCCATCCCCTTCTTTGTTCCAGATGTGTTTCCAATGTACATCTAAATGGTATTCAAAATTATACACATGGGCCGTGACGACTAGTAAATACTTATTGCTGAACGCAGTTTTTATAGCCGCAGTGCAGAGAAGCAGTGACTTAATTTACAGGTAATCAACCTTAGACGTTGAAGGTGTACAAATATAGTCTTAAAACTAAGGTGTATTATATACACAGGGTTTCATCGTTACCTCTGCATAGAGAGGTAGAACTGTCTCTCTTCATATGTAGCCCTGGATTACAACCTCAGAAACCGCTAGTAATTACAGTCAATTCCACAAGAAAGTGTACACCACAATTTTAAATGTAACATCCACAGCGACATCTCTGGTAGTGCTCTCGAATCTGTAATCAGTGCTCTTTTGCACAGTGTATTGTAAGAGTTGAATGTTTTGTTTTGTCGGCTCCAGTTTAAAATGTTCAAATGTGTGTGAAATCTTATGGGACTTAACTGCTAAGGTCATCAATCCCTGAGCTTACACACTACTAAACCTAAATTGTCCTAAGGACAAACACACACACACACACACACACACACACACACACACACACTGCTAAGGTCATCAGTCCCTGAGCTTACACACTACTAAACCTACATTGTCCTAAGGACACACACACACACACACACACACACACACACACACACACACACACACACACACACACACACACACACCCCCGAGTTAAGACTCCAACCTCCGCCGGGACCAGCCGCATAGTCCATGACTGCAGCGCCTAAGACCGCTCGGCTAATCCCGCGCGGCGGCTGCAGTTTAAAATGAGCGCAGAATATCTGAAGCGCCACGAGGCAGTGTTCCGTTTAAATCGTCCAAACGGACCAAAGCTTTCATATAGAGCTGCTGCTAAAATTCTTAGGAAGTCAGACATTCGTTGCGAAGTGGGTCAAACGATATTTGGAGGTGGAAACGTGGATGATTTACCGGAGAGAGGACTAAGGTGCCAAGCTACGGTCCTATAATGGCGGCGATTGGATTAACTGTTAGGTAATTGTGCAGTTAGTAATAACGTGTATTTTCATATGAACATATATTATAATACTTTTATTTCATACAGATAAGGGCGTACACGTTCTTGTGGAACTGACTGTACTTCAGTTGTGTTGCGACGAACATGGCCGAGGGGAGCATACAAGAGCTTTTCTGCTTCAGCGTAACAGCAATTAATTCACTGCAGTATCTGAGGAGATTAAAGGCAACGGACAAGTATTACATTTGATAGATTTAGTTAATGGTCCAAATGATGTGTTCAGCAGATGACGGAATAAAACTAGTTGTATAATATTGGTTTATTTTGTTTCGAAAATGCTATTTAGTGCCCCTCGCAGAATCGATGTTGGTGTGGAGGACTCCCCATCTGTAGAGACACTGTATTCCGTTTTATTTCCAGTTGAATAGCAGGTTGAAAAATATTTTAAGGATTTCGCGATATGTTGAGGTACGTTCCGCTAGGTATGTTGAAAAGTAGACCCAATGACTACTCTTCTCATATTTGAGATAAACTGACGGCTGTACTACCATTAAGCAGTGTGTCTGTTTCCCGTCGAATGAGAATTTTTGTCAGACAACAACGAAAGCTGTTTTCGTCGCTGGGAACACATGTGGGAGATATGGCAGCACATCTGAGCAGTTTTTGGACTGTTTTTACTGAGCACGCAATACGAATCCCAGTGCACGACTGGTCAAACGATACTCCATATTTCCCGCTACGCCGCAGCACTCGATGCAGTTTCGAGCCTACCCGAACGGTCGCGTGACATTTGACTCGCACGGAGATAGTGCAACTGATAAAAATGGTTCAAATGGCTCTGAGCACTATGCGACTTAACTTCTGAGGTCATCAGTCGCCTAAGAACATCAGACACATCCATGCCCGAGGTAGGATTCGAACCTGCGACTGTAGCGGTCACGCGGTTCCAGACTGAAGCGCCTTTAACCGCACGGCCACACCGGCCGGCTGCAACTGATACGCAAGAAACTACGAACATACTATGACTGAACATAAAATTTGACGATTTCGTGAAAAACGGAAGGAAATAGCGTTACATCCTAGCTGAAGTAAACTACTGTTGTATTTGAACAAATTTGCAATGATTGTATATGGATGTATAAGCATTTTTAAGGTAACAGGCAAAGGATAAAACGGCCTCCGAAAGATTTTACTTGACTGAACCCAGTACAATATTGTATTTCGTAACGAGAGACTGTAATGGCTTACCAAGTGGATTGCAAACGAGCATTTCTCATATTACAATAACAGGTAATAATGTCACCAGACTAATCAGTTAGATGTTGCTGGGGTGTTACTTAAGTGACTGACGCTGTCCACCATGAGGGTACTCTGATATCGACTGGAGCTTTTCGGACCAGCCCAGCTGAGTCTGTGTTCAGAGGCTGGCGAACTACCACTCCGGATTGGGCGACCGCCTACTTCTCCTGAAAATTTCTCTGTTGCCTCAGTCCACTCCAATTTTGGGCGCCTGTTCAAGGCTCACCCCCATGCGACCGGGTCATTCGGGATACGTGCTACCGACTTTCTCACGGATCTGGATATGTCAGATCTCCGAATACGCAGTCAGGGATGGAATGTACTACCACCTTGGTGTCTTCAGAGGCCCAAAGTGATGAAAATCCCAATGCAATATACTAAAACTCCAGTTTACATTTTTACAACATTTTTAAGTACATACCACATTTTATCATTGTTTATACAGACGGATCCTGGCAAGCGAATGACCTCGATTGTTCAGCTGTCTCCCCTGGTGTGGTCTCCCCTGGTGTGGTCTCCCCTGGTGTGGTCTCCCCTGGTGTGGTCTCCCAAGTGTGCCTTTCGCTTGTTGCGTGGACTGTGAGGAATATGTTTATGGACGCAGCCTGTTGCTTTGTTTTTTAAATATTTTAGCGATGACAAACTTTTAATAATTTGATATTTTTACCCATTTGACATGTTGTGCGTGAAGTCATTGTAAAATGAACATGTTTTACAACGAATGATTTTAAGACATGAAGATGACAGCATAGTCTGTTGAAACCGGTTGTCTTAAAGAAAAAAATATTTTATGCGATCTTGACTACTGAATGGTTTTTAACAATCAAACCTTAACTGTCACGTGATGTTCGGTAAAACGGTGTAACGCTGTTTGTATTCTGCGCTAAGACCGAAGCTTTTTAGCATCAGAAAATGTTCACAATTTTCGCGCATTTATATATTGGTAATGGCAACAGGCGAATAATTGTAGCTTCTACGGATGCAAATGGAAATAATGAAAGGAGGAACAGTTACGTTTAATTGGTACACACTACAAATTCATGTGACTTTTGGAGCCATTGTAAGTTGGCGCCAATAATTATATTCTGCGCATCTGAAGGCTCACCCACTAGATCCTGCTGCTTAACGTGTGACACATTTCGCAAGTTTCTGCCACTACTTGCTGTGCCACGTGGAAGTGACAGCTGCAGCTATTCTCATTTTTAGCGGAAATTAAACAGTGATTTCAACACTTGGGCAGCACTTTGTATTGATAACACACAAGAAGTACTACAGTTAACCCCAGATTATTAAATCCTCAAAAAATTTAAGATTGCAGTTGGCAGTCTACCAATTCGTGTTTCCCGCCAGTCTGGTATTGTCAGTATAGGGTGTAAAACAGGACATTTTGTACTTATTTTCTATGTGACATACCATTGTAGACTTTATACTGTAATTAACTGGTACATGAACTATAAATTGTAATTTCCTGTGAATGAACTACGGAGTAGTAAAATTATGATGGTTAATAACAATGTTACATATACCCCCTCTAGAGTTGTAGGGTTAACATAATTTTGCAAAATTCCCAGTGGTTATCGATTTAGCGACCTGCCAAGTGAAAGTTTAACGAGCGAAATTGGAAACCTTCTGCACGTACTTTTGACAAGTGACAGAATTAAGTTTTCTTCAGTGAAATCCACCTTTTTGCTACTCCGTGCGTCAGTTAGATCAGCATTATAAAATATCAGCTTGGCGTAAAGCATTTAGTTTTCACACTGTTCATCAAAAATACGTGTGAAATCTTTTTCAGGCAGTTATAAAAAATGACGTTAAATTTTGTCAACCGCTACCAGTTTTTATACAAAATAAGGACTTGCTTGTTACCAAAGTAATGATTGTAAGCAGCTTCACAGGAAGCACCAGATTGCGTTTTTGGGACAAAAATGTTATTTTTCTGCATGTATAACAAAAATTATTCACTGACTTTACACATCTTTGTGGCATTATAACAAATTTTACGCTTCAAAATCACTCGAAAGCCAGAACTTCTGCAGTAATTACAACACAAACCATACGAAACTTAGTCACAGCAACAATAATAGTGTTTATATCCTACAAACAGCTGGAGAATGTTTTGTCAACCCCAGTGTGACAACCCCAAAAACGAAATTATACCCAAATTAACAAGGTACATTGGGGAAAAAGTGACATGTCATTTCACCTCTAAAGCACCAGCTAATCACTCATGTTATGGAGATTTTTGGCTTCAGAAGGTGGAAGTATATGAGGATCTATTTTTGAGCCCGAAACATTTTCGTTGTTGGGCAGTGCAGTTCATGCTCTTGGAGGTGCGGTATTAATGTTTCACTGCAAATGTTACGAAATAGTAAAGTAACAGATCATTAACGTGATGTGAAAGGTGCAAACGCCTGCACTATTGATGGGCTTTGCTGGGCTAGCGGCCGTTAGTAAATTGTCTTCGGGCAACGGAACATGAAACTGTCATTTTCTCCCTCTTCCAAGCTAGCCAGTGTAGAAGCAATTATGCTTCGTCGTGAAAGTCTTCCCTTGTTTTATGTAAATGAGTATCATAATTAATGGCGTAGACGCGTACAGTTAAAAGTAGACGATCACGATATTAGAAGCAAAAAATTCTCAGTAAACACAGGGTCGAAAATGCATACCTTAAGAGCTGCGAGCAATTTTTCGTCTTCGATACTCTGAAGCAAATCTCTTCTGCTGCAAGCTCTTTGCGTTCCACATTTTGGAAAGTAGTAGTATGGAACAAAACAAGAAAAAATGTCCAGTAAACGTTTGCTCTAAAATGCATACCTTAAACGTTATAAGCAATTGTTCATTAGAAGAGTTGTTTCCAAGTAGCGAAGATCAGCACGTGTTCATAGCTCATAAGGTATGGATTTTAGAGGACATGTTTACTGAGACTATTTTGCTTCTAGTATCGTGTACTTTCAACTGTATGCGTTTACGCCATTAATTATGATACAACGTGTGTGTGTGTGGGGGGGGGGGGGGGGGTTATATGTAACTGGGCACCGCGTCTGTTTATCTTCGACAATCGTTTATTATTGCCCACAAAGTGCCTTTTATGAACTGAAATGTACTCTCAGTTTTCATTCTTGGTTTGAAGGATTTGTAAGTGTAAACAAGCAAAAGATAAATCATTGTGTTAAGGGCACACGATAAATGCTATAAAAAAATAAAAAAAGCAATAGTATTAATAGACGTCGTTATTTCGTTCGTAATTAAAGGGGCCATATGCAGCTTACCGGATAAGTGGAGTACTGGAAATAATGAAAGAGAGCCTAAAATTCCATTATGTTAATAAAAATAATTGTTACAAAATATGTTGACACGTGACAATCGAGTAACAATGATGTTATACCTTCATTCAGTAATTCATTAGACATGATTAGACGTCATCGCTAAAACAAGTGGACTGTAACTGAATCTGTAAAGTTCCGCCGTGGTATTTTGCTGTGGCCGTTGTCAACGCTATGGCCTACTTTGTCTCGCGCCCACGGGTACGCTTGAAGCTGACTACATGGTCATATCGATCTCTCGTCGTTAGGCTATTGCCCAAGGCGACACAGACCAGGAGTGTGTGTGTGTGTGTGTGTGTGTGTGTGTGTGTGTGTGTGTGAGAGAGAGAGAGAGAGAGAGAGAGAGAGAGAGATGAATCGCGGATCGCCCTATATTCTGTGGCAGTCCGATGGAGGAGTTTGGGGTTCGGAAAACATTACCTGCCACCATGTGTAGTGCCAGCAGTGGAGGTACGGAGGAAGTGGTGACAGGGGTGTTCTTCGTGATGAGGATGTGGTTCCCTTATTGCGATTGACTCTTTAAGAATCAACCATTTAAAACAAATACAATTTTGAAAGTTCTCACAGAATTAACCTTCATTACCGTTGTTACGGCGTAAAGTCAAGCGCCGTGATGCCAGTTGGCCGGCCGAAGTGGCCGAGCGGTTCTAGGCGCTACAGTCCGGAACCGCGCGACCGCTACGGTCGCAGGTTCGAATCCTTCCTCGGGCATGGATGTGTGTGATGTCCTTAGGTTAGTTAGGTGTAAGTAGTTGTAAGTTCTACGGGACTGATGACCTCAGAAGTTAAGTCCCATAGTGCTCAGAGCCATTTTTCGGGATGCCAGTCGGGAACGGTAGAGCAGACAGGGCTGTGACAAGACGTCAGCCAATTGGACGCTGACCGACCTCTCTCCAGGACGACAACGCGACAGCAGCGGCCTCTATGCTAAGAGGACGTAAGTGCGACGCCCGGCTGGTCGCGGCCCAGTTCTGCAGAAGCTTCAACACTGGCGACCTGAATAAAAGCGTCAAAGCTCATTACTTTGCTCGTACATTCTGTGTAGCTCAGACACATAATTGTTATGCTGAAGAAGATTGTTCATTTCAGATGTCGGCCTTTGCTTGCGACACATATATGTATTTTTCAAAGTATCATTTACTTTTCGTAATAAAACTCATTAATATGATTTATATGAATTGTTTGTCTAGCGATTCGGGACAGCAGGTTTCCTAGACAGCCCACATTTGACTAGGCAGGAGCAACACATACAACAATAAATTTGCAAAAGTAAACAATCAGTTGTTTTGTGGAGTTGGTTTCGCTTTGTATCCGCTAGGACATAAGTTTTTAATCGCCCAACATTTCGTGCGATACATTTGAAAGTAATGTCTCTCATTTCGCAGACAAAGTCCCACATTTATAAATTTCCGTGAATTGATTGTGCCTAAAACTAGTTATAGTCCTAAGTAACAAGCAAAAAGTGACCTAAAAGTTAATAAATTTTCTGTTAAGACTACTTTCATTTCGAAGCCACTCAAAAACAATTGTGCAAACTCAGATTTACGGTACAATAACTTCAGATGTACTTACTTTCACTGAAATGATTTCCTCAGTACAAAAAAAAAAGCTCATAACAAAATCTGCTGTAACCACGTCGTACTATTTCCGTGCAGACTGTATCTTTGAACGCTGTACCGTAGAGGTACCTCAGTGTACCACTAGATCTGTCTGTCTTGCTACAGCATCTGCGGTCTCACGCTAAAGGCACTCGTACTTTTAAAAAAATTAATAAAATGGTGATCGCAGGTTCAAACGATTGGTACTCAGATGGTCGTGAAAACCTTGGATGCGGATGGATATGAAGCCATTTTACAGCACCGTGTGCTGCGAACAGTCGAGCAACAGTCCGGAGACGACCGTTGTTTGTATCAGCGTGACGATCCACCGTGCCACAAAAGGAGCGATTGTGAGGCAATGGTTTGTGGACAACGACATTCCTCAAATGGACTGGCCCGTCCGGACTCCAGACCTGAAGCCAGTGGAACATCTTTGGGAAGAGTTAGAACGTAGACTCCGCTCCAGGCCACGGTGTCCGACAAGGCTATCTTCTCTGGTTTCTAACCCTCGACGAAGAATGAGCTGCCATTCCTCCAAACACCTCATTTAAAGTGTTCCCAGGAGAGTTCAATCCATCATAAAGGCTAAGAGTGGACTTACCCCATATTAATGTCCACTAATAGGATTCCGTATATTTTCCGTCAGATAGTGTATATACCTATATATCCTGTTAAAAAGAAATAGGGAAACACGAGTATCAACGTTAGTCATGTTAAATCTGTTTTGATACAGGCGGTACCTGTTTTCCTATTGCATGGCATGAGATCCTTGTTTTCAGTGTAAGCAACAATTAGTCGTTCACCATTTCTTGACTGTGATATGCGTTACAGTGTCGGGTGCCCCTCAAAAGGAATTGAATAGTGGTGTCCCAGTGTTTTCTAGTGAGGTACACATACAGTAGTTGTCATTTGTGGACGTTGTAGTCAACCGAGTACATGCAATGCGACATCCCATTGCGGTCGTGCTGGTGCAGATGCCGGAGGCGTTGCGTCCGATTACAGTGTAATGAACTTGATACGAGAAAGGACCTTACGATCAGGTATCCTGTTCGAGTACCCTACTTGACGCGACAACACCTTCCAGCTCGTTGTCATTTCTGCCTCTGCCATGTAAACTGGCAGCTGCGTCAAAGCCCAAACGCGTTATTCACAGGCGACTCTAGATATCTTCTGACGCAAGGCGATGGCTGTGTTCGTGCGCAGAAATCTGTGGTGAGCGGTACCTGGAAAATGTTGTCAAGGAAATCGACAGGCTTCCAGGGTTCTGTGGTGGTGTAGGGAGGCTTCAGTGTTGGCAGCCATACGGATCTTGTCGTTGTCCATGGTTGCCTTACTGCCAGGATCGAACAAATCCTGTTGGACCGCGTGGTGGCTGCTACGTACGGTGGTCGCCCTGAATTCCTTCTAATGCCAGGGCCCATGTGGCGGGCATTAGCAGGGATGTCTCGCGAAGCCTGGACCTTAAAGTAATGGGATGGCCAGCGGTGAGTCGCGACATAACCACATCGTGCGTATGTGGGACATGCTTGACAGACGCGTTGGCGGTCGTTCTGTTCCATACTCTCCAAGGCCTCTCATGGGCTCTCATTGAAGAATGGAAACGGATATGACAGGGTGACCTCCGTAGACTTGGATGGAGCATGCGATCTATGTATCGGGCAGTAATAAACGCGCGTGGAAGACATACACGATAATTGAAGGTTTCAAAATCCAATGATTGTGCGATGTTTGGACGTGCAGGCAGGTCGCTTTGAGCGTCTGTTGTTCTGAGGACAATGTATTTGTTGTGAAGATCATGCAGTCATTAATATGACATAATTATTGACACTGATTGCTAATGTGCGACATCTGAACGCTCACATTAGGTTTAGTATAAATGACAAGTAGATGTTGCGTTATTGTACTGTGCTATCGTCTGTAGCATCTCGAAACTGATATTGTTTTTGTAGTTATTCTGTCCTGTGGCAGGTCATTTGTTTCAACTGTCTATTTCTTATTTGTCAAACTACGTATTTGTTATGTTCACTGTTACAAAATGTTGTAAATTTAGGACACATATGACCTAAGAAACGGTGTTTATTACAATATGAAATGTCAGAATGACATTAGCAGATAAAGAAAATGCACTCCAACCCAGGATCGAACCCTAGACCTTCTGCATGCTAACCCAGAACTCTGTCCACTGCACCAACTGTACAGCACAACCAATACATTTACATCTACATATATACTCCGCTAGCCACCAAGTGGTGTGTGGCGGAGGGCACAATTCGCACCAAAGTCCCCGCCCCTCACCCCCTCTATTCCACTCGCGGATCGCGCGAGGGAAAAACGGCTGTACGAACGCCTCAGTACGAGCTCTAATTCCCCTTATCTTTGAATGGTGATCATTGCGCGAGTTGATAGTTGGTGGTGGTAATAATATATGCTCTACATCCTCGGCGAAGATCATACAGTATTTCGGAATTTAGTGAGCAGCCCCTTCCGTTTAGCGCGCCGTCTACCTGCAAGTGTGTCCCAATTCAAACGTGCTATGAGATTTATGCTAACAGAGGTAGTTACTATACACGTGGTTACAGTGTTGGCAGATTGCCACTCTTTACGTCCTTTTTCTGCCGTATGTACTTGCTGGACGAAATTTAGTGACAGACATGTTTTTATCGCTGGAATGTGAGGACTCGCGCTGCGAAGCCCGAATGCGCGAATTTCGCTTCACCCTGCGCGCGCCCACACACACACACACACACACACACACACACACACACACACACACACACACACACACCCTTCTATCGGTCCTACCTATTAAGGACACTATATTTATGAACAGTACTCAAAAATCGGCCGAACAAGCGCCTTATAAGCCACTTCCTTTGTGGATGTGCTACATTAGATTATTTCTATGAATCTGTCTCTCATCTACCTTTCCTACTATTTGTTGTATGTGGTCAGTTCATTAAGGTCGCTCTGGATACTTAATCGTAGATGTTTCACAGTAGATATTGTTTCCAGCAGTCTGTCATCAATAGTCTAATTCTACATTAGTGGATTTCTTTTCCTCTGTATGCGCAATATGTTACATTAATTTACATTCGCGGTCAACTGCCAGGTCCTCGACAGTTCCACAATACTGTGCAGGCCATTTTGCAAAATGAGACTGTCTTCGGGCGGCGCTACTTTCTTATAGACAACCACATCACTTGCGAACAGTGTTAAAGAGCGTCCTACGCTTTTTGCTATATCTTTTATGTACATTGTAAACAGTATGATCCTATCGCTCTTCCTGGAGTAGTCCGGAAAATATGTTTAGATCTGTCGATTTTGTTGAGTTTCGTGTGCAGGCGAGTCGGTAATCCGGTCGCAGATCTGCTGCGATATTCGGTAAGCTCCACAGTGTTCTAAGGATTGTGAACGTCTTTTTATTGATCCACAAATTTTGGGAAGCTATAATGATATTTTTTTCAAATTGCGTTTCATTTCGAGGTGCAATGTGGCTTCTCTTGTACCTTTGCATGTCCTGAAACCAAATTGATCTTAGTCTTCACTTTTTTCTATCTACTCGTTTGGATATTACTCGGGTGAGCAGTTTGCAAGCGAGATCTGTCGAGACTAATCATCCAACAGTTTTTCACATTAACCACACGTGCCTTCCTCGGTCACCTCAATTTGTGAAACCTAACATAACGGTGCAGTTAAAGGTAGCCTCGGGCGCGCATTTAAATATGATTGACAAGCTACACTGACGGACAAAAAATCGCAACACCAAGAAGGAACTGTGCAACATAAACGAAACTTTGTAGGCATGTTTCAACACCTGGTAGATGAGGTCTATTAAAATTTCACATTAGTCGCGTAAGGGTGGGAGTGTAGCGCGACTATGGGGATTCAAATCGCGTTTGGGTTAAATAAACTCTTGAACGGTCTCGTGCGTTAGTTACCTTCGAAATTGGACGTGATATGTTAGTCAAGAATGCCTTTAAGGCGCCATTATTAACACCTCAGTTAGTTTGAACGATGTCGTGTAATAGGGGCACGTGACGCTGGACGTTCCTTCTGCGATACTGAAGAAAGACTTGACAGGTATGTAGCCACTGTATATGTTTGCTGACCGCAAAAAGACCGGGCGCTGGACAGCGACGTGCGCTACCGAAGCAGAAGACCACCGTGTTGGGGGTAGAGATCTGTCCGAGTATGGCTCTGGCGCATCGTACTCCACCTGCAGCAGGAATCTGAGCATCAGTCGGCACCACACTGACGCAACAAACTGTTACAAATCTGTTACTTCAAGGTGAGCTCCGAGCCAGACGCCCTGTAGGGTGGTTTCCACTCACGTCGAACGACAGCCATTTGCGGCTTCAGTAGTGTCAGGCGATAGTTCACTGGAGGACAGCGTAGAGGTGTTTTGTTTCTTTCTGACGAAAGCCGGTTCTGCTTCGGTGCCAGTGGTGTCTGTGTGTCGGTTAAGAAGCCTGCAACCAGCCAATCTGCATACTAGACACAATAGACCTACACGTAGAGTTAAGATCTGGGGTGCGATTTCGTACGACAGCAGGAGCACTCCGTGATCGTCCCACGCACCCTGACTGCAAATTTGTACGTCAGTCTGGTGATTCGACCTGTTATGCTGCCATTCATGAATAACATTCCAGGGCGCGATTTCCAACAGGATAGCGGTCGTTCAGATACCGCTGTTGTAACTGAGCCTGCTCCTCTGAGTGTCGACATGTTGTCTTGGCCTAATCGATTACTGGATCTGTCTTCAATTGACAGCTTACGGGACGATACCTCAAGCGTCATCACCAAACATTAAACAACTGCGGTATCAGCCACATCCGAAGTACCTGGGGGTCACTCTAGATAGGACATTATCCTTCAAAAGACACCTGGAAAAAGTATCCAATAAACTAAGCTCACGGTATAGCCTCATTCAGAGGCTCTGCAGCACTAACTGGGGAGCAGCAGCAGACACACTGCGAACCTCTGCACTCGCCTTAGTGTACTCTGCAGCCGAGTAATGTGCACCAACCAGCGTGGTTAACCAGCAAGCATGTAAACAAGGTGGACACCAAGCTCAACGCTGCTATGAGAACCATTACTGGTGCACAAAGACTACCCCACTATATTGGCTTCCAACACTTACTCATGTAGCTCCACCCTCCCTGGGATGACAGGAAGCTCTGATGAAGAAATACACAAAAATAATGAAAACCCCCTACTTCCTGTCCATGAAGATGTCCCAACTTTTGAAAGAATACGCCTCCGCTCCAGAAATCCCCCTTTAAGACTGGCGCAACAACTGTCAGCTGCCAACTTCAGCATGGATACTAAATGGCACGAGAGCTGAAGTGATAGTGCCTCCCCTGACAACCGTGAACTTATCGGTCCATCAGAGAAACCTAAGGGCTTTGAACTTCCACGACAGCTATGGAAAAGCCTAAACAGAATCCGAACAGGACATGAACTACACTCCTGGAAATGGAAAAAAGAACACATTGACACCGGTGTGTCAGACCCACCATACTTGCTCCGGACGCTGCGAGAGGGCTGTACAAGCAATGATCACACGCACGGCACAGCGGACACACCAGGAACCGCGGTGTTGGCCGTCGAATGGCGCTAGCTGCGCAGCATTTGTGCACCGCCGCCGTCAGTGTCAGCCAGTTTGCCGTGACATACGGAGCTCCATCGCAGTCTTTAACACTGGTAGCATGCCGCGACAGCGTGGACGTGAACCGTATGTGCAGTTGATGGACTTTGAGCGAGGGCGTATAGTGGGCATGCGGGAGGCCGGGTGGACGTACCGCCGAATTGCTCAACACGTGGGGCGTGAGGTCTCCACAGTACATCGATGTTGTCGCCAGTGGTCGGCGGAAGGTGCACGTGCCCGTCGACCTGGGACCGGACCGCAGCGACGCACGGATGCACGCCAAGACCGTAGGATCCTACGCAGTGCCGTAGGGGACCGCACCGCCACTTCCCAGCAAATTAGGGACACTGTTGCTCCTGGGGTATCGGCGAGGACCATTCGCAACCGTCTCCATGAAGCTGGGCTACGGTCCCGCACACCGTTAGGCCGTCTTCCGCTCGCGCCCCAACATCGTGCAGCCCGCCTCCAGTGGTGTCGCGACAGGCGTGAATGGAGGGACGAATGGAGACGTGTCGTCTTCAGCGATGAGAGTCGCTTCTGCCTTGGTGCCAATGATGGTCGTATGCGTGTTTGGCGCCGTGCAGGTGAGCGCCACAATCAGGACTGCATACGACCGAGGCACACAGGGCCAACACCCGGCATCATGGTGTGGGGAGCGATCTCCTACACTGGCCGTACACCACTGGTGATCGTCGAGGGGACACTGAATGGTGCACGGTACATCCAAACCGTCATCGAGCCCATCGTTCTACCATTCCTAGACCGGCAAGGGAACTTGCTGTTCCAACAGGACAATGCACGTCCGCATGTATCCCGTGCCACCCAACGTGCTCTAGAAGGTGTAAGTCAACTACCCTGGCCAGCAAGATCTCCGGATCTGTCCCCCATTGAGCATGTTTGGGACTGGATGAAGCGTCGTCTCACGCGGTCTGCATGTCCAGCACGAACGCTGGTCCAACTGAGGCGCCAGGTGGAAATGGCATGGCAAGCCGTTCCACAGGACTACATCCAGCATCTCTACGATCGTCTCCATGGGAGAATAGCAGCCTGCATTGCTGCGAAAGGTGGATATACACTGTACTAGTGCCGACATTGTGCATGCTCTGTTGCCTGTGTCTATGTGCCTGTGGTTCTGTCAGTGTGATCATGTGATGTATCTGACCCCAGGAATGTGTCAATAAAGTTTCCCCTTCCTGGGACAATGAATTCACGGTGTTCTTATTTCAATTTCCAGGAGTGTATGTGCACACAATCTACACAAGTGGGGAAAGCTTCCTAAGCCCTAGCTGTGACTCTGGGGCACCTAATCAAACAGTACAGCACATCGCCCAGGACTGTGAATTAAGAGCCTAGCAGGGTAGTAGGGCTGACTTCTTCAACAGCACACCGCCCTGCCTCGAATGGATCGCCAATTTGGACGTCAGCAAAATATCTGCTGTGATGTTAGTTTTTATTGTGTTTATGTATTATATTTTATCTGAATATGTATCCGTCACTTACGTATTTTATAGTGTATTTTATCATGTAATTTCATAATGTAATAAGTGTAAACCATGTGTGTAGCGCCATACGCTAAATAAATATAGCATTGGACATCCCTGTATTGACCGACCAAGTGCAACAGGCATCGAACCCGATACCACAAACTGACATCCGGCACCTGAACAACACGACGCGTGCACGTTTGCATGCAGACATTCAACAATCTGACAAACTGCCTATTGGTTTCTGTCTCGGGTTCTTCGGCCGACGTTCGTCTGGTGATTTTGTCGGCCGGAGTGGGCGTGCGGTTCTAGGCGCTACAGTCTGGAGCCGAGCGGCCGCTACGGTCGCAGGTTCGATTCCTGCCTCGGGCATGGATGTGTGTGATGTCCTTAGGTTAGTTAGGTTTAATTAGTTCTAAGTTCTAGGCGACTGATGACCTCAGAAGTTAAGTCGCATAGTGGTTCAAATGGCTCTGAGCACTATGGGACTCAACATCTTAGGTCATAAGTCCCCTAGAACTTAGAACTACTTAAACCTAACTAACCTAAGGACATCACATACACCCATGCCCGAGGCAGGATTCGAACCTGCGACCGTAGCAGTCCCGCGGTTCCGGACTGCAGCGCTACAACCGCTAGACCACTGCGGCCGGCAGTCGCATAGTGCCCAGAGCCATTTGAACCATCTGGTGATTTTACTGACGTTTCGCACGAGTGTCTGGCATTGTCAAAGCCTGACCCCCCATTGCCGGTGGTGAACTGGGTGAAGCTTAGACAATGCCAGACACTCGTCCTGGCGAAACGTCAGTAAAATCAGGAGATGAACGTCGGCCGAAGAACCCGAGACAGAAGCCAATAGGCAGTTTGTCAACAAGTGGCCACGGAAGCCTTGATGATGATGATGATGATGAGGTCCCATACTCCAAGGAGCGTAGGGGACGATGCGGGAGACCCGCACCGCCGTACTAGGCAAGGTCCTAGTGGAGGTGGTTTGCCATTGCCTTCCTCCGACCGTAATGGGGATGAATGATGATGATGAAGACGACACAACAACACCCAGTCATCTCGAGGCAGGAAAAATCCCTGACCCCGCCGGGAATCGAACCTGGGACCCCGTGCGCGGGAAGCGAGAACGTTACCGCAAGATCACGAGCTGCGAACACGGAAGCCTTATCAATTTAGTATTCAACACTCTAAGACAGTTTATTAACGTACTAGCATTTCACTTCTGCAATGGCTTACTTATCTCGCGCTTCCATTAACCTGTGATCTTGCAGCGTTAATCACTTAAATAAGGTATCTAGACAAATGTATTCCCGAGATTTCGTTACGCTGCATTAATTACTTTATGGTGTTGCTATTTTTTTCCGTCAGTGTGTATATGCTGGTGTGCAGATTCTACCCCTCGCTTCTGGAGGCAAGCCGAAGTGCCGCCGGTGGAGCGCGGCAGCCATGTCTCTACTGTGAGATCGGCGCGGCGCCCCTATTGTGGCTGGCAATGGGTTTGTGTTTGGGTAGGGTTGCGGTGGCTTTCTGGTGCGGTGAAGTCAGAAGAACTCTCTTTGTTCGCGGGGCACGACGGCCGCTGCTCGAGTTCCCCGGCACCGGCATTAATTGTGCGGGAAGCCGCACACGCCGCTTTTGTCCGAGACCGAGCGACCTGCGTTCACGCGATGCTTAGCGAAGCCCGGGGCAGCATTCCGGGTCTCTGGACCGCGGGACACAATGCAGTCAGCTGCTGGCGAGCGCCTGGGAAGCTTCCCGAGGCAGCGCGGCGCTGGCGCCAGCCGCAAAGTAGCTTTTCTCCGCGTGCATTGTGAGGGAAGATTTCCCGAGCTGGCGGCAGCTCGTGCGGTGCAGTAGCCGAAGCCGCAGTTCAGCGCTTAAATAATGTGAAGTAGGCAACTGCTGTCGAGGAAGAGAGAGTATCTGAGGAAGTGGTAATGTATGCGTAGAGCCGTGCACTGTGTAATTGCCTTTATCACAACTAACTACAAATGATATTAAAGGGCTTTGTAGCGTGTGGCCGTCATTTCTTTGACAGCGGTTTTTGTTTTTTACGACTTCGGACGCAGTGGTCAGGAGAAATGGGCTGCAGGGTGGTGGAGCAACTGTTGTCGTAGGAAATCTGGACGGGAGCAGAAATGATTAGCGAACAAGTTAACGCACTGAACACAAGACTTACTCAACTTGTAAGCGAAAGAAGACTCCTTCGTAATTTTGGAGAAGAAGTGGAGTCCAGCTATCATTACCAACAAGGACGAGGCTCTCCAAATTACGCACGAACTATGGTGTCGGGACTGCAAGTGCGAGTGTGGAGGCGGGCTGCGCCCTCCCGCCCTGTGTTGCGGCGGCAGAGGCCGCTCGTAGTGCCGAGCCGCAGCAGGCGTGGGTCAGCGGGCGCGCACCATTGGGTCCGCAGATGCCGCACGGTCACTTGCAATTCTGTTGCCAACCATGTGACGCCCATCGGGTCGTATCGATACATGATACCACAATTTCCACATCTCCTTCCAGGCGTTTACAAACAACGTTACAACAGGACGCCATCACGTCCCCTGTTCAGTGGTTGTGTACAGACCAAAGAAGTGCCCCCTTCCATGGCCCAGCTGTTTCATTCAGTGACATATCATCTTTCAGTAGTCTTTGTTTTGATGCATAACGAATGCTGTGTGCTGAGCTTTTTACCTCAAAATAAAAAAATTGTGACTTGTTTTAGGCATTGACTCTGATATACGAGGGTCACTCCAAAAGAAATGCATACCATTTTTTTTTTTAAATCCATCCTTTATTCTACATGTTTGAAATTTTTACAGTGTGTAGATACATCCTTTAGGAACAATATTTTCATTGCTCTACATAATTTCCATCCCTCTCAACTGCCTTACGCAGCGCCTGTATACCCGCACGGTAAAATTCTGGACCAATCTGTTGGAGCCACTGTTTGGCAGCGTGCACAAGAAAGTCATCATCTTCAAACGTTGTTCCGCGAAGAGAGTCTTTCAGTTTGTCGAAGACATGATAGTCACATGGAGCCAGATCAGGACTGTAAGGCGGGTGTTTGTGTTGTCCATCCGAGTTTTGTGATCGCTTCCATGGTTTTTTGACTGACATGTGGCCGTGCATTGCTGTGCAACAGCAAAACATCCTGCTTTTGCCGATGTGGTCGAACACGACTCAGTCGAGTTTGAAGTTTCTTCAGCGTCGTCACATATGCATCAGAATTTATGGTGGTTCCACTTGGCATGATGTCCACAAGCAAGAGTCCTTCGGAATCTAAAAACACCGTAGCTGTAACTTATCCAGCAGAAGGTGTGGTTTTGAATTTTTTTTTCCTTGGGTGAATTTGCATGATGCCACTCCATTGATTGGCTTTTCGTCTCTGGTGAAAAATGATGCAGCCATGTTTCATCACGTGTCACAATTCTTCCAAGAAATTCATCTCCACCATTCTCGTACTGTTCCAAAAGTTCGCTGCATACCGTTTTTCTTGTTTCTTTGTGAGCCACTGTCAACATCCTGGGAACCCACCTGGCACAAACCATTTTTAACGCCAACACTTTCAGTATTCTGCAAACACTTCCTTCCCCTATCCCACCGTATCGTGCCAATTCGTTCACTGTGATGCGTCTGTCAGCAGTCACCAATTCGTTAGCTCTCTGCACATTGTCTGGAGTGTGTGCAGTACGAGGCCTGCCGCTGAGAGGACAATCCTCGACATTGCCGTACCCGCTTTCATCACGTAACCTGCTTACCCACCGACTAACTGTACTGCGATCGACAGCAGCATCTCCATACACCTTTTTCAACCTCTTGAGGATGTTTCCCACTGTCTCGTTTTCACAGCACAGGAATTCTATGACAGCACGTTGCTTCTGACGAACGTCAAGTGTAGCAGCCATGTTGAAGACATGCTGTGACGGCGCCACTCACGGGAACAGGTTGACCTAAGTTTGAAAAGAAGCGGGAAGGATGTATCTACACACCGTAAAACTTTCACACATGCAGAATGAAAACTGTATTTTTACAAAAATAGTGTGCATTTCTTTTGGAGTGACACTCGTATAACTTTAAAAGCGTAACCCTGTCGCAATGTGCATAATCCACTCAAAATTAAGGTACATAAAATAATCTCATGGTCAGTAATGTATTGCTGACTGGTTGCTCTTTGGTGTATGCATGTATTAAGTATTATCTCTGCCCAGCGTCATCCAGTCTAAAAAAATATTGTAAGCACCTGAATCTTAAGAAACTGTTAACCTCATATTGCGTTGTCCTCAATACGTTGCATTAATGCTTTGTAGATGCTCGAAAATGGCACAAATGCTGAAATTGCAGAAGTAAAATAAAAGCTGTAAGAGCTGAAAGCAAACATGAGGTCACTTAAAAAATTTATAAAAGCTGTGAAATCCATGTTACAAGAAAGTAATCCGATAGGGCATTATCGAAAAGAGTTCGCTACATCGCTATCAACCAGTCAGAATGAAACCGTGTAAGAGGTGCTGTGAAGCATGTTGTGGGTTCGACCCACCTAGGTAACTTAAGTAAAGCAGTTGATAAGCAGTTCTGTGCCTTTGTAAATCCGTTTTACTATTTTTCGTCCCTTCTGGTGCCTAGCTTCCCTATAATGATGAACTCGCTTTCTGTTGTGGGAGCGTTGTGTGGTAAACCTTGTAGGTGTTGCTGGAAAACAGCAACTTAGATCTCCTTACGGAGTTTCACCCTCTCTGTGCTCATCCTCGATGGCGCTGACGATCATCATCATCAACAACAACAACAACAACAACAACAGCAGCACGACATTACCATCTACACGCACTCAGCACAGTAACATACTTTCAAGCTACACAGTATGCGTAATCTGTCGAAGTGACTCCAACAGGAAATGTTTTTACTAGACCGTGAGCCATGCGAATAAATACACTACTGGCCATTAAAATTGCTACACCACGAAGATGACGTGCTACAGACGCGAAATTTAACCGACGGGAAGAAGATGCTGTGATATGCAAATGATAAGCTTTTCATATCATTCACACAAGGTTGGCGACGGTGGCGACACCTACAAGGTGCTCACATGAGGAAAGTTTCCAACCGATTTCTCATACACAAACAGCAGTTGACCGGCGTTGCCTGGTGAAACGTTGTTGTAATGCCTCGTGTAAGGAGGAGAAATGCGTGCCATCACGTTTCCGACTTTGATAAATGTCAGATTGTAGCCTATCGCGATTGCAGTTTATCGTATCGCGACATTGCTGCTCGCGTTGGTCGACATCCAATGACTGTTAGCAGAATATGGAATCGGTGGTTTCAGGAAGGTAATACGGAACGCCGTGCTGGATCCCAACGGCCTCGTACCACTAGCAGTCGAGATGAAAGGCATCTTATCCGCATGGCTGTAACGGATCGTGCAACCACGTCTCGATCCCTGAGTCAACAGATGGGGACGTTTGCAAGACGACAAACATCTGCACGAACAGTTCGACGACGTTTGCAGCAGCATGGACTATCAGCTCGGAGACAATAGCTGCGGTTACCCTAGACGCTGCATCACAGACAGGAGCGCCTGCGATGGTGTACTCAGCGACGAACCTGGGTGCACGAATGGCAGAACGGCATTTTTTCGGATGAATCCAAGTTCTGTTTACAGCATCATGATGGTCGCATCCGTGTTTGGCGACATCGCGGTGAACGAACGCACATTGGAAGCGTGTATTCGTCATCGCCATACTGGCGTATCACCCGGCGTGATGGTATGGGGTGCCATTGGTTACACGTCTAGGTCACCTCTTGTTCGCATTGACGGCACTTTGCACAGTGGACGTTACATTTCAGATGTGTTACGACCCGTGGCACTACCCTTCATTCGATCCCTGCGAAACCGTACATTTCAGCAGGATAATGCACGGCCGCATGTTGCAATTCCTGTACGGGCCTTTCTGGATACAGAAATTGTTCGACTGCTGCCCTGGCCAGCACATTCTCCAGATCTCTCACCAATTTAAAACGTCTGGTCAATAGTGGCCGAGTAACTGGTTCTTCACAATACGCCAGTCACTACTCTTGATGAACTCTGGTATCGTGTTGAAGCTGCATGGGCAGCTGTAGCTGTACACGCCATCCAAGCTCTGTTTGACTGAATGCCCAGGCGTATCAAGGCCGTTATTACGGCCAGAGATGGTTGTTCTGGGTATTGATTTCTCAGGATCTATGCACGCAAATTGCGTGAAAATGTAATCACATGTCAGTTCTACGAGGTGCATTCAAGTTCTAAGGCCTCCGATTTTTTTTCTAATTAGGTACTCACCCGAAATCGATGAAACTGGCGTTACTTCTCGACGTAATCGCCTTGCAGACGTACACATTTTTCACAACGCTGACGCCATGATTCCATGGCAGCGGCGAAGGCTTCTTTAGGAGTCTGTTTTGTCCACTGGAAAATCGCTGAGGCAATAGCAGCACGGCTGGTGAATGTGCGGCCACGGAGAGTGTCTTTAATTGTTGGAAAAAGCCAAAAGTCGCTAGGAGCCAGGTCAGGTGAGTAGGGAGCATGAGGAATCACTTCAAAGTTGTTATCACGAAGAAACTGTTGCGTAACGTTAACTCGATGTGTGGGTGCATTGTCTTGGTGAAACAGCACACGCGCAGCCCTTCCCGGACGTTTTTGTTGCAGTGCAGGAAGGAATTTGTTCTTTAAAACATTTTCGTAGGATGCATCTGTTACCGTAGTGCCCTTTGGAATGCAATGGGTAAGGATTACGCCCTCGCTGTCCCAGAACATGGACACCATCATTTTTTCAGCACTGGTGGTTACCCGAAATTTTTTTGTTGGCGGTGAATCTGTGTGCTTCCATTGAGCTGACTGGCGCTTTGTTCTGGATTGAAAAATGGCATCCACGTCTCATCCATTGTCACAACCGACGAAAAGAAAGTCCCATTCATGCTGTCGTTGCGCGTCAACATTGCTTGGCAACATGCCACACGGGTAGCCATGTGGTCGTCTGTCAGCATTCGCGGCACCCACCTGGATGACACTTTTCGCATTTTCAGGTCGTCATGCAGGATTGTGTGCGCAGAAGCCACAGAAATGCCAACTCTGGAGGCGATCTGTTCAACAGTCATTCGGCGATCCCCCAAAACAATTCTCTCCACTTTCTCGATCATCTCGTGAGACCGGCTTGTGCGAGCCCGAGGTTGTTTCGGTTTGTTGTCACACGATGTTCTGCCTTCATTAAACTGTCGCACCCACGAACGCACTTTCGACACATCCATAACTCCATCAGCACATGTCTCCTTCAACTGTCGATGAATTTCAATTGGTTTCACACCACGCAAATTCAGAAAACGAATGATTGCACGCTGTTCAAGTAAGGAAAACGTCGCCATTTTAAGTATTTAAAACAGTTCTCATTCTCGCCGCTGGCGGTAAAATTCCATCTGCCTTACAGTGCTGCCATCTCTGGGACGTATTGACAGTGAACGCGGCCTCATTTTAAAACAATGCGCATGTTTCTATCTCTTTCCAGTCTGGAGAAAAAAAAATCGGAGGCCTTAGAACTTGAATGCACCTCGTAGTATAATATATTTGTCCAATGAATACCCGTGTATCATCTGCATTTCTTGTTGGTGTAGCAATTTTAATGGCCAGTAGTGTAAATTCAAAAATATTTTATAATGCTCTCTCTGTCGGTCAGCCGCAAACTTGCACAATGCGCTTCCTCTTGGCCAGGAGCAAACGTCGAACAGCAGAAAGATGCCACCCATGGCTACAGGGACAACGGGTTACGTCATAATGACGTCAGGGAGTGGTGCGGAATTCAGTTAGCACGTGGCGCAGCCCTGCTACCGCAGACTTCGCTGGCGCCTGTGATACGCGGTCGCTTGCACAACCAACGCGCCCGCCGGAACGTAAACTGATTAGTGTAAACCGCTGCGGTCGCCCTGCATCGAGCTACCTGTTCTGATGCACACCTGGAAATGTGCCCGCTAGCCCCGTCCTAACTGTTGGTTAAGGGAAACGACACTGCTTTATCCCTGGAAGTCTTCTCGAAAGCGTTCGAGGTCCAGTTGAATTATAGAATGCACAGAACCAAATCATGGAAAAAGAAAAGTTATATGGAGCAGGAACAGTGATCAAAAATCAGTACATCTACATGACTGCAATGCAATTCATAATTAAGTGCCTGGCAGAGGATTCATCGAACTATCTGCAAGCTGTTTCCACTCTAGAACAGCCCGCGGGAAAAACTAACTCGAAGATCTTCATTATCGTAGAATATTAGCTCTCTCCATTACCTTGTCTCTGGGGGTACACTAGCGAACCCACGTGTCGTATAAAGTCACACGACGACGCCAGAATTATTACGGATTATCCTTCAGCGTTTTGGTACAAGATTCTGAAAGATTTTTCAGAGAAAAAAAAAAAGGAAAGAAAGAAGAAAAAGGCAATCAGCCCCGTTTTCACATACAACAGTTGATTGAAGAAAACACGCATTTGCTCATATGAGACGTGTGCACCATCTCAACAATCTTATGATGCTTCATGAGACAGTCTTTTATCACGATACCAGTAATGTAGATTTTTTCGTAAGGAAAAAACCCGAGTTTGGCATCAGGGACGTACGAAATCCGTTTTCCCAGTAGTAAACGACTCTTAATGACTGTACTGCCTCCCTGCTAAGTTCTCTCGAAACATTTTGTACCTGAAGCGCAGTTCACATTTTTGAAGCTGAAAATGTATTACCAATGCAGAACATTCTGTGTTCATCCATTTCTACAAGAAATGCGACATAGGTCACCGGATATTGGTGCAAGCAAAGTACTGTGCTTTGCTTCTGTTTGACTGTAAACCTTACTGACATGACAAGCGCAGAAATTGTAGAGGCGGCAGCTGAAACAATCCAAGCCGTCGTTATTTTTATGATTCTCCTCACGTCGTCCTTCACTCAGAAATGAATATAGCTCATGCATACTACTATACTTCCTTACCACACAGGTGAGGTTGCTTTTGATTCTGATGAACATGTTATTTCCAACAATTTATTCTCAAATAGTAAATATTTCCAACAATTTGTTCTCAAATAGTAAATACTTTGAAGGATTCTTCAAATTTTAACCTCTTTGCTGTGTGTGGTTATCATATAGTGTCGAAGTCCTTTTGGGACTGTAGGAAGACCTGCTCAGTGTGTTCACTTGTATTTGTGATGCACACTATTTCTTACATACAGAACTAACTGAGAGTCGGGGATGTTCGTTCTCGCGTGTGAACTTTTGCAAGGACGCTCAAAATGCAAACGTGCTGATACATTCCGAGCAACTTGAGCTCTTTTGTAATGTTTTTCTCGCCGGCGGTTGGGGCAAGTGCCTTCTGCATTCCGGTGCAGGTAAACCCGATCAGGTAGCGAAGGCCGCAGCAGAGATAATCGTGGGCTGAAACAGCTGCCTGCTGAGTCACGGAGCGGTACCTCAGCATTACGCTCGCCGTAACGGCACATTAGCATCAGCACGCCGGATTTGTGCCAGGGTCTCCTCGTCGAATAAATTGCTGGCGCCTCGCTATCGTCATCGCAATTCTCGAGCCAGCTGATTACTTCAAACTGTTCCAAAAACGAACGAAATGAATTTATTGCTCCGAGGAAAGAGCTGTTCATTGTTCTCGGCGAGTGGATTTCTCACGGTAGGGCAGCGCCCTTGACCTATTGCAAAACTCTCCGATTTTCCAAGAGCTTTCAAGCACGTTGTGATCCATTTTTTTCCCCATATTGCGTAGCTAATACTAGATTGTTGTGAAGATATTTGCGACTAGTTTTGGTATGTACCGGGTGGTTATAATTAAACTGACGATGTTCCGAGTGGTCTTGTGCGGGCTGTATAGTTTGCAAAATGCTGAAACATCGTAGGTGTGTTCATTAATCGGAGTGGTCGCGGAGTACGCCGAAAAAATAATAGTTCCACCTTCTGCCACCAGTTGAAATTACGGCGCTGTAAGCAGTCAGAATAGGGTGTGTGTGCAAGAAAAGGGGAGGAACGATCAAACGCATGGTAACAGTGGTTCTTACACTTTTATACATTCTGAATCTGGTAGGGATAGCGGTGGAAAAATGCGCTGCAAAATCTTTTGAATTGTTGACCAGCGGGTAGAGAGAATTCTCATGACACAACTCGAGCACTGGTTGCAGCTTTCGAGGCATGTCATGCACGGTTGGGTGTAGCTACAGACACTTCATAGGCAACTGCCGTGGGAATGGGCTGTCTCCCTCTCCTTGCTGCGCCACGTGATACAACTGTTTTGTAAAATTTATTCATCATATTCTTTAGACCAGGGCTGCCCAAGCTGTGGTCCGCGGACCCCTTAAGGTGTCCGCCGGCTCTTTCTAGGGGGTCCGCGGCCACCTTTCACCAAATCTTGTAAAATAATGAGTCAAATTACTGAATAAAAATGTGAAAATCAAATTCATCACTATTTTTTTCGTGTGAAAAACATGTGTACTTTTACTTCAGGTCGCATCCCCAAGCAGCCTTTGCGGTTCCTAAGTGAGAACGCATACACAGTTTAGTGCCGGAGAATGCGGCTTCTCTGATCGACTGTTTTGCAACAACACGGGGGTCGTTTGTGCGCCGGCTCGCACTACCTATTTCATAAGTCGATTTTTGACCAGTTTATTACTTCTAACATGAATCGGTGGCTGAAGTCAGGATCATTGAAGAAGGGTGCAGTTTCTCCAGCGCCTTCACAAGGGAAGTTTCCAGTTGAAATGAATGAGGAGGGAGGACGATCAAAGGAAGTCTTTACATACATTTGAACATTTTTCTTCGGATTTCACGAAAACACACACACACACACACACACACACACGCACACACACACACACACACACACACACACACACACCTGTTACGAAATATGCATGCTCCTTACATAACAGTAGCCAAATAGTGGAAGTGAACAGACCATAAGCGACAGCTTGTCAACAGCGAACAGTTTGGACGTGACGTTGATTGCTCTTGGAGGAAGACAGGTCCATCGTGTGAAATTTCAATTACCAAGTAATTTTAATCAAGATATAGTGTGTTCAACAAAGGGAGTAAATCCACTAGTAAGTCTCTGGATACAGTGAGAATTCCAATTGGATCGTTAATTTCAAGTTGTTTTCATTCATCTCCAAACAAAAGACTATTGATACTCCGGAGGAGGGGGGGTGGTAGGGGGGGGGGTAGGGGGGGGGGTCGGTCATTGGGAACATGGCACCTGCATTAAGAAGCTTTCAGTTCCCATGGGTTTCGCTCTGAAATTTGGAGTTACTGTGCTCTTGACTGACTAGGGGTCCGGCATGGATTTTCGACTGAAGAAGGGGTCCGCCAGCTGAAAAGGTTGGGATGCCCTGCTTTCGACCATTTATTGACATGAGGCTTTTGCGCGCTGTTTCTGTCGGCGATATTCCCGCAGTGCAGCGCTGCTATAATTGCTGTTCTGATAAAACAACTTTCCCAGTAGTGCACAGTGTTTCTTCTCAATAGCCATTGCAGCATTATTAACCCTTTACAGCGACAGTTACTTCACAAAGGAAATTAACAAGCGTCGCCAACATACTGATGTGAAAACAGGAAACATGTCACATTTGTGTGATTACAGCGGCATATTTCACCAAGTGGCAGAAAGTGGAACTATTATTTCTTTCAGCATACTGCGCAAGCGCACCGATTAATGAACGTACCTACGATGTTTGAGCGTCCTGTGATTATACAGCCCACACTACAGCACTCGGTGACATAGTCACCTTAATTTTAACATCCAGTAAAATAGTTCTCTGTAAATGCATCGTTTCGAGAGTTGTACCGTTGAGCTGTAGGTTCCCCTTATAACTGAGTGCTTTAATTAGTTGATAGTTTGGAGGAAGGCAACGGCTTAGCTCTTCTAGTAGGACCATACCAAGTAAAACATATGTTGTTCAAAAATGGTTCAAATGGTTCTGAGCACTATGGGACTTAACGTCTGAGGTCATCAGTCCCCTAGAACTTCAACTACTTAAACCTAACTAACCTATGGACATCACACACATCCATGCCCGAGGCAGGATTCGAACCTGCGACCGTAGCAGTCGTGCGGTTCCGGACTGAAGCGCCTAGAAGCGCTCAGCCACCGCTGCCGGCCGCATATGTTGTCCGAAACAATTTTCGGATTGATGACTACATTAATTTAACATACATAGTAGCATGTTTACCTTTTTTTTAGTGCAGCAAATACTTTACATGTAAATTGTTAGAGAAAATACGTGACGTTTGTTATTTGCGGAAACATCCTTATAGAATCGAAATTGGGAACAATGGGGACAGGTTAAAACATGAAGACAGCATTCAGGAAACGCCGTGCTTGTAATGAACTTGCGTTGCTGTCGACAAGACATCACCTCAGTGTGGTTCGTAATCACCGACGTACGGCGCTCGTCTCCACTTCGGGAGGACGACGGTTATATCCTCCTCGGGCTATCTAGATTTAGATTTTACTTGGCTTCACTAAATCGCATAAACGTCATTTTTTTCCTTTAAAAATGTCGAATCTGCAACTTCCTGGCAGCTTAAAACTGTGTGCCTGACCTAGACTCGAACTCGGGACCTTTGCCTTTCGCGGGCAAGTGCTCTACCATCTGAGCTACCCAAGGACGACTCACGCCCCGTCCTCACAGCTTTACTTCCGCCAGTACCTCGTCTCCTACCTTCCAAACTTCACAGAAGCTCTCCTGTGATGGTTAGGTTAGGTTAGGTTCGCAGGAGAGCGTCTGTAAAGTTCGAAAGGTAGCAGACGAGGTACTGGCGGAAGTAAAGCTGTGAGGAAGGACCGTTAGTCGTGCTTGGGTAGCTCAGTTGGTAGAGCATTTGCCCGCAAAAGGCAAAGGTCCCGAGTTCGACTCACGCCCCGTCCTCACAGTTTTAATGTGCCAGGAAGTTTCATATCAGCAGACACTCCGCTGCAGACTGAAAATCTCATTCTGGAAACGTCGAATCTGGTTTCCTTCCCCACTCTTCCCCTACCCGATTGTGTACTGCAATAACCTTGTCGTCAACTGGTTGCCCTTAATGTTCGTTTCTTTTACTTTATAGCCAGGCGATGCGCTCCTGAGACGATCAGCCGCTCATCCGTGCTGGTAGGCGCTCAGTTCACTGCAGGCTCACAAGTGGTGCTACGCCAGCCGTAATTATGTCGCTGAACAGCTGACCACTTCACGCAGTTACTGGCTCCGTCATTGCAAGAATTCTCTTGCAAGAGGACCACCAGAGAGCAGTCTCAGACATTTTGCAGACGGACCCGTCCCGAGTACTTTGCTAGCGGACTTTCGTACGACAGACCATAGTTTCCGGAAAATGGATTTTGACGTTTCATGCGTATCTCCTACAGCCGTAACGTTCGTCCTGTTTTCGGCCAATTGAGCATGGCGCAGCGGCTAAGATTCGTGGCTAGAATGTTGGTCGTACTGATATTCCATCTGTAGTGGTCACTTTCAGAGACAGGTTAAAATTTTCATGAAAAAATTCAAAAGTGCTCCCGACTTGCTAGAGAAATCGTTTCGAAGGAGGATTTTATAGAAACAACAACGTCATGTTTAATTTTGCCTCAAATTAATGCACCAGCTTTCAGAAGAATGTTCAAGTACGCATGGTTTGCACCAAAATTAATCTAAGAAAGAACGGTCTTTTTGAATTTAAACGAACTGCATTTCTCCGAAATTTGCTTCTAAAAAATCTGTTGCCGGCATGGCACTAGTTTTCACTAAACGGGCGTGGTGCTCTGCAAATTTGTGTTTCGGTTGTTTCTAGGACAGGTAAAATCCAGGATTCTATTCTAGCACACAGAGGCGTTGAGCACTACGCACATTTAATGAAAGCTACTGCCTTGCAAGCGATAGCGATTAAGGCAATTCTGTAGTCTATTCTGTAACAAACGGAATACGTATTTAGAGAGAATTTGCTGTAATAACTGATTTATTAAAGTAATTACTAAGGCGAAAATGAATTGCTCTGAACAGTTTTGCATGACGTATACTACTTGACGATATTCTGTACAATGAAATTGAAAAACGGGGTGCATAGGCAGGATTTGAACCCCAACTGCCAGCGTGGTACCCACGAACCTCAGTCACTGTGTGGGGCGGCAGGTGGAGTAATGTTTGTTATTAATGAAATGTAGAATGTAATGTAGAAAAGATGCATTTCCCGGCCGATTACCATATGTGGGGCGGCGGGTGGTATAATGTTATATATAAAATGTTCCTATTATTTATTTAGTGCTGTTGTTGTTGTTTGCCGTTGTCAACACTGGCTCTCTAACTACAATACTGGCAACCAGAAAGTGATTAGCAAAACGTGAAGCCTGTAATTAGAATTCCTAGTGCCCACTTCATCTGAGAAATACACTTATAGCTACAGCTTATAGCTCTGAGGAATTAGATTGTCTGGGATTCATAATCAAAAACCATTCTCTCTAAAAATGTTCACTATATTCTGAAAGTCATAGACCAAAAAAAGAATCCACACAATCCAACTACCAGAGCAGTTCAGAGTCTAATGCGCTGATGCAACTATAAATGTCCAAATTAAATGTTTAAGTGAATGCTCGCCATAATTTGATGATAATGTTCATCAAATGGTAGAATATCTGTCCTGCGGCGGCACGTGAAAATACGACATATGCAAACTAAAGCTAGATCATTAACGTCATCCCAGAATTAACACTTCACTCGAAAACGATTTCATGGTTACGCGCATCCCGAGTAACTTTTTACGGCATCCGAGGCTGTTTATAGCAATGATACCGACGCGACGCGACGCGACTCCCGGCACAGATCGTGCGCTTATCAGCGTCTGGAGAGAACTGGGGCCTTTTTTTCTTTTTTTTTATTTATTTATTTTTTTTTATTTATTTTTTTTTTTTTTCGCGCAGCGTTCTTATATATAAAGCCGCGGTGCGGACGGATAAGGGAACGCCTGATCAAATCGGCTCTCCCGACTAGCCGCTGTGCTAGTAATGCACCACTTTAAGTTATTGAATAAATCATTGCTTCCTTTGCTGAAGGCCGATGAAGCTCTCAATTTAAATGTGCAATCAGCACACAGGTAAGTAATCATAATAAAAGTCTGACGTGGCTAAGTCAAATATTTTGGGCGAGAGAATTAATTTAATTACACTACACGCAGTAGACGAGCTCTGAACTTGCCCTTTGGAGATACGCTATCGCTATAGTTTTATAGTTATTCAAATGAAACTTCTCACATCTTTATGATTATAGCGGATCTCCGTTCTACTTAAATTTAAACATCCTAGCTTTATTTATTCGCCTACTTAATCTATCTTGCTTCCTTAATTTTTAAGACAAAAACCAGAAAATCAAGAATTTCAACTAAAATTTTAATTTGTGAGATTCAGAATACTGTTTCTACTAAATTATTTTGCAAAAGGAATCTAAATATAAAGTTTCTAGCTCTTTTCTGTTGCGCCAATGATTTTTGCAGAAAAACGTTCAAATTTCGAAAATGGTTAAAGTTATTGAACTGATATTCAACACATATTGATTTAGTATTACTCCTGACATGCTAGAAACGTTTCAGATTATTTACTTGATTTTTAAAGTATTGCACAACATTTATGACGTCAGACCTAGTTACAGCGGACTGGCTGGCACACAATGGAAAGACTGATGTGAATTTTATACGGCGTGAGTAGGCTGCTTCCCTACAACTGCGCTGCTCTCGCTTCCCCGAAACTTAACGAATGTTATAGGTATAAGGAAATACATAAGGAACTTAAACGTCGTTTTCTCGGAAATTAGGGGCCGCCGCACGGAAAGCCGCTAGCCAAGTACTCACGACAGGTCCATCTGCAATATACTTAAGCTTCATCGTAATCCGTGGTTAACGTGTCTGATACTCCCCTTGTTAGTCGGAAAACGAGGCTACTGTAGTCGCGCTGTGATGTCCTGATTAACCTCGTCTGCTTATAAATGACGTGAACCTTTGAACGAGAATATATTTCAATATCCTTCGCTGTAAAAAAAGGAGGAGAAGAAAAAAAAGATGGCTAGCAGGCTCAGAGGATGGCGCAGTGCCTAGTCATCCTCTGCCGTGTGGGGGCATCAAGGGGTGAGTCAGCACACCGCTGTCCCAGTGGCCGCCGTCGTTCCAGACAGAGCAGCCGCTCGCTACTCGTTGTTCGTGTAGCTCCTCAATTGGCATCACGAAGCTGTGTGCATCTTAATCCAGTCTGCTGACCAAACGAGAACCTCAGGCAGTATCCGGACTCGAACCCGCGTAATTGCGCCTCTGCATGGCAGTCAGACACACTGACCACTTTTTTCCCCTTGTGTTTTTCTATCTGCTCCTTTGTCGTTTCTCTTCTGAAGCTCTGGGTGGCCGTCGCGTGTCATCTGTCTGATTCCAACGGCGAAACTACTTGACGATATTCTGTGCAATGAAATTGAAAAACAGTGTGGATAGGCAGTTTTTTAGGCTCCCGTGCGTCAGTCGCCACAAACGGAACTGTTGTACAATCACTTTGTCTGTGTGTCAGTCTGACTGTTAAAAACCCCCCTTTTTTTTCAGAAACTGGTAGACATAACAAGTTGAAAATTACGTCACATACTGTGGCGTTCTACGGATCGGAGCGTGGAATGTCAGATCACTTAATCGGGCAGGTAGGTTAGAAAATTTAAAAAGGGAAATGGATAGGTTAAAGTTAGACATAGTGGGAATTAGTGAAGTTCGGTGGCAGGAGGAACAAGACTTTTGGTCAGGTGATTACAGGGTTATAAATACAAAATCAAATAGGGGTAATGCAGGAGTAGGTTTAATAATGAATAAAAAAATAGGAGTGCGGGTTAACTACTACAAACAGCATAGTGAACGCATTATTGTGGCCAAGATAGACACAAAGCCCATGCCTACTACAGTAGTACAAGTTTATATGCCAACTAGCTCTGGAGATGATGAAGAAATAGATGAAATGTATGACGAGATAAAAGAAATTATTCAGGTAGTGAAGGGAGACGAAAATTTAATAGTCATGGGCGACTGGAATTCGTCAGTAGGAAAAGGGAGAGAAGGAAACATAGTAGGTGAATATGGATTGGGGGGAAGAAATGAAAGAGGAAGCCGTCTGGTAGAATTTTGCACAGAGCATAACTTAATCATAGCTAACACTTGGTTCAAGAATCATAAAAGAAGGTTGTATACATGGAAGAAGACTGGAGATAGTAGAAGGTATCAGATAGATTATATAATGGTAAGACAGAGATTTAGGAACCAGGTTTTAAATTGTAGGACATTTCCAGGGGCAGATGTGGATTCTGACCACAATCTATTGGTTATGAACTGCAGATTGAAACTGAAGAAGCTGCAAAAAGGTGGGACTTTAAGGAGATGGGACCTGGATAAACTGAAAGAACCAGAGGTTGTACAGAGTTTCAGGGAGAGCATAAGGGAACAATTGACAGGAATGGGGGAAAGAAATACAGTAGAAGAAGAATGGGTAGCTCTGAGGGATGAAGTAGTGAAGGCAGCAGACGATCAAGTAGGTAAAAAGACGAGGGCTAGTAGAAATCCTTGGGTAACAGAAGAAATATTGAATTTAATTGATGAAAGGAGAAAATATAAAAATGCAGTAAATGAAGCAGGGAAAAAGGAATACAAACGTCTCAAAAATGAGATCGACAGGAAGTGCAAAATGGCTAAGCAGGGATGGCTAGAGGACAAATGTAAGGATGTAGACGCTTGTCTCTCTAGGGGTAAGATAGATACTGCCTACAGGAAAATTAAAGAGACCTTTGGAGAAAGGAGAACCACTTGCATGAATATCAAGAGTTCAGATGGCAACCCAGTTCTAAGCAAAGAAGGGAAAGCAGAAAGGTGGAAGGAGTATATAGAGGGTTTATACAAGGGCGATGTACTTGAGGACAATATTATGGAAATGGAAGAGGATGTAGATGAAGACGAAATGGGAGATAAAATACTGCGTGAAGAGTTTGACAGAGCACTGAAAGACCTGAGTCGAAACAAGGCCCCGGGAGTAGACAACATTACATTAGAACTACTGATGGCCTTGGGAGAGCCAGTCATGACAAAACTCTACCATCTGGTGAGCAAGATGTATGAGACAGGCGAAATACCCTCAGACTTCAAGAAGAATATAATAATTCCAATCCCAAAGAAAGCAAGTGTTGACAGATGTGAAAATTACCGAACTATCAGTTTAATAAGTCACAGCTGCAAAATACTAACGCGAATTCTTTACAGACGAATGGAAAAACTGGTAGAAGCGGACCTCGGGGAAGATCAGTTTGGATTCTGTAGAAATGTTGGAACACGTGAGGCAATACTAACCTTACGACTTATCTTAGAAGAAAGATTTAGAAAAGGCAAACCTACGTTTCTAGCATTTGTAGACTTAGAGAAAGCTTTTGACAATGTTAACTGGAATACTCTCTTTCAAATTCTGAAGGTGGCAAGGGTAAAATACAGGGAGCGAAAGGCTATTTACAATTTGTACAGAAACCAGATGGCAGTTATAAGAGTCGAGGGGCACGAAAGGGAAGCAGTGGTTGGGAAGGGAGTAAGACAGGGTTGTAGCCTCTCCCCGATGTTATTCAATCTGTATATTGAGCAAGCAGTAAAGGAAACAAAAGAAAAATTCGGAGTAGGTATTAAAATTCATGGAGAAGAAGTAAAAACTTTGAGGTTCGCCGATGACATTGTAATTCTGTCAGAGACAGCAAAGGACTTGGAAGAGTAGTTGAACGGAATGGACAGTGTCTTGAAAGGAGGATATAAGATGAACATCAACAAAAGAAAAACGAGGATAATGGAATGTAGTCAAATTAAATCGGGTGATGCCGAGGGAATTAGATTAGGAAATGAGACACTTAAAGTAGTAAAGGAGTTTTGCTATTTAGGGAGTAAAATAACTGATGATGGTCGAAGTAGAGAGGATATAAAATGTAGACTGACAATGGCAAGGAAATCGTTTCTGAAGAAGAGAAATTTGTTAACATCGAGTATGGATTTAAGTGTCAGGAAGTTGTTTCTGAAAGTATTTGTATGGAGTGTAGCCATGTATGGAAGTGAAACATGGACGATAACTAGTTTGGACAAGAAGAGAATAGAAGCTTTCGAAATGTGGTGCTACAGAAGAATGCTGAAGATGAGGTGGGTATATCACGTAACTAATGAGGAGGTATTGAATAGGATTGGGGAGAAGAGAAGTTTGTGGCACAACTTGACTAGAAGAAGGGATCGGTTGGTAGGACACGTTTTGAGGCATCAAGGGATCACAAATTTAGCATTGGAGGGCAGCGTGGAGGGGAAAAATCGTAGAGGGAGACCAAGAGATGAATACACTAAGCAAATTCAGAAGGATCTAGGTTGCAGTAGGTACTGGGAGATGAAGAAGCTTGCACAGAATAGAGTAGCATGGAGAGCTGCATCAAACCAGTCTCACGACTGAAGACGACAACAACAACAACAACAACAACAACTGTGGTCTATTGTCACTTGGCTGTGTAATAAACGTTACCTGGTAAATCAATGCGCCAACGGCCTTGCCGCAGGTGTAACACCGGTTCCCGTCACATCACCGAAGTTAAGCGCCGTCGGGCTGGGCTAACACTTGGATGTGTGACCTTCCTGGTTTGCTGAGCGCTGTTGGCAAACGGGGTGCACTCAGCCTTTGTGGGAGCAATTGAGGAGCTACTTGATTGAGAAGTAGTGGCTCCGGTCACGAAAACTGACATACGGCCGGGAGAGCGGTGTGTAGCCACATGCCCCGGAGATGACTCTCGGATGAGGATGACACGGCGGTCGGTCGGTGCTGCGGGGCCTATAGACGCTTGCTGGGACGGAGTTTTAGTTTAGCTTTCGTAAGACAATGGAGTCAAAAAATACGGACACCTATATAGTATATGTTGATACTCGCAAACTCATCAAAACATATATGGTACTTCACATTGACCTAGAATTATGAAATTTGGCAAGAAGCGAGGTTTTGCGGTACAAGTAAACAAAAAAAAAATTGTCGAAGTGCGAGGGGGTGTAGGTGAGGGTTGTGTAGAAACATTATTATGCATATAGACAGTTTATCCGGCGCGGAAATCGATAATCTAGATGATTTTTTGCCTGTTACCGATATCGGTACTGGCAAGATACAGGTCCCGGGAATTCCAAGACTGTATCAGAAACTCTGTAACAGTTCCTGAGAGTAGCCAGGGCATACAAAAGGTAGCCAGCAGCTAACAGTTTGTGTGTGTAGAGTGAGAAGATATAGTAAAATACCTCTTGCTTACTAACTAAAATATGACTACAACATACATTATATGTTTGCATGCAGTAATATTTTTCTATTATGCTTTTGATGGATGATGATTGCAATGAAAGTATAAGCAAAAGATATTTCATGTTTCTAACTCAACAGGAAGTGCCCTGAAGGTTCTGATGAGTAGTTTGCTAGTGTCACGGTGTTTAACATCACATAAATGGCCGTATCTTTTGATAGGATTGGCTTAGAAGCCTGAATTTTTTTATATCGCCTTGGGACCATAGACAGTAAGTGACATAAATCTTAACATCATCCGTCTACCCGTGCCTGAGACAGAGGTTTCTTGACAGTGTGAGAGACACAGACAACAAAACGAACCTACAAGGGCTCCGTTTATACCGACTGAGCTACAAAACCCAGAAAATCAGAAAAATTGTTGATTTGTAGTTATATCACACGAAAAAAATATTTCTTCTGTCATTCGTTATTCGACTTCAAACTTGAAATTAAAGCAATCTCGAAAGCCATGGAATTCCCATGACCAATATCTTGCCAGTATCAGTTTTGATATCGAGCACAAACCGTAGAGATCCTCTATAGGCGGAATGGACGTTCTGTGAGTATACGACGGCTATTCGGAAAGTGAGAAATGATCGGTCGCGAAATGGAAACCACTGTGAAAATCCAAAGAGACTTTTCACAGATGTGTTGGGTAGTGTCTCTAGTATGCCCGTCGATCGCCTCAAGACGCTCTTTTCAGTTGCGAGCGCCAAGTAGGAGGGCCCGCTGAGAGGCTTCGCCTTAATGAATGCAGCCCACCTAACACAACTGCCACGCACTTCCTTCTTCATGGCAATTCTTAGCCGCACCGTGCAGGGGCAGTGAAGACGCTCCTTGTGCCTTCTCGATGGGAAGTGTTCGATCACCCACAACACAGCCCTAATTGGCTCACCCTGAGTATCATCTCTGTTCACATGAAACGCTGGATACGAAGTCAACACTTGGGCGCAGGCTACGCGCTATAGACCAGCGTAGAGAATTATCGGAAAGCATAGGCGGCTGCGTTCTATGAAGATAGTGTTGGAAATTTGCTATAAGGCTCCGACAAATGTCTTAAGTAGGAGAAGTACCTGGAAGGTGTAGCTAAATGCGCAAAAAAAAAAAAAAAAAAAAAAAAAAAAAAAAAAAAAAAAAAAAAAAAAAAAAAAAAAAGTCTTCATTTTCACTGTGGTTTCCATTTCGCGACCGATCGTTCCTTACTTTCGGAACAACCGTCGTACATAATTTGGTTGGTACTGAACCCTCAGCGCGCGAGACCCGCTCGCACCTGGCCAGTTTTTTTATTAGACGGAGTGGCCAGCCTCCTGGTGTCTGCATGGAGATACTTGTGGATAGACAGCCCTGGTTGGCGGTACACACAGCAACGTGGGAAAATGCCCTGCAGCAGCGAGCGAGTAAGCCTCGACACGCTGAGGCGTCAAAGGCGGTTGCAAACGTCCGTGGCGCGGCAGTGTTACGTGCAAGTCATAATTCTCTTAGACAACGAAGAGTGTTTATGGCGGTGAAACCACACCTACAGGCTTTAGCTCGGCCACTTACTACCGTCGTTACGAATGAAAAGGAAGTGCGAGGAGTGTGTCCTCGCTTCTGAAGAAACCTGTTGTGGCGTAGATTAACAGCCACGCCACTCGGAAGTAGCCGAAAGGCACGCGTTAACTCACGCAGGCTAGAGATAGGTTATCTGCTCTGCAAATGAGCGAGGCTTCGTCAGTGTGCATCGCTAGCTACGTCGTCCGTACAACTGGGCGAGTGCTAGTCCGTATCTCGAGACCTGCCTTGTAGTGGCGCTCGGTCTGCGATCACTGACAGTGGCGACACGCGGGTCCGACATGTACTAATGGACCGCGGCCGATTTAAAGCTACCAGCTAGCAAGTGTGGTGGCTGGCGGTGACACCACAAAACCTGCTGTTCCCAGACGAGCACCTGTGTCTTTGCATCGTGGAGGTCGCGTATGATGTAAAACGTGCAGAATACAGTACGCGGACTAACTGGCTGAAAACGGCAGGTCCATTAATTCCGCATACATTATTCGAGATACCCCAGAACCGCTACTCCACAACACCGCAGTCGTAATATTGATGGAGGTGCAGGGGGTAGGCCGGCCGGTGTGGCCGAGCGGTTCAAGGCGCTTCAGTCCGGAACCGCGCAACCGCTACGGTCGTAGGTTAGAATCCTGCCTCGGGCATGGATGTGTGTAATGTCCTTAGGTTAGTTAGGTTGAAATAGCTCTATGTTCTAGGGGACTGATGACCTCAGATGTTAAGTCCCATAATGCTCAGAGCCATTTGAATTTTTTGCAGGGGTAGACAAGAATACGGGAACACAACAAACACAAAACATTACCATGCCTGATACGGCGTTGGAAATTCGCTGGCATTTAAAAAAGCTTCCAGTCGTCTCTGAATGGATACATAAAGTTTGTGTATGGCTTTCAAGGCAGTCTTACACTATTCTTCCTGCAAAAAATAGTGCCAAGTTCAGCTAACGTTGATGGAGGTGGTCAGCGATGGCGCACACTTCTCCATAAAGTACACCACGAAGGCTCGATAATATCTAGGTCTGCTCAATGGAGAGTTGCCACAATTCGTCCTTATTCTCACAAAACCAGTCCTGGACATTGCGACCTGTGTGAACTGGGGCTTGTCGTCGACTTTGCAGATTAACCGTGGGGCCATGCAACACCACGAACGGCTGCCCAGATCATCACCCAAGCCCCGCCAAGTTTCCTACTTGGGACGTAAACTCGACCTACTACTACTACTACGTGATCAGGCCCAGTGGACCGCACGCATCTACAAGTTTCCTCCTCCACTGTGTTCTGTCCATTGCTGCTATCCGCCATCCGTTCACATCTATTGACACTTGGTTTAAATCTTCATGGAGTCCATCCCTCCAACGCTTCTTGGGTCTCCCTGGCGGTCTCTTCCCTGTAGGTGTGAAATCCAGGAGCTTCCGAGGCCGTCTGTGATCCTCCATCCGGGCCACATGGCCGGCTCACTGCATTCGTTTGGCTTTGACAGTTCCTGCTATGCTGAGCAGCTGGTATAGTTCCTCAAGCTCTCGGTTGTATCTGATCCTCCATTCCCCTGTATATGCATCCAGAACCGGACCGAAGATCTTCCGAAGCACTTTTCTCTCAAAAACAAGGAGCTTTTGGAATCCTGTTTCTGGATGCTTCATGTCTCACAGCCATATAGAACAACAGGCTGGATCAGGGTTTTGTACAGTCGAATCTTTAACTGTCTGGAGAGATATCTGGACCGACACAATGCATCCACAACTGCACAGGACAATGTTATGACCACGTTTAACACTTGCGAAGTGCTCGACCAGAAGTTGGAAACAGTGCGAAACAACAATCATCCCGCCAAATGTCGTTCTTCCATTGCTCCATGGTCTATGTTTTATGACTTCGGCACCACGTTTTCCCGGTACAGGCATCCGCATCACATGAATGCTGTTGGAATTTCAGCTCGCCCAGCAGTTCACTGTTAATGGAGCTCCCCTTATGTTGTATTACTACTGAAACCATTGGCGAGTATGGCATTCAGTTCTGAAGCGAGTTTTGCAGTTCTCGTTCCTTAACTTTTCTATCACAGACCTTTCCATCACCACGTGTCACGATCACTCCACACGCTCTTCCGTCCGCGTTCTGACGTAGCAGATTTTTTCCCCCGTTTTTCGTGCGTGCTGTACCTACATCTATATCTACATTTATACTCCGCAAGCCACCCAACGTTGTGTGGCGGAGGGCACTTTACGTGCCACTGTCATTACCTCCCTTTCCTGTTCCAATCGCGTATGGTTCGAGGGAAGAACGACTGCCGGAAAGCCTCCGTGCGCTCTCGAATCTCTCTAATTTTACATTCGTGATCTCCTCGGAAGGTTAAGTAGGGGGAAGCAATATATTCGTTACCTCATCCAGAAACGAATCCTCTCGAAACCTGGACAGCAAGCTACAACGCGATGCAGAGCGCCTCTCTTGCAGCGTCTGCCACTTGAGTTTGTTAAACATCTCCGTAACGCTATCACGGTTACCAAATAACCCTGTGACGAAACGCGCCGCTCTTCTTTGGATCTTCTCTATCTCCTCCGTCAACCCGATCTGGTACGGATCCCACACTGATGAGCAGTACTCAAGTATAGGTCGAAAGAGTGTTTTGTAAGCCACCTCCTTTGTTGATGGACTACATTTTCTAAGGACTCTCCGAATGAATCTCAACCTGGCACCCACCTTACCAACAATTAATTTTATATGATCATTCCACTTCAGATCGTTCCGTACGCATATTCCCAGATATTTTACAGAAGTAACTGCTACCAGTGTTTGTTCCGCTGTCATATAATCATACAATAAAGGATCCTTCTTTCTATGTATTTGCAATACATTACATTTGTCTATGTTAAGGGTCAGTTGCCACTGCCTGCACCAAGTGCGTATCCGCTGCAGGTCTTGCTGCATTTCGCTACAATTTTCTAATGCTGCAACTTCTCTGTATACTACAGCATCATCCGCTAAAAACTGCATGGAGCTTCCGACACTATCTACTAGGTCATTTATATATAGTGAAAAGTATAAGTCTTGGTCGACACGGCTCCTCTGGACGCACCAAACACTTCGGCTACCGTGGTCACGGAAGCACTCACCGTACGACACCCGCAATTTGCCCACGTTCTAATTCACTTAGGTCCGACACAATGCAGCCACAACTGCACAGGACACTGTCGTGACGACGATTAACACTTGCGAAGCGCCGAGCACATCCCGCTGGTGCCGTTCGCGGTCAGACAAAACAGCGCGGCCGGCAAGGCTTGGCTGGCGTCTGCGTTAGATGTTCAAGCACGCATTTGCCGTAGTGTTTCCGTACTTTTCTCGACCCCCTTACGTGGGGTGCAGTTCGTTGATTCCATGATGTTTTTCGGAGCCGTGTTTAAAAATGTGATTCGGACCAATAGGATTTGGCACGGTTGATCTTTCCTGATGATTCTTGTTTTTATTCTGTAAACCATCGATGTTGAAAGATTTAGCAACATGTTTCTATAAAGAAAACATACTGCTTCAGTGCATTTAGTTATACTTTTAGCCCCTCATAAACGAGTACTTTCTGAGGGAGGATATCACATAGGAGAGGGACAGGTGTTCACCAGACTTAAGTGGCAAGTTTGCTGCAAATGTGTTGCTCCGAAAATAGTCTTGTTCGTGTTGAGCACCATAACTGAACGGACATTAATTTTAGTGATTAATCATTCTAAATTAAGATGCTACAGTTTACCCTAATTTTTTGTTTTGTTGAGCTGCAGGCGACCTGAAGATGTTCTGGAAGATAGAAATTGGTCGTAACAAAATAAATGTATAATAATACGCGTGTGGCGCTTGCCATAAATCGTTAATGTTTCACAGAGGTTAAGTGTTGGCCGTGTGGGCTACACACTGGACTTTCATCCGTACCACCGGTGATTCTCTATATGGGTATCCAGATTAAGATCCTCTTCGGTTTCCCTAAACCGCTTAACAGTAAGTAAAATGCCAAAATGATTCCCTTGACAAGGGTGCAGACCACCCGCTTCACCGTACTTCCCGCAGCTTGTGTTCCATGTGTTAATGTCCTCGTCGACGACGCCCTTCTTCCTCCCTCCCTCCCTCCCAGTCTTCCTTCCCAAACTAAGTTTCCATATTTCGTAGCCCTGTACCCAACGCAGACAGTGAAAGTATACGACTAAAGACTAATTTTCTCTACATTATCGTATGGTCTCTTGAAGTCCAGCATCTATTATAAGAAAAGTAAAGCATTTTCTCCCACTTTTATAATGCAATTGTGAAATTGTCAAAGATCGCAAGTAAAAGAGAACATTAGGTAAGCACAGAAACACACTTTCTGCCAGTAGTTCAACTAATCTTTGAAACAAGTAGCGAAAAGTGATCTTTCCTACAATCACATTTTCCCAAGAACCCACGATGAAGAAGACAGAAATTAACGGGAAGAAAATATTTCACCACTCATACAATCTGTTCTATTATTTTATTTATCCCTCTTCTACTGCTAAGGCCTGAACAAACTGAATTTAGACCAGGAGGCTCATGCACTGGGCAGATTTTTAATTGAAGATGGATATGAAAGAAAGCAGTTGACTTGGGTGGCTTCCGTTGATCTGAGCGCAACCTGTGATACTGTTAACCACATGAGACTGATACACAAGGTTTACCAAGTGACTAACGATTTTGGATTTTCAAGATTTGTGCAGTGTGTACTACAGAAAAGGCGCTTCTGTGTTACCATTCAGGGAAAAAAAAATAGTGGGTGGAGAAGCCAAAAAACAGGTCTCGCTCAGGGCAACGCGTCCCGATGGCAGGCAGTTCATATATGCTGATGGCACGGCGGTGGCTGCCCAAGGGAACACTTTCAGGAAAGTGGAGGAGAAATCAACTACCAGCCATGAAATACTGGAGGATTACTCTCTCCAAAACCATCTGAAACCAAACCCAGCAAAGACGCAAGTTTTCAGGTTCCACCTGAGGGATAATGAAGCCAAAAGAAGACACTATGTGAGTTGAAAAGGGCCTGGGTTAGACCACTTCTACTCCCGCAAATACTTTAGGGTCAATTTGGACTGAACTCTGTCATTTAAACAGCACTGTTCAGACACTGAGCAAAAGATCAGTGCTTAACCTGATCAACGCAAACTGTGCGTAACCTGATCAACGCAAACTGGGGTGACGACGCACATGTGCCGCGAGCAGCGGCCATTGGGCTGCCTGCTGGCAGCTGAATATATGCCGCGCCTGCGTCGAAGAATCCGGCCCACTTGAAACACATTGATGTGGCCGTAAATGAGTCATCCCGCATCGTATCACGATGATTGAGGCTCACCCCGACAGAGATGATCTGCGCTGTCGTAGTGATAGCTCCCCCTAGTATACGGCGGCAAGCTGCCGAGGTGGAGATGAAGAAACAGACGACAGATAATCATCGCCCTCTACCCGGGCACCAACAATAGTCCAGGCTGTTCCGCTAAACAAAGAGTTTCCTTTGGACGTCAGAGCCAGTCGCCATCACCGCCGAAGAGAGGAGACTTCAACTATGAAAAGAGGCAACACTAAATCCTATCCTGGAGCTGAAGAAAGAACTTGCGGCTGGAAGTAACAGATCCTTCACAAACTGGAAGCCTCTCAACAGGCTGAGAACTGTGGTCTCAAATTGCAAGTATAACATTGCCCGATGGGGCTATCTCGATGGGGAACCACAGCGGCAATGTCCAAAAGGAAGACCAACTTACGCGCCCAAACCTCAGCACAAACTGTATCCCGGTATGTTTACAACTAGCTAATGATAAGGTCATCAGTGTAACTGGTCATTGGGCAAAAAATATTTAATCTTTTAATTTTATTACGGTTGACTTACACTAGATTTTAATGTATGGTGTTGGGGTTGGGTTGTTTGGGGGAGGAGACCAGACAGCGAGGTCATCGGTCTCATCGGATTAGGGAAGGACGGGGAAGGAAGTCGGCCGTGCCCTTTCAAAGGAACCATCCCGGCATTTACCTGGAGCGATTTAGGGAAATCACGGAAAACCTAAATAAGGATGTCCGGACGCGGGATTGAACCGTCGTCCTCCCGAATGCGAGTCCAGTGTGCTAGCCATTGCGCCACCTCGCTCGGTATATGGTGTTGTGTACAAGGAAAATAAAAAAATAAACATAAACAAAGTTCCGATAACAACATGTTTGGAACTGGCGTGTGCCAGTATGATGGTGAAATTTCTTTTCGCGTAACTCCACGTAGATACGGAGCGAAGCTTCGCACTAATATTGTGAGGTGCAGCTGGCGGTGCGGCACTGTGACTCGACACTGGAACTCGCAATCGAGAGAATGCTGCTTCAAATCTCGGTCTGGATATCCATTTTTAGATTTGTCTTGGTGCCCCTAAATCGCTAAATGTAAAAGCCGCGATGGTTCATTTGGAAAGGATACTGCCGATTTTCATTGCCACCCTTCGCCCATCAGGCTTTGTAATCCTTATCTAATTACCTCGTCGTCCATGAAACGTTGAACCCCGCTGAGTTACAAAATACACATCCAAATTCACGACGACACGATATTCGTATTCTTTAGAGATTAGCACAGGAATCACTTTCTTCTAAAAATCAGTTCTGGTAACGTCCTCTTCGCCTATGGACCAGCGATAAAATTTGAAATAGTTGCTTTACGTTCGAATTGTATTCTACACACGGAAAAAGTCAGATTTCGCCGCGCTGAGTGGCCGCGTGGTTTAGGTCACCATGTCACGGATTGCGCGACCCATCCCGCCGGAGGTTCGAGTCCTCCCTCGGGGATGGGTGTGTGTGTGTGGTTAGTTTAAGCTACTGTGTAAGTCTAGGGACCGATGACCTCAGCAGTTTTGTCCCTTAGGAATTCACACACACACACACACACACACACACACACACACACACACACACACACACAGACACAGACATATATATTATTTTTCCGATTTCTGTTAATCCATATTTTGAGAAATATTTACTGCTATATTTTTCTCTTCTTGAAGTTAGAGAAAGGAGCTAACCACGATAATTTTACAAAATAGTAGTTCTGTACCGAGTTTGGTTCCTTTTCCTATGCTGATCATTCCTGTCAAAATGATCATCCACCTTTGGGCCACATAGAACCCCAGCTGTCCTTGACATTTGGCTGGAGGTGCTTGACACCTGATACCCGTACGTTGGCTCCGCAGTTTCTTTGCAGCGCGGAGAGGTGGCTTTCGAGCCCGGAGGCTCCACAGCATGACGTCCCCGACGTGATCGATAGCGTTCATATCCGGCGAATTTGAAGGGCAGGAAATCAACTGGAAATAGGCGTCACTCGCTGCCATCCTTAACAGAGAGAGATGCGAACTGGTCCGGGTGGAAGACGCCGTCTTCAGTGGGGAGCACGACAACTGTGAGGCGGTGAAAGCGTCAGCAGTGGTTTCTCTGTGTCGCCACTGAGACATTAATTCTACAGTCGCCCTGTGTCGCTGCGTCCCGCTCAGCTGATGATTTAAGCGGTCCTATTTTGACACGACTGCATGCGCGATGGAACAGGAATCGTGCCTCTGCTGGACTGTACAACACATTTTCATTGTTGTTTGGTCCAGTCATGATGTTACGTGTTCGCTCCTGTAATAACTAACATCTGTGGGGTCAGTGGCAGCACACCGACTGCCATTCGTAAAAATCTGTGATGGTGACCTGAGCGCAAGGCAATCCATCCACTTTTTTTAAAAAATTATTGGCCTTTGGCGTCAACCATTTAGCCAGAGACGTTAGTAATTACAGAGTTGGTATTCAATATCATATGTACAGCATAGGCATGAGTAATTACATTAATACCAGGCAAACTTCACGGTACACTTTGTATATTCAGACACTCAACACAGACCCTATATCACCACTTCTCACGCTGGATCCTTTGTGGCTGACATAACTGGATATCTGTTTCTTGCAGAAACCGGGCAATAATGTCTTAGACCGTTGTGGACAGCTGTCGAAACAGGTCCGTCACAGATGTAGGTTGGGGAATTCCGGCTCTGATCAAGGCCGTAAGAAACCTGCGCCGTTCTCTGTCATAGCGTGAACACCCTAGTATCATATGCGTGAAGTCTGCAATCTCAGCTGGGTGGACTTTGCTGCACCGAGCTGGCTGAACTTTCATGTGAAGGTAACAGCCGCGACCGAGCCGGATGTGCGTAGTGATATGGCGTCTGGGGAACAAAGTTTGTCGCGGAATACTCGGCTTTAATGCGGCGTGATGTCTTCCTTTGTACGGTTGTGAGATCTCCCACGTCCGTGACCATTCTCGATGGACCTTTTTCTCTGCACCAGCAGGAAAATCTGCATGTGGAAGGCAAGCATAGTGAGGCTGGCCATCAGTCACACTTTGTTTCGCCAGGTGATCCGCCATCTCGTTGCATGAGATAAAAGTGTGTTCCTTGATCCATAATAACTGGACACGTTTATGTTGACTTTCATACTGACAGAGTAACGTAATTACATTGAGTACATGACGATTAATGTTGGGGCCCCATTGCTGCTTTCCAGTGCACTTCTCGAATCTGTGACAATAAGAATGTCGGCGAACCGATTCGCCGCATATCGAACGGCTTCCTTAATTGCGAGAGCTTCAGCAGTGAAGATGCTGGCTTCCGTAAGAAGCTTAGACCGAGATAATGGATCCCCACAGAAATAAGCAAAGCCGGTTCCGTCTCTTATCCACCCACCTGCCCGCCAACATATTCATACTCATTCATTTACCTTCTACTGCTATGAACTACAGCAGTACATCAACATTCTCGATGGTAGGTCATCAAAATGTGTCTTTTACCCGAAATAGCTAAAACAGCATCTTTCCCCCCTCGTTTTATCCGGAGTCAGCAATGGATTTCTCTGCATGTGTTGCACCTGCTTTATGTCCCACAGGGATTTCTTCATCACTATCGCTTCTCCTTGTATGTAAGGTAACAGTCAAGTTAAAAGCAGTAGTTCGCTGCCACGTCTGCATCAAGTTCAGAACAATCATTGAGTAATTAGCTATTAAAGAAGCATATTCTCTCTCCTTTCTGGATAAACTGTGTGTGTTTGAAAATAAGATATTTTTCTATATCTAATTTTTTGTATTCATCCTTTCGAATACATCAAGAAACATGTCATAGATTCCAGAGATGAACCAAATGTAGACATTTATACGAGGGCTATTCGGAAAGTAAGGAACGATCGGCCGCGAAATGGAAAATACAGTGAAAATCTGGTGAAGCTTTGCACAGAGGTGTTGGGCACTGTACCTAGTCCACCCGTCGATCACATCATGTCGCTCTTTTAAGTTCTGAGCTCACAGCGAGAATGTAAAGATGGCTAGAAATTAGTGTCTCCCACCTGGTATGAGGGCCTGGCGAAAGATTTCTCCTGAAGCTATGCAATCCACATAACATAAATGTCATGCGTTTCGTTCTGCACTACAATTCTCGGCCGCACTCTGCAGGGGCAATGAACATGCTCCTGCAGCGCTTTCGATGGGAAGTGTTTGATCACCCACAATACAGCCTGTAATTGGCTACCTCTCAGGTTCATCTCTGCACAAATGAACCGCTGCCTATGAAGACAATATTTTGACACAGACAGCGAGCTGCAGTCCAGAGTAGAAAATTGTCGAAAAGCACTGCTGGCTGTCTTCCATAGCGAGGGAATTGAAAAGTTGGTACAACGCTACGACAGATGTCCAAGTCTGAGCGGCGACTGTGTAGAGAAGTAGCTGGAAGGTGTATCTAATCGTTGCAAATAAAACAATTTTGATTTTCTCTGTGGTTTCCATTTCGCGACCTGTCGTTCCTTACTTTCCAAATAGCCCTCGCATTTGTGGCTGATAATCCAGCTAAAGCGTGAAAATCACTTGCTTCCAGTTTTCTCTAACAGGCAACCATGCTTCTTTATTTGGACATCCGCACTGAAAGAGTTCTGAATAGTTTTCAGCGCTAACGTTCACTTACGAAAAACTGCATTTCTTTTCGTGAATTAAGAGTCCATCATCCCGTTTGCCATCGCCTATCATAAAAATACAAGTAAACGGAACTGGTTATTAAGTCCCTGAAGTGAAAGTATTAGTATCGTCATGATCCGATAGTGGCTACATAAGTAAAGATTTGTGCAACCCAAACCTGTCCACGAAGTCCATAGGGTCAGAATATATGACTGTGGACGTTGTTGCAAGCGTCAGATGGAGACCGGTCCCCTTCCTGCAATTCCACAACATTAGCGTCTGTGCAACCACAAGATTTACCGTTTCCCTTGGCTTCAAGTGCATTATCAACCATTAGCACACACAGGCCTATTTCACAACACGCGACGTTACGCGAGGCTACCGCTACACTGTTGCGCGCCAGACTACACTAAACTAGTACTTTATTCTTCTATTTGTCACCGTTTAGCCCGTCTAACATGAACTACGCTGTGCCCAAGTTTTAGCAAAATTGTTTTATTTCATTTTGCGACCCTGTGGCTTTCCTGTTGCTGGATTCGCCAAGTAACCAAAGATAGGGAAGTCATGTGCACCACCAGTCCGTGAATAGTGTTTGCTGAGACGGAAAGTGGGGACCAGCCCAGCATTTGCCTCAACGAGCGTGGGAAACAGCCCCAAATCACACTGATGCTGGCCGGTGCAGCACCCCACGGTTATTAATTGGGCGTGGGGAGCGATCAGAGCCTGGATGGCTATCCACCTGTCTCTCACAATAGCGCGGTGGTCGTTACGCTATGCGTACAGGTTACACTACACTATGCTACACAAATTCTCATCACAGTTCTTCAAATGAGATGGGTAAACACACGGCACCCTTCTTACAGGGAAGCAGAGTTCAGAGTTTATACAACGAAAACGCATCCTCACGATTCATCAATACGAGAAGTTAATTTCCGTTATACTGAGACGACAAAAGTCAAATGGTTCAAATGGCTCTGAGCACTATGGGACTTAACATCTCAGGTCATCAGTCCCCAAGAACTTAGAACTACTTAAACCTAACTAGGCTAAGGACATCACAGACACCCATGCCCGAGGCAGGATTCGAACCTGCGACCGTAGCGGTCGCGCGGTTCCAGACTGAAGCGCCTAGAACCGCTCGGCCACCAGCGGGTGGCGACAAAAATCATGGGACAGCGAAATACACATCTACAGATGGAGGGCGTATCATGTACGCAATGTAGAAAAGGGCAGTGCATCGGCGGAGATGTCATTTGCACTCAGCTGAGTCATGTGAAAAGCCTTCCGATGTGATTGTAGCCGCTCGACGGGAATTAACAGAGTTTGAACGCAGAATGGTAGTTGGAGCTAGACGCATGCAACAATCCATCCCGGAAGTCGTTACGGAATTCAGTATTCAGAGATCCTCTGTGTCAAGAGTGTGCCGAGAGTAGCAGATTTCAGGCATATCTTCTCACGATGGACAACGCAGTGGCCGCCGGCCTTCACTTAACCACCGAGAGCAACGGCGTTTGCGTAGAGCTGCGAGTGCTATGAGACAAGCAACACAGCGTGAAATAACCGCAGAAATCAATGTGGGACCTACGACGAACGTATCCGTTAGGACAGAGCGGTGAAATGTGGCGTTAATGGGCTGTGGCAGCAGACGATCGACGTGACTGCCTTCGTGAACAGCCCACGACATCGTCTGCTGCACCTCTCCTGAACTCGTGACCATCTCGGTTGCATTCTAGAAAACCTTGGCCTGGTCACATGAGTCCCGATTTCAGTTGGTAAGAGCTGATGTAGGGTTCTAGTGCGTCGCAAACCCCATGAAGCGGAACAAACACTGGTAGCAGTTACTTCTGTAAAATATCTGGGAGTATGCGTGCGGAACGATTTGAAGTGGAATGATCGTATAAAATTAATTGTTCGTAAGGCGGGTGCCAGGTTGAGATTCATTGGCAGAGTCCCTGGAAAATGTAGTCCATCAAGAAAGGAGGTGGCTTATAAAACACTCGTTCGACCTATAATTGAATATTGTTCATCAGTGTGGGATCCGTACCAGATCGGGTTGACGGAGGAGATAGAGAAGATCCAAAGAAGAGCGGCGCGTTTCGTCACAGGGTTATTTGGTAACCGTGATAGTGTTACGGAGATGTTTAGCAAACTCAAGTGGCAGACTCTGCAAGAGGCGCGCTGCATCGCGGTGTAGCTTGCTGTCCAGGTTTCGAGAGGATGCGTTTCTGGATGAGGTATCGAATATATTGCTTCCCCCTACTTATACCTCCCGAGGAGATCACGAATGTAAAATTAGAGAGATTCGAGGGCGCACGGAGGCTTTCCGGCAGTCATTCTTCCCGCGAACCATACGCGACTGGAACAGGAAAGGGAGGCAATGACAGTGGCACGTAAAGTGCTCTCCGCCACACTCCGTTGGGTGGCTTGCGGAGTATATATGTAGATGTAGAAGCCGGGCTGTCAGCAAGGTACTTTGCAAGCTGGTGGTGGTGGTGGTGGTGGTGGTGGTGGCGGCGGCGGCGGCGGCGGCTACATACTGGTGTGGGATGTGCTTGCATGGAATGGGCTGGATCCTCTGGTCCAACTGAACCGATCGTTGTCTGAAAATAGTTGTGCTCAGCTACTTGGAGACCATTTGCATCCATTCATAGCTTTCATGTTCCCAAAAAACCATGGAATTCTTATGGATGATAATACGCCATGTCACCAGACCACAATTGTTCGCTATTGGTTCGGAGAACATTCTCGACAGTTCGAGTGAATGGTTTGGCCACCTTGATGGCCATCGAACATGTATGGGACGTAATCGAGAGGTCGGTTCGTGCACAAAATCCTACACTGGCAATACTTCCCCAATTATGGACGTCCATAGGTGGCTCAATATTTCTACAGGGAACTTTGAACGACTTTCTGAGGCCATGCCACGTCGGTTTGCTGCTATACGCCGGGAAAAAGAATGTCCGACACGATATTAGGAGGTATTCCACGACTTTTGTCTCCTCGGTGTGAATCACAAGGAGTGTAAAGAGCAAAGTGTTCCGTATGTAGTTTCATCGTATTGAAAACATTCCTTGGCGGTAGTGGAAATACTTAAGTTTGGAAATGGTCTGTACGTCACCGGAGAACATAATCCACGGCTTGTGGTTTCCAACCACACAATGGGGGGGGGGGGGGGGGGGGGGTTCTCAGCTCGTATAAAAGCGGAAGCCGAGCTGACGCAACGACAGTGGTAAGCAGGGAGCGCGGTTAGTTTCTCTCGCGGCTGAATTCTGCACTCAGCAGACTACTGCCCTTTCCCTTCCGCCTTTTGTTTCTTCACCCGGTGGTCTATCACTTTTCGTTTTGCCTTACTGTGCGTGTTCCGCTTCTCTCATTAGTATAAGAAATGATTATTTTGCTATAAAGCATCACCCACTCCATCTGGCCAGCTAGTACAGCTACAGTACAAAGATTATTTTTGAATAAAACGGTCTTAGTTGCGAAAATATTGCTGTAATGACGCGTTTCGCCTTTGTAAGGCTTCCTCGATGACCGTGCATTGAGAGACCTTCGTACAACTATTAAGCTGTTGAATGAGCGCACATCGTCTCTGATACAGTCATGACAACCACCCCTCCTTGCAAATTAACAGTGTAAGTGTAAACCAGATGTGGCTTGAATTCAAAGAAATAGTATCTACAGCAGTTGAAAGATTTATACCAAATAAATTAACTACGGAGCTGATCCCCCTTCGTACACAAATCTCGTGAGAACACTGTTGCAGAAGCCAAGAAAAAAGGCATGCCAGATTTAAATGAGCGCAGAATCTCAAAGATTGGCGATCTTTTACAGAAGCTCGAAATTTAGCGCGGACATCAACGCGAGATGCTTATAATAGTTTCCACAACGATACTTTGTCTCGAAACCTGGCAGAAAATCCAAAGAGATTCTGGTCGTATGTGAAGTATGCTAGCGGCAAGACAGAGTCAATGCCTTCTCTGCGCGATAGCAATGGAAATGCTATCGACAACAGTGCTGCTAAAGTAGAGCTACTAAACACATCCTTTCTGAATTCCTTAGCCAAAGACGACGAAGTAAACATCACAGAATTTGCATGAAGAACAGCTGCCAGCATAAGTAGCTTAGAAGTAGATATCCTCGAAGTCGTTAAGCAACCTAAATCACTTAATAAAAACACGTCTTCCGGTCCAGACTGCATAACAATTAGGTTCCTTTCGGAGTATGCCGATGCAATGGCTCCATACTTAACAATAATATACAACCGCTCGCTCGACGAAAGATTCGTACGCAAAGTTGCACAGGTCACACCAATATTCAAGAAAGGTAGTAGGAGTAATCCACTAAATTACAGGCCCATATCACTATCGTTGATATGCAACAGGATTTTGGAACATATATTGTGTTCGAACGTTGTGAATTACCTCGAAGAGAACGTTCTATTGACACAGAATGAGCACGGGTTTAGACATCGTTTTTGTGAAACATAACTAGCTCTTTAATGGCATGAAGTGTTGAGTGCCACTGACAAAGGATCTCAAATTGATTACGTATTTCTTGATTTCCAGAATCAACACAAGCGGCTTCCAACCAAATTCCATGCTTATGGAATATCATCTCAGTTACGTGACTGTATTCGTGATTTCCTGTCAGAGAAGTCGCAGTTCGTAGTAATTGACGGAAAGTCATTCAGTAAAACAGGAGTGATTTCTGGCGTTCCCCTATGTAGTGTTATAGGCCCTCTGCTGTTCTTTATCTATATAAACGGTTTAGGAAACAATCTGAGCAGGCGTCTTCGGTTGTTCACAGATCATGCTATCCTTTGTCGTCTATTAAACTCATCAGAACATGAAAACAAATTGCAAAATGATTTAGAAAAATATGTGAATGGTGCGAAAAGTGGCAGCTAACCCTAAATAATGAAAAGTGTGAGGTCATCCTCATGAATGCTAAAAGGAATCCGTTAAACTTCTGTTGCACGATCAATCAGTCTAATCTAAAGGCCGTAAATCCTAGTAAATATCTAAAAATTACAATTACTAACAACTTAAATTGGAAAGAACACACAGAAAAGTTCTGTGGAAGGCGCGCCAAAGACTGCGTTAAATTGGCAGAACAGTTAGAAAATGTAACAGACGTCCTAAGGAGACTGCCTACACTACGCTTGTCCGTCCTCTTTTTTGGAGTACTGTTGCGCTTTGTGGGATCGTTACCAGATAGGATTAACGGAGTACAGCGAGAAAGTTCAGAGAGTAGCAGCACGTTTTGTATTACTGAGAAATAGGGGAGAGAATGTTAGGTACATGATACAGGATTTGCGGTGGACATCATTGAAACAAAGGCGTTTTCGTTGCGGCGGAATCTTCTCACGAAATTTCAGTCACCAACTTTCTCGTCCGAATACGAAAATATTTTGTTGACGCCAGCCTACATAGGGAGCAAGCGTGATTTGCAGAATATCGATGTAGATGACGGCAGTTAGAGTGGTGCAGCTACAGGACCGCACTTACTTAGTTCCATGGTCGACGTCTTCTCTTTCATTACAGTATGTTTAGAGTAGCAAAATGTGTGCAGTTCTGTAAGTGTGGTTCTATCGTTGCACCATCGCGCCTGACGTCATGACCGTATCGGAGACACATGCCCCGGTTAGCTCGATCTGGATGTATGTTTGTTCCACAGCACAATAGCTCTACTATTTTCTCTCAGTCTGTGATGCGTCATTAAAACGATATTTATGCAACCGAGACTGCTTTAGTTTAAAAAAAAATGTTTTGAATGATTATATTTTATGCGATTCTTCAGCGACATAATTACCAGTGTTTGATCTGAGACGACTCTATCGGCTGAAGACAAGCTTCCTTACAGAATGGAATATTTTTTGAAAACGGCAGGGACCGACAGTCACACTTAACAGCTCATCGTGAACGCTTAGAATGTAATTGCGGTTTTGGGTGGTAAGAAACGGTGGCAGGTGAGTAACGTTTCCAGTGTGCTGTGGCAACGGCCCGATACACGACAGTGAGAATTCTTTTGCGAAGTGACACTTAACAGCCCTGTTGCGGACATCAGATCTCGCATAGTTTTTCGGAAATTGTTCGTTAATCAAGAGTCGGTATTCTCTCTCTCTCTCTCTCTCTCTCTCTCTCTCTCTCTCTCTCTCTCTCTCTCAAATATACTTTTCAAGGCCACAACCACCAGTTCCCACGACGAAAGTCACGCTCGACCAGCTTCCAGTACGTCATTTTCGCCTGTATCAGAGAGGGCTCTTACAATATAAAGCTTGAAATTATCTGCACAAGACACAGAGTTGATTAAAAGAAGCGGAGACCGTTTCTCTGAGCATCATCCTATTTTTCTCTCAAGTTACAATAACCACGTTGTGTCTGAGGACACTACTCGGGTTGCGCCCATGAGATACACTGAAACACTCTCTTAGTCAATCAGTTTATATTCTTCTTTTTATTGTATTTTATGGTTTTATAGACTAGAGTAGCATGTATGCGCGCGTCTGTGTGTGTGTGTGTGAGAGAGAGAGAGAGAGAGAGAGAGAGAGAGAGAGAGAGCTGTGGCAGATTTCTTGCTGCGTGCTCTCGAGTCTGTAGAAAGTCGCCTTGTTTATTTGCAACTTCGTTCCCCAATCTCCCCAGCGTCTCTCAAACTCCACGACGACGTAGTGTAGCCGAAACTTCCTGTAATAATTAGAATGACTTGAAAGAGTTATATTTATATTCGAGTCTCTCGTAATTATTTACCAGGGGTAAACACTCGTTTATATCTTCATTGAATAGAACTTTTACTATCGAGTTGTAATATCTAATATTCACAGTTAGAAATTCTCTTCGTCTATATTTGAGCAAGAACAAAACAAAACCGGAGTCATTAATCTTACATTGAGCAACAGAGTTAAAAAATCATCGATAATGTAATGTTGGTGATAGCTTTTCTTATGCAGGGAGTAACGTCTTTGCTTCGTACACACAGCAAAATATCTGACACAATTATTTCTGCAATAAAATGTGATATTTCAGGTTATCGGCACACTCATGGGCGCTCGTGTCGCGGGAAGAGCGTCAGTTCAGTGGCTGTCAAGAAAGAAAATAAGTAGTGACTGATGAGTCACAAAACGTCTGGAATGTGACTGAATAGCAGCTATTTAAGAAACTATGATGGAAGCGAACGCCGTGTAAAAAATCTACGGATACCAGTCAGTGCATGCTGACCCTATTTTGACTGGACTAGAGGTGGTAATCTTCATACCTGCAGGGGGCCTGAAGATGGCGTAATATATCGCCGAAACTAATAACAATTTAGAAATTTAGACGGATGAAAGGTGTTTTGATTCGACATTCTGTACTTAACAGCCGAGGTCCGTCAACCATCTGTATAAAGATGGACATACAGAGAAACAGCCGAGGTCCGTCAACCATCTGTATAAAGATGGACATACGGAGACATTTACTGTCAGTATGAAAATTATTATTCAGTAAAGAAGGTAAATCACAAAGCTCACTCACACATAGCTCGAAGAAACATCTGAAGCGTATTACAAGAAGAGGAAGGTCTCGCTTCCGAATCTTCAGTTTTACAAAAACAATTGAATGGGGTTTGAAAATGTTTTTAATATTTCTCGTACACACATTCTTTGAATCGCAGCCAATACTCATTATCCAGTCATTGACGTTATACACATATCATATGACACGGTTCTCTTTCAGTTTAATTATTTCATCGTGAGAATAAAAAAAATGATAATACATATTTTACAAGAGACGTTTCAGTATAGAAGTACTAGCACTGTTCATGAGGAGTGAGTTGAGCTGGGCAGTCAGTCTAGAGACAGCTGGACGAGGATACTTTAACAATACGTCTTAATCACTGCGGCAAACTATTGTAGCCCGTTAATCACTGCGGCAAACTATTGTAGCCTGTACGAGTAATGATACTTGCTGACTGATTAATATCGTCACCCATATCGGGACTCGATCATGCCCGCCTTTTGTTGGCGGCATTCTTACCAACTGACAAGTGGACCTACCGTAGATGCGCTTCACTTTGATCAGCTTTGGATATGTTGTAATACAGAGCAAAATAAGAGCACATTCTTTTATACATGCCCATACGCCAATTAAGTGAGTGAAACACCCTGTAAATAAATCTGAGTTTAACATTTCTGAATGAATACCGTTGAAACGACAACAAATATAAAAAAAAAAACATCAAATTAGATTTCTGTCGGTTTCATTGGTCCTTACAACGGTACATCCATATTTGTCGAAAAATCCACTATTTTGTTTGTCATTTCGACATTTGACTAATAGCAAAACGTATAGCACTGTTAATACCAAACTCAGTCATAAACCACGTGATTCAGCTGCGCCGACCGCCGTCGTGTTATGCAACCCGCACTTCTGTATTGGCCATCAAAACAAAAGATTTTCGTATTCTCTCGCTTGCTACTCCCAAACTATTAGTCGTACAGAAAAAATGAACAGGACTTTATGTGTAGCAAAGTTAATGTAGCGAAACTTTGTACTAGGTGCATTTAAGGATGCTATATGTTTAGCATTTTAGTCAAATGTTGAAATGAAAAAAGGTAGTGGGGGTGAGGGAAGGGATTTTGAAACAATAACTTTTTCGAGAAATCTAGGTTATAAGGTACACTATATACCATTAAACTTCTATTTGATACTCTTCTGTGTGTGTTGCCGTTTCAGAGGTATTCATTGAGAAATATTAAACTCAGTTTCTTTTCAAGGGGGCGTTTCAATCCCTCAACAGCATATTGCGACGTGAGTAAATAACGGAAATCTTGTTGTTTTATCCACACCGCCATCCTGCAGCGCATTCGGACTACTGCTGTGTGCCATTTACACTGACGGGTAGTTCACATAGTCTAGGGGAAAGACTGATCGTGATGAAAGTTGAAAAAGTAGTAAGACTGCTTCACACAGTGAAAGTAAAATTATGTTCTTCTGTAATTTCAAAAGAACAGTTTCAAATATTTCCTGAAAACTGCGAAAAAAAATTATGCGAAATAAAAATATCGACATTCGATATTGCTATTTCGATATCGATATACTGGGGAAACAAAGGTAGCCTATATTGTTTTGTGAAAAATATCGTTATACGGATATGTTATCAACTGTCCTGTTCAAGGCTATTGATTAAACAGATAAAACGAAATTTATCAGACAAAGTCAATGGATTAAAGCGTTACCCAGTTACCGCAGCCACTTGACACACTTGTATGTTCACCCTTTGCCATACTGAACACTGTACAGTACAGTACTTCGCCCGTTAACAGTAACGGTGCGCTGCCGGCATTGTGGCGCGCATGTTTGAGCGTACCTACTGAAAATACGTACGAGAAATTCGAAAAGTGGAAAAACAGCCGAACTAAAAGATCAACCGGCAAACAAAAGCTCACGGTATTTAACGATGACAATACAAAGTAAGTTCCTTAAAATAAGCAACAACAGAATAGCCTCTGAAAAACGTACAGATGAAACAAGAAGAGACGATATTGCTATTAACAACATAAATTCAATGAAAAATGTAGAGGACACATTACGTAGCCTAGTTACAACAAAAAGCTTCTGTTACCAAAAGGCGCGACGCCTTAGAACTTCATTTCAGCCAGCAGAAAGTGCCCGCGCCACGTCTCCGGTTGTATCTCCAGCGTCAGCCCTGTTGCCGGGAGAAACAGCCACTCACCTGGCACTGCAGTAAGGAATTCTCATTTGGAAGTCGTCATTGGGATCGTAAGTTACTCATACCTGCGCGTTTCTATGCGGACAACGCATGGTTACGATACTAACCTCCATCATTTGAACACCGTTCAGCATGCCAAGTGGTGATTAGGTGACACCGACTTGGCTGCAGTAACTATTGTACAGTATGTTCTTCATGCAGTTTTATGGCTAATTTAACCCACCGACCTTTTCTGATGATAATTTTCGTTTCTTCTCTTCTATCAGTGGATCTGAAGACTGTCGCATATATCGGCTGGAAACAGGTAGCCTTGTGCTAATAACTCGGTTCAAATGGCTCTGAGCACTATGGAACTTAACTTTTGAGGTCATCAGTCCCCTAGAGCTTAGAACTACTTAAACCTAACTAACCTAAGGACATCACACACATCCATGCCCGCGGCAGGATTCGAACCTGCGACCGTAGCGGTCGCGCGGTTCCAGAGTGTAGCGTCTAGAACCGCTCGGCCACTCCGGCTGGCGCTAATAACTGCAGCGATCTAGTTGTTTATGCATCCCTTATTCTGCTTAAAGCGAAATGCCAGCATGTTTCGTCAGAAAAAGAAACAGCTTAATTCCTCCCCTATACTTGTCCTAATCCCCGATGTGTTTCACCTCTAATGATACCTTCTTTGACTGGACAACTTTAACTTTCCTTCATATCCCGCGGGATCGTCGATTGTCAGAGGTTCCGTCAACAAGATCTAAACTTTTGCCGCGACCCCCGGTGTTGTTTATGACGTAGGTCCAGCTGACAGTAGGTCTATTCACCTTGTGTTCAGCGTATTTCTGCCATTTAAACCGGTCCGTTGGTTACGCGAATGCTGGATTAACAACGGCATATGCCGAGGTAGTTTACTGACCATATGTGCAGCACAACGCTGTCACGGTCTTGAACAGATTAATGAACTCATGATGCCATATGTTATCGTGAATGATGTCAGTCTTAGCTCAGCAGGAACTCTCGCATCAACAACAGCACATACAAGTATAGCCAGGTGCTTCGTAGCTGGCTATATTAAAACTAACTTTTCATCTTCCGTTATGTAACGTCGAGGACCACGGTAATGGCTCCCTCCCCCTGCGAAACTCGGCTGTAGTGCCGTTTTGCTTTCTGCATCCATAAGTGTCGCCCCTTCAGGATTTTTACCGCCCGCCGTCTGTTGCGTGAAGCCGCAGTAATAGTCGGACGAATGTGAAAGTCCGGCATTTGAAGCAGGAAGTGCCAGACGGATGTTTGTATCCACTTTCTTCGCCAGGCTTCCGAATACAGCACCGTCACTGCCTGGCTGCGCCGTGCCGCCCCTGAAAAGCCGGCGCTTCGTGTGAGCTCACGCCCAGTCAGTCTGCCTTGTACACTGAAGCGCCAAACAAACTGGTATAGCCATGCGTATTCAAATACAGAGATATGTAAACAGGCACAATACGGAGCTGCGGTCGGCAACGCCTATATAACACAACAAGCGAATGGCAGGTTACCAAGATTTAAGTGAGTCTCAACGTGGTGTTATAGTCGGCGCACGAGCGATGCGACACAACATCTGCGAGGAAACGATGAAGTTGGAGTTTCCCTGTACGACCATTTCACGAGTGTACCGTGAATATCAGGAATCCGGTAAAACATCAAATCTGCGACATCGCTGCAAGAACGGGACCTACGACGGCTGAAGAGAATCTGTCAACGTGACTGAAGTGCATCCCGTCCGCAAATTGCTGATCCTGACGTCTCAGGAGCTGTGCATCCTCAACACAGATATTCGTACTCATCTCTGTGCTGCTACTTGATCATTCTCAACCATCGACCTTTCTTTCTGCTCTCCAGCCCTCACGGACTCTGTTCAGTGGGATGTCATTGACGACTTTCATTCCAGTGACCACTTCCCACTCTACATTCACCTGCACATGGAGCATGCCATGAAGAATGGCCACCAAAAAGTTTGGTCATCAGGGCTAACTAGACGCTATTCAGCCAGCTGACCGCGCTTAGACAGCATGACAGTGTCCAGGAATGGGTGGATTCAGTGCGGGGCCATCAACAAGTGTCAGCGTTCGAACCATTCAACATATCATCATCAACATGGGTTTTCGGGGCCGAATGCCCACTCGTGTACTCTTGATGACTCCACAACACAAAGCTTTACGCCTCACTTTGGCCCGTCAACACTGACATTGGACTGTTGATGACTGGAAACGTGTTGCCTGGTCGGACGAGTCTCGTTTCAAATTGTATCGAGCGGATGGATGTGTACGGGTATGGAGACAACCTCATGAATTCGTGGACCCTGCATCTCAGCAGGAGACTGTTCATGCTGATGGAGGCTCTGTAATGGTGTGGGGTGTGTGCAGTTGGAGTGACATGCGACCTCTGATACGTCTAGATCCGACTCTGACAGGTGACCTGTAGGTAAGCATCTTGTGTGATCACTTGCATCCATTCATGTCCATTGTGCATTCCGATGGACTTGGGCAATTCCAGGAGGACAATGCGACACCCCACACGTCAACAACGTTACACAGTGGCTCCAGGACACTCTTCTGAGTTTAAACACTTCTTCTGGCCTCCATGCCCCCTATACATGAACATTATTGAGCATATCTGGGATGCCTTGCAACGTGCTGTTCAAGAGAGATCTCGACCCCGCCGTATTCTTACGGATTTATGGACAACCCTGCAGGATTCATGGTGTCAGTTCTTTCCAGCACTACTTCAGACATTAGTCGAGACCATGCCTCGTGCTGCTGCACTTCTGCGTGCTCGCAGGCAGGTGTACCAGTTTCTTTGGCTCTTCTGTGTATGTACACCAACAGAAAAAAATCACATCACCAACAAGTTGTGCGGAAATCTACTCAAGCTTCACGCCAGTCGCATAAGAGTGGCGGTATGTACCGCCCGGGGGGCAAACAAATTAGATTTTGCTTTAAATACACGCCGTAAGGGGCGTGAGTGTTAGTTACCTTTGAGACTGGAGGTGGTGAGTTGATGTTAGTTAAGAATGCCTTTAAGAAGACAAAGACGCAATTACCAGAAACTCACAGAGTTTGAACGAGGTCGTGTAATAGGGTTACGAGAAGCTGGATGTTCCTTCGACGATATTGCAGAGACGCTTTGCAGGAATGTAGGCACTGTTCATGATTGCTGGTAGCGGTGACCTCGAGAATGTGCGGTCGCAAGGAGACCGGGAACTGGAGTGTCACGTGGCAGTACCGACAGGGAAGACCACCGTGTTCGATGTATGTCTCTGGCGCATCGTACTGCATTTGAAGCAGCAATTTTAGCAGCAACTGGCATCACGATGACAGAACGAACTGTTACAAATCGATTAATTCAAGGACAGCTCCGAGCCAGACGCCCTGTAGCGTGCATTCCACTGTCCCCCAAACCACCGCCATTTGCCACTTTAGTGGCGTCAAGCGAGAGCTCTTTGGAGGACAGAATGGACTTTTGTTCTGTTTTTTGATGAGAGCTCGTTCTACCTTGGTGCCAGTCATGGCCGTGTGTTGGTTAGGTGGAGGTCAGTTGATGGCCTACAATCAGCCTGGCTGCGTGCTACACACATTTGGACCTACACCTTGAGTTAGAACTGTGGTGCAATTTCGTATGACAGCAGCAGCAGCAGCAGCACTGTCGTGGTTGTCCCATGCACGCTAACTGCAGAACTGTACGCCAGTCTGGTGATTGGACTTCTTGTGCTGCCATTCATGAACATCATTCCAGGGCATGTTTTCAGACAGGATAACGCACGCACACAGCCGCAGTTGTAATCCATCGTGCTCTACAGTGTGTCGACGTGTTGCCTTGGCCTGTTCGATCATCAGATGTGTCTCCAGTCGAGCACATATGGGACATCATCGGACAGCAACTACAGCGTCACCCGCAAACAGCATTATCGGTCCCTGCCTTGGCCGACCAAGTGCGACAGGCGTGGACCTCCGTCCCACAGACAGACATTCGGTACCTGTACAGCACGAAGCATGCACATTTGCATGCTTGCATTCAGCTTTCTGGTGGTTGTACCGGTGACGGCTGTAGCTTCCAATGACTTACCCGCGCTTACGTTACTCTGTGATCTTACAATGTTAATAACTTAAATATGTTACCTATACAAATGTATTTTCTATATTTCATTGCTCTACATTAATTATTTTTTGGCGTTGTAACTTTCTTCCGACAGTGTATTTGAGAACACATTTGCGTGTACGAAAGCACTACAATTTGTAGCGCCCGAGCTATGATTAATGATCGTGAATCCCAATAATATAGTCAGTTTACGTGTTGACAATTTTGTCTTTCAGAGAAGAGAAGAGAGTAGCGTAAATTTTCTGTCCACAAGGACGAAAGGCAGCGTTGAATTTCTAATTTTGTTGTGCTGTCTTCAGAAATGTAATCAGTACGCTTGCCGCTATTGTTCTCTCTCTTCCCTCCATAGCCATATGTATCGACTCCTACATACGCGTCTGGAGCATCATATCTCGTAGCTTATTTCTCTCGTGTAGTGAACCCGCCAGAAATTCGTGTTGTTACAGTTCCCAGTAACTAGTACAGAGATAAAACTGTCACCAAACCGAAAGTTAGCTGAACACCGCAATGTTGTACTGATGGTAGGCACAGTCGTGTTGGAGGTGGTGTGCCGTCATCTTCTTACGGCCTCTGAACTGACTTCCCCAGCCAGTTACAGTATGTGGGGGACTACAGTCTGACGTGGACTCGGAGCCACGGTGCAACTTCCATATTTCACATTCTTCATATTAAAATCATTGCCATCAATAGAAGAGAATCCGAACTGAAAATCGAACTCGGGATCTTTCGGATTTGTAATATGGTACTTAGCCACTAAAGCATCCAGCGACAACCTGCTAGTTAACTCCTGATCAAATGGCAGAACTTTTCCTACGATAAGAGAGCCAGTTCCTAACAGTCAATTTGCAGTAAGGTTAGTTATCAGTGTCAGACTTTACGGCCTACCGCGGAGAAAATTAGTCATTACAGTGGAACGCAAGTAATCACCATGTTACTGTTTGTGTAGATGGTCAATATAAGCAGTCAGTTTCGAGCTCATCTTCACCGCCGATCCATACACTTAACGCAAGCAAATTTCGATGCATATACTCCTGTTTTTCCATTTTCATATTTGTGCCCAGAATGAATTTTCACTCTGCAGTGGAGTGTGCGCTGATATGAATTTTCCTGGCAGGTCTATGCTGTGTACGGGGTCGGGACTTGAAACTGGGACCTTTCTTCCAGGAATGCTAGTCCGCAAGGTAGGGTGGAGAGCTATCAAGTTTGGACGGTAGATGAGGAACTGGCGGAAGTAAAGCTGTGAGAATTGGTCGCCGAGTCCTGCTTGGGTTACACAGTCGATACAGCATTCGCCTGCAACAGAGAGAGGTCCCAGGTTCAAGTTCCAGCTCACAGTTTTAATCTGCCAAGCAGTGACATATTTCTTTGTCCATTCCTCGTTTTCACATGAGACAAATGAAAGCATGAGATTATGAAAGTTAATTGGCCACAGTAAATCGCTATGAATGCGAAGGTGCTGGCGGCAGTGCTAATACTTACGTCTTACTTCAGTGCAATGACCTGTGGAAACTTCACGGCATATCGTTCTCGCTCGATCGTTTTAAGTCAGTGAACCTATGGTGCAGTCATAAAGACACTGGACTCGCATTTGGGAGGATGGTGTGAGATTTAACTATGTTTATGTTGTAATATATTCCCCATAATATTATATAACTAAATCCACACCTTCCTTGGATATGCTTGACGAATTTCGTAGAGAATTAAAAGTATTCAGCTTCATTGGACGTCAGAGACGATAGTGAAATTTGAATAACAGACGAAGACTTTACACAATGAGTCTTTCATTCTGCACCGGAGTGTGCGCTGGTTTAGAGATAGGACAGAGGACTGGCGCGAGCAGTACTCTGAGGGCGGGTCGTGAGTCGCGCCTGGCTAGCTCAGCCGGTAAGAGCAAGTACCACGAGAGGCGAGGTACCGGGTTCGAGTCCCGGCCCCGCACGCAGTCGTAATCTGCAGAAAGTTTCACATACAAACTTTACATAGTGCTTGTCTATTATCAACATCCAGCTCAAATCGGAACGTATCTGATGGACTTGGACTCCAGTATCTTGCCCATCTGTGTTACTACTGTACCATTTCTCAAAAACGAAAATACATTGACGTCTGAAGAGATGCTTTAGCTGTCAGACAAGACCTCGCGACTCTCCGATACGTGCGAGTAACCGTAGCTCAGCCACCCTTCCCCTATTACGACGACTTGTGACTTCACTCTTATAGAATCAAAAATGTCATGCGTGAGAGTTACAAAATATGTTTTGATTCAAACTAAGACAAAGAAAATGACGCACCACGAAGGAATTATCCAAATGGGACGGAAATCTGTAGATGTGATGCGGATGTACAGACGAACAAATGATAACAATTTCAGAAAAATTGGATGATTTATTCAACTGAAAGAGCCTCACAAATTGAGCAGGTCAACCGGCGTTTGTCCACCTGTGGCCATTATGCAAGCAGTCTCGAGGGATATCGTGCTAAACAGAACCTCGAAACTTAGCACGGAGTTCAATGCGAGACGCCTATAATAATTTCCACAACGAAACTTTCTCTCGAAACCTGGCAGAAAATCCGAAGAGATTCTGGTCGTATGTGAAGCATGTTAGCGGCAAGAAACGATCAATGCCTCCTCTGCGCGATAGCAATGGAGATACTAACGAAGACAGTGCTGCCAAAGCAGAATTACTAAACACAGCCTTCCGAAATGCCTTCACAAAAGACGACGAAGTAAAAATTCCAGAATTCGAATCGACAACAGCTGCCAACATCAGTAACGTAGAAGTAAATGTCCTCTGAGTAGTGAAGCAACTCAAATCAATTAATAAAAGCAAGTCTTCTGGTCCAGACTGTTTACCAATTAGGTTCCTTTCGGAGTACGCTGATGCATTAGCTCCATACTAGCTCTTTATTGAGATGAAGCTCTGAGTGCTATTGACAAGGGATTTCAGATCGATTCCATATTTCTGGATTTCCAGAAGGCTTTTGACACTGTACCACACATGCGGCTAGTAGTAAAATTGCGTGCTTATGGAATATCATCTCTGTTATATGACTGGATTTGCGATTTGCTGTCAGAGGGGTCACAGTTTGTAGTAACTGACGGAAAGTCATCAAGTAAAACCGAAGTGATTTCTGGCGTTCCACAAGGTAGTGTTATAGGCCATTTGCTGTTCCTTATCTATATAAACAATTTGGGAGACAATCTGAGCAGCCGTCTTCGGTTGTTTGCAGATGACCCTGTCGTTTATCGACTAATAAAGTCATTAGATCAAAACAAACTGCAAAACGATTTAGAAAAGATATCTAAATGGCGCGCAAAGTGGCAGTTGACCCTAAATAACGAAAAGTGTGAGGTCATCCACATGAGTGCTAAAAGGAACTCGATAAACTTCGGTTACACGATAAATCAGTCAAATCTAAAAGCCGTAAATTTCAAATAAATACCTAGGTAATTACGAACAATTTAAATTGGAAGGAACACACAGAAAATGTTGTGGGTGGAAAGCTAACCAAATACTACGTTTCATTGGCAGGACACTTAGAAAGTGTAACAGACCTACTAAGGAGACTGCCTACACTACGCTTGTCCGTCCTCTTTTAGAATACTGCTGCGCGGTGTGGGATCCTTACCAGATAGGACTGACGGAATACTTCGAATTAGTTCAAAGAAAGACAGTACGTTTTGTATTATCGCGAAATATGGGAGAGATTGTCACTGAAATGATACAGGATTTGTGCTGGAAATCATTAAAGGAAAGGCGTTTTTGGTAGCGACGGGGTGTTCTCACGAAATTCCAATCAGCAACTTTCTCCTCCGAATGCGAAAATATTTTTTTGACGCCGACTTACATAGGGAGGAGCGATCGCCACGATAAAGTAAGGGAAATCAGAGCTCGTACGGAAAGATGTAGGTGTTCATTCTTCCAGCGCGCAATACGAGATTGGAATAATAGAGAATTGTGAAGGTGGTTCGATGAACCCTCTGCCAGGCACATAAATGTTATTCGCAGAGTATCCATGTAGATGTATTGCTGAGAGCCGTTTGAACCATTTGAAAAGCGTTTTTTTTTCTCCCACACGTAAATCCGAACGGCGCACATACAAATGGTGCCATTAGCTGAGCATTAACTTCAGCGCAGTTAAAATCTTTTGCAAAGTGATTAATCGATTCGCACAATTTGCCTGGGTGCCAGCTCCGGTTTCTCTTTAAAAGCTTGCTTAATATATTGTAACATAGCTAGAGTGAGAGACATTTTCGAATGGCTATACAAATGGCCGCTGGTCCACAAGTTTTTTCATATGTTGCCAGCTGAAATAGGAACAGAGCACCAAACCCTCCTCCCCGAACCGCCATTCAGCGCAGGGTTCGTTTCAGAATGGCGGTAACGATAGTTGTTTTGAAAGTCTCTTTTTTTTAGTCCTACAGAGAACAGCTCGCATCACTAAGGGTGCTAAGACCCAGCCCGCTAGACAGAGAGGCGAGCCATATATACTAGGCCTGAATCCGCGAGCCAGATTAACGACGGCTGCTCTGCTCAGCCACAGACAAAGATCTGTTACTCTGTGGCTCAGCCCGGTCCAGCCACAGTGTGGTGAGCGCGCGGGTCGGCTCGGCTCCCGATCTCCGCTCCTGAAATACGATATACACACACACACACACACACACACACACACACACACACACACACACACACACTGTAATGCCACTTCCTCGGACGAGAAATGAAAATCGAAAATTAGCTCCAAAATTCCCAAAGATTTCCCCAAAACAAGTTCCAAATTCCAAGAAAAATGAACAAGCAACCAAATTTCCAGTTAACACTATTATTTAGATATTAACCAATATTTGAATCAGGAATCTAATACTTAGTAATTTATTAACATACGAAAGAAAGATAGGATTCCAGTAAATTCAAACTCAAAATTCAAAATCATAGTAAATCGCAAAACCATTATAATTAAAATTCGCAATGTAGAACCAACGTTCCCAAACAATACTCCGTGTGAGCACTCTTTTGGCTAAGGATAATTCAATCCATTGTCACTACGTTACGAGAGTTAGCCGAAGCAGGTCATACTTTTGAATGCTCGTATATGTAGGCGTAATTAGATTGTTTTTTTCTGAATTGATTATTGCTATCTACTATGACGCAGTGAAACGATACTTTGACTTCGAATATTACGTTATTTAGAATTCAGATAGAGGACTTGCATATATTAGACAGAAGTGACTTTTAATTAGATAACCTGAAGTTAACACTATTCAGGAAATGAACACAGATAGACAGTTTCATTCGTAATAACTAATGGACTATGGAACTTGGCGATAGTTACGAAGCATATAATTTATAATTCCCCCCAACAACTGGGAGAGCTTCTTCCTCACGGCTCCGTCAGGAAGTGACTAATATTGTGTAATAAACTAGCATATCGTGTCAATTCACGCATTTATCATTCAAGTTTTACAATATTATTTATAGAGATAACGTGCTGCGACATTATTTGACTGAAGCGCTCTGCGCTTATATAGAAAATCCTTGACGTTAATATTAATAACACTGTTACGACTTATTGTGAATTTGAGATTACATCCAGTCTATAGGGAATTAGGTTTCTCTGCAACTAATTTGAACTTGTCATTAATATTTAAATAGCAACTGATAAACCATCGATTATAAACGATTTAATTACGACATCTGGTGAAGTAAATATCTCGCACAAGTCGCGAGTTCAGTTCATCAATGTTTTGATAGCGATACATAAGAAAGAACAACCTCATTGCTCTACCGCTGAGCGTTAGGCAAGACCGAAGATCCGAAGGACGTTACGAAACACACACACACACACACACACACACACACACACACACACACACATTATATATATATATATATATTCACAGCACATTCGTGGTCCTTTAGAAGTACGCGTGATTATAGACGCTGACGGAAATAGTCACAACACCCAAAAAAATGACTAATGTGTAGTAATGAAATTTCGGGAATACATGTGTCTGCGTAACGTATTTAAGTGACTACCTTTACGATGCAACTGTAAATGCTGGTAAATTAGTAACCAGTGTAACCGCCAGACTACTGAATGCAAGCACACAGACGTGCATGCATTGTGTTGTACAGGTGCCGGATGTTACTTTGTGGGATGGAGTTCCGTGCCTATTGAACTTGGTCGGTCAATACAGGGACGGTTGATGGCGGTTGTGCATGACGCTTGAGTTGTCGTCGGGTGGCGTCGCATATGCGGTCGACTGAAGACATCTGGTGATCGAGCTGGCCAGGGTAACGTGTCGACACTGTCTAGAATGTGTTGGGTGACAACAGCGATTGTGGGCGAGCGTTATCCTGCTGGAAAACGCCCCCTGGAGTGCTGTTCATGAATGGCAGCACAGCAGCTCGGATCACGAGACTGACGTGCAAATTTGCAATCAGGGTGCCTGTGATAACCAGGAGAGTGCTTCTGCTGTGATACGAAATCGCACACCAGATCGTAACTCCAGGCGTAGGTCCAAAGAACCCAGCACGCGGACACTTCGAATGCGCTCTCGCTTTAAATACTAAAAGTCGCAAATGGTGGTGGTTTGGTGCAGTGGATTGCACGTTATAGAGCGTCTCGCTCGGAACTGTCCTTGAAGTAACCGATTTGTAACAGTTCGTTGTACCACAGTGGTGCCAGCTGCTGCTCGGATTGCTGCTGCAGATGCTGTACGATGCGCCAGAGGCATACGCCGGACACGACGATCTCGGTAGTGCTACATGGCCTTCCGGAGTGCGGTATCTGAGCTCTGTCCAAAACTGGGAAGGAGAGGTTCATGTCCCAGTGGTAAAGACTTATTGTTCGCAACACTCTTGCTTCCATCGTTTGACGAATAGATGGACCTGGGCAGAGAACTGTTTGAAGGCAGTGATGTGCTCCAGGGACGCGTGGCATTTATGACGTTTGAGGGACCACCTACGGTCTCTGATGGCCACAATGATTTCCGGCGACCACAAAGATACTTACTTCTGCAGGGAGCAAGTTCAGCTGCGGCAACAATGATAGTAGTGACGGTCTGGATCACCTCATTGATGTTGCCATGCAACAGAGATTCAGTAGTGGTAGCGGAGGTGGAAGCATCCCAGTCACCCTCGCTAAGAGCCCATCTGGGCAAGCACCCATATGAATGATGCTGGTGGAGAGACAGGAAGAGCGGCAAGTAGTCACTACCACACAAGTCGTCATGAGCTTTCCAGTGATAGGAACAGAGAGAGATAAGCGGTCACGTAACGACCAAGGTCAACGCTCACACAGAGTATCTCCCATGTGGCTGATGCAATAGCTTTGTAAATTATTTTTTTACTTGATATATTCTTTTTGATGGGAGTAAGGGAAAGGAAAGACTTTATTTAATTTCTATAATAATGGGTAAGGTCACTGACGAGTTTAATTTTTTTGCAATTTCACCTACTTTAAGCCACACTGACACAGATTCGGATTCATTTATTTTACGATGATTCCTGGTCCTCAGAACGAAAGGCATTATCGACAGGTAATATGGTTTACCCACATTTCTATTGTAGACCTCTGCGATGTGAAATGTCCGATAAGCGATGACGTGACGACTGTTGAAACTTTCTAACCCTGGAACTTTATCGACTTTAGGTCCACGGACGAGGGCTACGGTTACCCATCCGTTACCTTGGTGCAGGGTATCATTGTTGGTAATAGTTAAGTTCAGAACTCTACCATAGAAAACTGTTGGACCATGCAGGACGACTTGTGCACCTACATAGTTGAAGATATTAATAGCAATATTATCTACTGCTTTGGCCCGCATCTCGTGGTCGTGCGGTAGCGTTCTCGCTTCCCACGCCCGGGTTCCCGGGTTCGATTCCCGGCGGGGTCGGGGATTTTCTCTGCCTCGTGATGGCTGGGTGTTGTGTGATGTCCTTAGGTTAGTTAGGTTTAAGTAGTTCTAAGTTCTAGGGGACTGATGACCATAGATGTTAAGTCCCATAGTGCTCAGAGCCATTTGAACCATTTTTATCTACTGCTTTATGGACTGTATGACACGTACGCCTTCTTCTCATGTAAAATCGTGGCATCTTCTGCGTGAGCGGTCCAATGCTGTTGCTCTAGCGGCTGCACGAAGAATGACGCCTTCTTCCCAGATTCATTACTTACACAAACAAAACTGTTGCCTCCTTGAGCCCCCGGTTCTCGATGTACGCTTAGCAGTTCTCGGCTGACGCTGTGAATCAGAAATTTTCTAACAAGGGGAGGCCGCCAATTGTGAAATTCAGATTCGATTCATACTGCGCATAATAAAAGCTCATGGCCAGAGGTGTAACGTGGCAAAGCACCAAGATGCACTTCTCAGCCGTTGTCGAGAAAATAGACAGTTAAAATAAACCGTTGCGGTGAAATACTCTCTACGATTAAAAATTTTGAGCAGCGTCGTGGCGCAGCGGTAAGCGCTCGGGTTTGTAATCCGAAGATCGCCGGATCGAATCTCGCTCCATGCAACCCTTTTTTTTAGTATTTGTTTTTTGTAATTCAAATGTGTACACCCACACACCCACACCCACACACACACACATATATATATATATATATATATATATATATATATATATATATAATTCCCGGCAATCAGTTGCAACAATTATGCATATAATAAGTTGTTGAAAGTCGTTTGTCGTGGAAACACTGGCGACTTCGAACATCATTATGTTTTCCGCAAACAAAGTTGTATTTCACAAATGTTATTAATTGTCTTCATAATGTTAAGCACGTATAGTTAACGGAAGACGTAGAAACGATATTCCGAAACGAATACGTATGGCGTAAGTCAAACGTTCGAATTAGAATAGAGACCCCACGAACACAAATTCGCTGTGGCAGGCATGAAATATAAACTCCGTTACTCGCTCGTTACACTTGAAGGGCAGATGTTGAATGGGCCGAAACGAGCCGCCGCATAACAGCGTAGTTGCCTGCTAACTTCGAAAGAAGGTAGGTGCCGTCCCTAGCGCAACATATAACATCGTCGAAAATCAGTGCGGACGGGAGAGCTTTGGTACACCCTGTTAAAAAAACGGAAAAATGGAGGCGGTACAATTGGAGAGCGATCCGCCTTCACCAACATGCGTAAGCAATTCATTAGTAGTATATATATGAATTACAAAAAACAAATACTAAAAATAAAGGTTGCATGGCGCGAGATTCGATCCGGCGACCTTCGGATTACGAACCCGAGCGCTTACCGCTGCGCCACGACGCTGCAGGAAACTATTAGTCGTAGAGAGTATTTCACCGCAACGATTTCTTTTAACTGTCGATTTTCTCGACAACGGCTGAGAAGTGCATCTTGGTGCTTTGCCACATTACTCCTCTGGCCATGAGCTTTTATTATGCGCAGTATGAATCGAATCTGAATTTCACAATTGGCGGCCTCCCCTTGTAAGCCCGAAAAGTGGATATCCCGGACGCGTGCTGTAATCGCTTCAGCAGCACGCGTTTCTTTTGGCTTGTCATGTTTGTAAACAGAGAGAGAGAGAGATAGCAGCCGTGACCACCGCTGCGACAATTATGCACATTGGCTACATTCTTGCCAAGTCTGTCTGCAGTATCGCAGAAAGAACATCGAGCTTCTCGTAGACCTATTGCACGACCTCGTTCATTCTCAGTGAGGCGTTCGTAATATCGTCTTTGTCGCCTTAAAGACGTTCTTGACTAACATCAGCTAACCTCGTTCGATATAAAAGCCAACTAACGCTCGCTAGCGTTGCAGCGTGTGTTTAAAGCAAACCTGATTTTCATCCTCACAGTGGCCCTACTAGCGCCACTCTTGTGCATCTGGCGCGAAACTGGAGTAGGCATCATCTTTCAGATGCAGAAGAACGTCTAACAACTTCCGTGTATGTCGCACAAGTTTTTCTTGGTGTTTCTATTTTTGTACAGAGTCACTCAAACTGATGTCCAGTTGCACATAAGCGGTCCCATAATTTAATCATCATCGTACAAAACCTACCCGGCTACTAAGTAGATCGAAAAAACTCGCGACGTACTGTTCTCAGGTGACTGGGAGAAACAAATGAAGTACTGATTTGTGTCGTGGGGGCGCTCATTCAGAAAATTCATGAAAGGTCGAAATTATAGAGCTTTAACAAATAGGCACCCAAAATCTTAATTATCGTATATTCGTAATCATGAAATTATATGATACACAGTCAATGTGTTCTTTTAAATGCCTTGAAGATAATCGATGTTGATCAAATCTGGTTGCAATAATACGACGGTTAATAATACGACGGTCACTCCAAAAGAAACGCACACTATTTTCGTAAAAGTACAGTTTTCATTCTGCATGTGTGAAAGGTTTGCAGTGTGTAGATACATCCTTCCCGCTTGTTTTCAAACGTAGTTCTACCTGTTCCCGTGAGTGGCCCCGCCACAGCATGTATTCAAGATGGCTGCTACACTTGACGTTCGTCAGAAGCAACGTGCTGTCATAGAATTCCTGTGCTGTGAAATCGAGGGAGTGGGAAACATCCACAAGAGGTTGAAAAAAGTGTTTGGAGATGCTGCTGTCGATCGCAGTACAGTTAGTCGGTGGGCAAGCAGGTTACGTGATGAAAGCGGGCAATATTGAGGATTGTCCTCGCAGCGGCAGACCTCGTACTGCACACACTCCAGACAATGTGCAGAGAGTTAACGAATTGGCGGCTGCTGACAGATGCATCACAGTGAACGAATCGTTGGGATACGGAAAGGAAGTGTTTGCAGAATACTGAAAGTGTTGGCGTTATAAAAAGTTTGTGCCAGGTGCGTTCCCAGGATGTTGACAGTGGCTCACAAAGAAACAAGAAAAACGGTATGCAGCGAACTTTTGCAACAGTACGAGAATGGAGATGAATTCCTTGGAAGAATTGTGACAGGTGATGAAACATGACTCCATCATTTTTCACCAGAGACGAAGAGGCAATCAATGGAGTGGCATCATGCAAATTCACCCAAGAAAAAAAATAAATCAAAACCACACCTTCTGCTGGAAAAGTTACGGCTACGGTGTTTTTCGATTCCGAAGGACTCTTGCTTGTGGACATCATGCCAAGTGGAACCACCATAAATTCTGATGCATATGTGACGACACTGAAGAAACTTCAAGCTCGACTGAGTCGTGTTCGACCACATCGGCAAAAGCAGGATGTTTTGCTGTTGCGCAACAATGCACGGCCACATGTCAGTAAAAAAACCATGGAAGCGATCACAAAACTCGGATGGACAACACTGAAACACCCGCCTTACAGTCCTGATCTGGCTCCATGTGACTATCATCTCTTTGGGAAACTGAAAGACTTTCTTCGTGGAACAAGGTTTGAAGATGATGACTCCCTTGTGCACGCTGCCAGACAGTGGCTCCAACAGGTTGGTCCAGAATTTTATCGTGCGGGTTTACAGGCGCTGGTTCCAAGATGGCGTAGGGCAATTGAGAGGGACGGAAATTATGTGGAGAAATGAAAATATTGTTCCTAAAGAATGTGTCTACACACTGTAAAACTATGAAACATGTAGAATAAAATATGGATTTTTTAAAAAAATAGTGTGCATTTGTTTTGGAGTGACCCTCGTATAAGCACAGTAAGCCGTGTGTACAAAATGACTTTCTAAACAAATCGCAGCTTTTCCCGCTGAGAATTTTATCGTGAACACATTTTCATTAGATCTGCTGAAGGTGATCCTTACCTGCTGAGACCCTTTTGAGCAAGAAAACTAGTCCCGAAAGGTAAAACACAGTACCTTGAACTTGTAAAGCTCGCTTTACAGTGAGCTAAAAGTATAAATACAGAAAAAAAATTTACACTGTTTCTGGACAGAAACAGTTAGTTCTTCCATTGTGAGCTATAATGATACGGAGACGAAATGTGTGACAGAATAATATACACTGACGGGGGAAAAAATCACAACACCAAGCAGGGGTTTTGCGGCATAAACGAAAGTTGGTAGGCGTCTTTCTACATCTGAAAGATGATGTCTGTTCAAATTTCGCGCCAGCCGTATAAGTAGCGCCTCTATGAGGATGCAAATCAGGTTTGCCTTAAACACGCGGTGTAACGGTCGTGAGCGTTAGTTACCTTTGATACTGGGCGTGGTGGGCCGATGTTGGTCAGGAACGGCATTAAGGCGACAAAGACGCTATTATCGAAACCTCGCCGAGTTTGAACTAGGCCGTGCGATAGGCTGCGAGAAACTGCATGTCTTTCTGCGATGCTGCAGAAAAACTTGACAGACATGTAGCCACTGTACATGACTGCTGCCAGCGGTGGTCTCGGGAAGGTACGGTGGCAGGGAGACGTGGCTACGGAGTGTCACGTGGCACTGCAGAGTGGGAAGACCACCGTGTTCGGCGTATGACTTTGGCGCTTCGCACTGCATCTGCAGCAGCAATTTCAGCAGCAGTTGGCATGACAGTACAAACTGTTACAAGTAGGTTACTTCAAGGACAGCTCCGAGCCAGACGCCTTGTAGTGTGCATTCCATCGACCCCAAACCGCCACCATTTGCGACTTCAGTGGTGTCAAGCGAGAGCTCATTGGCGAGCAGGGTGTATGTCTGTTGTGTTTCCTGATGAAAGCTGGTTCTGCCTCGGTGCCAGTGGTGGCCGCGTGTATTGGTCAGGAGGAGGCCATACGAGGGCATTGAACCAGCTTGTCTGCGAGCTACATTCACTGGCTTTTCGCGGATGATGCTGTAGTATACAGAGAAGTTGCAGCATTAGAAAATTGCAGCGAAATGCAGGAAGATCTGCAGCGGATAGGCACTTGGTGCAGGGAGTGGCAACTGACCCTTATCATAGACAAATGTAATGTATTGCGAATACATAGAAAGAAGGATCTTTTATTGTATGATTATATGATAGCGGAAAAAACACTGGTAGCAGGTACTTCTGTAAAATATCTGAGAGTATGCGTGCGGAACGATTTGAAGTGGAATGATCATGTAAAATTAATTGTTGGTAAGGCGGGTACCAGGTTGATATTCATTGGGAGAGTCCTTAGATAATGTAGTCCATCAACAAAGGTGGTGGCTTACAAAACACTCGTTCGACCTATAATTGAGTATTGTTCATCAGTGTGGGATCCGTACCAGATCGGGTTGACGGAGGAGATAGAGAAGATCCAAAGAAGAGCGGCGCGTTTCGTCACAGGGTTATTTGGTAACCGTGATAGCGTTACGGAGATGTTTAACAAACTCAAGTGGCAGACTCTGCAAGAGAGGCGCTCTGCATCGCGGTGTAGCGTGCTGTCCAGGTTTCGAGAGGGTGCATTTCTGGATGAGGTTTCGAATATATTGCTTCCCCCTACTTATACCTCCCGAGGAGATCACGAATGTAAAATTAGAGAGATTAGAGCGCGCACGGAGGCTTTCAGACAGTCGTTCTTCCCGCGAACCATACGCGACTGGAATAGGAAAGGGAGGTAATGACAGTGGCACGTAAAGTGCCCTCCGCCACACACCGTTGGGTGGCTTGCGGAGTATAAATGTAGATGTAGACCTACACTTGCAGTTACTGGTTGGGTGCGATTTTGTATGACAGCAGGAGCATTCTCGTGCTTATCCCACGCACCCTCACTGCAAATTTGTACGGTAATCTATTAATGTAACCTCCGGTGCTGCCATTCGTGAACAGCAGTACAAAGGGTGTTTTCCAACAGGATAACGCTCGCCCACAAACTGTTGTAACCCAACAAGCTCTACAGTGTGTCGACATGTTGTCTTGAGCTGTTCGGTCATCAGATATGTCTCCAATCGGACGACAACTCCAGTGTCACCCGCAACCGGCATTAACTGTCCCTCTCTTGAGCAACCACATGGCAAGCAGGCATTGAACTCCATCCCACAAACTGACATTCGGCTCCAGTTCAACACAATGCATGCACGTTAGCGTGCTTGTATTCAACATTCTAGAGGTTACACCAGTTTAGTAAGCAACGTACGTCAATCACTTCAATATGTTACCCAGACAAATCCGTTTCCGAAATTTCATCACTCTACATTAAATATTTTTTGGTGTTGCGATTTTTTTCCGTCAGTATACATACAATATTATTATTATTATTATTATTATTATTATTATTATTACTTAGTTACATTTTCAAGGCAATACAGCGTATATAAAAAAAGACAAGAATTTATTATTCTTTGGAAGCCTTTTGCGACTGTTATAACGATTTTCCGGATTCCAGTATTACCTACCTTCTACTGACGATTTGTTTAGAAAGAATAGGTTGTACAATTTCAGATTTTTATGCATAGCAAATTCTCTTCATGTTTCTGTTAACCGGTACACTTACATCAAAGTGATTTGCACTTCTGGTTTTTGTTCATACAAGTGACATCTCAACTATTGTATTCTACAAATCTCTGGGTTAGAACTGTGCGTTCGGCATATACAGGCTGCGCAAAATAGAACTGTTCCGGAAAATATTTATAAAACTGACCCGGAATTGACGTTAGCTGATGAACAGGAGAACTGCCCATCGCAGAAAAAGCCGTAAACGGTGATCTCGATGTTCCACCGGTTGCTGTTACCTGTCTGCCCACGCGCATCTCTCTCGTGCTCTGTTCCAAGTTCTTCACTGTGTCGTTACGTTTGAGTTCATGAGAGAGGCTGACGTATATTTAGTGACTAGCTGAATGCAAAACAAAAGATGCTCACGATAAAACAGCACAAAACATCCAGCAAAGCGTGCAGTTCAAACCTTAACGCAAAATTGCGCGAAATGGGCTCTGGGCGAATAAGCCCCGTAACTAGTCGGAAAGAGTTAGAACACCTCAAGGGATTGATTGGAAGAAGGGAAGGCTAGAACAAATTTCGACGAAAATTCAAGGCTGCAAGTGGAAGTTAAGAGATTTTCGTGTCGAAACATTATCAGAAAGAACCCGCATTTGTATCGCGACATTCACTGTTGTGCACGAGTTAAGCCGTCAAGACGAAGTTTAGTGTGTTCACCTCTCCCGGTGGTTCCCCAGTGAAATGAGAGCGGAATCAGACCTCTTAGATCCTCAGTTTTTCATTTCTTCACGTAAGGCTTGGTGCAGCATGGTGGCGTATGTGATCCCACAGAAGATGTGTCTTTTGCATTTAAGAAATCCCCATCAATACTTTCAAGAGCCGTTGCATAATTTGAAGATTAATTTGGTTTGGTTTTGTTTTGCTCTAGGGCACAAAAAGAACTGGGGTCACACGCGCCCATTCAAGATTGGTGTTGCTAATTTGAAGGCTGGTGTTGAGGTGCGCAATTTATGGTGTCCGCGCTGTATAACGATTGTTCTTAATGCAATGTTCAGAAACTGTTTAATCCATATGTTCATCTGCTCACAGAAGACGAGTGACTATATGGATGTGTTCAGCAAGTCGGACAACAGCGCACAGTGTCTTGAGAACGTCGCGGCGAGTGGACGGGGGCAATCTGCAGAGGCGATTGTCTGACCCGCTTCCCTGTGATTTTTACCTGTGGGGCAAACTGGAGGACCAGGTGTGCTCAAACAATCCTGACATAAAACGTCAAGCACGCTACTGCTGTCATCCCCTGTGTCTCGCAGTTTGATATATCGAGGAAAGCACTCCATCGACCTCAACGGTGGCGATTTCCTGCGTCTTCACTGATGTTCATTGACGACGGTCAACTCTGCGCCATTCTTACTGTAAACATTTTCCGGGCCAGTTTTCTTTCGCGCTCCTTGTGTTACAAGATATGAGCATTCAGGCTCTGGGCATGGATGTAACACGGCATTGTAATTTTCCTAGCGTTGAACTCTTAAAGGTCTGTTGGAGTGTTTTGAAAATGTTTGATCGCGTTTGTTGAGATAGTCTTAGTGGCCAAGCCATGTGATCATTTCAAATAGTGCGCCGCATCTTCTGAAGTTGTTAACTTCGAGCTTCTGGTTAAGTTATTCGCGATTTGTTGCGTGGAACATCTCGTCCGAAACAACCAATATGAAATCGCGAGTTTGTGGGTATAAACGTCCTTTCGAGGAACGGCTCTCTGTCCATTCGCTCTCCACATGTAGTTGATCGAGAGCATAGCAGAAAAATTCCTATTCTGTAGTTTGTTTCTTCTGTATCAGCTCGTTCGGTTGACAAACTTCAGTACTAGTGGCTGGCTCGATCAAGCTGTAGATCTTGTTGACAGTTACAGTCATTTGCATTGTTTTTCAAGTTTGAGCCTCATTAGTGGCACTTTCGAAGTGATTCAGTCCACTTTGGATAATGAGAACTAGTCCACAGACGCCTTTGTTCTTTGACAGAACTACTGTATGCGGGAGTTGGGGTGGTGACGACTCCGTTTGTCGTGGTGGCTGTTACGAACTGTTTGTTTGCTGCTGATTTCTACGTTTATCCAACGGATGTATGCCAAGCTGTACGACAAAGCTGAGACGGCAGTAAGTTAATGGATGTCATGACGTTTCATACTTCGTGGCTGTAATCCGCTCACAATTACAGGATCAATATTCCTCTTCGGTTGTTGAAATACAATAGCACGGGTTTTCTACAGGATGTGGATGGTGACTGAAAGATAATTTTGAAATCCTATTTCACAATCAGCATGTTCATTGTAACAATGAAAACATGACTTTCATAAAAGAATACAATATTGTTTCAATGTCATGTTCCAATAAAAGACTTGATTCTAACTGGGCTCATCATTATCTGGCAGCAAAAGTTAAGGAATACGTCCAAACGCGAGCTGATCTGCTCAACAGCCAGTTCAGATTGGCACGCTCAGTACAGTCCAATATTGTGCCTGTTTAACAATTGTTTCCGCCGGGGGAAGACTTTTGCCTACCCTGCCAACATGCGGATGGTCTTCAACAGCTCACAGGCCTCCGAAGTACACTAAAGTAACCCTTCGACATAGTACGCTCGCAAGGGTTGACTTCAGAGGTAGGTAAGCCAGTAATTCTTTCTGCATTCTTTTCTTCGCCATTTGGTTAGCTCTAGAAGCCTTTCTCGTTCCTAGCTTCTTGTATAGTTCAGTTTTATTACAATGTGTACTGATACTACTGCCAAATCCAGTATGTGCGAATTCGGTGTACGAGAATAGCCAGAGAAAACAGAGGGGTGAGACCTAGAGCTGCGCCGGCCACGTCTCGAGGCATTCCTCGCGAGTCGAGCCGTTCCTCCATGCACCTGGCGGCTGCGCCACGCAGCACACGCTTCTGCTGCGGTTTGCAACACTCTCTCTGGCGCAACTCGCGGCCTGCCCGCGCCTCCCAGCGCGACAAGTTCTTCTCTTGTCCCGCGTATGGCTGCTTGCCCATATACGACAGGCGAAGGCTGTCGAAACGTGATTTGCACCTGTCGCTCGTTCTCTGACAACGGAATCAGCTCCGACAACAGCACTTGTCAAAAACAAAACAAAAGAAAGGCGAGAGCTGATTGCTCCTCGGTTCCGAAAAAAGTAGACACATATGTTTGTTTACTCCCTAGATAGAAAGTTTAAGTAACGAGCAGGACGCGTGCTAGTAGAATGATAACTTTCCTGTTGTTCTTGTTTTCATCTTCTGATACTTTATTCTTTGTTATACGAGATGCGGTCAATAAGTAATGCAACACTTTTTCCTCAGCCAATTTCGGTTGGGAAAAAAATGCGGAATTTGTTGCGGGACATCGTGGAATATTCCCGCTTCGGCTCATATACTCTCATGAAGTTGCCATAGGAGGCGGCACTACACGTGGTCTTAACAATGGCGCTTGTAACAGACGTGCGCCCCAAGAAGAGAACTGTTACTGAGTGTGGTTGGCGGAAAACCAGAGCATCGCAGATATTCATACGCGCTTGCAGAGTGTCTACAGTGACAGGGCAGTAAAAAAAAAGCACGGTGACTCGTTGAGCATGGCGTCTGTCATTGTCGCAACAAGCTCGCGCAAACCTGTCCGACATGCGGTTGCACACACTTTTGACTCTTGTAGTTTTGGAAAGTGCAGACACAGTCATTCCATGTCATAGACGGATCACAAACAAACACCTCGCTGCACAAGGTGCCGTAAGGCCGTCGCATTAGACGGAGATTATGTTCAAAAATAAAGTTTTGTAGCCGAAAGAGGGGGGAATAATACGGTGTATTGGAACCCTGAGTAAAACCAACCCGCTTTCAGACAAAAAAGTGTTGCATTACTTGATGACCCCTCGTATTTATGGCGATTTCAATGTACAGTGAAATATCTGTGCCAAACTCTTCGACGATAAAATATAGGGATATTACTATCACAGTAGAGCAAAAGATTCATTTCTGTTTCGCTGCAGCTTTTCCTTCACCTTCACCTTTTTGCAGAGAATAAAAATGAGGTGGTTTGCTCCTTGGCGAAATATACCAACTTTCAGGTATTTCCAGAGAATATTTTTTACGCCTGTTCCGCTGTTCTTGGAAAGTCGGAAATTGTAGAATAAAGCAATTGTAGAACTTTGCTCGACGCCATGGTTGGTTTGGACCACCGCAGTGCTTCTCTACGTTTGGTTGCCTTGCCTACTTTTGACTTCGAATTGGCTACGCATCCAGTTAAAGGTGGATCTTCAGTTACACGTGGGCTCCGAACCACGGTGCAAAAAAATGTTCAAATGTGTGTGAAATCTTATGGGACTTAACTGCTAAGGTCATCAGTCCCGAAGCCTACACACTACTTAACCTAAATTATCGTAAGGACAAACACACAGACCCATGCCCGAGGGAGGACTCGAACCTCCGCCGGGACCAGCCGCCCAATCCATGACCACGGTGCAACTTGCCGCTTTTGACAATAATAAATCATTGCCAAGAGGTGAAAGGAGCGATAAGAGCAAGTAAAGAAATTCTGCAGCAGAAGAGGGATGGAAATCTGTACTTTGTATTTGTAGCCGGGACCTTACCAACTGAGATGAAAACATTCTTCCTAGCTCACTGGCATAGGATTTTCGTGTTTGAGGACGAACAACACTAACCGTCAACGTCGTTTCGTGATTATTTCTTGTTAATCGTTCTTATCTTTCCCTCATCAGACAGCTGTGGACTATCGACAAACAATGACAAGTTAGCCGTACGGTGTAGCGGTAAACTCTGAGAGGAACGCCACCACACTGAAAACGTCGATGGTGGTGTCGTAAGACACTGGGACCGCATTCTGGAAAACATCAGCTCAGATACCCGTCTGGCCATCCAGATACAAGTTTTCTGTGCTTTCCGTACAATGCTCCTTTCAAAGATCGCGAGCGGTTGCTTTTTCCCACTATTCCCCAGTCGAAGTCTCCGTTCCTCCGTCTCTAATACCTATAATAACCTCGTCGTCGATTGAATCCTAATCTTTATTCCTTCTTAAGCACCTGAAGCGAATGCCGGCATGGCTCGTTAAAGGATACAATAAAATTAGGTGATTTGCAGGTAAAGAAGAACACACAGTCGATTTCTATCCTATTTATTACCCCATCCAAGCTATGACTTCCTCTCTAACAACAGGCGCCAGTGTCAGACTTTCCGTCCTCCATTTCTGTTTTCTTCAAAATAGAAATACAACTAGAAGCTGAACCTAGAATCGGAGAAGGAACAAATGGAAAAAAGTATAGCATAATTTTGATGTTATCTATTACCGTCGTGATTGCAAAATCAAAAGTAACTTTTAATTTCGGTATTTTGGATGCTTTCAACTTTTTCACGGGATAGTCATATTCTAATTGATGTCGATTGTCACTTGTTTCCTGGTGGTTATGCAAGTAAAAAGTCGAATAATGTCATCTTCTGTAGAAGGTAGCCAACTTGCGTTTTTCATGCATAGAAAGTGAGACCAATTTATTTGCTGTAGCTCATTGATCATACTTACAATTTTCTTGTGATTTTGGTAACCCATAACGTCCAAATACTCATTGATCCTGATGGCGCCTAAACTGATCATTATAAAATCAAAACCCAAATACAAAACTATGCGATGTTTTATCAACGAATAACATTATAAGGCAGTTCCTATGTTTAGAATGGACACCAATTCAAAAAGAGGAGACATGTAAATAAGAGAGAGCAGAAATAGGACTTGATGTTGTGCTCGTTAGATTACGTATTGAATATTCGGAGGAACTTTTCCCTTTATATGATGTCAATTAACTTTAGGTCACGTGGACAACGAGGCGTGACACACATGCCTCAAAAGGGGCGCAGGTCGTTCCTGTAAAGAGGCTCGCAAGACTGACGCTAGGAACTATACACCTATTTCAGCGACGCCAATTCTTTGTCGTCTTTTGGACTTACATTGTGCTCTCGTATCATGACTTCGCTGGAGACCTAACAACTCCTATGTAGGAACGAATATGGTTTCCGTAAAGACTAATTGTACGAAACGCAGATTTATCTGTTCGTTCATGAGGTGCAGAAGGCAGTAGATAGCGGAGCTCAGGTTAAAGCCACTGAAATATTGCATTTAGACAGTTTATCCTATTATGATTTTGAAATAGACACTCATTTGCTTCTCTTTTTCCCAGTTACTTATTGTTGGCTGGTATAGAACTGCACGTGCCCAGTTGCTTGGCTAGTGGTTGGCGTTGGTATTTCGAAATAGTAGTAGTTAATGAATTTAAATTGTTGCAAAAGCAGCAGGCTCTAGGACGCCTACCAGTAAACACCACACCAGGCTGTAATTCTGTTTAAAGATAAAAGGATTAATATCCAGGATAATTAATATGAATAAAAATGATTATGTATTTCTATTCTCACCTTATGATGCCATTTATTGTTTACCTAGAATAATTAAATCCGTGACGACATGAAATACTTATAAATACAGTGGCGTTTCTCGTGGCTAATAAAAGCTTTACTACAACGATCTACACGACCAGAGTGAGTATTTTAGAATCCTCTAAATTTTAATGAGAACGGCGGAACAAATGGATTATAGCGCAGAGAACAATGCGCGACCGCTCTTAATGCCACCACCTCTGGCACAATAGATTTTCTGGCACGCACAAAAACTCGTAACATTTTCGTGATATGAGTAGCGTTCAATAAGTAATGGAACACTTTTTTTGTCTCAAAGCTTGTTGGTTTTATTCCAATACACAATATTATTCCCCGCTCTTTTGACTACAAAACCGTATTTTCCAACATAATCTCCGTTTAATGCGACGGTCTTACGCCGCCTTACTGGCAAGGCCTGTATGCCGGCACGGTACCACGCTGCCCGCATCTCGTGGTCGTGCGGTAGCGTTCTCGCTTCCCACGCCCAGGTTCCTGGGTTCGATTCCCGGCGGGGTCAGGGATTTTCTCTACCTCGTGATGGCTGGGTGTTGTGTGCTGTCCTTAGGTTAGTTAGGTTCAAGTAGTTCTAAGTTCTAGGGGACTGATGACCATAGATGTTAAGTCCCATAGTGCTCAGAGCCATTTGAACCATTTTTTTTTTTTTTTTTTTTTTTTTTTTTTTTTTTTTTTTTTTTTTTTTTTTTTTTTTTTTGTACCACGCTACTGGTCGATGTCGGAACGAACGTCTCGCTGCATCAACAACCTCACCACCATCCACCTACTGCTTCCCGCGGAGTGCGTCCTTCATTGCACCAAACAGATGGAAATCGGAAGGTACGAGATCCGGGCTGTAGGGTGGATGAGGGAGAACAGTCCAATGACGGTTTGTGAGGTGCTCTTGCGTGCGCGAACATGTGTGAGGTCTTGCGTTGTCATGGAGAAGTAGCAATTTGTTTGCATTGTTGTAGGGCGACGACCACGCTGAAGTCGTTTCTTCAGTTTCCTGATGGTAGGACAGTACGCTTCAGAGTTGATCGTTTGCAGCATGAGGGAGGACATCAAACAGAATAACCCATTAACCGTCCCGGAAGACCGACGCCACGACTTTAACGGCTGAGAGTGCAGCTTTGAGCCTTCGAACTTTTTCTTCGTAGGTGAGGTAAAAAATTCTCATGACAGCCTCGCTACGCGGAAGTAATTGCGCAAAGGTGGTTCGTCTTTGCTCATGATGGTCTTCTGTGAGGCGGCGAGGAACCCAGCCAATTGAGTACCCCAATTGATGGACGATTGTGTCAGCACTACCAACAGAGACGACAAGTTATGCAGAGAGCTGTTTGATTATGATCCGTCGGTCACCGGATACTTCCGGAGAGTATCCGCATGTTGCAACACTCCAGTAGTGACAGGTGTGTGCGGCCGGCAGACGCGCGGGAGATGGTACAGGCTTGGGCAATCTTGTTGCGAAGTTGACTGACGCTTCGCCCAACGACTCGCGTGCTTTTGTTCACTGCCAGTTCTCTATAGACATTCTGCAAGCGTCTCCCACAACAACTTCCGCAATTCTTCAACCAAAATTCCAGCCATCATGATTTAGGTTTTCCGTGATTTCCCTAAATCGCTCCAGGCAAATGCCGGGATGGTTCCTTTGAAAGGGCACGGCCGACTTCCTTCCCCATCCTTCCCTAATCCGATGAGACCGATGACCTCGCTGTCTGGTCTCCTTCCCCAAACAACCCAACTCAACCCAAATTGACTGAGAAATAAAATGTTTTGCATTACTTACTGAACTCCCCTCGTATGTTGTACCATGTATCTTGACTTTCAGGAACCATCAATAGAAACCCGCTCTCTCACGCGGTAAACAAAATACACGCTTCCCTAATAACCGCACAAATATGCATTTGGATTCTAGACATCCTAACAAAGACGTCGTTTAAAGGGGTGGTGGTGTCAAAGTACAGGTTGTCGGTAAATTCCGCTATCACTTTAGGAAATCATGGCTTGGAAACCATTAAAGCATCGTGGTTAGTTGTAAAACGTTTAGCAGCTCTCAAAGTTTTTCTGTTACGCCGGAATTTGTGCGTCCCTCGTAGAACATCAAGACATGATTCGAGTTGTGTCCATATACTGGTCAGATTTGCAACATCAACAGTTTTGTTTCCATCATTCATTCATGCACGAAGGATAACAATATTATTTACTGGTGCTGACGATGACGACGATCATCGCGCGATCCACGATGTCGGGGGAGTGCGGGTCCGTGTGGTGGGACCATCAGGACCCACCCACCTGTCAGGAAACCCGTCATCCAGCACATCCCGCACATTCAAACTCCAATGTGGCCCTGCATCATCATCCTGGAAGGCGATGGAGGGCTGCAGCTCTCCGCTCTGTCGCAGCACGAACTGTTACTGCATGTCCAGGCAAGGCCGGTCTGTGTGGCCGAGCGGTTCTAGGCGCTTCAGTCTGGAACCGCGCGACCTCTACCGTCGCAGGTTCGAATCCTGCCTCGGGTATGGATGTGTCTGTTGTCCTTGGGTTAGTTAGGTTTAATTAGTTCTAAGTTCTAGGGGACTGATGATCTCAGATATTAAGTCCCATAGTGGTCAGAGCCATCTTTTTTTTTAACCATCTCCAGATAAACATTTTCCGTTATAGGTTCCTCTACGACAAGAAATGGGCCTAACACCCTGTCGTCCTTCAGACCACACCAACTATTAAGTTTCGGGTTATTATGAATTTGTTCACGTGCGTGGTGTGGGTTTTCGGACCCCCAGATTCAAATGTTTTGGCGATTCACATGTTCGGAAATGTGGAACGTTGCTTCATCTGAAAACAGGCACTTAAAAGGTAATCGTTGTTAGCATCTTGGAGGCCAGCCAGAACACTCGAATACATACCTCAGATGGTGGTCATTTTGGCTGCAATGCTTGAACTATTTGCACGTTGTACGCGAAAACGCGTAAACTCTTCTGTAACACTTCATGGACGATCTTGTTTCTTGCAGTTCTCTTGATGTACGACGAATAGACTACTGGGGGCTGCATTCTAATGCAACTTTCAGTGTTAACACGTGCTTGAGATACAGGAGGTTCGAAGAGAGTCTCTTTAAAGCTTTGGAACCACCTCTTTACGCTTGTTTTTGCCAGTGAGGCTATCGCATACTGGCGTTGACAATTCAGCAGTACCGTCGTCACAGATTTGCATTCTGCACCCCCAGATGACACGTTGCGTCTTCTTCTAATCTGTCGCCGTTCTGATTCACTCCAAGTCAGATCTGCAACAAAGGGTAAAGGAAGAAAAAATTGTGAGCGCTGGTAACCTTTTTGACAACAAACCAGCGGTCCATATGTTTGATAATTTCCAAATTATGAATATTTGAATTCATAGCTGGACTTTGACACCCTGTAAGGGCGCTGCTGTTGACCACAAAGGCAAATGACCTGACGGGTAGCACCTGCAACACACGACGCAGTTGTTGCTCAGAGAAGAGATGTCGTCAGCAAATTGCGGGAAATGTAGATACACGTGCGCCTGGTCCCAGAATTATCTGGTGATCCTCGGCATAAATAAATAAATGTAATGTAATGCTAGTAATAGCCGGAAAGCATATAATGTTTGATCGCGCGTTCGACGATCAATCGTAGCCTGGAAATATTCAGGAGGAAGGCCGGTAACAAACTCTGATTCACTGGAAGAATCATGAGCAGGCGTAATTCACACACGAAATATAACGCTTCCAAGACAATCGATCGTTCGACAGTTTCTTGAGTATTGCTTGTCGATCTGGGACCATTACCACGTTGGATTAGCGGGAGAGATAAGAAAGATACAAAGAAAAGCTGCACGATTTCAATACGTGAGAGGGGGATTTCCAGACTCTCCGCGCGGCGTTTTAGTAAGAGCAGCCAGGACTTCCACGTAGGGACAGGGACTGTCTTTCAATCCTTGCATCATCCACGCGCGGAATAGGAAGGATAAAATGAGAGTACTTTAGTATTTACCTTCTGCCACGCGCTCTACTAAGCATACTGAGTACAAATTTCGATGTAGTAGCTGAACATCGGATAGAGGCACCGAGACAAGACTTCTAAATGCTACTGAGTTCTGCTGAATGGCAGAACCTCGTAAGTAGGCACGTTCCTATGTTACTGTTACGAACAGGTATTGACACAAAGTATTCGATGATTTCGTAGTATCGTAAGAAAGGTAAGTTTTCTGCTGTTGGAAATATTGAATGGTGTTGGAGAAAATAATACCTATCAGTGGTAGTTAAATGATAGTAGTACCTACACAGAATGCAAGAAACACAAGAACAGTAGTAAAATTTGCGTTCGATTTACATTCTTCACTGAGGCGACAAAAGTGATGGGTTACCTCCTAATATCGTGTCGTGCCCGGCGTAGTGTAGCAACTCGACGTGAAACGGACTCAACAAGTCGCTGGCTGTCACCTACAGAAATACTGAGGCATGCTGCCCCTATAGCCGACCATAACTGCGGAAGTGTCGCCGGTGCAGGATGTTGTGCACGAACTGACCTCTTGATTATGTCCCATAAATGTTCGGGCGATCTGAGTGACCAAACCATTCGCTCGAATTGTCCAGAATGTTCTTCAAACCAAACGCGAACAATTGTGGCTGGTGACTTGGCGCATTGTCATCCATAAAAATTCCATCGTTGTTTGGGAAGGTCAACTCCATGAATGGCTGCAAATGGCCTCCAAGTGGCCGAACAAAACCATTTCCAGCCAATGATGGGTTCAGTTAGACCAGAGGACCCAGTCCATTCCATTACGGAGCACCATCATCCTTCACAGTCTTGTTGACAACTTGGTTCCATGCCTTCATGGGGTCTGCACCACACGCGAACCCTACCACCGGCTCTCATCAGCTGAAATCGTGAGTCGTCTGACCAGGCCACGTTTTCCAGTCATCTAGAGTGCAACCGATATCTTCACGAGCCGAGGAGAGGCACTGCAGGCGATGTCATGCCGTTAGCAAAGGCACCCGCGTCGGTCGTCTGCTGCCACAGCCCATTAGCACCATATTTCGCCGCACTGCCCTAACGAATACGTTCGCCGCATGTCCCACACGGATTTGCGCTGTTACTTCGCTCTGTGTTGCTTGTCTGTTGTCTCTGACAACTCTACGAAAACGCCGCTGTTCTTGATCGTTACGAGAAAGCCATTGACCGCTGGGTCGACCGTTGATGATAATGATGATGATGATGTTTGGTTTGTGAGGCGCTCAACTGAGCTGGTGTCAGCTCCCGTAATAATTCCCGACCTTTGCTTAGTCCAATCTCGCCACTTTCATGAATGATGATGAAATGATGAGGACAACACACACGCCCAGTCATCTCGAGGCAGGTGAAAATCCGTGACTTTGCCGGGAATCGAACCCGGTGCATTGTCCGTGGTGAGAGTTTGATATTTGATATTCTCGGGACACTCTTCACACTGTGGATCTCGAAATACTGAATTCCTAAACGATTTGCGAAATGGAATGTTCAATATGTCTAGCTCCGATTGCTATTCTGCGTTCAAAGTCTACTAATTGCCGTCGTGCGGCCATAATGACGTCGGAAACCTTCTCACGTGAATCACAGATGAGTACAGATGGCAGCTCCGCCAATGCGCAATCGGTTTATACCTGTGTTTGATATACTACCGCCATCTTTATTTGTCGACGTCGCTATCGGATGACTTTGGTCGCCTCAGTATATAAAGAACGTGTAAGATTGTAGCGGTATACAAGCGTAATTTTGAATATTTGTTACTACCTTTGTCAAGTGTTTCGAGTACTGATTTAAAACCCTTGTTACATATTCAAACATACAGAAATTCCTATTTTACCCACGTTCTTAAAATCGTTCGGAATATTTCCCCAAAGTGGTTCATGAAAATATAGCAGAATTCCCACATTGGTGTCTTCTATTCTTTTTGAGCCGAAGAAAAGATTTCAAGTGTGCAAGCAGTCAGTATTTAAGATGCGGTCGCGACTGATGCTTTGCTTCCCATGTTATTATGTTAATACAGTTTTAGATTTTGTTGCCCATATTATATTTCTCGCTGGGCCCCAAAATTTTTTAGCATAATTTACTTGTACGGGACTCGTTAAAGCTTAATGGTTCGAGAGCAGGACTCGCGCACTGAGGTAACTATTTATGCAGACAGTTCATCCGTTCCGGGACTCCAGGATCTCGACGATTTTTTTTCTGTTATTGACATTGATACAAGCAAGATATCGGTCCCAGCTGGAACGCCCTAGAAGGAACTTTCTCGTGGGCAGACGAATGTGCCAGCCGAACATGGAACTTCCGATCGCAACGTCTTGCTGAGGGAATGTGTTTTGAGAGTGTTATAATTTCAAGTTCGAAGCCGGATAACAAATGAAAAAAAAAAATTTCGCGTGATGCAATTACACATTAACAATTTCGGATTTTGTACTTGTTCTGCGAAACCTTACTGCTTACCAAGTTTCGTGATTATGGGCCAACGGGAGCTACTCTGCAGGTTTTGATGAGTGAGTGTGTGAGTATCGCAAAATGTGGCACACAGCCGGCCGGTGTGGCCGTGCGGTTAAAGGCGCTTCAGTCTGGAACCGCGTGACCGCTACGGTCGCAGGTTCGACTCCTGCCTCGGGCATAGATGTGTGTGGTGTCCTTAGGTTAGTTAGGTATAATTAGTTCTAAGTTCTAGGCGACTGATGACCTCAGAAGTTAAGTCGCATAGTGCTCAGAGCCATTTGAACCATTTTTTTGTGGCACACATGGTCGTCGTCCGTCTGCTTAGTGTGAGTGGTAACGTGTTCGCCTACCATGCAGCTGGCCCTGTTCGATTCTTGGCCCGGTAGTTGATTTTCTCCGCTCGTGGACTGCGTGTTGTGTTGTCCTCACCGTCATTTCATCAACAGCGACGCGCATGTTGTCCAATGTGGCGTCCACCTGAAATAAGACTTGCGACCCGGCGGCCGAACTTCCTCGGATGGGGCCTGCCAGTCATCAGTGCCACAAGATCATTTTCATATGTTTCTTGTTAATGAGCTCTGAAAAGAACTGTTTCTGCTGTTTAGTTGACATGTCATTGCCAGGAGATCCTATGGATAGTCTGGCTGCCTGTAATCACTGGTGCTCAAGTAGCGCCACCCAGGAGGCACGTTTAGGAAGAACGGAAAGGTCGGTGGGAAACAGTGACAGGTGCTAAACTTCCAAGTGGATTCGACCTACCACGCAAGACCTGGACCACTCTCGACAGAATCCGTACCGGCCATGGCCGAAGCAGGGATGCTCTCTTTAAGTGGAAGAAGCTGCCTGATCCAGCCTGTGACTGCGGGGCTCCGTACCAGACTGTTCACCACATTGTCAGTGAATGCAGGATTCGAGCCTATCACGGCGCCAAAGAGGACTTCCTGCTAGTAACTCCAGATGCAGTGCGCTGGATTGAAGGACTGGATATTCAGTTGTAAAGACAAAGTTTCTTGTGTGTCAATTTGTACATATGTATATGTAATTTAATTCCATGATATGTCCGTATTAGCCATACGCTAAATAAATAATAAGTAACTTTCATATGGTCGTATCTTTTGATAGCATTGACTCAGAAATGTTGGGTTTTTACATTTCCAAAGGACGGTGACAAAATTTCAGCTTGATACCCCTGCCCGCTCCTGAGAGAAAGAGTTTGGAACAGACAGACAGACAACAAAGCTATGCTATAACGGTTCCGCTTTTACCGACTGAGGTACGAAACCCTAAAAAGTAAACCACATAGCCTACGCGACAGCGTACGCGGTACGCTAAGGGACTTTCAGTTTGGAGGATTCGTATTGCTTCACTTGGTATCGCGTGCGCCGCTGGTGTGGTGCTCCTCGGCTGCGGGGTACACTCGGCGGAGAATAGCGGCAGATGTCTGACGCAGATAGCGGCTCCCGGGCCCGCTTATGAGGGCGTGTGCGCACGCGCGACCTGGAACATCGGCGGAGAAAGCGCCGCGCCGCGCCGCCCGTGGGCGGGAATTCCCTCCGCCACGCGCCCGACCGCGTGCACCTGCGCCGGCGCCGCTGGAACCCTCTCCACCCTCCAGTTCACAGTAGCCGGCGTCTGGAACGCCGCTTGTCTGCACCCGCGTGTTGTTGTTTCTGTCTGGCGCAGCCGCAGCCGGTCCTTAAGCTGTCCGCACTCGCCGGTTGCTCTCCACAACACAAATAGACACCGCCCAAACGAAGGCTCTCGGCGTCCGTCTGCTGTTTCTCTCTTCACACTCGAGAATCAGGTAGTCAGCAGCACTGTCAGATTCTTTGCTGAAGATGCTGTTCTCTGCAGAAAAGTATTGCCGCCGAATGATAAGGAAATGCTGAACGCTCGGGCACTATTTACGTGTCATGGTAGCAACTACCTCTAAACGTCGTAAAGGGGTCTATAGGAAAGAGAGAACCGATTAGGATCCAATTAAAAAATTATTCTTAAGCTTCGAGAAACAAATGGTTCAAATGGCTCTGAGCACTATGGGACTCAACATCTGAGGTCATCAGTCCCTTAGAGCTTGGAACTACTTAAACCTAACTAACCTAAGGACATCACACACATCCATGCCCGAGGCAGGATTCGAACCTGCGACCGTAGCAGTCGCGTGGTTGCGGACTGAAGTGCCTAGAACCGCACGGCCACCGCCACCGCGGCCGGCTTAGAGAGACAGTTACATCGTTAAAATACCGGATGGTTATACACTACTGGCCATTAAAATTGGTACACCAAGAAGAAATGGAGATTATTAACGGGTATTCATTGGACAAATTTGTTATACTAGAACTGACATATGATTACATTTTCACGCAATTTGGGTGCATAGATCCTGAGAAAACAGTACCCAGAACAACCACCTCTGGCCGTAATAACGCCCTTGATACGCCTGGGCATTGAGTCAAACAGAGCTTGGATGACGTGTACAGCTACAGCTGCCCATGCAGCTTCAACACAGTTCAACCACAGAGTAGTGACTGGCGAATTGTGACGAGCCAGTTGTTCAAAATGTTCAAATGTGTGTGAAATCTTATTGGACTTAACTGCTACGGTCATCAGTCCCTAAGCTTACATACTACTCGACCTCAATTATCCTAAGCACAAACACACACACCAGTGCCCGAGGGAGGACTCGAATCTCCGCGGGGACCAGCCTCATAATCCATGACTACAGCGCTTTACACCGCTCGGCTAAACAAGACACAGTTGCTCGGCCACCATTGACCAGACGTTTTCAATTGGTTAGAGATCTGGAGAATGTGCTGGCCAGGGCAGCAGTCGGAACATTTTCTGTATCCAGAAAGGCCCGTACAGGACCTGCAACATGCGGTCGTGCATTATCCTGCTGAAATGTAGGGTTTCGCAGGGATCGAATGAAGGGTACAGGCATGGGTCGTAACACATCTGAAATGTAACGTCCGCTGTTCAAAGTGCCACCAATGCGAACAAGAGGTGACGGAGACGTGTAACCAATGGCACCCCATACCATCACGCCGAGAGATACGCCAGTATGGCGACGACGAATACACGCTTCTAATGTGCGTTCACCGCGATCTCGCCAAACACGGATGCGACCATCATGATGCTGTAAACAGAACCTGCATTCATCGGAAAAAATGACGTTTTGCCATTCGTGCACCCAGGTTCGTGGTTGAGTACACCATCGTAGGCGCTCCTGTCTGTGATGCAGCGTCAAGGGTAACCGCAGCCGTGGTCTCCGAGCTGATAGTTCATGCTACTGCAAACGTTGTCGAGCTGTTCGTGCAGATGTTTGTCGTCTTGCAAACGTCCCCAACTGTTGACTCAGGGATCGAGACGTGGCTCCACGATCCGTTACAGCCATGCGGATAAGATGCCTGTCATCTCGACTGCTAGTGATACGAGGCCGTTGGGATCCAGCACGGCGTTCTGTATTACCCTCCTGAACCCACCGATTCCATATTCTGCTAACAGTCACTGGATCTCGACCAACGCGAGCAGCAATGTCGCGATACGATAAACCGCAATCGCGATAGGCTACAATCCGACCTTTGTCAAAGACGGAAACGTGATGGTGCGTATTTCTCCTCCTTACACGAGGCATCACAACAACGTTTCACCAGGCAACGCAGGTCAACTGCTGTTTGTGTATGAGGAATCGGTTGGAAACTTTCCTCATGTCAGCACGTTGTAGATGTCGCCACCGGCGCCAACCTTGTGTGAATGCTCTGAAAAGCTAATCATTTGCGTATCACAGCATCTTCTTCCTGTCGGTTAAATTTCGCGTCTGTAGTACGTCATCTTCGTGGTGTAGCAATTTTAGTGGCAGGAGTGTAATTAGACTGTTGGTGTTCAGTGTGTTGCATTGCGGGTTGTATACACCGCAGGATGCTGAAACCTCGTCTGTACGCTCAATAATCGGCGCGCTAGCGGAATATGTTGAAAAAAAAAAACGATAGTTCCACTTTCTGTCAAGAGGTGGAAATATGGCTCTATAGGCAGTCAGAATGTGAAGTGTTCCCTGTTTTGACGTCACTATGCTGTTTGTCGCTTGGTGACGTGTGTTGATTTCTTTTGTAAAGTTACTGATAGTGTAAAGGGTTAAGAAAGTTGAAGTTTTCCGTACCAAACACAATGGTTATTGAGAGGAGAGACCGTGCCCTGCTGGTAAAGTTGTTTTTATGAGAACGGCAGCAATAGCAGCGCTGCATTGCGGGGAAATAGCAGACAGACACAGCTGCGAAGAGGCCCCGTGTCAAAATGGGCTAAAGAATATAATGAGGAAATTTGAAGAAACAGCGGAATTGGGTGGTGCAGCTGGGAGAGAGAGAGAGATACGGCCCATTCCCATGGCAGCTGTTGATGAAGTTGCTGTAGGTGTAGCCGACCGTGCAGCACATGCCTTAAACTCTGCAGCCAGTGTTTGAGCTGTGCCACAGGAATTCTCTCTCCCTTGGCCGACAGTTCATGGGGCTCTACTCCGCCACATGTTGTTCAGGAACATCCATTCAGACAGTTTATGTCACTGTGTGTCGTGGGCTCTCAACCTCCTTCGTTTTCTGTCTGTTTCTCTTCGAGGAGATGACGCCTCACAGACCTGTTAGGTGTACACTGATATCCGGGAGTTACAAGGACGTCCTTGGGCAACACGTGAGTCCACCTTTGCAGCAACCCAACTGTGTCCACACCACTATTTTCATGGAGGATGGGGTGGCACCACATGTTGCTTGTCATCTGAAAGATTTGCTTCAAGGAACCTTCAGTAACGATGGCATCATCTCTAGGCAATTTCAAGATGTTCACCTTTCCCGGTCCCCCGACCTAAACCAAGTGACCTCTAGTTCAGGGCGTATTTGAAAGATCGTGTCTATCAGGAATGTACCCGCATTCTTATGGATCTGGAGGAGAACATATGATATATCGCTGTGATTACTCTGTATATGCTACGAGCAACTGGCGACCACACGTATTATGGATACAGCATGCTGCTGAGTCGGGAGGCCATGTTGAACGCGTGTTGTACCTTGCGACAATACCCTAATAAACGTGCCAGGACCGCCGTTATCGTGTGTTCGATTGTTCCTCACTTTTTCCTGCACCCAAACCACATTCTGATCGCTTACAGCGCCGTATTTCCACATGGTGGCGGAAAGTGAAACTATTATTTTTTTTAGGATACTGCACCAGAGCGCCGATTACGAACACGAACATACCTACGATGTTTCAGAGTCCTGTGATGTATGCAGCCTGCACTGCAGCACTCAGAACACCGTCAGTTTAATTATAACCACCCGTGATGAGAAAATTAAAACTGGCCCGGAAAATGTTTATAAAACGGAGGCGGAATTGAGTCGTGTTAATGGTTAAAATGGCTCTGAGCACTATGGAACTTAACTTCTGAGGTCATCAGTCCCCTAGAACTTAGAACTACTTAAACCTAACTAACCTAAGGACATCACACACATCCATGCCCGGAGCAGGATTCGAACCTGCGACCGTAGCGGTCGCGCGGTTCCAGACTGAAGCGCCTAGAACCGCTCGGTCACTCCGGCCGGCCAGTCGTGTTAATGAACAGGAGAATTGCCCATCACAGAAAATGCTGGAAACAGTGATTTCTCTGCACCATTCGGACTACGCATGCACGTGCACCGCAATCGCTGTCCGAGTACTTCGCTATGTTGTTACGTTTGAGTGGGGAGGTACGGGCCGTGTGGTGTACGTCACAGCACGTGACGCTACAGGTCTTAAGAGTTGAAACAACCATATGCAGCGGGGAGCGAGTTACTGTTTGAGACCACCTTAATACTTCTTAGCTGCACGTTTAAATAACTTACACTCTCGATAACCTACTATAAAATTAAGGACTGTAATTGGTGCATTTTTATTGACATGCTGATTCTCCGCCTGGCCCCGTAATTAGCAGAGCGCATCTCGAGAAACTAATATGACGTCACATGTTCGTTTCAGGGCCCGTAATTCCCTTAGACCCCTGTGAGAAGAGCAGACGTGTTTAGTGACCTTTTGCACGCAATACGAAATATTACTCACGATAAAATAGCACATGTTCATCTTCGTGTGTTAGACAAAGCACAGTTCGTGGAGAACGTGTTTGGACCTGTTAGTGCAAGGGCTGAGGACTGAAAGTGTTTCAGCAAAACCTCCAGCTAATTCTGTAATGCAACTTAATGGCAGAACGACACGAAAAGAGCTCTGTGGCGAATGAAAATCGAAACCGTCCGAAAAGAGTTCAAACACCAGAAAACATTGCTAGAGTGAAGGAAAGCTTGTAACGAAGTTCGACGAAATTCCAACGCGTTTTGTCTTTGGAAATGGAAATTAAGAGACTGTCGTGTCCAAACATTATTAGAAATGACCCGCATCTGCGTCCTTACAAATTTACTGTTATCCATGTGATAAAGCGTCCAGGCCAACTTTCTCGCGTTCATTTGTGCCGATGGTTTCTTAGCATAATGGACTCGTGGATCTTCAGCGTGTTTCTGGCCTTCTCCTCACATTTTGATCCTATTTCCATACTTGATTTGCATCGACATTCTTCTTACTTCATTTTTTTTCCGATTTGGTTTTTATCTGCTGACATGTCACGTGTTATTGCATACCGATTACGTGAGTGGTTAAGGTATAGCCTGTAGCAATGTAGGTAACTCATCTCTCTGTACTTAACATTAGATACTTACAGTAGCTATTTTCTTTAATGTATGTAGCTTTCGGGCTGTGGTAACTCCCTTTGCTTCGGCCGAGCTACGGGTGTAGCTTTCGCACGTTCCTGAAGATCGCCAGCCGTCACTGAAAGTGCGATTTTCGCGGTAGCGGACCGCACAGACAGCCGAGCGAGCTTTCAGCGCTAATGCTGCTGGTACTGCGGGCAGTGGGGTGGAAGGGCGGTAGAAGCAGCAGCACAGCGGGAGACCGGTAGTGGTAGCGGTGAAAATTCCGCCTGTTAGTAAACTTTTGATGGAGTCTTCAGCTGAACCCTTGCCGATACCTCGCTGAGTTCGCTCTTCAGACTCTGCTGTACTAGATAAACATATGGCCCCACACGCGTGTGTAGAATTTTCTGTCTCCGCCTTTACGTGAGGTTGCAGCGCAAAGCCACACGAAAATTACCAGAATTTCCTACAAGCGAGCCTGGCCGTGGGGACATGGCTACACACTGTTCTCGTTTTTGAAAATAGGAACGTCATTGGCGGATACATTGTTAACTTGCTGGTGGGAGCTTGTGCACTGACTGACAGATCCCTCATTGGGAGAGCATTTGAATCCTTTCTGGAATTGGCTGGAAAGATTGTGTCGGCTACCTTTCGGGGTCTGAAGGAAGGCTGTCGACAGTTACAGAGGCATTTTCGTTTGCTACTCTTTGCTCTGGACAGGACTGATGGTTCCGCGCTCGTTCGTGCTTTCTTGCCTTCCACGTTATGTGGAGTCATCGAAGCTCGACACTGAATTTACTCGGGACTTGGAATTCTTTTCCGCATCCGCGATATCAGTAATCGGCAAGATGATGATGTCTGCAGCTCGCGGTGACAACATTCCGGCACGCACAAGCCACTGCGGTACGACGTACCCAGGAGAAGGCTGTCATTACACTGTGCTCATCAAACTTCAGAAATCTCGACAGACTGAGGAGGGAGGAGAGAGGTTCATTTCCATCCTCTCTTTTCATTTAGCGTATCATATACTCTATGCGCCTAACGCACTTCTATGCAGTGTGTCCTACAGTTCACTCCTTGTTGTAAGTCGATCTTTTTCCGTTTTCAGATACCCATTCACATTTTGATTCGTTGTTGAGCTGGTTCACAGAAGTTCATTCGTCTTATGATAAGCTTTTCTAAACTTCTCATTATTTCTTAATCCGTCGTGCACTCTGTTCTCATTCACAGAGCTTCTTGCAATTTTTCATTGTTGTTATTAATTTTTATATCAAGGTTTGAATTCGCAGCTTGTGTGTTTTGTGTCTGGGCACCTGTTTAACCGTAATTGTTCAACATTATGCTGGTTGCGACCGCAATAAATATTTTATTTCCGGTTTTAATCTGTTAAAATACGGTCATTGTAAAATTCTTGTTGAATTTACCTTTAATGTATTTAGCCTTATTCTTACCTTTATGAATGACTCGTATGTATACCAGATGAAACTCTGTGATTGCGTAGCTAATAAAGTAACTTACCAACTGAGTGCGCAGGTCCTCCAACCATAAGCAATAGACGAGGCCCCTGATATGTTCAGGGAGTTATTTTATGGCGTTTCCAGTATGCGTGGCAGTTGATTTTTCAAGTAGCATGTTTACTTCAGGTTATCATTTTACATGGCCTGGGGTGATAGAACTCCCATTAAATCTAATTTGCTATACCCAAGGACGATCTTTTGAGATATAGATTGTGTTCATAGCACACGTGGTTTCTGACAAGATTTTCGTTTCTTCACTCGAGGCCTGGTTCAGCCGGTCGAAGTACGTGAACACATAAAACAAGCACCAGTATGCATCAAAAAATCGCCAACAGTAGTTTGAAGAGCTGTTGATATGCTCAAGATTGGGGTTTGGAGCACAATGTCTAGTGCCCACATCATTAAGCGATTCATTCATCGAACTTTAAATCGTAACCAGTATTTCCAGAACCTGTTTGATCCATATGTGGATAAACTCCTAGTGGATAAACGACTGTGTGGATATTTCCAACAAGACGGAGCAATAGCACACACTGCCTTAAGAACCTTCTCGCGAATGGAAGACGTTGGTTGGGAAGATTCTGTCATGATCTAGCGTTTGTCATGGTTGTCCAGTCGGCATGACATCAGGCGTCAGATGTTCTTTTCTTCGCCAATTTTGCGGAAAAGCACCTCATTTCAACACTCCCCTTGCGTTAGCAGGACCGGTCACAGAACCTGTGATAGATCGTCTGAACTCGGCCATGTTGCTGGTGTACACATACATATCCGTCGTATCCCGTTGCAGGCATCTGAAACATATTGACCTGCGTCTTTCAGATGATAATGTGCCCTGCGTACGGTGGAAGAACTGGTCGTGGATTCACCGGACTCAGGATCTGGATGAATGGGTTTCAACAGTGTAGAATGATGCGAAGACTGACAGGAGGTTGTGGTCGAATAATAACGCTCACGTATTTTTGAAGGGATGTCATTTTTAATTCTACTAATTTCCTTTGTGGTGGTTTACAAAACGCATGTACACAGTCTCTTATCCATCTGTGCCGTATGCAGATTACAACGGCCTTACTCTGGCGTATCGATCCCAAACGATCACAGTTACATTTAAAAACTGTAAACAGCGCCACAATTAACTGACAAGGCGTATTCTACGCCCGACACGCAACCGCTGACCCCTACCGTCCTTCCTGACTGCCGCTTTGTTGCCTTGACACAGGGCAGGAAAGTACTTCCGTGTGTTTTGGGCCAATCAGAGCCCTCCATTTTGTTGCCTATGTATATGTTGCCCCCCTTATTATGTCGACGACGTTATACCACATCACCACGCACGCTACACAGTTAGCTTTCTGTCCCACAGGTCATTTAACCCCTCCCTCCCCCTCTCTCTCTCTCTCTCTCTCTCTCTCTCTCTCTCTCTCTCTCACACACACACACACACACACACACACACACACTAGTGGCAGCATTGCCCAACAGTGCGTAATCTTTGGTATCAGTCACCGAGTACCCCCTATTATTATAATGATTATATCATTCTTTATCAGTCAATATTCTTCTGTGGCTCCATATCTCAAACGCTTCGATTCTCTTCTGTTCCTGTTTTCCCATTGTCCGTGATTCACTACCATACAATTCTGTACTCCAAACATAGATCAGAGAACAGGTATTCTAGGAAGAGCATGCAACACTAGCGTATTTCGCGTAAGATAAAGGAAGGTATACCGTACTGCCTAACAACTCAGCGAACCATTTATCTCCCGTTCCACAAGAATAGATATGACTGAATATCGCTAATATTTGTACGAAGTTCTCTCCGCCTGCTTTGGTCTGTGTCTTGCACAGTAATTGCGCGTTCCAAGAGGTGGAAGTCACTCTTGTCTCCATCCATTACGTATCCCTTCATTGTTAACGAAGGAGCACGTGCTACGTCGCGCGACTGCACACTCCTAAACGGTCTTCGCGCTGTTGTTTAACATCGAGACTTTTTGAAGTGTTCGCCGCTCCAAGTCACTGAACTCCGTCCGATCCCTTCCATTCTCGAGGTATAATCTTGCCTTCACAGTCTCAGGGACGGTGTCTAATAAAGGCGTCCGTTGGGATTCTGAACGTCGACCAGCAGACAGTTTTACTCTAGCAGCATGCTTTGAACTCCTTACATTTGGCCACAGGGCGAATTATTCATCCTACAAGCAACTGCTGGGTTGTGTATAAGCCATTCTCCCCAACGCCCTTCCTCCGTTATGTACTACACCAGTAAAGTATGCAAGGGAGCTTCTGAAGAATTTGGAAAGTAAGTGGGGTACTGTTGAAAGTAAATCTGTGCTATCGGGTGGCGGGTCGTGTTTGGATAACTTAGTTGGTAAAAGCAATAGCGTCGAAATATGATGATCCGGATTTGAATCTCGGTCCAGCATACGTTTAGATCTTTGTGGAAGTTTCAGAGAAATGAAGAATTCTGATGTGCGTTTTTACTTTGATGATGATGACATCCTAATTGTGTTGCCAAAATTCCAGATTCTGACGCCACAACACTTGACATACGAATACGACAAACGCGTGTACAGTACAGGCAACCTCTTATCGTTCTTTACGAAAGCTTGATTCTGACAAGACGGAGCAACATGCCACATATCCAGTAAGGCTTCGTAAGTTCTCTGTGAAGCGTTTGTAACAGCGTAATTTCCAAAAGCGCTTCTGTCGAATGGGCGCCTCGCTCTCCTGATTTAACCGTGCCACACTTTTATCTGTAAGGTTATTTGAAGGCGAGTGTGTATCTTGGCCGGCTGAGAAGCTTAAACAGTTAAAGGATCGAATTCACGATGAAATTTTCAGAATACCTCCAGCTGTTACGGAGGAAGTGTTCAAAAACTGGGTGAAACGTCTCGAGTATTATGTAGCCGCGAGTGCTCGTCATTTCTCCCGATGTAGTATTTCGTATATAAATTTATAAATGTTGTGCCGTGCACAATATCTTCAAAATTTTTTCCTGGTTGGTGTGTGTGTTACTCGAATTTGAAATCGCCAAAACATTGTGAACCGTCCTGTATGTGTCTAATACAAGTGATTAATTCCTTCTCTGGTCTCCGCATCTATGTTTTGTTCTAGCTAATCATCTTTTCAGTACTGGTCGATATTTCATTATTGATTTGAGGTATTCTGTTTCTTTTATATTTGTCCCGGTTCTCATAAAACGCAAAAATGGTTCAAATGGCTGTGAGCACTATGGGACTTAACATCTGAGGTCATGAGTCCCCTAGAACTTAGAACTACGTAAACATAACTAACCTAAGGACAACACAAACATCCATGCCCGAGGCAGGATGCGAACCTGCGATCGTAGCGGTCGCGCGGTTCCAGACTGAAGCGCCTAGAACCGCTCGTACACACCGGCTGCTTTATAAAACCCAAGGAGCTTCATGTCCGGCTGGTTGGTTCATGTTCATCGGTCCCATCGGATTGGGGAAGGACGGGGAAGGTAGTCGGCCTTGCCCTTTGAAAGGAACTATTCCGGTATTTGCCTGAAGCGATTTAGGGAAGCTTCAAAATGGCTCTGAGCACTATGGGACTCAACTTCTGAGGTCATCAGTCTCCTAGAACTTAGAACTAGGTAAACCTAACTAACCTAAGGACATCACACACATCCATGCCCGAGGCAGGATTCGAACCTGCGACCGTAGCGGTCTCGCGGTTCCAGACTGCAGCGCCTAGAACCGCACGGCCACATCGGCCGGCTAGGGAAGCTTCATGTTCGAAAGAATCTCTTTCATAATTTGACTAGTCGCCTTTGGTCTGCAACAGGTGTCCTACCAATGGAGGTGGGCCACTATCCATTTATTATTGTTCACTTTTGAATGTAATGATCGCCTGTGCAAATCCGCAGGTCAGTTTTATGTGTTTGGTACACCTGTGGTACGTCGAGCGATTTTGAGTAGAAAGTGGTTCTAAAAGCCATTCCGCTCGTTGAGATCTACTGGTCACTGTCCATTTCCGAACTGAAAGCCACATTTCACATGCACTACCAGCGTCTGGGGCTTGTGGGACATCTGCAGGAATGTTGCAAGACAGACGGAGTATATAGGCCGACCTAAACACTGGCCAACGATGGCGACCGAGTAACAGATTTCTTATCTCCAGAACGCATGTTCCGCCTAATAGCAACCAGAACTACGTGACGTGTCGTGGTGAGTACGCCAGCAACAGTCCTCTAAGCGTGGATGTCTGATATCAAACTTATCGTTCTTCAAATATTCTGTCGTCAGAATTAGCAGCCATTTTACACGCACAGTCGGATAAAGGCACCCTCTATACTCCTTCCAGAGTCCATTCGCCTGACTATATTTGCCGCCCAGCTGAATTTCATGTTCATTACAGCCGCATTCACGACTTTCACTTCGTGCTGTTTCGTGATCCATTTATTTGTTTTTTCTTATCTTTTGTAATTTCTCCCTGAGCAGCCTTCAGATTTTGAATGGTTTTCGCATTAACAATCCATGCCTTGCTTTTACTAGTCGAAATTGGTAACATACAATAGTTGTAAACTTTTATTTTCGTGCAAATCGGAAATTAGGTTTTAAAAGACTAAAATGAACTCCAGGACATTTTTACTCGTGTTTTTATATCTTTTGCTGTCTGTCCAGTCGTTTTCTTAAACTGCTCTAAATAAATAAAACAAAAACCTCACCAACAGTCTATAATATATCTTTTCTTAGGTGGCTGCCTATAGATGTTAGATAATATAAAAAAAACATATTTGTGCCATCCGCTGTACAATTCTATTTTTATTCTCTACCGGTTTGGATTATTACAATCATCTTCACAGAATAAAAACAGCGTACATCAATGGACGAAAATGTATGTTTGACCCATTGATGAACTCTTGTTTTTCTCCTATGAAGATGATTGTAACAATCGAAACTGCTAGAGAGTAAACATACAAGTATACATCTGATGGCTCAATATGCTTTTTTCAAACTGTTTGTAAGGCTTCATTGTTAACTTGCAGAATTTCCATTTCCATTGCATTATTACAATTATTTTCAGAGGAACTTTGAACTTGCTCCTTTGAGCCCATCTAGTGTTAAAGCAAACAGTAAGGTGTCATCCCATCCTGTAAACGAAGGTGGTTCAGACACGTTTCACAACACATTTTCTTTCTTCGTTTCTCAGTCTAAGCGTCGAAGAACTTGCTGCAGGACTGTACAGTCCAGTTCTCGTGATGGGGAATCTCTTCGCCTGACCCCTTTCAGTTCCAAATTTCTCGTTCATATTACGTCTTACAAAAGCTGCAGCAGTGATGTATCTGTATTCACTACACTAAAATAGGTTGAAACAGTGGTTCATAGTTCCAAGGGTTGTAAGTACAGATCTCGCTGAAAATGAGCCAAAAGGTTCTTAAAAATCTGTGAATTCCAGACTAAATGATGATTGATTCTGATCCTCTAATTTCTTTCAAGATTTGCAGATGGTCGATACTGTTATATTCACTTCAAAAGCCCACTTTTTTTTGCCCGACTAAAATTCAATGTTTTTCTGTGAGTATCTCGACGATTTTAGTGAACAACGTAGAGGCTACATTAGAGGGATAACTCTGTGCAAACGGGAGTGCCCCTACAGGCTCCGCTTACAACGAACGTCGTGCCGTCCCAGTTCGCCGTCCCAGCCGTTGTCTAAAATGCCAGACTCCTTTCGTAGTGCTGGCTTCACTCTCCTTGGCCTCTAGCTTAATCGCAGTGATGATGGCCAAGCGCGACTAAAATAAGTACAGGAAGGGGGGGGGGGATATAACCACTCTATCTCAATAAAGAGTCGACTGCGGTCTCAATTACTCAGATACATTGTTTCATACAGACCCCTAACCACATTTACGGCATAGTACCTTTCATCTACTCTCGCGTTTATAATAAAAATTAAGTACTCATTAATAAATTCAAATTCCTGTGTTATTTCTTGACTCATAGGCTTTTTATCCTTTAATTATCCTAATCACCCTTAATAATTAAATTCCGCCATCCCTAGAGGGGGCGGCATCTCAAGGCTAATGCGTCTACAGCTTTTTATGTCCTGTATTTGTTCTCATTTCTCGTTAAAGATGAAAATTATAGCGTTGCTCCAGTTTCCGAGAAGGATCTTTGTCTCAGGACATTCTATAGATAATATCTCGCGTTCTTGGGTTCCCCAGCTTTAATAATTTGTATTGGAACGACAACTGCTCCCTGTTAAATCCTTTTCTTCGTCCATCTCATACGGCTTAACTTCATCCAGTGTCACTTTATTTGTAACTACATCTCCATCTATATTCTGCGAACCACTGTGAAGTGCATGGCAGAGGGTACGTCCCACTGTACTACATTTTACGGCTTTTTCCAGTTCCATTCACCAATCTAGCGCGGGAATAATGGTCGTTTGAATGCCTCTGCGCATGCTGTAAGTAATCTAACCTTGCCCTCACGATCCCAATTTGAGCGATACCTAGGATGTTGTTGTATATTCCTAGAGTCATCATTTGAAACCGGTTTGCCGGCCGGAGTGACCGAGCGGTTCTAGGCGCTACAGCGTGGAACCGCGCGACCGTACGGTTGCAGGTTTGCAGGTTCGAATCCTGCCTCGGGCATGGATTTGTGTGATGTCCTTAGGTTAGTTAGGTTTAAGTAGTTCTAAGTTCTAGGGGACTGATGACCCCAGATGTTAAGTCCCATAGTCCTCAGAGCTATATGAAACCGGTTCCTGAAACTTTGTCAGTAGAGTTTCTTGGGATAGTTTCCGTCTACCTTCAAGATTCTGCCAATTCAGTCCTTTCAACATCTCGATGACGCACTCTCGGATTATACAAACCTACCACCATTCGTGCTGCCCTTCTCTGTATACGTTCAATATCCCCTGCTAGTCCTACGAGTATTTGGTATGGATCCCACATACTTGAGCAGTATTGTAGGATGGGTTGCACGAGTAATTTGTAAGCACTCACCCAGTATTCTAACGGTAAACTCAAGTCTACTACCTGCATTACCCACGACTGAACCTCTTTGATCATTTTGTCTATGGAGTACGTGATTGATTCTTTTGTAAAAAAGTTTTTTGTTTATTTATAGACGCAATCACATGTTTATGACACAGTTGTAACCGGTTTCGGCCATACAATCACCACCTTCAGATGCTGAAGGCAGTATACACTGAACACAGGTTCATGCGTTGTCAGTTTGACAATCTGACATCTGAAGATGGTCATTGCATGACCGAAACCGGTTACTGTGTCATAAATAAACAAAAAAAACCTGTTTGATCATTCCATTCCATATCCCTACAAAGTGTTACATCCAAGTATTTGTTTGAGCTAAATTTAGATTCCAGCTGAGACGCAGTGATATTTTGGACATAGGATATTATGTTTCTTTTCGTTTTGTGAAGTAGACCATTTAACATTTTTGAACATTTAAAGCATGTTGTCAATCATTGCGCCACTTTGAAATCTTATCAAGCGCTGACTGGATACTTGTACAGCTTCTTTCAGAAAGTACTTCATTGTAGATAACTGCATCATCTGCGAAAACTTTGAGGTTTCTATTAACATTGTCTCCAAGTTGATTAATATACAACGCGAACGGCAAGGGCCCAACACACTTCCCTGGGGTACACCCGAAGTCACTTCTACATCTGACGATGACCCTCCATCCAAGATAACATGCTGCGCCCTCCCTACCAAAAAGTCCTCAGTCCAGTCACATATTTCGTGTGATACGTAATATGGCGACACTTTTGATGATAAGCGTAGGTGTGGAACTGAGTCAATTGCTTTTGGGAAATCAAGAAATACTGCAATTTCCTGACTGCATTGATCGCTGGCTTTCAGAAAACCAATGCTGGTTCAGATGGAGGAGGTCGTTCTCTTCAAGATACGTCAATATGTTAAAAGATTCTGCAACTAGTGAATGTTAAGGATATTGGACGGTAGTTTAGTGGATCATTTCTACTACTCTTCTTGTAAACAGGTGTGATCTGTGCTTTCTTCCAGTTTTTTTTCATATATTCTTTTCTAGTCAACCTATTCCAAAATCTGTTTTGTGAACGGGTGACTGCTTGTGGTTTATCATAATAGTATGCTAAGATATTTTATTTTCAAATAGTCACCAACCATTAAACTGTTTTATTCTACATTTAATGGCTATTAAAGCCAGAGAATTAAAGATGCTCAGTTACACGCAGAATTATGTGTGTAAGGTTTTTGCGTGAATTTCCTGAATCGCCAAGGTGCCACTGAAAGGACCGAGCCGACGTCTGCTCCCGTCGTTCGCCAGTGCGAGCATGAACCCCGCCTCGAATAACATCGTCGTAGGAACCACGTTAAACTCTAACTTTCCTTCTCCCTTTCCCAGAGGCAAATAAAATTTAGGAACGTAACAGTTTGGTTGAAGCCAGATGAACTATTCACCATAACTGTAAATACACTCACGGGAAAAAAACAACACCACAACAACAACAAGTAGTTCATGTAGAGCAGTGGTTCCCAACAGGTCCAGGGGTCCGCGAGCTATGCCAGAGGGGTCCGCAAGATGCTATTAGAATAAATAATATATTAAATATATTTCGTACGACAACAGATTTTTTGTTTTGGCCGCTTCATGCATGAGCAGAGCCTTAGCGAACGCTAACTTCTTCGTCTAGCGTCTTCCTAGAGTGTAGAGAGATCGGCAGTGAGCATGAGCAACTTCTTATTCATCGGAAGTAAGATCGCTTTCTCGAGGTAGGGTCTTGTCAAGATTTTTTGAACTTAGAGACGAGGTTCGTGTCTTCCTTCTTGACACAAAGTACGCGGATTTTCTCACTAACTTCTCTTGGCTTTGCGCAGTTGCGTACTTAACTGATTTGTTTGAACACTTGAATGTGTTAAACTTGAGTTTACAAGGAAAAAATGTAGACATGTTAAAAGTTGATGATAAGATTAGTGCTATGGTCACAAAGTGTCAGATCTGGGCGTCAAGGATAGAAATAGTGTCACAAACTAACTTTTCTACTTTAAAACAATTCTTGCAGTCATCAGAGGAGAGTTTGCCTGACCAGATCGAGGTCAATGTAGCCGAGCATCTACACAGCCTACCTACCACTTTTAGAGAGTATTTCCCTGAACCTGACGACAGATGGATTCGAAATCCCTTCAGCTATGAAGAAATAGACAAAATCCAAGGCCTCACTGAAGAAGAGCTGTGTACGATGATACTGTGATATGACAAGGTACAAATCATGCTCGATGAGGGAGTCCTCGAGGAAATTTTGTTGGGAACCCCTGATGTAGAGTAATGAAATTTCGGGAATACATTTGACTAGGTGACACATTTAAGTTATTAACATTGCAAGATCACAGGTTAACGTAAGTGCGAGATGAGACATTGCAAATATGAAATGCTGGTACAATAATAACCAGTGTAACAGCCACTGTGTTGAAGGGAAGCATCCAAACGAGGATGCACTGTATTGTATAGGCGGCGGTTGTTTGTTTCTGAGATGGTGTTCCACGCCCGTCGCACTTGGCTGGGCTATACAGGCCCGGTAAATGCCGCTTGTGAATGGCGCTGGAGATGTCGTTCGATGATGCTCTATATTTGCTCGATTGGAGATAGATCTGGTGATGGAGCTGGCCAAGGCTGGGTTACAATAGCGGTATGCGAGTTAGCGTTATCAAATGGTGGTTCAAATGGCTCTGAGCACTATGAGACTTAACATCTGTGGGCATTAGCCCCCTAGACTTAGATCAACTTGGACCTAACTAACATAAGGATTTGTACCTGCGACCGTAGCAGCAGCGCGGTTCCGGACTGAAGCGCCTAGAACCGCTCGGCCACAGTGGGCGGCTGAGCGTTATCATGTTGGAAAACACCCTCTGGAATACTGTTCATTAATGGCAACACAAAAGGTCGAATCACCACATCGAAATAGAAATTTGCAGAGAGAATGCTCCTGCTGTCATGTGAAATCGCACCCCAGACCATAACGCCAGGTGTTGGTCCAGTGTGTCAGGCACCGAGGCAGAACCAGCTTTCATCAGGAAACACAGCAGACTTCCACCCTGGCCCCCACTGAGCCCCCACTTGACATCACGTCCATTTTCAATAAGCTACGACAAAAATTAGAAAATCTTAGCACTAATCCGAGCGCTTCCAAATCCAAACTGAAGAGCTTCCTCGTGGCTCACTCCTTCTATTCTGTCGAGGAATTCCACGAAAAATTTAACTAATTCCTGTGATATATTGTTCATTGAGTTTACATAAAGTTACAGCTTCACATCTATTTGGGATACATAAACATTGTATGTATAAAATGCAGATTTGAACCATCGTCTGTTTCTTTTACACCCAAACATATACTGGTTTCGGTCATGCACCATCTTCACGGATGAAGGGTTAAAATGGTTTAAGGCACCATTTTGCATTAGTCATTACTTAAAATGTGTGGTGCATGCCATGAACGTAAATGTATGACACAGGACTTTAAAAGTAAACATACGAATACTACATGCATACAGTGCAGTACTGCTCTGCATACATTAATATGCATGCACTACACATTGGAAGTAATGACTAATGCAATATGGTACCTTAAACCATTTTAACCCTTCATCCGTGAAGATGGTCCAAGAGCGAAACAGGTAGATGTTTGGGTCTAAAATAAAAACAGCCAACAATTCAGATATGCATTTTATACAATAAATGTTTTCAACATTTCGCGGCCCTGTCAGCAACTGTATAAATATTAATTTTAATTTTAAAAATCAACAGCCTCAGTTGCACAGATTACCTAGATTATCTAGATCAATCTAGGTAATTGTGCAACTGAGGCTGTTGATTTTTAAAATTAAAATTAATATTTATACATTACTAAACGGCTGTTGAAAGTAACCTTCCAATACTGTTTTACAAAAATTTATTTTATTTGCTATTACTGTTCTGTTGTACGTTTATGTAATGATGCGTTCCATGTCTACAGAGATTTGCTCCTCAGTTTGGTCCTACGGAAACGTGTAAAATGAAATAACTAAGCCAGTGAAGTCGCAAATGGCGGTGGTGTGGGGACAGTGGAATGCACGCTACAGGGCGTCTGGCTCGGTGCTGTCCTTGAAGTAATCGAGTTGTTAACAGTTCGTTGTGTGGCTGTGTTGCCAAGAGCTCCTCAAATTGCTGCCGCAGATGCAGTAGGATGTGCCAGAGCTATACGCCGAACACGATGCTCTTCCGTTGCGATGGTGGCACGTGGACGTCCGGAAGCCAGTCATCTTGTGGCCGTCCATTCTCGTCACTACCGCTGACGGCAGTGATGGCTACATCTCTACAAAGCCTCTCTGCAGTATCGCGGAAGGAACATCCGGCTTCCCGCAGCCCTATTACACGGCCTCGTTCAAACTCAGTGAGGTGTCGATAACGTCGTCTTTTTCGTCTTGAAGGCATTCTTGACTAACATGAGCTCACCACGTCGAATCTCAAAGGTAACTAACGCCCACGACCGTTACAGCGCGTGTTTAAAACAAACCTGATCTGCATCCTGATAGTGGCGCAAATAGCACCACTCTTATGCGACTGGCGCGAAATGGGAATGGACATAGTCGTTCAAATGTAGAGACACGCCTACCAACTTTTACTGTATGTCGCGGAACTGCGTGTTGCAATTTTTGCGTCAGTGTACGCTCTTTCTGTGGGGGTGGGGGGTGGCGGGTGGGGGGAGTGGAAGGAAGACAACCGCGTGCACAGGTAGAGGCAACGTGGCTGACTGTATGAAAAGTTTTGTTACGTCGGACTTTCGAGCGATCCCCGCTTGCATTTAAAGACATACTCCGTTAGGCTGCGAGACGAATTTCTGCCTCCTGAGGAGGCAGTGCCGTATTTTACGTGTAGCGCGGCACCTGCGTCCCGCCCGGGGCGCAGCTTATTGGCTAGGCTGAAGCACGCCGGGCCGGGATATTGCCACCTCCCGAGGCCGGGACAACAGCAACAGCAGCCAGCAGGCAGGCTCCGCTAGTCACCGGGGGCCGACGGCCGTTCACTCCCACCCTCCCGCCGGCCAACGGAGACTCCATTCTGTCGCCGTCGAGCTCCTTCACCGCTCCGCTCCTGGAAAATTGTACTGAAATGCGGGACGATCTGCAACGAATTGACACATGGTGCAGGAAATGGCAATTGAATCTCGATGTAGACAAGTGTAATGTGCTGCGAATACATAGAAACAAAATCCTTTATCATTTAGCTACAATACGAGGTGCACTCAAGTTCTAAGGCCTCCGATTTTTTTCTCCGGACTGGAAAGAGATAGAAACATGCGCATTGTTTTAAAATGAAGCCGCGTTCATTGTCAATACGTCCCAGAGATGGCAGCACCGTACGGCAGATGAAATTTTACCGCCAGCGGCGAGAATGAGAACTGTTTTAAATACTTAAAATGGCGACGTCTTCCTTACTTGAACAGCGTGCAATCATTCGTTTTCTGAATTTTCGTGGTGTGAAACCAATTGAAATTCATCGACAGTTGAAGGAGACATGTGGTGATGGAGTTATGGATGTGTCGAAAGTGCGTTCGTGCGTGCGACAGTTTAATGAAGGCAGAACATCGTGTGACAACAAACCGAAACAACCTCGGGCTCGCACAAGCTGGTCTGACGAAATGATCGAGAAAGTGGAGAGAATTGTTTTGGGGGATCGCCGAATGACTGTTAAACAGATCGCCTCCAGAGTTGGCATTTCTGTGGGTTCTGTGCACACAATCCTGCATGACGACCTGGAAATGCGAAAAGTGTCATCCAGGTGGGCGCCACGAATGCTGACGGACAACCACACGGCTGCCCGTGTGGCATGTTGCCAAGCAATGACAGCATGAACGGGACTTTCTTTTCGTCGGTTGTGACAATTGATCAGACGTGGATGCCATTTTTCAATCCAGAAACAAAGCGCCAGTCAGCTCAATAGAAGCACACAGATTCACCGTCACCAAAAAAATTTCGGGTAACCGCCAGTGCTGAAAAAATGAATGTGTCCATGTTCTGGGACAGCGAGGGCGTAATCCTTACCCATTGCGTTCCAAAGGGCACTACAGTAACAGGTGCATCCTACGAAAATGTTTTGAGGAACAAATTCCTTCCTGCACTGCAACAAAAACGCCCGGGAAGGGCTGTGCGTGTGCTGTTTCACCAAGAGAACGCACCCTCACATCGAGCTAACGTTACGCAACAGTTTCTTCGTGATAACAACGGAATCATGCACCCTACTCACCTGGCCTGGCACCTAGTGACTTTTGGCTTTTTCCAACAATGAAAGACACTCTCCGTGGCCGCACATTCGCCAGCCGTGCTGCTATTGCCTCAGCGATTTTCCAGTGGTCAAACCAGACTCCTAAAGAAGCCTTCGCCGCTGCCATGGAATCATGGCGTCAGCGTTGTGAAAAATGTGTACGTCTGCAGGGCGCTTACGTCGAGAAGTAACGCCAGTTTCATCGATTTTGGGTGGGTAGTTAATTAGAAAAAAAATCGGAGGCCTTAGAACTTGAATGCACCTCGTATAGCAGGTCAGGAACTGGAAGCAGTTAATTCCATAAATTATCTGGGAGTACGCATTAGCAGTGATTTAAAATGGAATGAACGTATAAAATTAATCGTCGGTAAAGCAGATGCCAGACTGAGATCCATTGGAAGAATTCTAAGGAAACACAGTCCGGAAACAAAGGAAGTATGTTACAGCACACTTGTTCGCCCACTGCTTGAATACTGCTCACCGGTGTGGGATCCGTACCAGATAGGGTTGATACAAGAAATAGAGAAGATCCAGAGGAGAGCAGCGCGCTTCGTTACAGGATCATTTAGTAATCGCGAAAGCATCACGGAGATGACAGATAAACTCCAGTGGAAGACTCTGCAAGAGAGACGCTCAGTGCTCAGTAGCTCGCTACGGGCTTTTGTTGGTTTCGTGAACATACCTTCACCGAGGAGTCAAGCAGTATATTGCTCCGTCCTACGTATATCTCGCGAAGAGACCATGAGGATAAAATCAGAGATATTAGAGCCCACACAGAGGCATAGTGACAGACTTTCCTTCCACGAACAATACGAGACTGGAATAGAAGGGAGAACCGATAGAGGTACTCAAAGTACCCTCCGCCACACACTGTCAGGTGGCTTGCGGAGTATGGATTCAGATGTAGATTCGTAGCTTCGTGGAGCAGTATGGTAATATTCAGTATCCTCGTGGGCTCTCCTGACAAAAGCAGAAAGCTCTCTTAGGAAGTCAATGAAGCGTTATGTCGCCTTCCTCAAGAACAAGCTAATACTTCCAAGGGAAGGGAACGACTTAGGAAGGTCCCGGTTGACGACCACATAAAACGGTCGCCATCTCTAATTATTTATAAGTCATCTGTTTGGGCCGTCGCCCAGCGTTACTGTGTGAGAACGTGCGGGTCCTATGTTTTCTATTCTTGGTGTCCGCCTCGGACGTCTCTGCGGTAGAATAAGTGTGATTTAGTTCCCTGAGCCTAACGAGATCATTTAAAAGCCGCTTATTAAACTGACCGCTGGTGTTGATAAGCAGGTCAGCATCTGTGACTGCCATGTGCAATACCCGGGTTCAGTGCCCGGCACTGCTACGGATTTTTCTGAGGTGGGTTGCCTAGAACGGGGTGCACTGAGCCTCGTGAGATCAGTTTAAGAGCCACTTGAATGAGAAGTGGCGGCTCAAAAACCTTGCAAGTTTGCAACTGCCCCGGGGGGGGCGCGGGGGGGGGTTAGCAGCATACTGACTCACCCTGTATATACGGAGGAATGAGCATCGTGATAAGAGAAACGGTAGATCTCACGGAAAAGAGTTAGATCTAACTCCGGCAAGCACACAAGGGTGAACTGCAGAGTAAATACACTGATATGCCAAAACATAATGATCACTGTACACGCATGCCTCCTAGTTGAGTCTCGAGCACGTGAGGCGGTAACAAAAGTATGTAGACGGCGCAGACACGGATGGGGGATCACCCTAGAGAACATACGGGCTGTAAAGGGGGAAGTCCATTCACATAAGAGACTTTTACAAAGGGCAGATTATTATTATACAGAGCCTGTGACCGAGTATCTCGAAAACGGCAAAGCTGGTCGAGTGTCCACGTGTTACTGTCGTGAGCATCTACGGATAGAGGGACAGTGAAATTACCACTGGGCGCTGAATGGTTGGACGTCCACTACTCTTATAGAAAGTGGGGTTCGGAGACTTGTCTGCTCTGTAAAGTAGGATAGATCGTGATCTGTGGCATCTCTGCCGAAAGAACACAATGCTGGTGCACGCACAATTCATTATTTCGGAACACACCGTTCATCGTACATTGTTAGACATGGAGCTTCGCAGCAGACCACCTCTAGGTGTTCTCATGGGTACGGGACCATCGGTATTCGACCTTCGATCAGTGGAAACGTGTAAGCTCTTCGCGTGAAGCACATTTTTGCTCCACTATGTCGATGATCGTCTCCACAAACGCCGTCATCGAAGTGAACGGCGAATCGGACGTGAAGCGCGCCACGGACGCGGGCTGGTGGGACCAGTATTATACTATGAGAGTGACTCTCCTGCGCTGTGGTAGTAATCGAAGACACTCTGACAGCTGCGAACCACCTGGGTCCCTCCATGCTTGATGTCTTCCCCGACGGCGATGTCATCTTTCAGCAGTAGATTTGTCCGTGTCTCGGGGCCAGAACCGTGCTACAGTGATTTGAGGAGCATTATGGTGAAGTCACGTTTATATCTGGGCGACCAAATTCGCCTGACGCAAATCTTACGGAAACCATGTGGGTTGCTACCGGGCGCCATCAGCGCGTACGCAAATCAGCGGACCCTTACTTAGGCGAATTACATGACGTGTGGGTAGACATCTAATGCTACATACCTCCACAAGTCTACCGACTAACTGTCGGATCTCTGATACGCAGAATCAGTGGTGTATTTCTTTCCAAAGACGGACAAACAAGCGGTTGAGCAGGTGGTCATAATGTTTTCGCATATCAGTGTATCTTGATGGCGAAAACTACGCATGTGACAAACATCCCTGACAGAACCGCGCCGGATGTGTCTTGTTGGAATTAGTTTACATCCTTCTGGGCGTTGATATGCACTGAGAAAGTAACGGATCGATTACTACGTTGCGGTGTCCGTGGGTGCGTATAATCAAAGTCTTTCTGCGTTTCTCTACATCACTTACTTTGCACATTCTACTTGCCTACATGCCTATCTGCTTGAGACATCAGAGAGAATTTCATATTATGCAAGATCAGAGGTTTATGTCCTGTCAATGTCACAGTCATTAAACATGTAATAATTTACGAGTATCTTGCATAAGCGCAGGGAATGGAGTCTGGTGTGGAATTGTTATTAGAACCTCATGGGTGTCGCCGGAAGTCATTTTGGGAAGCTGGGGAAAAACTTACACCAGGATTACCAAACATAAAATTGATCACCACCCCTTCCGTCTACAAATCTGCCTCCCTTTGTCTGTAAATTCATAGTGTGAAAAACTAGTCTCCTGCTTTTTTTTGTTTTCAAAATTCCTCGTATACTTTCAGTTTAACTGCGTTGTATTCTGATTTTACGTTTATTTCCTGTTTTCGTACCATCGCATATTTCTATATAATCTAATAGTTATCAGCTTACAGTGTTTCAAACTTGTTTTTCGACATCAGTCAAGATTACATCGTTTTTCATATATATCAGTCGATTGCGTCGTCTGTGGAGCAACAGATCGTTATTGTAAAATTGTAAAGTATTTTCACTTATAAACAAAAAAGTCCGCCCGAACAGTCCATAAAGGCCCAAGGCTACCGACCGGCCGCCGTGTCACCCTCACCCCACTGGCGTCACTGGATGCGGATGTGGAGGGGCATGTGGTCAGCACGCCGCTCTCCCGGCCGTGTGTCAGTTTCTGAGACCGGAGCCGGTACTTCTCAACCAAGTAGCTCCTCAGTTTGCCTCACAAGGGCTGAGTGTAACCCGCTTGCCCACAGCGCTCGGCAGATAGCGCGTAACTTCGGTGATCTGACGGCAACCGGTGCTACCATTGCGGCAAGGCCCTTGGCTATTGTTAACCTTTAACTGGTACATCCAAAAATGTTCACACACAAGCTACACTTGGAACCCAGATAAATTTTGAACAGGTCTTAGAAGAAAATAATAAAGTTGATAAAATTTAAATGTTAACTATTTAATATGGTGCTACTAATTCTAATACAAAACTAGTTTCATTATTTCTGGCCATCTATTTCAGAAACTATATAAAAAGACAGTTAAGTAGTTAAAGCACAAAAAGTGAAAAACATACATTTATCGAGTCGTACTCACAAGCTACGAACATTGACCTGTATAACTGAAATTACACATTTACAATCAAAATTGGTCCGCTGCTCGTGGTCTCGCGGCAGCGTTCTCGCTTCCTGAGCACGGGGTCCCGGGTTCGATTCCCGGCGGGATCAGGGATTTTTCCTGCCTCGAGATGACTGGGTGTTGTTGTTGTCGTCTTCATCATCATCATCATTCATCCCCATCACGGTCGGAGGAAGGCAATCGCAAACCACCTCCACTAGGACCTTGCCTAGTAAAGCGGTGCGGGTCTCCGCATCGTTCCCCTACGCTCTGTAAAGAAGCACGGGACTTCAAATCCATTTTTTTTTCCAATCAAAATGTACTGTTCTTCAAAGCTGTAAACCAAAAGAAAAGTTAAAATACAGTGTAAATAATTCTTCAGGTGTAGCTTCTGGGAAGACTGTGGTAACATTTTCAGCCGAATGACACACCTTATTTATGAAAATGGTAAAAAAATAGCAGCAGTTGCTTAAAAATCTCACGTTTTAGATAATTTATTGCTTTACCAGTTAAATTCGGTATTTTTACTCGTCAAAACCACCGAACCACTTTGAGCACAAAACACGCTGTCGCTTCCGCTTGTATCATCATCATCATCATCATTATCATCATCATAGCGCACTGGTTTGTTGTGAGTATCGATATCATCTTCCTCCCTCATTTTTATGAATTCTAGTACCATAAATCCAAAATATTGCAAGTGCTGTTAAGGGAAAAAACTTTCACTGCAGGTCAACTGGGTCCTTGGGACCCGTGTGCTTTTATAGATGCAAAGCTAGAAAGACCACCTGCGACAATGCTGTGGGTTGGTAGCCAACTGAATGCTGAGTACACAGAAGTGCAAGTCAGCGCTGCCGCACACATTGTAGTGCTGGAAAAAATAAATTTCTCTCGGGTCCCCAGGACCCAGATGTACCACTTACGGGTTAGTTATAGATATGACGTATTTTGCAAATATTCAATACTGGTTATTTTGAAGTGCTGAAACGTAATGGCTCTTGCTCTGTCCGTATATAAGAACGTCTACATGGAATTATGAGGGAGTATATAAGTCCATTGCTGTTTTTTTCCTTATTTACCTACAGCCTGCTGAGAACTTCAGTTAACACGTGACTCGTGAAGCAAAACATACGTTTGGTGGAGTGTTACATTAACTGCTTTTTACGCGAGGTCAGAATACTTATATGTAGCAAACTCAGAGGCTCAGAGACTTAACCATTTGTGCGGTACTAGCAAGAGAAGTAAAGAGAGCTTTCCTTAAAAGAAAAAGAAAAAAAAGACAGCCACGTCGAAGATCGGTGGGGATGCTTAATTTTACGTATTCTCCAAAACATAAGTTAGTTACAATAACTATCGGTCAAAACCAAACGTGTTTACATTTCCTCATAGTTAGCGTTGTTTGAAATTTCTGTACCATGTGCGGCGACGCTCGTTAATGCTCAATGGGAAACACTGAAATGTAATGGATCTTGCTTCGTTGGTGTAGCGGTCGCCGAAATGTTTACACACTAGCTAGCTTGTTACTGTTTACCTCGAGCGTTTGCTTGTACTGCGCTTGCGCGGTAATGCATTTCGTCTGTGAATTCGCAGACTTCAGTCCTGCAACCAACAAAGGCATGTTCTCTCACCGATAACAACAAAATTCCAATGAATCTATTTGCCTCACTCACACAAATTAAACTCCTTCGTTGTGGATAGGAATCTAATTGCGTACAGTACCAGCATTCATTAAACGCAACTGAAGTCGTTTTAAATTTAGCTCGTAGCTGCACTTTGCTTTGGTGGACCCAGATTGAAGTTGGAGAAAAGCGACCGCTTAAAACCGATACCGGTATCTCGGAATAACTGTTATTTTTCGGTATTTGTTTGGTCTCGATTGAACCGGTGCTTTTATTTTTTAACTGATAGCCATGTAAAAAAACCGAAATATCAATTAGTCACAGCGGCAGTGTTAAGGTATTTCGTCTTTAAATAAACCTTACTTATAGAACGGGTACTTTGTAAAATTTACATTGCTTTGGAATATTGCATTATTATAGAAAATGGGGGGAAAACGATCAGTGCTATTTTAATAACAATGCCGACAAAAACCAACAACAAGCATATCGCGTAAGAATTGATAAGAGTTCGTGAGACAATAATGTAAAACTGTCACCATCTGCCGTGTGCAAGACTTGCCGTGTCTGGTCTACAAATGATGGTTTCTTACTGTCGTCGTCGAGATTAGTTGTAGTACAGAATGGCACCATCCCTAGTGTGGAAGTATTCTGCGAAGTGAAGTATCAGTGAAGTACAAGGCTCCATTTGCTTTAAGAGATAAAGAATGGGGGAGCCACAACAAACTTGTGACGTAATATAAGAAGAAAAGGTAAAACCTAACAGTTCATTCATTGTTTACTTTAAAAATAGAAGGTAGTCGATCTGCTGTCTGTATCTACATAAGATGCCTTTATCTGCTAGCAGTCCTTGAAAAGTTGTTAACTTTCAGCACTGATTGTTCGCAATGTCCAAATACTGGTATGATCCTCAATTACAACATGATTTTTGAGCAGAGTTGCAATAAATTAGAATCAGTAGGAGGAAACTGATGATTTTTGTGTAGCATTCAACCCTTTATCACTTTTCGAGAAAGCCAGCGAACGGCGGACTGACTAACATTTCTTTCATTTGCCTGTTTAATTCATTATTTAGATTCTATGTATTCTGAAACTGAGAGTAAGTGAAGTTTTTCTTCAATCTTTGTTCGATTTCTGTGTTTAGGAATAAATAACAGTAAGAAAACTCGAAAATCGGTTATTTCAGAAACCGGTTATTTTGAACGGTTTTTACAGTCTGGTTAAACTGGCGTTGGAAAATGCTATTATAACCGGAAACCGGTTGTTTCAGCGATAACCGCCAGCCTAGCGCAGAGGCGGTGCAAGCGGCGGAGGACATGGGAGCGTGGCGCCGAGTCCCCAGTAGTGGCGCCGACAAAAGCTGGAGCAGATCCAGCGAGCTCTGCCTCCTGCCAAGCACTCAGCTGGTGACGTTTTAGAATTTCATGCAGTCCATGCTGAAATTGTTGTGTCGCTTTGTGCCAGTCAGTGGTGACGTATCAGCACCTTTTGACCTCGTCATTATCTTGTAAACCACATCGAGTTACCCGTATCATGTGAACAGAAGCAAGACAAACTTAAGTACGTCAGGAACAATGGCGGACGTAGGGTTGTCTTCCGCGATTTGCATCGTCCACATTCAGAATCGTTTATATGTGCCATTAAAAGATGAACACTCACACCAGAAATAATTTGTCGGTTGCATTAAGAAATTATTGAACGAGATAAACAGTAAAATGTAGAAATGCCAGGAACACCTTTACCATTGTCTCTTATTATTCAGGAATGTTTTATAGTTGACATATTTATTTTTAACCATTTTGAGGTTGAAATTTTTAGAGACTTTGAAAAAATATTTTGCCAAACAAATGTAAAAAAAATTAGCGGAACACCCTTCAGATAGACGGGAGTTGCAAAACGAGCTTCTCCACGTACGCTACGCAAAGCCTTTTATATATACCGGGTGATCAAAAAGTCAGTATAAATTTGAAAACTTAATAAACCACGGAATAATGTAGGTAGAGAGATAAAAATTGACACACATGCTTGGAATGACGTGGGGTTTTACTAGAAAAAAAAAAAAACACCCCATATTGCTAGACACGTCAAAGACCTCTTGCGCGCGTCGTTTGGTGATGATCGTGTGCTCAACCGCCACTTTCATCGTGCTTGGCCTCCCAGGTCCCCAGACCCCCATCCGTGCGATTATTGGCTTTGGGGTTACCTGAAGTCGTGATCGACCGACATCTCTAGGGATGCTGAAAGACAACATCCGACGCCAATGCCTCTCCATAACTCCGGAAACGCTTTACAGTGCTGTTCACAACATTATTCCTCAACTACATCTATTGTTGACGAGTGATGGTGGACATATTGAGCATTTCCTGTAAAGAACATCACCTTTGCTTTGTCTTACTTTGTCATGCTAATTATTGCTGCTATTCTGATCATATGAAGCGCCATCTGTCGGACATTTTTTGAACTTTTTTTTTTTTTTGTTCTAATAAAACCCCATGTCGTTCGAAGCATGTGTGTCAATTTGTACCTCTCTATCTTCATTGTGCCGTGATTTATCCAGTTTTCAAATTTATACTGACTTTTTGATCACACGGTATGTATAGTCACCCAATTGACGGAGGATTAGGCGATTACGAGGACTATTAAATAAGTGCTGGTAAAGGCAAAAAAAGCAGTAGCTTTAGCAAAGCTTACCCAAAATGTTGTAGTGTATTCTGAAATAGACAAGAATGTAAATTGCTCCTTAAAAAATAGATTATTGGTTCCTTGTATCTGTTCATCTGAAATGTTCCGCTTCTACTTCCAATTATTTGCGGCGTGATCGTAAATTCTCTCTGTAATCATACGCCAGGCACTAAGAAATTAGTCGAATATGTTGAGAGGTGGTAATATTCATGCAACAAGTCCTGTAAACATGGGTCAAGAAAAGCATAATTTTCTTTCGATCTGAACACTGCATATTTGAAAGCGCTCAACGTGACGTCTATCCATAGCTTTTTGTGATAAGCGTAAATGTACAGGTTGAAAATTATTGAACTATATCAAAAAGAACGCAAATTAGTTATAAACTATGGCGTGCATAACGTCATCACAGATATACAGATTTAGGTTATGACATGTTCGGTATGCCTGCCCTCCTTTGCGATGATTTAGGACAGGCGAATAGCGAAATTCTGCACGACCCGCTGATGCGTCGGAACATCGATGGCGTCGATGACCTCCTGAATGGCTGTTTTCAGCTCAGCAGTGGTTATTGCTGTACACAGAGCATCCTGTGAATCCTCACTAAATGTAGAAATAATTCAAAAGCCAAGATCGCTTAAATACTGTTTGCTGGATAACTGGTTTCAACACAATAAAGGTGCCATCATCGGATCTGAATGGAGATTAACATTTATAAACCAATTGGATATAACGATACATGAGGCAGACCAGCTGATATAAAATCATTGTCACAAGAAATAAAAAAAACTGCTTTCATGGTCATTCTTGTGCATAAGATACGTAAAACCGAAGTCAGAAGATAAAACTATACTCCTGGAAATGGAAAAAAGAACACATTGACACCGGTGTGTCAGACCCACCATACTTGCTCCGGACACTGCGAGAGGGCTGTACAAGCAATGATCACACGCAGCACGGCACAGCGGACACACCAGGAACCGCAGTGTTGGCCGTCGAATGGCGCTAGCTGCGCAGCATTTGTGCACCGCCGCCGTCAGTGTCAGCCAGTTTGCCGTGGCATACGGAGCTCCATCGCAGTCTTTAACACTGGTAGCATGCCGCGACAGCGTGGACGTGAACCGTATGTGCAGTTGACGGACTTTGAGCGAGGGCGTATAGTGGGCATGCGGGAGGCCGGGTGGACGTACCGTCGAATTGCTCAACACGTGGGGCGTGAGGTCTCCACAGTACATCGATGTTGTCGCCAGTGGTCGGCGGAAGGTGCACGTGCCCGTCGACCTGGGACCGGACCGCAGCGACGCACGGATGCACGGCAAGACCGTAGGATCCTACGCAGTGCCGTAGGGGACCGCACCGCCACTTCCCAGCAAATTAGGGACACTGTTGCTCCTGGGGTATCGGCGAGGACCATTCGCAACCGTCTCCATGAAGCTGGGCTACGGTCCCGCACACCGTTAGGCCGTCTTCCGCTCACGCCCCAACATCGTGCAGCCCGCCTCCAGTGGTGTCGCGACAGGCGTGAATGGAGGGACGAATGGAGACGTGTCGTCTTCAGCGATGAGAGTCACTTCTGCCTTGGTGCCAATGATGGTCGTATGCGTGTTTGGCGCCGTGCAGGTGAGCGCCACAATCAGGACTGCAGACGACCGAGGCACACAGGGCCAACACCCGGCATCATGGTGTGGGGAGCGATCTCCTACACTGGCCGTACACCACTGGTGATCGTCGAGGGGACACTGAATAGTGCACGGTACATCCAAACCATCATCGAACCCATCGTTCTACCATTCCTAGACCGGCAAGGGAACTTGCTGTTCCAACAGGACAATGCACGTCCGCATGTATCCCGTGCCACCCAACGTGCTCAAGAAGGTGTAAGTCAACTACCCTGGCCAGCAAGATCTCCGGATCTGTCCCCCATTGAGCATGTTTGGGACTGGATGAAGCGTCGTCTCACGCGGTCTGCACGTCCAGCAAGAACGCTGGTCCAACTGAGGCGCCAGGTGGAAATGGCATGGCAAGCCGTTCCACAGGACTACATCCAGCATCTCTACGATCGTCTCCATGGGAGAATAGCAGCCTGCATTGCTGCGAAAGGTGGATATACACTGTACTAGTGCCGACATTGTGCATGCTCTGTTGCCTGTGTCTATGTGCCTGTGGTTCTGTCAGTGTGATCATGTGATGTATCTGACCCCAGGAATGTGTCAATAAAGTTTCCCCTTCCTGGGACAATGAATTCACGGTGTTCTTATTTCAATTTCCAGGAGTGTATTTGGTACATGACCGCTGCTCGACTAACAACGGTCGTCATCACGTGACAGTGATTTTATATCAGCTGGTCTGCCTCATGTATCCTTATATCCAAATGATTTATAAATGTTAGTCTACATTCAGATCCGATGACGGCACCTTTATTGTGTTGAAACCGGTTATCCAGTAAACAGTATTTAAGCGATCTTGGTTTTTTAATTATTTCTACAACAATGTGATCGCCCCATTACGCACTGTGTGCTCACTGCAAAATCACTAAACGTGCTCTCTGAAAATTTCTTAGGAAAGGTAGTTAGGGAACCCATTCGTGAAGAATAGATATTCGACCTAATAGCAACAAATAGACGTGACTTCTTTGAGGATGTCCATATTGAAACTATTACCGGTGACCATGGTGCAGTTCTATAAACACTGATCACTAAAATACAAAGCTCAGTTAAACCACGTAGGATAATTCGTTTATGGCTTAAGTCCCATAAAGTGGCAGTCGTGCCACATCTCAAAGAGAAACTCAAAACATTTACGAGGTGCATTCAAGTTCTAAGGCCTCCGACTTTTTTTTCTAATTAACTACTCACCCGAAATCGATGAAACTGGCGTTACTTCTCGACGTAATCGCCCTGCAGACGTACACATTTTTCACAAAGCTGACGCCATGATTCCATGGCAGCGGCGAAGGCTTCTTTAGGTGTCTGTTTTGACCACTGGAAAATCGCTGAGGCAATAGCAGCACGGCTGGTGAACGTGCGGCCACGGAGAATGTCTTTCATTGTTGGAAAATGCCAAAAGTCACTAGGAGCCAGGTCAGGTGAGCAGGGAGCATGAGGAATCACTTCAAAGTTGTTATAACGAAGAAACTGTTGTGTAACGTTAGCTCGGTGTGCGGGTGCGTTGTCTTGGTGAAACAGCACACACGCAGCCCTTCCCGGACGTTTTTGTTGCAGTGCAGGAAGGAGTTTGTTCTTTAAAACATTTTCGTAGGATGCACCTGTTACCGTAGTGCCCTTTGGAACGCAATGGGTAAGGATTACGCCCTCGCTGTCCCAGAACATGGACACCATCATTTTTTCAGCACTAGCGGTTACCCGAAATTTTTTTGGTGGCGGTGAATCTGTGTGCTTCCATTGAGCTGACTGGCGCTTTGTTTCTGGATTGAAAAATGGCATCCACGTCTCATCCATTGTCACAACCGACGAAAAGAAAGTCCCATTCATGCTGTCGTTGCGCACCAACATTGCTTGGCAACATGCCACACGGGCAGCGGTGTGGTCGTCCGTCAGCATTTGTGGCACTCACCTGGATGACATTTTTCGCATTTTCAGGTCGTCATGCAGGATTGTGTGCACAGAACCCACAGAAATGCCAACTCTGGAGGCGATCTGTTCAACAGTCATTCGGTGATCCCCCAAAATAATTCTCTCCACTCTCTCGATCATGTCGTGAGTCGGCTTGTGCGAGCCCGAGGTTGTTTCGGTTTGTTGTCCCACGATGTTCTGCCTTCATTAAACTGTCGCACCCACGAACGCACTTTCGACACATCCATAACTCCATCACCACATGTCTCCCTCAACTGTCGAATTTCAATTGGTTTCACACCACGCAAATTCAGTAAACGAACGATTGCACGCTGTTCAAGTAAGGAAAACGTCGCCATCTTAAGTTTTTAAAACAGTTCTCATTCTCGCCGCTGGCGGTAAAATTCCATCTGCCGTACGGTGCTGCCATCTCTGGGACGTATTGACAATGAACGCGGCCTCATTTTAAAACAATGTGCATGTTTCTATCTCTTTCCAGTCTGGAGAAGAAAAATCGGAGGCCTTAGAACTTGAATGCACCTCGTACCACTGGACAGGAGCACGTATAAGAACTGTGGCTCAAGTTTAAAAACTAGTTGACCGTAAATTTGTACATACGTACCCATTAGAGCCGTCAGTGATGCCAGAGACCCTCGATGGTGTACAGCCACTGTAAACAAACTTCCAAAGAAACGTTGACTTCTGAAAAATTGGTGTAAGAACAAAACACAGAGCCATAGATAGATAGATCTCTCACAAGACCCAAAGCAGTTCTGGTCATGTCGAAGGCCTTCAGTGGCGCCAAAGTTAGTGTCCAAACGGATGTTACAGGAATTGAAATTTAAGTGAGCAAAGCAAAATCAGAAATGCTAACTTCTATTTTCAAATATTCCGTTACAGAGGAAGACACAGACATACTCCCCCAGATTAACTCGCACACCACTGCAAAGGTGAGTCGTATAGATATTAGTATCTGTGGCTTTAAGAAAAGAACTGAAATTACTAAAATTAAAGAGGGCTCCAGGGCCCTATCGCATCCCTGTCAGATCCTGCATAGAATTTGCAGCTAATTTAGCTCCCCTGCATGGATAGGAAAACATGTCATGCGAAACTCAATTTGTGCCTTTTTCACCTGACATCCTGAAAGCTATTTGGGCAAGGCTGTCAGATAGATGCAAGAATTCGTGATTTTTGAAAAGCGTTTGACTCGGTTCGAACAAACAATATAACGATCAATGGCGTCTCAAACAGCATTTGTGACTAGTGAATGGAGAGTCTCTTGGTACCGCATTAACTGAGCTGGAAGGTCACCGGTCAAATTGGAATTAAGTTCAAGCGTGTCCCAGGAAAGCGTATGAGGCACTTATTGTATATGGTGTACGTATATTAATGACTTGTCAGACAATATTAACAGGAACCTCAGATTTACCACAGATGAAGCGGTATCTATAATGCAGTTCTATCTGCGGAAAGCAGCAGAAATATCAAATGAGATGTTGATAATTTGCGAAGTGGTGCAACGATTGACGACTTGCTTTAATTGTACATAAATATAGAATTGTGCACTTTACAAAACGAAACACACCATGACTACAGTGTCAGTAATTATTTATTTATCGTATCGTTTTACAAGGACACAAAAGTATCTGACATCAAATAAGAATATCCAAATGTGACAAGCAGTCCAGAGCACTCGGAGTCAAATTGTGTAGATCCTTAGATCACAGAATTTAACAATGCTCGAAAGGGGCACTCTTTAACAATTCGTTCTGTTGTCTGCTCGTCCACTCCGCAGTCAGCAGATGAACGGAAACCCCACTTCTTCAAAGAGTAGTCGTACCTCCCTTGGCTCTTTCTAATGCGTTCAGCCTCGACCACATTTGGCACGGCAGTTGGGATCCCTCAAACTTGTACCAGGTGAGCGTTGTTTGCGTTGGGCCACCTGCATTGCCACCCGCGCCTCCCCCCACCAGTCAGCCCACACGCTATTCTTTTGTCAATCGACTCGACTGAATCGAGCTATCGAGTAGTTGTACTTTACTATGTGGCACGCACGTCCGGGTATTCATATTTTAGGCGTTTCTGTCTGGCACATAGGTAACTAACACATATATATCTACGAGAAAAGTCGCAGCTATCCTAGTGATCTTGATACGTTACTCTGTTTGGCATTTGTTCGAGAAGAGTCGCGAATTTTCAAATGGCTCTGAGCACTATGGGACTTAACTTCTAAGGTCATCAGTCCCCTAGAACTTAGAACTACTTAAACCTAACTAACCTAAGGACAGCACACACATCCATGCCCGAGGCAGGATTCGAACCTGCGACCGTAGCGGTCGCGCGGTTCCAGACCGTAGCGCCTAGAACCTCTTGGTCACCCCGGCCGTCCGCGCGAATTTTCAGCTGTTTTGTTGTGCAGAGAACCTTCGATACGTAGCGTTATAAATACGGACTATTCGCCGAACAGGAAGCTAGTTTACATTCAGAAGCAGAAATATTAAGAATGAATAAGTAAAAATTACATTAATTTTCAGCTTCCAGTTGCATAAGCAAAGAAACTTTACCTAGATTTCAGCTATAATAATATAGACTTCTTCAGAAATGTCACAATAAAGATTACATTATTATAGCCGAAACCTAGGTAGAGTTCCTTTGCTTATGCAACTGCAGGCTTAAAATTAATATAATTGCATTTTAGAGTTGCTGACTCTGCTGCACCATGCTAAAAATATTCGAAAAAGTAAAAAGTCCAAGTTGTAGCAAGTGTCTTGTATATGTGTATAAAACTGTCTTAAACTTTGCATGGGAGTTGATTATTTTTTATTATGGTAAAAGTAAAGTTAGCTCTAGGGGAATGGATTACACCGACAGGGTTACCAAATGTTTCACTACAGGAAAGAGCAATAAAGATGGAAACGGCATACCAGCTATGCCGAAATGTATACAATAAAAAGTCGATCTCCATCAATGCCAAGCTCAGGCACTACAATGCGGTAATAAAACCAGAAAGTTTGTATGCGATTGAATGCATCCCACTGAACAGAAAACGTCTGTTGGAGAAATTGGAAATAAAAGAGAGAAAAATACTGAGAAAGATCTTAGGACCTAAAAAGGATGGACAGGATTATAAATTGCGATCCAATAAAGAGTTATACGAGAAAATTGAAAAACTGACAACATCCTTTAAAAAGAGAAGACTGAGTTTCTATGGGCATGTCAAAAGAATGGCACCAGAAAGAACGGCAAAGAAAATCCTGGAATACATGGAAAGCAGAAAGACACAAATTAACTGGCTGAAAGAAGTAAAAGAAGACATTGCAGAAATGAACATTATACCAGAGACAGTTTACAACAGAATGGAATATAGGAATGCCATCAACAAAAAACAGGGATTCAAAGACCGAACGCAATCAAAGAAGACGGGAACAACCTGGTCGCAAGAACGTAAAGAAGCCCACTCAGAAAAAATGAAGAAGTACTGGGAAGAACGCAAGAAAAAGCACAAGAAATGACTGATGCTTAGCGTAGTCCAAAGTTGACTATAACGAATAATAATAATAATAATAATAATAATAATAAAGTTAGCTCAAGATATCTTTAGCGCCTCCTCCTTGAGGTTTTTCTGTATCCGCCACTGATTCAACCCAGGGTGGTTTGCATGATTCCAGACGAGTTGCGGGTGGATTTTGTTGGACATCGTACAAGAGAGAGCTCTTATGAGAAGTTATTTTCGTGAGCAAGTTTATCTTAGTTGCTTTCCTCCTCAGATATTAAGGAGCAACATTAGCAGGTGACTGCCGAGTGGAAGCAGACGTAACACTACCAGTGACAACTCTCGTAGCTTCATTAAGCTGCGCATCGGTCTTTGTTGTGTGGGTGCTGTTCTCCTACAACGGAGCGCAGTGTTCTCCAGCAGAATACACAAGACAGAGCGCAGCAGGCTTCGCACCCCCGCTGCTTCCGGCATTCTTGAGGAGTCGATTTACTCTTGAACCAAATAATTTAGATAATTTGGTGCAGTGTAGCTCGAATGTCAAGGACCGCTCGAGAGTGATTCCTAGATGTATTGTTTGCCATCTAAAGTACATGAAGCTTCTTTGGGCTTTTTATTATTCAGATGGAAAGCAATAACCTGAACTTTATTTGGGTTAGGCTTAAGTCTCCATTTATGGAAGTAATCACTCAGTTTCAGCAGATCATTTGTTGGCATATTCTCACGGTGCACAAGATCTCTACTCCGGAAGACTAATGCTAGGTCATCTGCATACTAGATTTTCATGGAGTTCGCTTCTGGAGTGTCATGCGTATACAGGTTAAACAGAATGGTGGTCAGGATTGATCGCTGAGGTAGGCCAGTATTTAGAGTTAATAACCGGCTAATTCTTCCACGAAGGTGCTGTTGCACAGCAACAAGTACTCAAGAGAAGTCATCTGTGCAATGGCAGTCCGGTAACTCATACAAATATCTTGGTATAAAACTTTGTAACAATACGAAATGGAATGCTTAAACAGACTCAGACAATAAAGCAGGTGGCTGAGTGGTTCACTGAAAGCAAACTGAGAAAATACAGTCCGTCGACAAACGAGTCTGATTACGAAATGTTAGGGCGTCCCATCTCAGTATATTGTTAAAGTGCTTGCGAGCCGTACCAAATAGGGCGAACACTGGATTGTGAAGAATCGCGGCACCAACGGTCACAGGATTGTTTCACTGTCAGGAAAGCGTTGCGAAAATGTTGATAAACCTGAATTGGCAGACTCATGAAGATAATGCAGATCGTCCCGCGAAGGTCTTTCCACAGTGAGCATTAATCTAGAGCTATTCCTCGGCCCATACTTACCGCTCCAGTGGGGAGGGCTGTGAAGTCAGAACAAGACAAACTGCACCACGTAAGGGACACTGAAGAAGTCTTTCCTCGCGCGCCATGCGCCACTGGAAAGGGAAGCAGCTCTCTCATGCGGTACCATGCTAAATACCTTCTGCCGAGCACTTCAGAATGGTTTGCAGAGTATGTATCTAGATGTAGGTAGCCAAAATTCTTAGGGATTTGGGTTTTTCAGGTATTTGGCCCCTTTTCCACTAGAACACTCAAAGGATAAATATCAAAATCCTCGAGCAAATTGCTGAGTGTCAAGAAAACGAAGTAAATAACAAAATAAAGACTAAGAAGACACGAAGCACAAAAAGCACCAGTAATTGTATCAGCTGTCGCGACAACATCAGGTCAACTTCTGTTTTTTGTAAGGGACGCCACGATACCGCCAGCGACGTCAAGATTAAACCTTTCTCTCCGAGAGTCTTCGACGGTTACGTTCCATTTCCTCTCGCTCCATTCCGTTGTCGGTACGTGTGAGTGCCGCTATTTGAAAGCGCTGTGGAATATCTTCCACTCGATTGCTTGTGCCTCGACCTTAAAAGGCACGTTAAAGAACAAGGAGAAAACAAGAGACGTCATTGCAATAGGAGTAAATCAGAAATACACTGACGTAACAAAGGTCTTGGGGTACCCCCTAAAATCCTGCCGGACCTCCTTTTTCCCGGTGAAATGCAACAAGTCTGCGAGGCATGGACACAACAAGTCATTGAAAGTCCCCTCCAGGAATATTGAGCCTTTCTGTCTCTATATAGCCGTCCATAATAATTACGAATCTGTTGCCGGTGTAGGAGTTCTTGCACGAACTGACCTCTCGGTTATGTCCCATAAATGTTCGACGGGATTCATGTCGGACGATCTGGGTGGCCAAACCATTCGCTCGATTTGCCCAGAGTGTTCTTCAATCCAGTCGCGAACAATTGTGGTACAGTGGCATTACGCATTGCCATCCATAAAATTTCCGTCCTTGTTCGGGAACGTGAAGTCCACGAATGGCCACAAATGGTCTCCAATTAGCCGAACATAGCAGTTTCGAGTCAACGATCCGTTCAGTTGGGCCAGAGGATCCAGTGCATTCCATGTAAACACAGCGCACACCGTGACGGAGCTACCATCGTCTTGCACAGTGCCTTGTTGAGAGCCTGCGTCCGTGCCTTCGTGGGGCCGCGTGACACTCGAATCCCACCATCGGCTCATACCAACCGAAATCGGGACTCATCTGATCAAGACACGCTTTTTCCAGCCGTCCAGGGTCCAACCAATATGGTCACGAGCCCACGAGAGGCGCTGCAGGCTATGTAGTGCTGTTAGCAAAGGCACTCGCGTCGGTCGTCTGCCGCCATAGCCCATTAACACCATATTTCACCGTGCTATACTAACGGATACGTTCGTCGTAGGTCCCACATTGATTTCTGCGGTAATTTCACTCAGTGTTGATTGTCTGTTAGCAGTAACAACTCTACACAACCGTCGCTGCATCGGTCGTTATGTGAAGCCGTCGGCGACTGCGATGTCCGTGGTATTCTTTGCACACTCTTGCCACCGTGGATATCGGAATACAGAATGTCCCATGCGTCTAGCTCCAACTACCATTTCCCATTGAAAGTCTGTGAATGCCCGTCGTGTGCGCATAATGACGTCAGAAAGCTTTCCACACGAGTCACCTGTGTAAATGACGGTTCTGCCAGTTCTGTACCATTGCACTGGCCTCTAACACATCGTTTATGCGATACTACCGCCATCTGTAGGTGAGCTGCTCGCTATGCCATGACTGCTGCACCTCAGTGTAAGGTGTTTGTAAAAGTGTGCTACATTATATTGCTTGATCCCTAGAATAAGTTTAAAGTTTCTGACACTGTAGGAAAAGCACTAGATACGTAATTTTTTTTTTTATTCCAGTCTTTAAGCACAATATCAATTCCTTTGACGATGACCGGTTTCTGTCAGTAATGACCTCCTTCAGATCTGTTCTACAATATGTCCTAATGTGATAGGGCCGCAATGGCATCGTCACATAGATCTAAACTATGGTATAAAATAGGCCACATCGTCCACACAGTCATTTTGCAACTGGCTACTGAAGTTGAAAAATGACTCTGTGGACGATGTGGCCTATTTTATATCATAGTTTAGATCTATGTGACGATGCTGTGCCGAGTATATTTATATGTTTTGACGATGCCATTACGGCCTTATCACATTACGACATGCTGTAGAACAGATCTGAAGATGGTCATTACTGACTCAAACTGGTCATCGTCAAATTGATATTGTGATCAAAGACTGGAATAAAAAAACATTTCACAGTATTGGATCACCGTTCATATTCGTGACTATGTCGCAGCTGGTGACACTAGATATTTGGTTATATGCGTCACGATTAGCTCAAAATCCGATTAAAGTTTCAGACTGTGGCAGATGCAATTGCAACATCGTTGTGGACCGTTTTTTATACATCCGAGGCTGTCACACGTGGTGGGAGAAGCTGTTCGCCGCTGAAGCAGTTTCTTTTCCTGTTCCGGTGAAAGCCGCCTCGCGCGCGGATCGTGGCATTCTTTGTCGCGTCGACTGGAAATTAATTAAAGCGTGTGGCCGTGGTATCGGATGGCCTGGTTGATAAGAAGGCGGCTTCCCCGGCGCTTGCAGCGCTCCGCTCCGGCTCTTCAAAGCACTTGTTGAACGTCCGCATTCTGCGGCCGCGTTCCACAAATTAGCGCGGGCGCGCGGCGTGGGCGGACGTCGGCTCCGGCGAATACCGGCTCTGCACGAGGCTGCGTCCCGTGACCCTGCAGGGGCAATTACACCGGGCTAACACGGCCACCGAGCCACTGCAACTCGCGCTTTGTTTCCCCGCAAAAACCATTCCCGGGCGAGCGGAACGTTGGTGTTTGCCGCTAAGAGCGTCACTCAGGCCAAGGAGCTTGTTACTAGGAACTCAAACCGAAACCCTAGAGGCATCCAAGCCGCCATCTGTGGCGTTCCATCTTTCACTATTACCCAGATTCTAATAAACTTAGACAAAACCACAGATAACACAGTTTCGCACTGTCGCCAAATGAGAAGGATACTAGAGTATGTTTAACAGACCATACGCGTAATTTGATTCAAGAATTCCTAGCGAGTAGAAAACAGTATGTCAGCCTTATCGGTGAGAGATCAACAGACATGAAAGCAAACAGTTTCGTGCGTTCCTCAGGGGATTGTTCTAGGACCATCTGTGTCCACAATATATAGTATATAAATCACTTAGTGGATAACTTAGGAAACCCCATGAGGTTAAAACCTTCCTGGCAGATTAAAACTGTGTGCCGGACCGAGACTCGAACTCGCGCCTTTCGCGGGCAAATGCTCTACCAACTGGGCTACCCAAACACGACTCAGGCCCGGTCCTCACAGCTTTACTTCTGCCAGTACCTCGTCTTCTGCCTTCCAAACTTTACAGAAGCTCTCCTGCGAACCTTGCAGAACTAGCACTCCTGAAAGAAAGGATATTGCGGAGACACGGCTTAGCCACAGTCTGATATGAAACTTCGTGGCAGATTTGTGAACTTTATCGATTTGCATAAATGCTTTTATTGGTTGATACGTGTTATGTGATATTATCCAGGGCAAAGTAATAAATAGCATGCTGATACTGTGTTCAACGTGTTTAATCCGCACTTATACACTATTTGTTGCGTAACATTGTATGATGTACAGCTACTTCCGAAGCAGGATGCGTAGATGCGCGCTCCTGCCCACGCCCCCCTCTGTACGCACTGCTGGGCTGCGTCGACGCGCATGCCGACGCATCTTGAGCTGGGACAGCTTGGGAGAGCGGAGCGCACATCACGAGCTGTGCCTATCCTGACGGGCAAAGACGTGAGGGCAGCTGATGCTGTTGCACTTACAGCAGCTTACTTATTCGCTATCATTCATCATATCAAAAGTACTGCTGTGCGAGCACTGCTGCATGAAAACATTCAAAGCAATCATGAGCAATGTGCTAAGGCGCATGTGCCACAGTCATAGTTTCTGGTGTGGGTATAAATAGGGATAGCGACCTCATTAACACTACTGCCTACCTCAAATCTGGCGATTCGCGGCACACCGCCCATATCTATCCGTTTTCTCGAAAGTTGTAGCCTGCAATTAACTGTGGACAAAGGCGTGTGCTTCTATCTGTGTCTTCCGCTTACTGCGCTGTGAGAATAGGACCTTTCTGTAATCGGCTAACGAAATTCTTCACCTGTCTGTAACAGTTTACATCGTAGGACTGACAGAAAGGAGTTCACTTTGATGGAATTACTTTTAGGGAACACTTTGGTATTCTGATTTCGTCGATAAGCCGCGCATCGTATAAGGAGGGATCGCTTTGCCCACCCCAAGAGTCAGTAATGTACAGAAACGGCTCCATTCTTACTATAATGTCGCAAAACGTTGTCCAGAAAAGTGATAGTTTTTCTCTGTGACCATTCCAGATTTTGTAGCTGTTGCGCACACTTCGTGATAGTGTTCCATTAACAGTTTTGTGTCTTGTTGGACTAGAGTACCAAGTTTGCCACTGACTTCTTGGAGGGGTAACAGTTTCCAGGAATGCGTCCCTTTATTTTCACCCTTCTCTCACCGTGGGTATTTCAGAACGTGTTGGAGACCGACCTATGGCAGGTTCCCCTTGCAAGTCAGTTCCTTGTGAGTGTCAGTCAAACGTAAACTGAAGAAAATATTGAGGCTGAGTTGAAGACCGACTTCCACTTACACACATTTCAAATATGCTAGGCATATGGCCAATGCACGCCATTTGGTAAGTCAGTTGCTCCAGAGCGTGGCCTGACATAAACCAGCATTCTTGTTAATGTTACTAAATTTGCATGTACATGACAAAATACACCATACCAAGTTATTGAAAATTTTACAGCGTTCACGTAAGTATATGAAAACAGAAAAATAGTGTCAGGAGAAGAGTGAAAAGTTAAATGCTCGAATGCACTACTGTATGAAAGTGTTATAACTTGCAGTTGGAAACTGCTGAATATGCACAGTTTTTGAGAAGGTTATTGTATCCTTAAAAATCTATCCCCTTTAAAGATCTCTCCATCGATTTACAAGATAGGAATCTGTTTTCAGTTGGGTAATTTTGTGATGTATTATCGTCGCAAGGCAGTAATCGAAGCTTATATTCAGGTCAGTTAATAACTCCGAACCTACTGTAGCTACGTAATAGTAAGCCCCAAAGAAATTAAAAAATTACCGCGTTCAGTGCGCCTAATTTTTGTTTTCTGTTGTTTCAGGTAAGCCACTGTTGAAGACCGATCTGACGACCTACTACATCGACGTCAAGAAACCTAATTCCCCTTAGAGTGTCGGAATAACTCCGAGCGTAATTCACGGTAAGCTGTAGGTAGTTTATGGACACAATACAACTGATAGAGATAATAGGTTTTGATTATTCTGTAAGTTTTAAACTGCACGTGTTAGCACATCACTTTCGACATTCTGAGGACCGGGGGGGCGGTTGGGTCGGGTCGGGTCGGGTCGGATCCGGTCCAGCGGATTAACGACGAGGGCCAGCCGGTGTGTGTTTTGTAGGCGGGTTCTACATCCGACTATGTGAATAGTAAACTGGTACCCACGTCCTGCCTCAGCTACGCACTGCACAAACGTTTCCAAAAATTCTCTCACGCGTTCGCATTGGTCAACATTAGGTGCAGATAGATGGGATACACAAACTCCGTCCTGGAGAGGGGAGGGGGGGAAGAGGTGGTGACAGGGAGGCTGATCTGGCCGCCCTCTACCACTAACCTTACCAAATCCTAATTAACAGGTGGAACCGGTGGAGGTACGGGATAAGGGCAGGGAAAAGAAGAAGATGAGATGAAGGATGGCAGCATTGACGAGCAGCCACGTCTCGGCAGACAGTCGACAGTCACAGCAGATGAATATGACTCATTTATTGACTTCATCGAACGTAACGTCTCGTGAAATTGGGACGAGAAAATTAAACTGACTGTTGTTTGCACGCACCATTCTCAGTTGTAACAGGGAACTGGGGTACGAGGGACATCACTGCATAACTGCAGACGTGATGTAATGTTATACTTCTATGGATATGGACATGTCCGAAAGAACAGACACCATTGATGACCTGCAGCCGCCTAGAATGAAATTAGAATTATATATTAATACCTCCAGCTGCTGACGGGCGTTGATATATATCAACGGGGACAGGTGAAAATGTGTGCCCCGACCGGGACTCAAACCCGGGGTCTCCTGGCTACATGGCAGACGCTCTATCCATCCTAGCCACCGAGGACAGAGACGATAGGGCGACTGCATATAAGTATATAGTTCTGGCAATACCGGCCGTGACCTCCTCATTCTGTGCGCAAGCACACATATTCCCCAAATTCTTACGGGACTTGGTAAGAATATCTTCCACGAGTAATCAGTATGTTGGGGTGGGGCACTACGAATGTAGTGTGTGGACATTCAAGGTGAGAATGGGTCTCGCCGGAGGCGTGCGCGAGATAGTCCCTGCAGTCGCCCTCGGTGGCTCAGATGGATGCCGGCACGGCAGCTCAGCGTGTTCGGTCAGAGAGCCGGTTGGCCTCTGTAATAAAACAACTGAGTGGAAGGATCAACCACCGAACTTTGAACAGGATGTCTTGCGACGTCCGCAACGACCAAACACAACGATCAATAACGAACAAAAAAAAAGAAACGATGGATAGAGTGTCTTCCATGTAAGCAGGAGACCCCGGGTTCGAGTCCCCGTCGGGGCACACATTTTCACCTGTCCCCGTTGATATATATCAACGCCCGTCAGCGGCTGGAGGTATTAATATAATTCTAATTTCATTGGTGTGAAGTTGTCTGTCCTGCAAGGTAATTGATGGGTTCTTTTGAGATCGTCTTTTATCCTATCCTCTCAGCGTTAGTACCAGACATGAAATCTTCTTTACAACTGAGCTGCAATATAACTGCGCTTTTCATATCACTTGTTAAGAGAGAGAGAGAGAGAGAGAGAGAGAGAGAGAGAGAGAGAGAGGCGGCTGGATATAATGTGCTAAAGCACACTGTAAATACCACACTAAAATTATGCCATTGCACTTCGAATGCGAGCCGAAATCGCACTAAAACTGCGTCATTTCTCTCTGAATGCGTGTTGGTAAGCAAATAAAATGAACGAGGACGTGTTTCAAAGCGCTGTTTCCGCAAGAAGCCAGTGTCGAGCGCCCAAACGATGGTAATCCGCGCTACGATCAGCTCAGAGAAGGGACGCAGCCGTCCGTTGTCGACTGTGCAGGCTCTGATGTGACGCCGTCCTTTCCGGCACAAGGAGTGCTGTGATACTCACACGGGCAGGTCAGTGTTCTCCTTTGACCTTGCGCATAATGTATTGTGCAAGTGCAGAGCATGAGGGGTTTATTAGGAGCAGCTCTGTCGGCGAGTAGTTAGCTGTACTCACTGGTAATTTGGTGGCCTGGCTTGGATTCCCGCCTCTACTAATGTATTTTTATACTTTCATTTTATTCTTCGCAGTATTAAAGAATTATAAAATTTAAATATACGAGGGCTATTCAGAAAGTAGGGAATGTTTCCGTCTGACGCCGCTAGGCGCGCTCCGATCGCGTATATTTTGGTATGTGCGTGCTTGACAGCTCAGTCGGCGTCCATCCGTGACAGCGGGAATGTCTCTGCGCGTCTGTTTTTTTTCGATATTCGAATTTGAAATCTGCGCTGCAATCGAAAATCCCGCCAGTTGTGAGGTGCGGTCTGTGGTACGGTTTTTGTTGGCAAAAAACCTAGAACCTATAGAAATTTATCGTGAACTGTGCGCAGTGTAAGGAAACAACGTAATTGGTGAATGTTCCGTCCGGAAATGGTGCATTCGATTTAAAAAACGGCCGAATCAGCGTTCGTGATGAAGAGAAGACTGGACCACGAAGCATTGTGACTGACGATATGGTCGCTGAAGTTGATGAAACGATTCGTGAAAACCGTCGCTTCACAAGCTTTCGCTTTCTTTTCCACAAGTTTCGCGGACTTTGTTGTTTGAAATTGTCACTCAAAAGGTAGGCTACCACAAATTTTGTGCACGATGGATGCCCAAAATGCTTCCAGAGCACTGTAAAGAACAGCAAATGGGGGGCAATGTTGTCATTTCTGGAGGCCTACCACAAACACGGTGATTTCATTAGTGGATCGAATCGTATCCGGTGACGAGACTTGGGTGAAACAAGTCAATTGCGAGTCAAAATTGCAGTCCATGGAGTGGGGGCACCCAGGGTCCGCCCAAAAACCAAGAAAATGTTTGCAAACCTTGTCAGCAAGGAAGTTGATGGCGACAGTATTTTGGGATAGGTAAGGTGTGCTTCTTGTTGATTTTCTCGAACGTTCTGCCCGGTGCTTTAAAACTCTGCACAGCCTTAGAAGACCAGTTCAAAACAAACGCCGAGGAAAGCTGACATCCAAAATTTAGTTTTTGCACGACAATGCCCGACCTCACACGGGAAACTGCACTAAAGAACTCCTTAATTCATTCAAGTGGGAAATTTTCCCTCATCCGCCCTACAGCACCGATCTTGCACCAAGTGACTTCCCCTTGTTTCCCAAGATGAAGATCTGGCTTGAAAAACAGCGCTCTGATGACGATGCGGAACTCCAGGCGGGCGTGACTCACTGGCTGAAGTCTCAAGCGGCAGAATTTTACGACGAAGGTCGTTCAAAGCTCGTCCACCGCTATGATAAGTGCCTCAGTGTGTTTGGTGACTATGTGGAAAAGTAGTATGTCAGTCGCTCTTTCAGTTGTATATAATGAAACATATTTCTTGCACTCAACGTTCCGTACTTTCTGAATAGCCCTCGTACTTCAACGATTCACTTTATATAGTACAATTAATGCATTCAATTAACACTGCTGGAAAAGAAATAGTACAGCCATTTAGAGGTATCCATTTCACTGAAGATTTATTGTTGTAACAGTGCTTATGGAGTACATGAAATGATTACACTTCAATACAAATCAATAGCACAATATGATCTACATCTACATCTACATTTATACTCCGCAAGCCACCCAACGGTGTGTGGCGGAGGGCACTTTACGTGCCACTGTCATTACCTCCCTTTTCTGTTCCAGTCGCGTATGGTTTGCGGGAAGAACGACTGCCGGAAAGCCTCCGTGCGCGCTGGAATCTCTCTAATTTTACATTCGTGATCTCCTCGGGAGGTATAAGTAGGGGGAAGCAATATATTCGATACCTCATCCAGAAACGCACCCTCTCGAAACCTGGACAGCATGCTACACCGCGATGCAGAGCGCCTCTCTTGCAGAGTCTGCCACTTGAGTTTGCTAAACATCTCGGTAACGCTATCACGCTTACCAAATAACCCTGTGACGAAACGCTCCGCTCTTCTTTGAATCTTCTCTATCTCCTCCGTCAACCCGATCTGGTACGGATCCCACACTGATGAGCAATACTCAAGTATAGGTCGAACGAGTGTTTTGTAAGTCACCTCCTTTGTTGATGGACTACATTTTCTAAGGACTCTATCAATGAATCTCAACCTGGCACCCGCCTTACCAACAATTTAATATGATCATTCCACTTCAAATCGTTCCGCACGCATACTCCCAGATATTTTACAGAAGTAACTGCTACCAGTGTTTGTTCCGCTATCATGTAATGATACAGTAAAGGATGCTTCTTTCTATGTATTCGCAATACATTATATTTGTCTATGTTAAGGTTCAGTTGCGACTCCCTGCACCAAGTGCGTATCTGCTGCAGATCTTCCTGCATTTCGCTGCAATTTTCTAATGCTGCAACTTCTCTGTGTACTACAGCATCATCCGCGAAAAGCCGCATGGAATTTCTGACACTATCCACTAGGTTATATATATATATATATATATATATATATATATATATATATATATATATATATATATATATATATATATATATATATAACTGAGGTATCAGTTATCGACCCATGCTGAAACACCCATATTAGTACGTGGTGTTGCCTCCACCGGCGGAAAGCATGCGCCGACTCTGGCATCCAGTCGATAGTACTGATGGCGAATACTGTCCTGGGCGACGTTGTGCCACGCCTGCTCGACCTGTTCTCGTAGTTCAGTAAGAGTTGTTGGTTGATGAGTCGCACGAGTCTCTTCTTATTCCATCACATTCCACACGCGCTCGATTGGAGACGAGTCCGGAGATGGCGCTGGCCAGGGAAGTACCGCACGTCTTGCACAGCACGTTGAGTTTCGCGCTCAGTGTGCAGGCGGGCATTGTCCTGTTGGAACAACACCTCACCTTCCTGTTGGAAGCACAGCTGAAGAACGGGTCTAACGACATTCTGCACGTACCGAGTGCCGGTTAGCGTCCCCTCCAGAATCACCAAAGGTGAATGAGAGTTGTGGCTTAACGCAGACCAGGCCATAAGGCCCGGGGTGGGGCCTTTGTGTCTTGGACGAATGTACTCTACGAGACAGCACTCACCAGATCTACGTCGTACAAGCAAACGACCATCACTCGCGTGCAGGCAGAATATGCTTTCATCGTGAAAGACCATGGGCGCCATTCCATCTTCCAAGTGATAGTCTTTTGGCACCACTCGAGTCGTGCACGTCGATGCTGTCTCGTGGGTGGAATATGGGCTACAGTTGTGCGTGCCCGTAGTCTCACTGCTGATAACTGGTTTGCTACAATTCCTGTAGATAAATCTGGCCTCACAAGCCCTCTTATCTGTGCTGTGATAGCTGTACGATCTGCCGCTGCTGCCCTTACAATACAACGATCCTGGTGGGCGTGTGTTTTTTGTGGACGTCCAGAACCTGGTCTACAAATCTCAGAATGTTCACGTGACCACTGATACCAGCATCGTTGCACTCGTGTAGCAGTTCTCCAAAAAAATCATCCTGCCACCCGGGTGGCCACAATTTGATCCTCTCAAACTCGCACAGTTGGCTGTAGAAATCTTGAGTGCGTCTTCGTGGCATGGTTGCCTTCTTGCTTCACACGTTTGCACCACATTGAGCCTCCTGGCTGTGAGCAGTCCCTATTAAACGGTAGACACAGATGGCACACTGGTAGCTATGCCACTACGCCACCTGTTGCCCAAACCATTATCAGTACACCTACTATACCCCAGGTGGCACATGGCCTCATCGAATCAAAATCGACTACGTCTTTCCAGGTGTACTAATTTTTTCCCGGAAGTGTAATTGCGATTACTATCCTGTATGTGAAAATGCTATAGGTGTCCACATTGTAGCCCATTAGTGAAATTTTGCAGAAGCCGCCACTGTAGAAAATAAATTTGGAGTATCTTTAGAGGGCGCGGTGGTAAAAGTCTGTCATGGGTGGTGGAACAGAGTAGCTGGAGGTCAGGATGCCGATATTCCACCACCCTGGTTGGGGTGGTCAGGGGATGCCTGGTAGTCGTCCGACATGTTGTGATAGAAAACTCCCGGCTAAAACATTGATTCTTCATCACCTACAACAATCGTGATGATACTTGGAGAAGTCGACGCTCCCAGGACGTAAGCCGTGTGCGACGTGCGAGGTGGTGCAGCTGACAGTCCGACAGCCTGCAGTGTCGGGCCGCTGCAGGAGGTGACGGTAGCACTTCTGCAAGAACTCCGGCCGCTGTGGCACGTGTTGGCTTGTACTGCAGACTGGAGAGTGCCCGGCAGCCCAGCATGCAAGGCACAGAATCGTGTCGTGGCTGCAGGGTGGATCAGGTGGTTCCCAACAACAACAGCAGCAGCAGCAGCGGCTGCCCTCACGAGCAGAGGCAGGAAGCACGGAGTTTGCCTCCGCGGGCGATGCACGGCTCCGGGCTGTAGCCGTAGGCCCCCAGGGTAACCGGTTGGCAGCAGCTGAAGTAGGCCCCAGGTGGCCCGCTAAGGCCACAGCAGCAGGGCCGCATCTAGCAGCGGAAGAGTCCACAGGGGGTGACAGGTTCAGACAAGTACACTCGTAGACCGACGTAGGTGCGCCCGCGGGGCTGGTGGTTGGTAGAAAACGACAACTCTGGCAAAAATGACGAGTGTGTGTGTGGTCCTGGCCTGTCCTCGTTTTGCTACAACATGGATTTCGATCTCATAAACCACAAAAAGTCCCTACTTTGATGTGAAGTAACAGGGCTATCAACACTGTCTGGTGAGTTGGTGATATTTCAATTCTGGTCCCTTGGCTGTACCTAGCGATGTGGTAAGTGCCCAGCAACGGCAGTTGCTGTTCGTCAAAGGTTCAAAGATTTTAATGAGTTATCTGTATTTGGGTATTGAAATGTATGAGTGGTAACACGTGAAAATTTGTGCCGCTATGAGACTGGAACCCGGATTTCCCTCTTTACCCAAGCAGTCGACTTAACTGCCTCGGTCATCAAGGCACGCTTGCATTCCGACCCAAATTCCCTGCCTGTTACCTACTACTGACGTGGACCGGGAGAGGTGGCGCAGTGGTTAGCACACTGGACTCGCATTCGGGAGGACGACGGTTCAATCCCGCGTCCGGCCATCCTGATTTAGGTTTTCCGTGATTTCCCTAAATCACTCCAGGCAAATGCCGGGATGGTCCCTTTGAAAGGGCTCAGCCAACTTCCTTCCTCGTCCTTCCCTAATTGATGAGACCAATGACCTCACTGTTTGGTCTCCTTCCCCACAACAACCCAACCCAACCAACTACTGAGGTAGCGATATCTGCCCTTGAAATGCTTACTCGCAGTCCCTGATTCTGCCAAGAGATCGGGCATGGTGTGCATCGACACGGAAAGAAAGGGATCGTTGGTCGTCGCCACCTTTATATAATTTGAGGAACTGTCGCGGGTCACGAGAAATAAATTGGGAATAGGAACCCGTGTCCGGAAAAGTAGTCGAATGACGCTACATAGAGTCGAAGTTGTAGGCAACAGCACCTGTCGCTGGGCAACCCGGTCGGCAGCAAGTGTGACTGCGCGTTGACGGACCGCAGGCAGAACGTGTCTCAGTGTTGTCTGTTATTCAGCAATCGCTACTGAATGCCACTATCGCTAGTGGAGAAGGCGGAGCTAGCTGCTGCATGGACATGCCTTGTCTCCTACGAATGTGATGCTCTGTTGCCCCAACAGATGACGGCTTCCTATCCGCAGTTTATTTTTCCTCCGTTACACCGAAAAACAAGGAATATTTTAGATGGTTCCAGTTTAGTTTACTGCGGATGGAAACCTGTGTCCGAAAGTGCTATCCACAGAGGAAACAGATAGTTGCACCCATAGGAGGTAAGGCATGTGTACGCAGCAGGTAGCTCCATCTTCTCCCCTGGCGACCGTGGTAATCAGTCGCGATCACTGAATAACAAACAGCACTGCGAACCGTTCCGCCTATGGTTCGTCAGCGTACAAAGTCGCTTCTGCTGCTGAACTTTTCCCTCGTACCTCCTCAACAAACATGTAAAAAATTTCTAACTCGAACTGTGCTTCGTGCAGAGTGGACTTATCAAGCAATGCAGACGTAAAGTAGGGAAAGCCAGAACTGTGGCAAAAGATACGCAATTCTGCCGCACACACGACAGTAAAAACGGCACGTTTTTAAGCATCCGTTTTCGATGATTGGCGATCCAGTATGTTGAAGCGGTAAAATTAATTTTGAATCATCGGCAATTATCCCGTTTTGGCTCTACCGTGGCACTTAAATTGAGCAGTAGCTCTCTACTTCATTGGCGTATTCGTCCGTAATATTCATCCGTAAGTTTTGCCCGAAGCGATGCTCTCGCGGTACCTAATTAAGCTGGCACAGACGTGACTGCTAGTACCTATCAAGAGTGTACTTCACCATGTGTTTCGAATGGAATGATGAAGTCAGTCTCTCTCTCTCTCTCTCTCTCTCTCTCTCTCTCTCTCTCTCTCTCTCCCTCTCCCCCCCCCCCCCCCCTTTCACTCAGCCTGTCTAGACCTTTGGCTTCAAAACGAAAAAAAGAGAGAGACAGTGAAAACTTCAAGAACGTTCTAATTTCCGCTCAGGCCCAAATTCGATAAATTTTTCTCTTTCTGTTCCGATAGGGAAGGCCGCATGAGGCTATGAAAGCAGACAGAAGGTACCATATAAATAGGTTCTTTTCATGACGAAATGAGTTATATTGAAAGACAGACTCCTCCTTCCATTCAGAGACGCAGAGATGAAAGCTGAATGAGATGTCACTGGAAAAGCAAAATTTGTGTTAAGGTTGCTCGTGTTGGAGAAACAACACCACAAATGTTGGACGTCAATTATTCGTTAGTGATAGCAGGTTGAAAGTACTAAAACAAAGTAATTTTTTTACGTTTAGTTAAGTTGCTAATTGAACACTCTTGTAAGGTTACATTTCCCAGCTGAAGTTTTCACGTAGCGGACAATCCAGAATGGTTGGATGTGAGCGCAGGTAACTCCAGTTTGTAAGAGGGACAGATCGGTGTACGAACACCTCAACTGGGCAAAAATTACTGTCTGCAAATGCAGCAAGAATACCCACTTGCCTCTGTGCCAGCTAGACGTTTAGGAACCTAATTCCACACAATGGGAAACGTAAACTTGGGAAATCACTTGTTCTACGAAACCTCCACTATTGCGATGTAATTTAAGACGGTGGGAACAGTGAAAACACTAGGCGTTTAGGACGTAATAAGATTGCTTGCGTGCTTTACATCTGCAACATCCGTACACTTGACCATGTCAGCTGTCCATACGCCCAGTTACGACTTCCAGCCAGACAAGTTGCGTGGCTACCACACGCTATGTCCACTTCATGGACTTCAGTGTCTACCCATCCCAGTAACAGAGGTCACGTAACTCTCGTGTCATTATAATCCCAATATAAGGCTTCATTTATCGAGTACCCTAGCTATGCCCGTCCATAAAACGAAAACATTTGCAAACTTCTTCCCTGTTCATCGTGAGGTTGAAGCTGACCCTTCTGTTCGTGTTCGCTTACAGATTTGTTTTAGGATGGGTTCCGCCTTGAGTAACACTGGAGATCACTAAAAAGTAACACCTGCCGTTCCACTTCCACAGAACGCCTTATGGATATGGACCACAGACAAACAGACAGCAACACCGACCTAAAATTCTCAGCAACAGCCACCCGTCCTTCCTGTCCCCCTCACACACAAACACTTCCACATAGAATGTACGAGTGTTAATTATGATGCAAATAACTTTCTAGGTTAACTTATCTATGGCTGCAGATGATATGAAAGAAAAACAGCTATAACGCAAAGTACGGAAACCACACCATTTCGTATCAAGGTATGTATATTTTGTCTGTTTTCAAATTTTTGAATGCTTAACTGATATTTCTATATTTGCAGAAGGTAAAAATCATATTTCTCGTTATTTAATAGAAAGGAAATAAAAGCACATTGATATAACTTCAGCGAAACATTTCTGGGTAAAAAGAACAAAAAAACTGTTTTTGCTCAAGGCAGAACTTATCCCTGTCAGTATATGGAGTCAGCTATCCTGCACTCTGCGCACACTTAAGTGCCCTGTTGTTTTATGAGAAAAAGTTGAAGCATTACCTGCTGTGAACATAACTGTGCCCCAAAAATTAACTTGTACTGGCAGTTTCCGCACCTTGTCAAACAGTAAAGCAGATGCTCCCCCACTTCTGCGTCTTTCTGTTTTTCATTTCACCTGCATCTACACTCCTGGAAATTGAAATAAGAACACCGTGAATTCATTGTCCCAGGAAGGGGAAACTTTATTGACACATTCCTGGGGTCAGATACATCACATGATCACACTGACAGAACCACAGGCACATAGACACAGGCAACAGAGCATGCACAATGTCGGCACTAGTACAGTGTATATCCACCTTTCGCAGCAATGCAGGCTGCTATTCTCCCATGGAGACGATCGTAGAGATGCTGGATGTAGTCCTGTGGAACGGCTTGCCATGCCATTTCCACCTGGCGCCTCAGTTGGACCAGCGTTCGTGCTGGACGTGCAGACCGCGTGAGACGACGCTTCATCCAGTCCCAAACATGCTCAATGGGGGACAGATCCGGAGATCTTGCTGGCCAGGGTAGTTGACTTACACCTTCTAGAGCACGTTCGGTGGCATGGGATACATGCGGACGTGCATTGTCCTGTTGGAACAGCAAGTTCCCTTGCCGGTCTAGGAATGGTAGAACGATGGGTTCGATGACGGTTTGGATGTACCGTGCACTATTCAGTGTCCCCTCGACGATCACCAGTGGTGTACGGCCAGTGTAGGAGATCGCTCCCCACAATATGATGCCGGGTGTTGGCCCTGTGTGCCTCGGTCGTATGCAGTCCTGATTGTGGCGCTCACCTGCACGGCGCCAAACACGCATACGACCATCATTGGCACCAAGGCAGAAGCGACTCTCATCGCTGAAGACGGCACGTCTCCATTCGTCCCTCCATTCACGCCTGTCGCGACACCACTGGAGGCGGGCTGCACGATGTTGGGGCGTGAGCGGAAGACGGCCTAACGGTGTGCGGGACCGTAGCCCAGCTTCATGGAGACGGTTGCGAATGGCCCTCGCCGATACCCCAGGAGCAACAGTGTCCCTAATTTGCTGGGAAGTGGCGGTGCGGTCCCCTACGGCACTGCGTAGGATCCTAAGGTCTTGGCGTGCATCCGTGCGTCGCTGCGGTCCGGTCTCAGGTCGACGGGCACGTGCACCTTCCGCCGACCACTGGCGACAACATCGATGTACTGTGGAGACCTCACGCCCCACGTGTTGAGAAATTCGGCGGTACGTCCACCCGGCCTCCCGCATGCCCACTATACGCCCTCGCTCAAAGTCCGTCAACTGCACATACGGTTCACGTCCGCGCTGTCGCGGCATGCTACCAGTGTTAAAGACTGCGATGGAGCTCCGTATGCCACGGCAAACTGGCTGACACTGACGGCGGCGGTGCACAAATGCTGCGCAGCTAGCGCCATTCGACGGCCAACACCGCGGTTCCTGGTGTGTCCGCTGTGCCGTGCGTGTGATCATTGCTTGTACAGCCCTCTAGCAGTGTCCGGAGCAAGTATGGTGGGTCTGACACACCGGTGTCAATGTGTTCTTTTTTCCATTTCCAGGAGTGTATATCGATACTCTGCAAATCAAAAGTAAGTGCCTGGGAAAGGGTTCATCGAACCACCTTCACAGTAATTCTCTCTTATTCCAATCTCGAACAGCGCGCGGGAAAAACGAACAGATATATCTTTCCGTTCGAGCTCTGATATCTCTTATTTTACTACGATGATCATTTCTCAAGCAGCCAAGCCGCTTTCTTTCCCAATATCTTTATCACCTGCGTTTTATTATGTTCCACTTTTTCTCCCTATTTCATCATTTCCGTAGCTGCCAGCGCTTACAGTTCATCTCTACCTGCTTTTAATCGTGTCTTTCTTGTTCTTCTTTTATATACTAACATAAATTGTATTTTTTGAGCTGTAGCTACTAGTTCGTTCAAAGATTTTAATAAGCGTGGCCGCATTTGGGCAGTGAAGTGAATCAATTGTAGCAGGTGAAAATTTGTGCCGGACTGGGATGCGAAACCGGATTTCGCGCTTAACGCGAACGTTCGCCTCAACCGCGCCGGCTATCTACATCTAATCTACATCTACATCTACATCCATACTCCGCAAGCCACCTGACGGTGTGTGGCGGAGGGTACTTTGAGTACCTCTATCGGTTCTCCCTTCTATTCCAGTCTCGTATTGTTCGTGGAAAGGAAGATCGACGGTATGCCTCTGCGTGGGCTCTGATCTCTCTCATGGTCTCTTCGCAAGATATACTGCTTGACTCCTCGGTGAAGGTATGTTCTCGAAACTTCAACAAAAGCCCGTACCGAGCTACTGAGCGTCTCTCCTGCAGAGTCTTCCACTGGAGTTTATCATCTCCGTAACGCCTTCGCGATTACTAAACAATCCTGTAACGAAGCACGCTGCTCTCCGTTGGATCTTCTCTATCTCTTCTATCAACCCTATCTGGTACGGATCCCACACTGGTGAGCAATATTCAAGCAGTGGGCGAACAAGTGTACTGTAACGTACTTCCTTTGTTTTCGGACTGCATTTCCTTAGGATTCTTCCAATGAATCTCAGTCTGACATCTGTTTTACCGATGATCAACTTTATATGATCATTCCATTTTAAATCACTCCTAATGCCTACTCTCAGATAATTTATGGAATTAACTGCTTCCAGTTGCTGACCTGCTATATTGTAGCTAAATGATAAAGGATCTTTGTTTCTATGTATTCGCAGCACATTACACTTGTCTACATTGAGATTCAATTGCCATTCCTGCACAATGCGTCAATTCGTTGCAGATCCTCCTGCATTTCGGTACAATTTTCCATTGTTAAAACCTCTAGATATACCACAGCATCATCCGCAAAAAGCCTCAGTGAACTTCCGATGTTATCCACAAGGTCATTTATGTGTATTGTGAATAGCAACGGTCCTACGACACTCCCCTGCGGCACACCTAGGAACTCTTCAATCGAATCACACAATTGGTCTGATAGTCTATACGCTCTTACTTTGTTCATTAAACGACTGTCGGGAACTGTATCAAACGCCTTGCGGAAGTCAAGAAACACAGCATCTACCTGGGAAGCCGTGTCTATGGCCCTCCGAGTCTCGTGGACGAATAGCGCGAGCTGGGTTTCACACGATCGTCTTTTTCGAAAACCATGCTGATTCCTACAGAGTAGATTTCTAGTCTCCAGAAAAGTCATTATACTCGAACATAATACGTGTCCCAAAATTCTACAACTGATCGACGTTAGAGATATAGGTCTATAGTTCTGCGCATCTGTTCGACGTCCCTTCTTGAAAACGGGGATGACCTGTGCCCTTTTCCAGTCCTTTGGATTTACCACACTTCTCATCCGACCCAAATCCCCAGCCTGCTACCCGCTACTGAAGTAGCGACGCCTGCCCACGGACCCCTTACTCGCAGTCCCTGATTCCCGTAAGAGATCAGGTATGGGAGGAGGCTTGTCGTAATGAGTGTTACGCCAAATATATAAAATTCTGGTTAGGTAAGATGGAGAGACTGATGGCCCAGATAATGCCAGGGTAAGTAAATCATTTAATTGATGAGGCGAATTCTAACATTCCGCACTATGTTAAACTCCAGCGTAATGCTGAGGGATGTAGCGGAGTACACAACTCGTATTTTGCGAAGTGGCGCGGCTGTGGACGTGCAGTGCAGAAGGCCTGGTTCAGTTACCCCGTCCGGCGATGTCCATACCCTCAGGCTCGCTTTGGTTTCACTGACTCGCTTAAGCAAAATGCGAAATGGCTCATTAGTTTCAGGACACACTTGATTTTCTTCCCAGTCCGTAACCAATCCAACCTATCGAATGGTTCAAATGGCTCTGAGCACTATGGGACTTAACATCTGAGGTCATCAGTCTCCTAGAACTACTTAAACCTAACTAACCTAAGGACATCACACACATCCATGCCCGAGGCAGGATTCGAACCTGCGACCGTAGCGGTCACGCGGTTCCAGACTGAAACGCCTAGAACCGCTCGCCCACTCCGGCCGGCTAACCTTTTGAGATCCGTCTTTAATCTTCCGTCTTATCTTCGTTCCGCCATCCTAGTCAACGCGTATTGTGATTTATTTAACTAAAAATCTTGAATGTTTGGTGCATTTAGATGATGTCCTTTGACAGGTCTCCGAAAACTAGCACGGAATTGCAACGCGTAGCTCATCTGAAGCATAGCTCATTCTAAGTCACCATTAATAAATATTGACCATCCAGAAAAGGAGATATCTACCTGTGTAGATTCCGATTGCTTCGTAACGGCTTTTGACAGATGCAGTAAGTTTTATTTCCTAAACGGTACGTGTCCATGGGAAGCAAACGCAATTGTACTTGCGGTTGTGCCTCAAGAAATTGTAATGGGACACGTTACCGTATTGTAGGAACACGTTCTTTTCATGAAGAGGGGAGTTATAGTGAAACACAAACTTAGAACGAAGGCTTTCACGACCGGATGACATAGCTGTTGATAAACCTTTCGGGATGTACAATTTTGGTAAACATTGTTGGAAACAGTGATCAATAGAGTATTATATTTTAACTAAAGTTCATTCTTGATCACAACACTTATGTCTCAATAAAATAGGTGACCGGTTTCGGTTATATTTATATAACCATCTTCAGACCTGTGAATTAATTTTGGAAAATACTAGAGACCAATCTTAAAATAAAATGAAAAGTGTCTAATGACGACAAAATTTTAACAAGATAAAATAAAACATTATACCCATGGCTTCCTTGGAGGATGGTAGGCAGAGCTGTCCTCAGCTGCTACGAAGTCAACTGACGGTTGTGAGTGCTGAGCATTAGCTTAAATATGCAGAGGCTCCGCCTACTTCGTCTCACACTACTTCACAACTGCCAATCAGCGTTCATAATATGACGGTATCATCAAAGTATAAAAATACGAAATACACCAGTAATATAAAATTGATTCATTTAAAATGTCTGATTAACAGATAGGTAGTATGTGTAAAACCTATTTATATTTCATATAAAAACGGTAAACTACAATGTGTAATAGCTGTGCCCTCTATGGGCAACCTTAATACTATTACAGTGTCAGTTAAATCAAAGATGTAAAAGTCCTTGGAGTTTCTTCGACCACGACGTCACATCCCGAAAGATTTGTCAGCGGCTAAACGCAAGCTTCTCCATCTAGTCGTATGTCGACGGATACAGGCATTGTGATTTAGAAGGACGGTGCAGACGCAATTGTTCCGGAACGTTTGAGTAAGCGGTACATCTGTTTCCGTAAGTATCTCCCGTGGTGCGCCACGTTCGGATTGACTCTCAACAACCATATCAAATGCGACAGATTCTGGCGGAAATGAGCGGCTGCCTCCGAGATTCTTATACGAGGGCTGTCCAGAAAGTAAGTTACGATTGATCGCGAAATGAAAATCACAGTGAAAATCAAAAATGTTTCATTTGTAACAGTTAGCTACACCTTTAGCTACTTCTTTACGTAGTCACCGTTCTGACTCAGACATTCGTCGTAGCGTTGTACCAACTTTCCAATACCCTCATCATAGAAGGCAGCCGCGAGCGCTTTCCGCCAATTCTCTACGCTGGCCTAAAGCTCGTTGTCTGTGCCAAAATGTTGTCTTCGTAGCCAGCAGTTCACGTGAGCAGAGATGAAACTCAGAGGGAGGCAATTACGGGCTGTATTGTGGGTAATCAAACATTTCCAGCTGAAAACGATGCACGAGCCCCTGCACAATGCGGCTGAGAATTGCCTTGAAGAAGAAATCGCACGACAGTTATGTAATGTTGGTTGCATAGCTTCAGGGGAAAATTCTCACCAGGCCCTCGTACTTGGCGGGAGACACTATTTTATATAACGTCTTTACGCGCTCACTAAGAGCTCAGGAATGAAAAGAGCGACATAATTCTACCTAGAGTCATACTAGAGACACTGCCCAACACATCTTCGCAAAGCTTTATCGGATTTTCATAGTCGTTTCCATTTCGCGACCGATCGTAACTTACTTTCTGGACAGCCCTCGTAACTAGAAATAGAGATTAGCAAAAGTCGTCATCATTCGGTCGATAATACTACAAGGGAACAATGAAAGCATATGTTACTGTTGGGAAATTGCAAGGTAATAGAACTAAAGCCGGTGTATCCCATTGTCGTGTCCTAACGCACGATAAATGGAAGACAGCGGCTTACTGGTCAGTCTGCAATTTCCGAGCGGTCAGGAGAATGCAGGAAGACGAACTTCCAGTGGGGGCAGGCCGGCTGCAAGGAATGAGCGCCAAAGACAGACAGAGGGCATCTACTAGAGACGCGGATTCCAAGTCCCGATAGGATGATTGCAGCAAGAGATTTGACTATACTCAGGGGCCTGATTAATACTATTTATTTCCAATCGGACAAATTACTACACTGAAGGCTAACTCTAAACATTAGAAAAAACAAAGGGTGCAACTGGCTGCACAACAGAAGTCAGTGCCTGAGCATATGCGGTGGAAGCTAACAGAAAGAGCAGTCGCATTGTAAAGTACGAACCTTGAGAGCAGCACTGCATGTGAGAAAAACAAGAGTCGTCAGAGCTTATCTGAGGCAACCGAAGAGAGACACGGAGTTGGCATAATAACGATCTAACTGACGACTCTGTCTGAATACAAAAACATGGGTTTTTGGAGGATTGTGGCGGCGCCCTGTTTGTCCTTTCCTGTTAATCCACCGGCACTTTGCAAGCTTCGGCCAGTCTGACGAGTCGCTCAGCACCTGCAGGGAGCCGCCGCCCAGCCACATTCAGATTCCTCCACTTCTCCTATTCGGTAGGTAGAGATGTTCTTGGACTTCACCTAAACAAACCCCAAGTTTGGTAGCAACAGTGTTCAGCTGAACGGTGAACGTCACTGCCCTTCCTATTACGGCCAGCCACAGTGGTGTTCTACGTCATTTGGCCCCACCCTGAGGCCTCGCGCGAGTGGGGACCGCCATTGTAGCACTCTACAGTTGAATTCTTTTATCTTGGCGGTTCGCGCATGCCCGCCCAGACGCGGGAGATTGCTGCGTTGCCAGTTGTACGCGCCAAGAGAAGCAGCGCCATAGTATAGTATAGTTCGCAATCGTAAGTTTAAGGGGGAGCGCGCAGTTTATGAAGGAAAGCCACCACGGCCGCATTAACCCTTTCGCTGCTACAGAGACGTGCTCCCCGCATTCAGCGCTGTGCGCGATTTTGTCACTGCACTGCTCGCCTGTGCTGACACATGGTGTTTCCGACTGCTTTGACACACTTATCATTCAATTCCACAAAACCTATTTGGCCCAAAAATTAGATTTTTACACATCTTCTTGACTGATACCTTCCCCCCACTTCCTTTGACTGATTGAAGTGCTTTAAAATAAAGCCAAACGCGCCCGGTGTAAATAAAACTTTTATTACAGTCGCGAAAGACGGAATATTTCTCAATATTACATACGACACCTATGTGGTACTTAAATTAAATGAGATATTGTTATACAGCAAATTTTATATGAAATTTAGGTACCTTGTCCACATTTCATTCTCAACATTGTGGCAACTAAAATCGACCATACGGAAAGTATACGCTATGGACTTTTACCTCTGCAAACTCTTCAAAATTTCGTGCAATGGTTTTCTACATTTAATGCTGCACAATAACTGCGTTGAACATCGAAACAAAATTAAGTCATTTATGGGGGGAAGGTATCAGTCAAGAAGATGTGTAAAAATCTAATTTTTGGGCCAAATAGTTTTTGTGAAATCGAATGATAAGTGTGTCAAAGCAGTGGGAACACGATGTGTGTGCACAGGCGAGCAGTGCGGTGATGACAAAACAGCGCGGAATGCGGGGAGCACGTGACTGCAGCAGCGGAAGGGTTAATGAAGAGACAAAGCACTAGAAATTTCAAAAAATTGCATTCAAACGAATAAAATTCGTGAAGTAAGACACTTCGATATTGTTTTTAAATTAAGAAAATATTTAGCATCACACAGGGTTTGAACTCATTACCTTCCACTTACCAATCCAACGCCTTAACCGTTACGCTAGCGCAGCTCATTGTGCAACGTGTCTCCATAAGGACTCTTAACATGTCTCGCAAAATTCTGACAAACACTGTTGGTATGCCTATGAATTACTCGCACTTCGTCGAAGTACAATAGGAAATAAACAATTACCGCTGTTCGTTATTGCGAAAAAGCGGTTCGTGAAATTGATACAAACACCTTTCCTTGCTATCGCCTGAATTAGGAGTCTTATTGCTTGTTTGGTTTAATTAATTAATAGAAAATGAAGCAACTGGTATAAAGAATGGTTTTTCCAAACTTTCTATAAAATGAAGCCTGCTATCAAGACATTGCTTCTGTTCAGTTACTTTATTTATGACTGAACGTTTCTAAAACTGAAGACACTCGTCCGTGCTCTGCTCTGCAGTCGAGATCTGGCAACGTCATTCTCTGTTGATTGGCTGACTGTATTTTTTGACGTCAGATGCGCAGAACGAACCTAAACTCGGCCGCCAACATAAATGACGCGCACTTTAGCCTGTGTAAACACACAGAAACTGCGGTTTTCAGGCTCATCTATCAAGCTTGCTGCCTCTGCTAAGGCGTTCCTTTTTCTGACCATCCCGTACAGTGACGCAAGACGCCTTACGACAGCGTCTAGGCGGAGGATAGAGTTACCCATTAATTGTCTCAAGTGAGACTTCTGCCCTGGGACACTTGCCCACAGCGTCTGCAGTTCGCAGGGCTCTAGCGTTGCTGTTTATCTCCTGTGACCTAAGCGCTAACACTTTGCATCCTCTTTGCATTGTGTCTCTGATTTCCTAAGTGCCCTTGCAGTCTTCCAACAGCCTTATGCTTATCAATGTAAAAGTCAATACGCCGTCAACATATGGCAGCATTAGTGGTAACCTTCTGAAGGAGTGCCTACGTAAACGGCAACGTATGTTAAAAGTGCACGTGCACATGCTCGTTGGGATGCATGCTGGGAAGTATTATACAGGGTGCGACACACCAGGCCGAAGCAGATTAGGGTACCACTGTCAGTCGGACATGGAGAGGGTGAAGACCATAATTAAGTAAAGTAACGCATAAGTATCCAGTGTTGTTGCAAAGTGCGAACAAGATTAAATTAGATTAGATCCAGTTTTCGTTCCATAGACCCAAAAATGAGAGGATTCTCGTGGGTGTGGAACATGTCAGAAAGTATAACATAAAAAAATAAAACATTTGAATATAATACTTAATACCCTGATCATTTGTCAAGGGATTGTCAAAATAGGTGAATACATTACAGTGAAATGGAATTGCTAAGATTTACAGAATTAATACATTGTCAGAATGAAATATTTTTATGCACTTTTATTAAATTTCTCGTACCCAAAATACTTAATCTTGACTGTTGTGACCAAGTCTTGTCAAAACTGAAATCTAACACACATTTTTACTTAAGCTTGCCTAACACTCTCTGTTAATATATTCATCTGTAGGGTAGGAGTAGTTGCCTATCAAAAAGTTTTTCAAATGCTGCTTAAACCGTGCTTTATCTGAAACAAAGTTTTTTATGGTTGCTGGCAATTTATTGAAAATGTGTGTTCCTGCGCAAGCACATGCAGTGTTGATGTGACATACTAATACGGATTTTTCAAACGCCTTAGAGCCCCTTGCGGGTCCGGGGGTAAGAATAGGCCCCAGGTATTCCTCCCTGTCACAAGAGGCGACTAAAAGGAGTTTCACACGTTTCGGCCTTTATGCGACTGACCCGTGTAGGGTTGTCCTCCTGTAGGGAAGCAGCCTACTCACGCCGTATAAAATTCACATCAGTCTTTCCATTGTGTGCCAGCCTAGTCCGCTGTAACTAGCTCTGACGTCATAAATGTTGCGCAATACTTTAAAAATCAAGTAAATAACCTGAAACGTTTGTAGCATGTCAGGAGTAATACTAAATCAATATGTGTTGAATATCAGTTCAGTAACTTTAACCATTTTCTAAATTTGGACGTTTTTCTATAAAAATCATTGACGCAACAGAAAAGAGCTAGAAACTTAAAAATTTGTATTTAGATTCCTTTTGCATAATAATTTAGTAGAAACAGTATTCTGGATCCCACAAATTAAAATTTTAGTTGAAATTCATGATTTTCTGGTTTTTGTCTTAGAAATTAAGGAAGCAAGATAGATTAAGTAGGCTAATAAATAAGGCTAGGATGTTTACGTATATTTAAGTAAAATGGAGATCCGCTAGAACCATAAAGATGTGAGAAGTTTCATTTGAATAACTATAAAACTATAGTGGTAGCGTATCTCCAAAGGGCAAGTTCAGAGCTCGTCACTGCGTGTAGTGTAATTAAATTAATTATCTCGCCCAAAATATTTCACTTAGCCACGTCAGACTTGTATTATGACTACTTACCTGTGTTCTGATTGCACATTTAAATTGAGAGCTTCATCGGCCATCAGCAAAGGAAGCAATGATTTATTCGATAACTTAAAGTGGTGCATTACTAGCCCAGCGGCTAGTCGGGAGAGCGGATTTGATCAGGCGTTCACTTAGCCGTCCGCACCGCGGCTTTATATATAAGAACGCTGCGGGAGAAAGAAAGGCCCCAGTTCCCTCCAGACGTTGATTAGCGCACCACCTGTGCCGAGAGCCCCTTCGCGTCGGTATCATTGCTATAAAGAGCCTCGGATGCCGTAAAAAGTTACTCGGGATACGCGTAACCATGAAATCGTTTTCGGGTAATTCTGGGATGACTTTAATGATCTATCTTCAGTTTGCGTATGTCGTATTTTCACGTGCCGCCGCCGGACAGACATTCTACCATTATTTAGCGTGGCGTTTGATGAACATTATCGTCAAATTATGGCGAGCATTCACTTAAACATTTAATTTGGACAGTTATAGTTGCATCAGCGCATTAGACTCTGAACTGCTCTGGTAGTTGGATTGTGTGGATTCTTTTTGGTCTGTGACTTTCAGAATATAGTGAACATCTTAAAGAGAATCGTTTTTGATTATGAATCCCAGAAAATCTCCTAATTCCTCAGAGCTATAAGCTGTAGCTATAAATGTATTTTTCAGATGAAGTAGGCACTAGGAATTCGAATTACAGGCTTCACGTTTTGCTAATCACTTTCTGGTTGCCAATATTGTAGTTAGAGAGCCAGTGTTGAGAACGGCAAACAGCAGCATTAAATAAATAATAGGAACATTTATATAACAATTAATTCCACCCGCCACCCTACATATGGTGCATCAGCTGGGAAATGCATCTTTTCTACATTACATTCTACATTTAAATAACAATTGTACCCACCCGCCGCCCCACACTCCATTCTTCAAAATCTTCCCGAAGGGCAAGCCAATTGGGGAAGGGCGCCTTACATGGTGCATCGTGTCCATCGTGCATCGAGATCTTCAGGCCACTTTCTCGTCGTCACATTTCAGTCCCGCTCATTCTCCATCTCTTGGGCGAGGACACCTTCCTGGGTGCGTTTTCCACCAAGCACTATGCAGTGTCGCTTTCTGCGTCGACGATGACCGTGCATTTCTTTGCACCTGATATCCAGCACGGTAGCCAGTCCGTCGTGGTGGGGCCCTCATGTACCCTGTTGGTTGTAGCCCCCTGACCACACAGCGATTGCTCTGCTGATGCCTGCGCCGCTAACTCCCCACATATGCCAAGCGGTAGATACCCATGCCCCTGGGGCATCGGGACTCCCGGCCATCCTGCCAGGTGGTCTTTGCTGCAGCTGGGTGGCGCCCCTGGGGAGGGCCCCTGGTCGGAGTTGGCGGCATCAGGGTGGATGACACGCGATGAAGTGTAGTCCATCGTCTCTTGCTGGTGGTGAAATACCATCAGTCTCTAAGAGTTCACGAGCTCAATTCAACGCACTGAAGTACGACCCCAAATCGTTCCCCTGCCTGGCCACACCATGGCAGGAACGTCGGTAAGGATGGTAGCGGATCTTATTCGCCCCAGTACCTCGTATGTTCGAGAGCTGATGGGGAATCTTTTATGACGATGAAGCCTCAGTTTTTTGTTGAGCATTTAGAGGACAAGTTGGGTAGGTGGAAGGATTTTCCAAAATGAAACCTGGGTCAGTCTTGATCAAAACAGCATCCTCTGCCCAGTCACGGACGTTACTCGCTTGTGACAAGCTGGGGGACGTTCCTGTAACCATCACGTCCCATAAGAGCTTAAATGTGGTCCAGGGTATCATATTTCACAGGGACCTTCTTTTGCAGTCTGACGATGAGCTGTGCACCAATTTAGAGTAGCGAAGTGTACATTTCATCCGGTGTGTCCACCGGGGTCTGAGGGATAGTCAGGTTCCCACTGGTGCCTTCATCTTGGCCTTCGAGGGTCATACATTGCCTCAGAAGGTCAAGGTGATGATCTACCGATGTGATGTAAAGCCCTATATCCCTCCCCTGATGCAGTGCTTTAAGTGCTAGAAGTTCGGCTATATGCCTTCCCGCTGCTCATCCGGCATCACATTTTGAGATTGCGGACACCAGTCACATCCCAATACTCCATGTGCCCCGCCTCCCATCTGTGTCAACTGCGAAGAGCACCATTCACCCTGCTCGCCAGACTGCAGGATTCTCCAGAAAGAAAGGAAAGTCATGGAGTACAAGACCCTGGACCGACTGACCTAAACTGAGGCTAAGAGAAAATTTGAAGGCTTGCATCCTGTGTGTATGACATTTTCTTCCGCCGCCACTACAACAGTTCTGGCACCATCAGCTCCGCCAACGGCACCATCAGCTCCGCCAACACCAGTCACCTCTCAGAGCCGGAGGACTACACCTGCTCCCTTGATGGTCAGGGGAATTTGCCTCTGTTGCTCCCGCACCACCTACTTTGAGAGCAACACCCCCCCTCCCCCCCAACCATTGTGGACGTCCGTCCCCATTTCTAAGTGGGAGAAGTGTAACCCTTCTTCGGCTTCTTTCGCTAGGAAGGGGTCACTTGGGTCACGCCCTTCCCAGGTTTCAGCTAGTGGGAAAGATGACACCCGCCAGTGGCTGAAGAGCTCAAAAGCAGCTGGTCGTAGGGTTTCCCGCTCACCCTTAGTCCCAGAGACTGAGTGAAGTCCTCCCAGCCAGGGAAACCCAAGGAGCAGCGAGAGAAATCCAAAAAGAAGGAGATTCTGGCGTCCGCTGTGTACCTAGATCTCGCCAGACCCTCAGACACAATGTATATAGACAGTGGCAGCAGGAGACTCTGTGGCGTAAACTGCGTCATTGAATGTTCCATGCCTTCCCAGGCTCACGATGATGTCATCCTCCAATGGAATTGCGGCTGTTTTTTCCACCGCCTGTCTGAGCTACGGCAACTGTTAAGCTTTACACCTGCTAACTGCACTGCTCTCCAGAAAACCTGGTTCCCAATAATGCGGACCCTTGTTCTCCGCAGGTATAAGGGATATTACAGGAACCGTAGCGACTATAATCCAGTGTCAGATGGAGTTTGCGTCTATGTCCTGAACTTGGTAAGTAGTGAACATGTGCCCCTTGAAACTCCACTTGAAGCTGTGGCTGTCAGAATAAGGACGACGCAGGAAACAACTGTCTGCAGTGTATATCTTCCTCCAGATGGTGCAGTACCCCTGGATGTATTAGCTGCACTGATTGATCAACTCCCTAAACCTTTCCTACTTTCGGGATATTTTAACGCCCATAACCCCTTGTGGGGTGGCACCACGGTGCTTACCGGCCGAGGCAGAGATGTCGAAACTTTACTGTCTCAGTTCGACCGCTGCCCTTAAATACTGGGGCCGCCACACATTTCAGTGTGGCTCATGGTAGTTATTCGGCCATTGATTTATCAATTTGCAGCCCAGTTCTTCGCCCATCTATCCACTGGAGAGCACATGATGGCTTGTGTGATAGTGACCACTTCCCCATCTTCCTGTCACTGCCCTGGCGTAAAGGCCCGTGGACGCCTGCCCAGATGGGCTTTAAACAAGGCGGACTGGGAAATTTTCACCTCTGCTGTCACCGTAGGATCTCCCGCACACGGTAACATCGATATGATGGTTGAGCAGGTGACAACAACAATTGTTTCTGCGGCACAAAACGTGATCCCGAGGCGTAAGGGAGTCCCTTTGTGGTCGCGGAAGTCGCTGAGACAATTAAGGAGCGTCGGCGAGTTCTACAGCGGCATAAGGGGCACCCTTCCCTGGAGCACCACATAGCCTTTAAATGGTTCCGTGCCCGCGTTCGCCAGCTTATCAGAAGGCAGAAATAGGAGTGTTGGGAGAGGTATGTGTCGACCATTGGGTACTATACGTCACCTTCGCAAGTCTGGGCAAAGATCAAACGTTTTTTTGGGTACCAGACCCCAATAGGTTTTCCCAGTGTTACCATAACTAACGTGTTGTCTACTGATGCAGTCGCGATTGCCGAGCACTTTGCTGAACACCTTGCTCGAGCCTCTGCGTCGGAGAATTACCCCCCCCCCCCCCCCCCCCCCCCCCAGCCTTTCGCACTCTCAAACGGCGACTGGAAGGGAAAGCTATCATTCACTACACGCCACAGTGAATCATATAACGCCCCATTTACAGAGTGGGAGCTCCTCAGTGCCCTTGCACATTTCCCCCACACAGCTCCTGGCCTTACTGCAAGCGACATATCCTCGTCATCATCAACCGCATCTGGTGCGATGGCGTCTTCCCATCGATGCTCAAACCGGTAAAAACCCGCTTGATGTGGATAGCTATCAGCCCATCAGCCTCACCAACGTTGTTTGTAAGCTGCTGGGACGTATGTTGTGTTGGCAGTTGGGTTGGGTCGGGTCGGGTCCTGGAGTCACCTGGCCTACTGGCTCCATGTCAGGGCGGCTTCCGCTACGGCCGCTCTACTGCTGATAGTCTGGTATCCCTCGAGTCGCCAACACCTGGTTGCCGGTTGACTTAGGTAAAGCATATGACACGACCTGGCGGCATCATACCCTTGCCACATTGTATGAGTAGGGTCTCTGGGACCTGCTCCCGATTTTTATCCAAAACTTCCTGTCGCTCCGTACTGTCCGTGTCAAATTTGGCGCCTCCTATAGTTCCATACATATCCAAGAGAATGGATTCCCGCAGGGCTCTGTATTAAGAGTGTATTTTTAGTGGCCTTTAATGGTCTAGCAGCAGCTGTAGGGCCGTCGGTCTCACCTTCTCTGTATGCAGACGACTTCTGCATTTCGTACTGCTGCTCCAGTACTGGTGTTGCTGAGCGTCGCCTACAGGGAGTCATTCACAAGAAACAGTCATGGGCTCTGGCCCACGGCTGCCAGTTTTCCGCCATGAAGACGTGTGTCATGCATTTCTGTCAGCGTCGTACCGTTCATTCGGAACCAGCACTTTACCGTAATGACGATACACTCACTCTAGTGGAGAAATATTGATTCTTAAGTCTGGTTTTCGAGACTCAGTTGACTTGGCTCCCTCACCTTCGTCAGCTTAAGCAGAAGTGCTGGCAGCACCTCAATGCCCTCCGTTGCCTGAGCAACACCAACTGGGGTGCAGATCGCTCTACGCTGCTGCAGCTCTACAGAGCCCTTGTCCAATCCCGAATTGACTATGGGAGTGTGGTTAATGGTTGGACAGCACCCTCAGCATTGCATTTACTCGACCCTGTGCACCACTGTGGGGTTCGATTAGCGACACGAGCTTTTAGGACGAGTCCAGTGACCAGCGTACTGGTGGAGGCTGGTGTCCCTCCACTGCAGATCAGACGTGCGCAACTGCTCGCCAGTTACGCAGCACACATTCATAGTTCCCCTGAACATCCGAATTACCGTCTCCTTTTCCCGCTCACGGCAGTACATCCCCCGCATTGGCCGGCCCAGACCAGGGCTAACGATTGCGGTTCACGTGCGGTCCCTTCTCTCCGAACTGGAATCCTTCCCTTTACCACCTCTACTTGCGGTCGGTTCACGTACGCCTCCGTGGCGTACGCCTCAGCCCCAGTTTCGTCTGGACCTTTTGCATGGCCCTAAGGACTGTTGACCCTGCCGCTCTCCACTGTCACTTCCTCTCGATTCTTGGCGTGTTCCGGGGCTCTGAAGTGGTTTACACCGACGGCTCGATAGCTGATGGTCACGTACGCTTTCCGTATGTTCATGGAGGACATATTGAACAGCACTCCTCGCCAGATGGCTGCAGTGTTTTCACTGCAGAGCTGGCGGCTATGTGCTCTTAAGCACGTCCACTCATGCCCTGTCGCGTCATTTCTCCTGTGTGCTGACTCATTGAGCAGCCTACAAGCTATCAATCAGTACTACCCGCGTCACCCTCTGGTAGCGTCCATTCAGGAGTTCATCTCTGTCTTGGAACAGTCCCGTCGTTCAGTGGTATTTGTGTGGAACCCAGGACACGTCGGAATCTCCGACAGGCTGGCCAAACAGGCGACGCGGAAATCGCTTGTAGAGATGAGCATCTCCGAAGCTCACCTGCATTCTGTCTTTCGCCGCAGAGTTTTCCGGCTTTGGGAGACGGAATGGCATAACAGTACGCACAACAAACTGCGTGTCTTTAAGGAGACTACGAATGTGTGGAAGCCTTCCACGCGGTTCTCTCGCAGGGAATCAGTTGTCCTCTGCCGGTTCCGCATTGGCCATACATGTCGCGAGGACCAACCTCGGTGTCGCTGTGGCTCCCAAATGACAGTCGTCCACCTCTTGCTGGACTGCCCACTTTTAGCCGCTCTGCGGCGGTCTTTTAACCTTCCCAGCACCCTGCCTTCGGTGTTGGGCGACAATGCCCCCACAGCAGCTTTAGTTTTGCGTTTTATCCGTGAGAGTGGGTTTTATACTTCTATGTAAGTTTTAGCGCATGTCCTTTGTCCATATCTGTCCTCCACCCTAGTGCTTTTAAGGTGGAGGTTCTAAGGTGCTGACTTTTCCTTTTTATTCTCGTAGTCGGCAGCCACTGTAATCTGCTTTCATGTTTTACTCTCTTCTGTTTTAGCGTCTCTCTGTTGTTTTCTTGTCCTGTTTCGTTCTTTTTTTCGTTGTCTTTCCTTCGTTCTTGTAGTATTTCCTTTCCTTCCGTTTTATGCTATATCTCTCGTCCGTTTTATTCTCACACTTATGGCGTTGTTTTATTAGGAACAAGGGACCGATGACCTCGTAGTTTGGTCCCTTCCCCCCTCTTTTAAACAAACAAACAAACCAACCAACCAACCAACCAACCAGCGTTACCATCACGCTGTCAGTTTTGATGATTACTTAACTGATCCTCACTGGGCACGTGAAACAGTATGTTGTGTTTGCAGGTGCACTCCAAAACGAGCACCAGCTCGAAACTGGCGAGTGAAGGTTGATAAATTGATCTTTAAAACTGACAGCTTGGCGGAAATGATGTCTTTCTTTGATAATTATCGCGGCTGTGACGCCAGAAGGAGTCACTGCAGTGTGCGTTTGCATTTTAACGTATCTAATCTTTCCAGCTGAGTTCGCAGCGTTTAGGGGCGGATATTAAGTTGCGTCGCTCTATTATCACGCGTGGAGAGATAAGCGCAGACGATTAAAGTGGGAGTCGAGTGGCGCGACGCAGAAGCGGCTGTCCGTCATGTCGGCGTGCTGCGCCATTCCTGCGCGAAGACTGCCGCCGAGGTGTGTGGCAGTGCAGGCGCATCGCAGGTCTAGAAGCAAACGAGAGCTGTGGGGTGCTCCCCCCCACCCCAGGGACACAGCCTGCTGTTTTTCTCGTCTCGTCCCGCAGGGAGGAACAGCTGACGGCCGAGTCCTACAACTGGGTCAGCAGCGTAATGAAGTCACTTCAGCGCGCTTTTTGTTTCTGCCTTTGGCATGCAGAGCGGCCCGCTTTGAAGCGGACGCAGCCAGCGCCGTTTCTCTGAACTTGGGTGCCACGCTGCAGGCGCGCCGCTGTGTGAAGTGAGTCACAAAATGGTCCCAGCGTTCTCGGAAAACGGCGAGCCTTCTCGCTCTCATGTTACGGTGAGGAAGTTCCTGGACGCCAAGCGAAGGCCATTGCTAAGTTTCTACACCTTAGATGATGTATTCGGTGACACCACGTCACACATTACCCAATAACAAATGCTCTCTCTGGTCACGATGCGCAGTTAGGTAGGATAAATCACATACTGCCTTACGGTCAGCGGAAATCAGTTACAATGACTAATGGCTCCAGGACAAATGTTTTTAAGATTAGTTTACAAAAGTTGACCTGTGAAGAAATTTATACTGACCCATATGCTACCATAAAATTTAACCTATTCCATGATAAACTCACATGATTATTTGAAACTGGCTCTCTACATAAGCTAATCAGAAAGGTCATTAACCTGCTACGTAAAAAACCATGTATCACTAGAAGGATTAAAGTATCTTGTGAAGGAAAAGGGAAACATATCTGTTGGCAAGTACAATAGAGAACATGCTACAGCTGCCAACTTCCAGAACTACTCAGAATTACTCAGGAAGATAATTAAAAAGTCAAGGAACATGTACATAATGTCTGAAATCAGTAATTTTGACAACAGACTTTAGGCTATATGTAATGTAGTGAAACTAGAGACATCACTATTGAACTGAATGGAGGGGCTATAGATGATAAGTCAGAGGTAGCAAATATATATTTAATAGTCATTTCTTAAACATAGCAGAAAGTATTGGGACAAACAGTTCAAGAAAAAAAATCACACCAGTATGTTGAAAAAGTAACTCTCATAAAATGCAATCATACGAATGTATCTGAAGTTAAAATTGCGTTTCAACGCACTTGGTCCAACATCATGCAAGCTTCCTGATGCCTTCATAAAAGAAGGTTCTCGGTTGAGCCAGGAATGCACGGCTTCTTTCACTGCTTCGTCCGAGGTAAATCGACGGCCCCTTAATGCCTGTTTCAGAGGACCAAACAAGTGATAGAAGGGGTCAAGATCGGGACTATATGGAGGATGATCCAGTACTTCAGATTTGAGTTTCTGGAGCGTTTCAGCAGTGTGGGCAGCAGTATGCGGACGGGCATTGTCGTGCAGCAACACAACACATTTTGACAGCAATCCTCAGCGTTTGCTTCTAATTGCAGGCTTTAGTCTGGCAGTAAGCATATCACTGTAACATACACTGTTTATTGTTGTGCCCCTTTCCCCATAATGTTCCAGTACTGGACCTTGTGCGTCTCAAAAAACCTTAAGCATCAGTTCTCCTGCGGACTGTTGGGTCTTAAACTTTTTTTTTTCACGGCGAATTTGGATGTTTCCATGCCATACTCTGCCGTTTACTCTCCGGCTCGTAATGGTGGATCCATGTTTCGTCACCAGTAATGATCATGTGTAAGAAGTTGTCCCCTTCGTTACCATAGCGATCCAAATGTTTTTTGCACATGTCCAAGCGCAACTGTGTGGGTTGTTTTGGGACCCATCTTGCACAAACTTTATGAAACCCAAGTCTGTTGTGGATGATTTATTAGGCAGAACCTTGACTAATTTACAGACGATGTGCCACTTCGTCAATAGTTAATCGTCTAAGAGAATCATTTCACGTGAACGCTCAGTGGTTTCTTCATTTGTGGCGGTAAACGGTCGTCTGGTTCCTTCATCGTGTGTAACACTTCTGCGATCATTTCGAAATTTTTAAGCGCATTCGTAGACACTCCGTTGTGGCAAAACATTGTTCCCCTGCTGTAACGAAAGTCTTTGATGAATTTCGGCCCCTGATACTCCTTCCGACCACAAAAAATAGATCACTGAACGTTGCTCTTCTTTGGTGCAAATAGACAGCGGAGCAGCCATGATTAACAGTACGGCAGCGATAACGAAACTAACCTAGCAACTTGAAAATTCCAAAGATATAACAAGTAAACAAACCATGCGTCATGAACGTAAAACAACAGTACTACCAAAATAAACTAAAATATAATTAAATTACTTATTGTAATTGACTTACCGTCGTATAAAAAAGACCTGATCATTCTCGAAGGTGAGATGCATGTCTTTTTTTTTTCTTTTTTTTTTAGGAGCCGTGCCTATAAAGCCGTTATTACTTCCCGTCCAACAAACTAAAGTATGTAGCAAGTTTTATCGAGTAGCCCCTGTGACATGTCGGATATGAGTATTACTTTGGTTTTAATTTTACTTTATTAAAATCTTACCTATACGTGATTCAATAATACCTTTTACACCTTTGCATATGCCACTGAAGACATTAGCAACTATGAGGTTGTTGTTAGCATCGGACACGAGTTTAAATTCAGGGTTTACAGAACGCGTCGTGTACTGCAGTTCACCCACTGTTGACTTAAAATGAGTTGTCGACAGAGCATCTCTTGCTCCGGCTGCTTCCAACACTGGTCCGCGTTAGACGTTAACAGCCTGTGTTAAGCGTCCCAGTGTGTTTGTGTATCACCGATAACCGAGCGGTGGCCGGGAGCCAAGTGACAACACTGCTGCACCAACTGACATCCATCAACTATCAAATAATTTTAATCGGACTAGAGTTCGATCACTGAAGTGTAATGCGTAAACATGGAATCACTAATTCGGCCGAACACTCGAAAACACATCACTTACTAATCACGCCGAGGAAACGTGAGAGATCCTATTATTGTCGCGACATAGCAGAAATGTTCCTAATTCCATGGCGATGCCGGTGTATTCCGCATATAGAGAATTTGGGGAAAATAACGGCTGAAACGAAAGGACGGAAGTAAAAGGAAAATAAACTCGCAGGGAATGTAAGAGACAGTTAACCGCCGAGAATGGAAGGAATATTTTCTCTGGATAATACCGGCACGTCGTGGTCCACTGGTTAAAAACATGGAGTGTGTATTGTTGTACATAGTTGGCGCTGAGTGTACCGCTCAAGCCTAGTGATAACGTAAGAAATTCTGTCAGCCTGGTACCTCCTTCGATCATAACCGTTATCAGTACGTCAAGTTTTGCAATATTACTGTCAACTTTAGAGCAAAAATGGAACAGTAGGGCTATAATATCACGAGAAAGTCCTGTTTCCCCCACTGTGCAATAGTTGCAATAATATTGATTTGAGTGACGTTATATCTTTTTCACTGCCTCCGATGTTCAACAGGCAATTCCACCTTCAGCTGTTTACTTCCTCTACACTTCAACCGTCTTAAAAAAAATTCAGAAGTAGTTCTCATAACCAATTATATTTGTTCCTGCCCTTGAAAATGGAGCTATGCGAAACGAACTGTGTATTCTCAAACAATGTTCTACTGTAACTGAGCTATACACAAATCTGCATTGTGATATCCGCTACTGTTTCTAGTAAAAAGTTGTGTCACTGGTTTAGTTTCTCTTTTCCTCCGATGGTAAGGAATCTTGGACTATTTTTAGCAGCTCTGGTGACTGATCTGGGCATTCACTATTCTCTCGCCTATTCTCCTGTGCATCATAGGAAGCGTCTTTCGGTGTCATTAAGATTCCTGGTGGTGATAGACCGCGCCTTACGTAATGTGGCCTCGTAATGGGATCTTACTGGGGTGCTTCATGAATATAATAGCTTCGTGAGTGCCTTCTGAATAGATTAGGTGGAAACAGTCTGTCGCAGCGCTTACACGGTCCCGTAACCGCGCTTTACTTCTCAGGTAAGCCTGCATCACCCTAGTTGACGTCCATTAATGGATCCAGGTAGAAACAATATACTTCCGCATTAGCTGCCAAGAGCCGGCCGGTGTGGCCCTGCGGTTCTAGGCGCTTCAGTTTGGAACCGCGTGATGGCTACGGTCGCAGGTTCGAATCCTGCCTCGGGCATGGATGTGTGTGATGTTCTTAGGTCAGTTACGTTTAAGTAGTTCTAATTCTAGGGGACTGATGACCTCAGATGTTGAGTCCCATAGTGCTCAGAGCCATTTAGCTGCCAAGATCTGAGCAAATGTGGGTTGAGTGTGTCTAGTGGTGTTTTCATCGAATTGTCAAGAGAAAAAAGACGTTGTTATTCACTATGCTGTCTTAGCGAGTATAGGTAAAAAATGGTAGTCCATCAACTTAATCAAAATGCAGTGAATGAAATTATTTATATATGTGAAACAAATTACAAAAATTAAAACCTTTTAAATATTGTACAAACCGTATCAAATATACTACTTGTCATGGTATAAGGTTAAATATAGTTTTACTAATAGGAAAGTGGTTGGTTCGAACCCTATCCTTCAGATACCTTCTGTAATCTCTACCCTTACGTCTTCGGTGGAACTAACCTCGGAGATAGCTGGTTCAACTTTTACA